>NC_051156.1:23218395-23856480 GCF_013339745.2 Dermacentor silvarum | reverse complement strand
AAACGCGCTGCGCTTTTCACACCTCCCAATTCTAGCCACCCTAGCCTCGATGCAAGTGCGCAGCAATGTTCCGCGCGCGAGCAGCGTGTGCTTTATTGGTGTCTTTTCGACTTTTGTGCGGTTGACTATGGCCCAAGTACGTATATACTAGGCGGAACTGTACAGTTGCGTGCTGAAATTTAGAGCTGTGCTTCTGACTGCTATTTGTGGCACGTTTGTTCGCCTTGCGGAGCGCTCACGGGAATGTTCTGGAGGCAATGTTTTGATGGTTAATTTTCGCACATGTTTGTATCGCTTGGTTTCCAGCGTTCCTCTTCAAGTGTCAGGGATATTTCTCATTTGCAATGCCTATCTCTAAGTCTCTGGCAGCATTATGTTACTGGCACTATTGTGATCTGAGAAGCTGCCTGACCAAGTTGCCTATCAAGATGAACATTCCATCTCTGGATTCTGCTTGCGTGGAATTTATTTTACCATATATTTTTCAATGCAGCTAGAAAGTACTGGCTTTCTATCTTGAATCCGGTGGCCCCAGAAGCAGGTGCTGGCAAGCAGGCCATGCACTTTTGGTCATTAATTAGTATGTGATACTACCTCTTACTAATCAGTTTTATTCTTTTTAATTGTAATTGTGGCACTGTGCCTACTAGTAATTTTGTGCCTACTCGTTACTTGTGTTTTAATAAAGTTTAATTTTCAAGAATCTGTTTTTTATTATGTGTTTTTTTTTTTGTTTTTTTGGATCCGCGTTTAACCTGTTTGTATACAGCGAGAACATGTAATGAATAATTTCATACATGTGCGTGGCTGGGGGCCAATCATTTTTGTAATAAAGCTTTATCAGTTGTGTAAATAAAAAAGTAACATTGGTATGACATTGTGAGTTTCACTGGTGTTCTTTACCTAGTGCTTACTGAACTCACTATTTTTCATTTATCCATTGCAGGATTTGTAATGATGCATAATGATCAAAATGCAGATTTACGGTTTTCTTAGCATAGTTTTCGCATTTTGATGAGCGCTAGAACTATATATAAAAGTTGACAGTCACTTTAGCGAACACTGAAGAGGATGAAGGCAGAAAGAAGCCTGCGCACTCACGAAGCATTAATTAAATTATTTGTCATTCGCATGCGTTGTTACTTCTATTGTTTTCTCCTACCAAAGTTGCGCGCTCGAGTGCCTTAATTACCTGTGCCTTAATTAACTTCATCATAATTAACACCAATGGTTGCGGGCTTTACTCCCACCAAAGGTCGATGGTTTGAGTGCCTTAATTGTATCTTAATTAACACCAAAAGTCGTGGGTTCGACTTCCACCAAAGTTCGAGAGTTCAAGTGCCTTAATTAACTCTGCCGTAATTAACTTGCCTTAAGTAACTTCGCTCTAATGAACACCCAAGGTAGTGGGTTCGACTCTACCTTCACCATGTCAATTGGAATCCAACTTGGAGATAATTTGGAAATGTGGCCGGTTCGCCCATATCTCCAAGTGGTTTCGACTCCCAACAAAGCCCGTGGGTTAGAGTGTCTCAATTAACTCTATCTTAATGAACTGTGCCTTAATTCGCTTCGACCTAATTAACACCAAAGGTCGAAGGTTCAATCCCCAATTTTGGTGCCATTGAATTTTGGTGCTGCAAAGCTGGATATCGGATTTTTCAACCATTGAGCCATCTAAGGATTTCACCTTAAGTGTTGCAGTTTATATTTTCACGTTCACACGTTAACAAAAAATTTCAAGCAAAGTCACCAGCTACATGCCGACAATGGGGGTAACTGTGCCATTAGTGTGCCTCAGCAGATGTACCATCGAGGACAAATTAAATGCGAACAGCGGAGTTTGTGGCTGAAGCATAACTAAAGGTATACTGTGCATGTCGTCGGCCAGTCGTGCACGTGCGTGGGGATGTAGTTCTCGAGGAAGAGTGCAGCGCTGCTCACCCTATTGCGATAAAAGTCACCCATATTTTGTCCGAAAGATGTTTTCTCATCTCTCCTCGGGCAGTGCCATATCCACCTGGCAGTACAGTGTTATGGTGACTCGCACCATCGCTACATCTGTAGCGTGATATAGCTGGCATGCACCCAGCTTGCTAACGTGCATTGCTTTGCTTTTGTTACCACCATCAAAGCTGCCAGTGTCTAATCGTAATTTGAATCGTTACTGCAGAAGAAATCGCAAATTTCATTTCCAGAATTAGAAACAATGTAGCAGCCGGGTTGGATGGCCTGAGCGCTGTCCCTATTAAGCATGTGAAGTCTATCATAGCCTTACCGCTCACATTCATAATTAATCAAATGTTAGAGACTGGTATATTTCCGTCTGACCTTAAACTGGCGCGTATAACTCCTGTTCACAAAGGTGGAGCCGTCAGTGATATAACAAACTACCGACCAATATCTGTTCTGCCTATCTTGTCCAAAGTTTTTGAGAATGTCATTAATACACGGCTCAGGAACTTTCTCACTAAATACCGCGTTGTGAATGATTCACAATATGGCTTCCAGAAAGGCAAATCTACTGAAATGGCGTTATTGCTAATCAAGGATGAAATTCTTAGCAACATTGAAAACAGACTTTTCACTCTGGGTTTGTTTATCGATTTAAGGAAAGCATTCGATTGTGTAAACCATAATATTCTACTGTCAAAGCTGCACGACTATGGTATACGTGGCGTCGCCCATGATCTCATAAATAATTATCTTTACAATAGAATACAGTGCGTGAAGGTCGGTGACTTGTCATCTCCGACTGCTGTGGCAAAACACGGAGTGCCTCAGGGGTCGATTCTGGGGCCCTTATTGTTTATACTTTACATCAATGACTTATGTGATGTGCCTAATTCTCCGAAACTGGTCATGTATGCTGATGATACTAATATTTTTTTTTCCGCACCAACTTTAGCTCAATTAAACACAACGATAAACAATTACCTAATTAACCTTGAACAGTGGTTGAACTCAAATAGATTAACCTTAAATATTAAAAAAACGAAATACATTATTTTTAAACCGCTCAATAAACAATGTGACTTCGAACTCGCCCTAAACTTTCAAGGAATGCCCCTGCAGCGCGTTACATCCGAAAAATTTTTGGGGGTTTGGTTCGAAGAAACAATGTCTTGGAACATGCATGTTAATAAGCTCACGATTGAATTAGGCAAAGCAGTTGGCTGCCTCTACAGACTGAGGGAATTAATTCCAATGAAAATAAAGTATGCAATATATTATGCTAATTTTTACTCACGTCTTTCATATTGTACTTTAGTTTGGGGTACTACAACAACCACCAACTATAACAAACTGGAGCGGCTCCAAAAGAAAGTACTAAGAAGCTTTGAGAACTTTAATGGACCCCCGAGCCTATTACCCACTGGTCCCCTATTCATTAAACATAATATGTTGAAAGCGTCTAAGTTATACGATTATAAACTATCTCTTTATATGTATAGAAATAAACTTCCAAGCGATACAGAACATTTCCCGTATGACTACAGCATACGTAACAGGCTAATACCAGTTCCGCGTACACGCACAAATTACGGTAGATCTAGGCTGGATTACTGCATACCAACACTATACAACCTCTTAAAAACTCACATCGATTTCAGTGCCCCTGTCGGCACATTTAAATCAGAGGTGCGTGATTACCTGATGAAGCAATGATCTTTTTGTCTTTTCTTCTCCTGGCTGTATCATTTCCTGCAGTATTTATGCATTCTGTGATAGTGTCCACCATGTATGCTGTACCTGTATCGAGCAAGTTCATTTCTTCTTCACAATGACTGTATGTATTGTTCATAATAATTGTTCATAATGATTGTATGTATGTACTGGGTACTGTATAATTGTTCAAATTAGTGAAATCCACTGCCTGCTGCTCTCTGTAGGCCCCCAGGTCCCGTCAAGCTGTCTGAGACAGCTTTTTGCCTGGGGGGCCCCCAACTTGTGTGTTGGAAATAAAGTGGATTCTATTCTTCTTCTATTCTTCTTCAATAGCACGAAAAATGTATTGCATTGGATGCGCAACAACAGTGCTATAGCCACCTTAAAAGTAATCGCAGATGGGAGTGGCACTGCAATGGCGGGGTGAGAATACAAGCTTCCAACAAAATACAGGTGACGTAATACGCACTAGGACAAGCAGCCCCGCACTCCGCATCGAAACCACATGCATGTGTACAATCATCGCTGGCCGACGCCACACACTGTGCTTTTAGTTACGTTTTGGCCACACACTCTGCTGTTCGCATTTCATTTGTATTCAATAGTACATCTACTGTGGCACTCGCAGGTATACAGCTCATTATAGCGTCAGCAGGAAAGATCCACTAGATGTTCTATGGACCTCCTTCGTCCACAAAAAGAACATCTATTAGAGGTTACTTATGTCCAGCTGCGACATCCTTTCAACGTTAGAGCAACGTGATCTGGATGGGACTTAGATTATCGATGGTACGTATTTGTAACGTTGTTTGGGGAAATATAGATATCTATAGGATGTGTGCAATGTCTCAAACATGATGTTCTATGGACATCTATGGTACATTAATGGTTCACTGGGAATAGGCTGAAGTGGGAGCAACTAAGGCAGGAAAAGATGATGGCATGCGGGTTTGTGGAGACACATCTTAGGGACATGGAGCAACTCCCTGTAATCCTGACTATGCATGGGAATATTGCAATAGAACAGAGGGCAGCAGAAAAGGGAGTGGTATTGGGGCATTCACCCACAGAAGCATGAATTGGCAAAGGGTCAAACAGGAATGCAAGGAGCATTTATGGCTAAAAGGGAAAGTTGCAGGAGAGCAGACACTCCTTGGCTTTGTATACCTGTGGACAGGAGCAAATGCCAAAGAGGAAAAAAAAGGCTGGAATGCATATCAAGTGACATTAATCAGCTAGGAGAAGGGTGCGAGATTATTATACTAGGAGATATGAACGCACACATAGAAGACATGGACGGGTACACAGACTCAACAGGCAACATGATGTTGTGAAATGCATGACTTAGTTGTATGCAACAGTACTGAGAAGTGTGAAGGGCACATAACATGGGAGGTAGGGAGCCTGCAGTCGACGATAGATTATGCACTAATGTCACATAGGATGCACGATAGGCTAAATGTAATGAGCATAGATGAATATGGCTTCAGAAGTCTAGGTAGTGATCACAAACGTATTAAGGTGAGTTTTAGAAGGGAAATGAAAGTAGGTAGGAGGCAAGATGAACAACCAGGTGGGATATTTTACTCGGAAAAGCAGCTTGAAATAGCAACCCAGCAAATTGAGGAAGTAATTTCAGAGGATACAAAAACAGAATGGACATATGCAAATTTAACAGGACTATTTGAGCTAGAGCTTACTAAGGTACGAGTCAGGACAAAAGGGAACAGAAGACGTAAACCCAAGAGCTGGTGGGATGAGGAGGTTAAGAAGGCCATAGAGAAACGTCGGGAAGCATCCAGGGAACAAAGATATTCAAAGCAGAGGGGTGAACCAGAAGCTGATGTAGGCAGAAAATGGAATAACTTCTTAAACTGTAGAAGGGAAGCATCCAATTTGATCAATGAGGAGATCAGAAGAAAGGGGAGCCAATGGTTGTCAGAAGTAAACAAAAAGGATAGAAAAGCAGCGAAGAAATTTTGGAAACATCTCAACTCCTTGAGTAATAAGACTAGCCTAGAGCAGAGGTTTATAGTTACAGCTCAAGGTGTTCGACTACAGGGAGATGAGGCAATGGAACATTTAAGAACAATGATGACAGAAAAATTTAAAGAACGAAAAATAGCATGTTCTCAATCAGGTGAGGATGGACTAGTCAGTGCAGTGGCTCCACTGGCACAAAGCGAGTGGGAAAGGGCAGAGAAGCGGGTTCCTAGTAGCACGTCGACAGGTCCTGATGGCATCCCAATTATGTTGATAAAGACATTGGGCCCAAAATCTAAGAAAGCATTAAGAGAGGCAGTGAGCAAAATGATAATGGACGGTAAAGCCCCCGACCGTTGGAGACTGAGCAGGATGAGCATGATATATAAGGGAAAGGGGGACAAAGCCGACATAAACAACTACCGTCCCATAACAGTGACGTCAGTGGTTTACAGGGTGGTGATGCAGATTATAAAGGACAGACTGCAGGCATGGGTGGAGAGCGAGGAGGTGCTGGGGGAACTACAAAATGGGTTCCGAAAACAAAGAAGGTTAGAAGATAATCTGTTCTCATTGACACAGTGTATTGAAATAGCAGAAAAGGAACACAGGCCCCCATGGCTTGCCTTTCTGGATATCAAGGGAGCCTATGACAGTGTAATCCAAAGGGATTTGTGGGACATACTGGGCACTCTAGAGGTGGAAGATGGAGTAAGAAATCTTTTAAAAGATATCTATAAAAGTAACAAGGTGCTTATAAAATGGGAAAACAAGGTATCTGGGCCTATAGAGATACAGCAGCGGCTTAGGCAGGGGTGCCCTCTGTCACCTCTGTTGTTCATGCTGTATTTACAAGGATTAGAGAAAAAATTAGAGAGGAGCGGACTTGGCTTCAACCTTTCCTATTTCAAGCAGGGAGAATGGATTAAACAGTCATTACCAGGACTGATGTATGCGGATGACATTGTACTTATGGCTGACAGCAAGGAAGACTTGCAGAGATTAATGGACATCTGTGGTAAAGAGGGAGATAGCTTAGGTTTGAAGTTTAGTAAAGAAAAATCGGCAGTCATGACTTTTAATGATAATCAGGGCAGCGAGCATAGGATACAGGAGGTTACGCTGGAGGTGGTGGATAAGTACAAATATCTTGGAGTGTGGATAAACAATGGGGCTGAGTACCTAAAGGAACATGAAAAATATGTGACGGCTAAAGGTAGCAGAAATGCAGCTGTGATGAAAAATAGGGCACTGTGGAATTACAATAGGTACGAAGTGGTGAGAGGGATTTGGAAAGGGGTGATGGTCCCTAGTTTGACTTTCGGCAATGCGGTCCTGTGCATGAGATCAGAGGTTCGAGCAAGGTTGGAAGCTAAGCAGCGAGGGGTAGGTAGACTGGCCCTGGGAGCACACGGAAATACACCAAATCAGGGGGTACAGGGTGACAGTAGCGCACCCAGGATCTCTGCCAGGGGGGGGGTTGACAGTTTGCCAATACCATCTAAACAACACTAATTTCGATTTCTTCACGGGAAATTGTCAAAAATGCGCTTTTTACGAGTGTGCAGACGATTGCGCGTCTTACATCTTAATTGCAGTACTCAAATGCGTAAGGAAAGAAAAGGGGTTAAACAAAAGGGGGGGGGGGGGGGTTAAGTCGGCCTCATGGGGGGGTTCCAACCCCCGAATCCCCCCCCCCCCCGTCGGTGCGACACTGCAGGGTGACATGGGATGGACGTCATTCGAGGGCAGGGAAGCCAGCAGCAAGATAGAATTTGAGGAGCGATTGAGAGAAATGGCAGAAACGCGGTGGGCAAGGAGAGTTTTCAGTTATTTGTACATGAGGAATGTTGATACAAAATGGAGGAAGCTGACCAGAAAACTGTCAATCAAATATTTGAACTGCAGGAGGGGTGCAAACCGGGAAACAGCGGTTAAGAAAAAGGTTAAGGAAACAGAGAGGGGTCTGTGGAAAACGGGGATGCAGACGAAATCAGCACTGGGAACATACCGAACTTTCAAGCAAGAAATTGCCAAAGAAAATATCTACGATAATTCTAGGCGAAGCTCTTTGTTGTTTGAAGCCAGGACGGGAGTATTGCGGACTAAGATGTACCGAGTCAAGTACCAAGGTATAGACACGTTGTGCTGTGCGTGTGGAGAAGAAGAGGAAACGGCTGAACACCTCATACTTTTCTGTAAAGGGCTTAACCCTACAGTGCAAGGCAACGGGGCTGATTTTTTCAAAGCATTGGGGCTTAGGGACAGTGAAGGCAAAATAGACTTTAAGCGGGTAGAAATAACCAAACAGAGGTTATCTGATTGGTGGATAAAATCAAGGCAGGGGTGAAATTTCACCCACCACAAAGTACAAATTATGTGAATAGTCATGGCTAGGTGGCGTATGCCACCGCCCGATTTAAAGGGTTCAGCCTCATCCATCCATCCATCCATCCGTTAAAACCCCTTAGGACCCGTGGTACAGCAGCGGCTGGGTGGCGTATGCCACCGCTCGGTTTAAAGGGTTTAGCCTCATCCATCCATCCATCCATCGTGGCCTTTCTCCGCTGCGGAAGCCGCGCCAAGGCGGTCGTCTGCTACGAGCCTGTTATTTTGGTTGCTATTAGCCAACATCGCGATAATTTGGGATATATTGAGTACCACGTCACCGCAAGGTAATACCGCAGTGACTCACCGCACAGAGAACGCGTTTGCCGGCTATTTTGTCGATTACCTTCTAGCTCGCTTGGTCCGCGCATACGCGGCTGTTTGAGTAACACATTCCGCGCACTTACTTCATTTAGTTATGAGAGGAATGAGAAACGTGAACGTGCTGCAGAAGAAAATAAGCTGGAGCTCGTGGCAGCTCCAGGAAAACGTGGCAGATATCGCTAGCTCATGCTAACGCGTTTACACCCTATCGTTTCCTTTATTTCATGCATTCGATTTGCTTTACAAGACTGCATTCCGCGCTCTCTTGTTTCTTTATTAAAGCGAAATCCTTAACTGGTCTCTCAATTGGCCGATGCCGCGGTACCAAAAATAAATACAAACCGCGTAACTCTCGCGTCTCGTTCACTTGGTATATATACCAAATTATAGTGTGGAATATGGCACAAATGTGTGACTAAGATGACTGGTAACTTGACATACTTGCACTCACGTCACGATTAACGATAACAATTAATATGACGTGTGGTTATAAGACGACAGCCAGAAATCCCTCTGATACGGTGGGTGTGACGATAAAAACGTGTTGAATGCTAATCTCGATCTCAACGTGTCGAACTTACCCATATATCATGAAGAATTGAGAGCACAGGTAAGGGGTAATAATAGTAATGATATTTTCTGGGGTTTTAAACCCAAAAATCACAATATGGCTATGAGAGACGTCGCAGTGGAGGGCTCCGTTAATTTCAACCACCTGGGGTTCTTGAACGTGCACCTGAATGTATGTATACACGGGTGTTTCATGCATTTCGCCTCCATCGAAATGTAAGCCTTGCTTCCCTTACACCTTCTCATTCTGCTCTGTTCATAATAAAATATTGTCGTGGCTAAAAAATATTCGAATAAATACATATGCATGCAGCTGTAAACCATAATTGACCGTGAGCGAAAAGCGCGTAATGGTGAGCAAAGCGGTCACTGCACGCACGTAAGTATTTCATTTGACTGCGCGAGTTCTTTACTTTTTTTGTTACTCTTATTCTTGCAAGCAGGGTGCTATTGCCCACGGACCCATGCGAATAACGTTTCATTTTTTACGTTCTTTCCGTGCGCGGGCTCATTTAGCGCGTTTCTACGCACGCACAGTTACCGTAATACCCTTCCCGAACTCTAGCACCAGAGCCAGGCCGCGCTGATGTGTTTGATACGTTAGTTTTTGCATTATCTTGCTGGCCAAGCACAAAGAAACGCTCAAAGATGGGTAAGCTCCATGCAGCACCACACTGTTGAAGTTAAATAGAGTTTAAGTGCTTTGCGTGGAAAATAAACGCTAAAAACTACAGCGCGTAGCATACGACCCTCGCTTCCCGCGCGCTTCGCGAGCGCGGAAAGCCCACGGGTCCGGAGCAGCAGCGGCGCGGCGCGGCAGTTCACGCAAAAAGGCCCTCGCCGGAGCCGGCGCTTTGGACACTCTCCCATATTTTAGGTAACTCTACCTGAGCGTCGCCCCCGAGGTAGAGCGTACTAGAAGGGGGAGTGGGTCCAGCGGACGCCTTAGCAAGCGGTGAGGGTAAAGCAAAAAACACGGAAAATGTGGCGGCGCTGCCGTCGCCTTCTTCAAAATCTCCGGCCAATAAACGTTGGCTCCGGCGGTTTCTGCACCGCTCATTGGCTGAGGCGAGCTCGCGGGCTGAGTAGCTGTCGTATGCTCGACGCACCGTCGTTGTTGCGTCGTTTGCGTTCTTTCCGCCGCTCTTTTTTCATTTTATCGGTGGGGAATAATATCAGTGTTACCGCCACCGAGTATCCACCTGTCAATGCTCAATGCAGCTGCGGTAGGGTCTCCGACGCGACAAGCGTCCGGCCATAGAGAAAGAAAAAAAATCTCATAGAGAAAGAAAAAAAAAAGTTAGAGTGGACACTCCATAGACCCCGGCGGCCCAATCGACTCTAGCGCACCTGGTGGTTGGTGAGAGCAACTGGCCTGCGCTTCCCGTTTCGGTTTCACTGGCGCGAATTTTGGATTACTGTGCGCAACCGACGTTTGGCTATGGCGAAAGTTAATGATTTCAGACCACTTTTCTCCGCCCAAATAGCAATGCTATTGTTTGTCGTTTTGATTTAGCGATTCCCTATTTGTTTTAGCTCAAAACTGTGCATGCGAATTGAGGTCATGACGTAATCTTTATTTCGACTAAGTTATAATAGAAAGATATGCAGGTAATCATAATTCACTACGGCTTTATTCATCGCGCTTTTCTTTTGGAACAAGCGGTCAATCTATATATCAATCAAAGAGACAGAGTACCCGCAATGTTTTTATTCCAAGGCAAGGTAGAGGCTGAGCATATAAAAAGCACAAAATGAGAAGAACATCGCACAGAAATGCAAAGTAGACAACAAATGCATCTAGACTTACAAATAAATTCTAACAAATAGAGTGAGAACACAGACAACGCATACATCGCTAGAGTTGGCAGTAGCCGACAAGCTGGTGAAGAATGACGCACTGGGCAAGTGGGTAAGGATCTATATGGATCTATGGCAAAAACTCAGCGCACAAAGTTGATAAAGAAGGAAGAAGTGACGTATACACAGCAATAAAGTCCCGAGTCACGACTCGGGTTAACAGAAGTAATGCACAGAAAAGAAAAAGCGTACAGAAACCACACGACACAATATATCAGAAAAGCAAAAATACAGTGTGTTGGCTGTTCTTAAGAGCAACTTGCCCAAAATGAGAAAAAAAAGCGAACTTGATGCTTCAACGTTGCCTGTTCGTCCTCGGAAAGGTAGGGCAGCTTGCCCACAATGTGAAAGACAGACTTTATGCTACAACACTTGCAGACCTGTTGTCTCTTCTTATGTGTCGCTCTCATCAAAAACTTAGAGCCCAAGTTACTTGCGTCTGGGCGTTGCTGTGACGCTTCCAAGTTGAAATAGATGGTAGTCATCACTTATCCAAAATTGTGGACCTTAATTGGTGCTACAAAGCGGTATCAGAGGGCTAACAGCCGAAGAAAACCACTTTCGCTCATTATTTTTCAAAAAGGCTGCACACAGTGCATTATCACTGTCATTGTTTTTCACAAAGGCTGTACACAGTGCGTTATCACTGTCATCATTTTTTACAAAGGCTGTACATATTGCGTTATCACTCTCATTGTTTTTTACAAAGGCTGTACACAGTGCGTTATCACTCATTTTTTTACAAAGGCTGTACATAGTGCCTTATCACTGTCATTGTTTTTCACAAAGGCTGTACATAGTGCATTATCACGGTCATTGTTTTTCACAAAGGCTGTACAGTGCATTGTCACGGTCATTGTTTTTCACAAAGGCTGTACAGTGCATTGTCACTGTCATCATTTTTTACAAAGGCTGTACATAGTGCCTTATCACTGTCATTATTTTTCACAAAGGCTGTACACAGTGCGTTAACACTGTCATTATTTTTCACAAAGGCTGTACACAGTGCGCTATGACTCACAAGCTATGATAATAAAGGGGCAGCGTCCGCAACCCCATCAACAGCTGCAGTTTTGGACAATCTTATGAAAAGTTTTGATGGGCGTGGTGAGGAGGTTGACGAGAAGCTAATATACGAAAGGCATGAAAATGTGAACCATGCCCACTTCATACTGTGTTCCTTACCTGCTTGAATATATTTCAACACGCGCTTTTGCTATCGTTATATTACTTGAGCTGGAGAGATAAAGTGCACATAGTGACCGACGACCCACACTAACGTGCAGAGTTCACCCGCATATGCTACAAAAGTACAGAGAGGCTACCAAGCATAATTTCTTTTTATGGTCATACTCTTCATAGTGGGTAAACAAAAGAATGTACATAACGAAGGAGTGGTTAGTCCCGTTGAACTTGATAGAGGGCCATAATGAGGTCTGATGTAATGAAGTAATGACTATAACAAAGCTATTGCAGGATTCGGTTCAACTTGAATGCTTTTGTGTAAAGCAGCCGCTAATTGCTAAGCTTTGAACTTGTCAAGCTGTATACCTGAAATTGAAGACTGGAACCTAACCCTATCTAAGTTTCGGTTCACAAAACGCACATGCCAACATAAACGAACCCGGCAAAACATTTTCAGAAACTTCTCGCGACACCCAGCAGAGCAGAAATGAAAATCGCCAACACTTGAGAGATGGTGATACAAAACATCAGACACTTTCAGGTGATGTGCAGTGGCCTCAATAATGGCAAGAAAGTGACATTCAAGTTGTTGTACGTATTCAAAAGCTGCTTCCGATGGCACAGTTAAGATTTCCGAAAAGTTTGCTGGGGACGTGGTATGCTTTGAGCATTGTGAAATACTGATGGGTCCCCTTTAGTGTCTCGCTGTCGTCTATCAATATCTGTGGGCAACTGCAAGTATCACGTGCATTCCGAAGAAAGTATTTGATGAGAAAACCAGCTACATAATATGTAGCGGAGTCATCAATAATATGGGAGTGAATGTTGGTCGCAAGTTCAGAGAGATCGTCTAGAGCGGGAAAGTCGTCAGGCTGTGGCTGTGCACACTCCTCATTATCCACAAGAGACGCACTAGCGAGGGAGAATGGCGAGAGCTCCTGAAGGAGGTCACATTCATCATCCTCGACATTTCCGTATTCTGACAGTTTGAAGAGTTTTCTTATGCAGATGTGCTTCAGGCCACAAATAAATTGTGCTACATTGGGGTTGGTGTTGCAACCTTGCTTTTGCCTTATGTGGCCAAATATGTTCTCCAGAGGATCCTGTTGAAGTCTGCGTGTTAGCAGGTATTCAAAATTGTAATTTTTGGAGAGGTCGTCCCACAGTTGACAAATAGCCTGAATTGTGATTTGCCAACCAACGACGGTTTGTGGTTGACGTCTGCCATCAAACGTCCATGATGCAATCCAGGGAGGCTGGCCTCAAAGGAAGTCAATCAGCTCTGAATCCTCTTTCACGATTGCATGCCGGAGCTTTTGCGAAGTTTTCTTTTTACTCGAGCTGTTCAAGGCATCAAAAATCCTGTCCATACGATCACAAAATTGTGCTGTAGTGATGGCCGAGGCAGGCAGCACTTTCGCATACACCAATGCCGTGATAGCAATCGAAACTGATGCACTGAGGACCTGCGTTGCTCTGCTGACCTTCATATTAGAAAAAGGTTTCTGATGAATGTGCCTTTCAGTCAACTTTGGAGCCAATCGCAACCGCAACTCATGTGAGGATTGGTAAAGGCTTACAATGTGGGACCAGTCAACGATGTCATCCCCAATATATAACTTGTGTGCTTGCACATTATTGCGCGTTCTTTTAATTAAATGTGGAACATCAAAGATGAAATATACCCGCTCACCATTAACTTCAGAAAAAGGCTTTGCTACAGTCACTCTTAGTTGGTTAGCGAGACTTACATTTGAACTGCCCTGGTCACAAATGACTGCTTTCACTGCAATGTTAATGCTCCTAAGCTCCACAATGAGTGACACCAGCAGGTTATGCATAACAGATGATGGTGTTGATGTGTGCCCTATAGTAAAAGCAACCGGTTGAACCCACTTTTTCGAAACACCAACAAGAAGAACTACCATTGCTCGATCAGCAATGGTTGAAGTGCGATCAGTGCCATCATCTGTAAAACCCTGGACAATGTCCCGTGCAGCATCATAACACAAATTCTTTTTGAGTGCTATTTCATCGAAAACTAAAGCACACACTCGGTCCCGTTCATTCCAAGCTTGAGTATTTGTTGCAATGGAAGAAATGATTCCTGGAATTGTGCCTGGAGTCATCTTTACATTGGCTAGCCACCTCCTTAATGAACGCCGGGAGGGCAAAGAAAAATATGGAGCCAGAAATCGGTATGCTCGCAGACCACGGAAGTTTAAGTGAAGAGCAAATTTCTTGAACCACACGGGAAACCGCTTGCCCTTGCCTTTGGGCCTCAAGCGAACATGTGCAGAAAGAAGTTTAAAAACCTCCTCGGTGACGTGCGGTCGGATAATGCCAAGGGCCTTTGAAGTCGATGACGGTGCTCGGTGAGGCTGCCTCAGCAGTCTTTTGATAGTTTTCCGCTGTGCTGCTACTTTGGCTTGCAGACGTCGAATGGTTTGCTTGTATTTCTTTGATGGAGACCTTGCAGCTGGCACACAGGAAACCACTGCAATAAACAAAAATTGATTTAAAAGCGAACAGCAACTAATCCCGTACGAGCGCTTTCTTCGCTTCTTTTTTACCCAAGGTGCCCAACTTTCTGTGGTGCAAAGCTTTCGATTCCACAAATTGAAAAAAAAAAAACATTAACAATGGCACCCTAATAATGAAAATCACTGAGAGCCCATCATGACATTTTATTGGTGCTAGTTTGCTCAGAATGTCCTAAACATAAAATTGCACATTGAAAACAGCTGCAATAACAGCATAATCACCATTTGCTGTAGGGCACTCAGGCGTGGAGCTGTTGGAGGACACATCTTCTGGAGAGTCTTGTGAAGCTTGTTCAGTACCTCGGACACTGCTGTCGGAACAATCTTGCGAGCAGCCTGCGGAAGTCTCTATATCAATAGTCTGTTGAAGTGAACATAAGTGTTGAAGCAAACAGTAAACTCACCAGTCACACATGTTCCCTTTGTGACAACTGAGCGACTGCCCAAGGTTTCCTCCAGCAAGACGCAGTCAGCAGGAACTCCTTCACCAGCTACATGGGAGCTGCCACCTGTAGAGGTTTGGTCAACAGTCAACTCAGTTCGAAAAAAAAGACAAGTCGACACTGTACACACCCTGCTCCTCGGGGCACTTCAATGTGTGGGAGCCGCTTTTCGAAGCCTCTGCCGCAGACCCTAAAGAAATGAAACAACAACAATTTGTCAGTAAGAGGCTTAAAATAACAAAAACTGAAGCACATCCACACCTTGCAGTGCGGCTTCTGCAGTCATGTCCCAGTCACTACTTGAAGCGATGCTCAGAGAACCTGCATATATGTGTAGTTGGTACAAGTTACAAAGCTTGTAGCACAGGGAAATTTAAACCGCCCTTTCAAACGCATGAATTGGTAGGTGGAAGAAAAGAGAATGCATCAACAGAGAAACAAGCAATTTGTGGTTTGTGGAATTATCGACAGTGCCAGCTTTCTTTGATACGAGGTATATGTGTACATGTGCATGAAGGCTTCAAGTTAACGTTAAATAGCCCTTCAATGTATTTCAAAACAAATTGCACAGGTCAATAGTATAAAAGAATGACAGGAATGTAAAGCTGTTAGGAAGGTAATAGCCCACAATTCACAAAATTTAAGACTTTCGAAGTGTTACTTCTACAGCGAGGTTTCTCCATCGGCTACAAATATCTTCCAGGTTAACTGTCACCACTGATTCAAAAGAAGTGGCTGCTATCGCAGATAATTGAGTTTCTGTCAATCACTTACATGGTGCAATTGGTTGCACACTGGGAACAGCCATTCTTCTAAGCCTTGTGTGCCCAGGGTCCATGAAACTTTCAGCAGTAAAATGGTCGCTGCAAACCCTGTACGTTGCGTACAATAGGCTGGCCGGCTTACTCAGGAGATCATCTCGTCCGGCATACTGCATCCATGCTGTCATCCTGCATCGGCAATGAACTATCAGCTGAAGGCGAAGTGCTCGAACAGTGATTTTGTTATTGTTAGCCTCACTAAGCAAGCACGAAAAGTAAGCTTGAAGACATGCAAACCATACAAAAGTTTAGCGCACCTGCCGTCCCGTGGTATGCGGAAGAAACTCGTCCCTGGCTTCTTGTGGGTTCTGCCATTGTTCAAGCACCACGAAACACAGCAGTAGCTGCCGTAGCTTGGACCGCCGGACGGCATGGCATCAGCGCGGTCTGAAAATGTCAGTAAATGCACACCAGGATTTATTCGTGGTCCGAGGCTTCGGGAAACGCGTCGTGAAGCATGCGAGGCCCAGCGACCGCTCCTCAACAGGGAGTTTTCGAATAGCGAAAGCAAAGCTTGCGGGCGTATAGCGTTGCGGGCTTCACTTAAGGGGAGCGAGCCCGCGAGCGTACGACGCGTTCGCCGCTACGCCGCAAGCTTTTCGTACGCTATTCGAAAACTCCCTAATGTTTCGCACCGAGCTCAGCGCACAGCACGCGTCGCCTCGGCTTGACGCCGTGCCCCAGTTTGCTATACTAGGGCGAAATCTTGTACGCGTTCTTGTACGCGTTCCACGATGGGACGGAGGCGTTCCGTTCCATCGAGCCGAACGCGATTCTGCATACGTTGCACAATGTTCACGTCTTGCCGCCGCATACAGCCGCAAACTGTTTTTTTAGCAAACCTCGCCGTCCTCACAAGCTCCAGAAAAAGATTACAACTGCGCGAATAACCCAGACAACACTCGACGTCCTCAGGACGTCCTCAAGTGGTACAAACGTCCTCGCAGTTTTTACGACGTCCTCGGTACGTCCTCAGGACGACATTCACTGGTTCATCCTGAAACCATCTTCTGCAGGACTTTTTAAGGATGTCTGATTGTCCAAAGAACGTCCACTGCAGGACCTTTTGAGGACATTTAGTTTTATGTTAGAAGAGCCCATGAAATTGAAATTTTTACGATTATTTCGGTTGATGAACGAAAAATTAGGGGCTGTACTTCATGTGAGGTCGTTATTACGACCATCGAGCTCGATTTTTATATATATTTTTTCTTTTTTAAGTGGACTTAAACTCTGATCAACTGGTCTTGATGCCTTACAATTGTGTTTGATGGAACCATTTTTTTTGGCAACTTGTATTGCTTTGAGTACACGCGAGCGATAACAGTTGTGGGAGAGTCAACCAGCGAGGTATCCCACGATGTCAGCGACCAAGCCACCCCATTTACTTTCCTTGGGGCCACATTGGCCCTTTTGATTTGAAAAGTCAAGCCAAGCCAGTCCAAGCCAAGCGCAGCATTGAAGAAAAACAAGGCAGCGGACAGCGGTAAGTCTCCTGTTTTTCGGGGTGGCAGAAAGCGGAACGTAGATTTGTGCGGGGAAGAAATGGACGCATTAGCACATGTTTTCACTTAGCGAACAGTGTGGACAGGACCTTCATTAATTACATTGTGAATCAGACGGCTTCGCGCGACTTTGCCGCGGAGCTCTTTGTGTCGGATGGAACGGGTGCTGCAAATCGCGATGTCACTTTGCCCGTAGAACAAAATATCACCAAAGCTATTGCCATAGGTTTGTGACATTTTGTGCTTGGTCGCGATAGTGGACAGTTTCAAAGTGATGATTTCAGCGTTTCTGGCGGTCGCTTCTCCATGGTTCAACGGCGCTGTAACGTCCCTCTCAGCCTCTCCGCTACCACAACTGCCTTTCCAAACTACTTTTACCGACAAGAGCATTGTTGCAAACACCCAAGCAGTCTGAGATTTTAGCACTGGCCGGCGGCAAATATCGCGCTATCTCGGCCTCAAAGGTATATGTTGTACTTTTTTTTTTCTGAATCTTGTCACGGCTAAGGAAGTGAAAAAGTATTATTTGTTATGGAAGAAACGATTTTCCGAGTGGATTGATTATGCCATAAACAGCAACATTCAATCAGCAGAGGTTGCTTTGGTGCTTCGTACAATAATTTTGTGCTGCAGTGCTTCCCAGTATGTGGCATAAACTGTTTTGTTTGTTATTTCTCTGTGTCTGAACGTAAGTTGTTTATTGACAATGTACTGTTTATCATTTCTTTCAGTGTCTCCTATGGGCTCTCGCTGTTCTCTGTTTTCGGACGAAGACATTTCAAGCGGTGAAGTCTCCTGGCTTTATCATGCTACTTTCAACATTGACATGCGCCGTTATTAAGCGAAATTAATAAAATAGCTTTGTGTTAATCGCTATGGGTCTACGTTTTCATTTCGTGTGGCCATATACCGAGGCCTGTGCAACAGGGCTCAAAAGTATGCTCTGTCAAGCAGTAAGTGCATATTGCAGTTTTAAGCCTGAATTTCTCACTTAGTGGACGAAAAACAGTGAACTTCAGTGAACAAAATAAAAGATTATTTACTGGGCGCACCGAATGCCTAGGTCTTCAAAATATCCTGAACGCGTACTGAAAAGATCCTCGAATGCTTCCTGAGGACGTCCCGAGTACGTGCCGAGGCCGGACATGTGGACTTGATCGGGATGTTTTGAGGCTCATGCGGGGACGTCCTGAGGACGACCTAACGTACTCAGTTGTACGTACTGAGGACGTCCTGAGTATGTCATTGTGTTGTCTGGGAAGAGACCACGTAAGAAACACAGAAACGCCCACCCACACGAAGCGCAACGCGTGTGGGCGTGTTTATGTTTCTTACATGGCGTCTTATTCGCGCAGTTGTAACCTTTTTCTGATTCAATGACCCAACTAGCCCAACAACATGTAATTCAACAAGCTTCGCTTGAAAACGTACCTCACCTGCTGTCTCACACACGAAAACACCGAAGCAGCCGACGTTGACGAAACCTTCCCGCTGTCATGCCTATGGTCATGCCTGCGCTTGTCGCATGCTGGTATTATAGTGCCTAGAATATACTATTCTAGGCACTATATATTCTAGGCACTATAAATCTAGTACACTCTGCCCGAGGCTAGAGAGTGTCCAAAGCGCCGGCTCCGGCGAGGGCCTTTTTCTGTGAACTGCCGCGCCGCGCCGCTGCTGCTCCGGACCCGTGGGCTTTTCGCGCTCGCGAAGCGCACGGGAAGCGACGGTCGTCTGCTACGCGCTGTAGTTTTTTGCGTTCGTTTTCCACGCAAAGCACTTAAACTCTATTTAACTTTAACAGTGTGGTTCTGCATGGAGCTTACCCATATTTGAGCGTTTCTTTGGGCTTGGGCAGCAAGATAATGCAAAAACTAACGAATCAAACTCATCAGCGCGGCCTAGCTCTGGTGCTAGAGTTCGGGAACGGTATTACGGTAACTGTGCGTGCGTAGAAACGCGCTAAATGAGCCCGTGCAAGGAAAGAACGTAAAAAAAAGAAACGTTATTCGCATAAGTACGCGGGCAATAGCACCATGCTTGCATGAATAAGAGTAAGGAAAAAAGTAAATTACTCGCGCAGTCAAGTGAAATACTTACGTGCGTGCAGTGACCGCTTCGCTCACCACTACGCGCATTTCGCTCACGGTCAGTAGTGGTTTAGAGCCATATGCATATGTATTTACTCATAATTTTTTTAGCCTCGACAATACTTTATATGAACAGAGCGCCATGAGAAGATGTACACGAACAATTCTTGCTGTACGCTAACTCTTCAATACAAACTTCGCGCACGATGTACCTTAAGGTTCACCGGGAGCGAAGCTGGTTTCAAATTCAGACATTCGAAAGAAAAGCCATTCCAGCCAATAGGTAAATAAACATAAAAAAGGGTGAACAAATATATATTTTTCTACATAGCTACTACTGGCCTAGCTATTCACTCATTTCTTATGCAAAAGTTATTGCAGCAATAGCCTTGTTTTATTAATCCGTGAATCCTCTCTGAAATTACCAACATAACTTCTCATGATATATAATAGTTAACGTGTGATTTTTTACATAAACTAACACGCATTCATGGCGCGTGATGATGTTTGTGCTTGCATTATATTGAGTGGAAAATCGTCTTGAATATTGCAATCTTTGATGCACTACAAATATCGCTATTGGTTCTGCATATCCCTAAAATTGTTACCTTCAATCAGTAAAACATGAGAAGTTTATGTTCTGGTGATTAGTTGCCTCTTTCATTACGTAACTACAAGTATGTAAATATTTATCAGTAAGTATATTTACTGTGTACGAATCAGCCAGCATACGCAATAAATATTCCTAAAGTTACATTCATGTTAAAAGTCGCTTAGTGTTTGCGCTCTTGCAACACAGGAAGGCGAAAGACGAGTTGCACATCCCTAAAGCGTCATGTTCGTTTTCTGACGTTCGCTCGTAATTATGAAATGAGACGTACGTACACAATGTTGCACTGTTAGCATTTCATTCATTTTGGTTTGTCTTGTTTTTTGCCGCCGTATATTTCTCGCGTACCCTTTACATACGTACACGCCGTGGTAGCTTAGTGGCTTTGGTAGGTTGGCTCGAGGACGCGGGTTCGATTCCCGGCCACGGCGGCTTGCATTTCGATGGAGGCGAAATGCATAAAACACCCATGTACATAGATATAGGTGCACGTTAAAGAACTCCAGGCGGTCGAAATTACCGGAGCGCTCAAAACGGCGTCTCTCATAGCCATATTAATTGTGATGTTTGGATGTAAAACCCCAGAAATTATCATTACTATTATTACCCTTTACCTGTGCTCTCCGTTCTTCATGATATATGAGTAAGTTCGACACGTTGGGATCGAGATTAGCATTCAACACGTTCTTATCGTCACACCCACACCACGAGAGGGATTTCTGGACGAAAAATGCGGGTTTGCACCACACGTCATACTGTTGTCGTTAATCGCGACATGAATGCAAGTACGTCAAGTTACTAATGCCATGACCCATCAGTCATCTTAGTCACACATTTGTGCCTTTCCACGCTATACTTTGTGATATATACCAAGTGAACGAGACGTGAGAGTTACGCGGTTAGTATTTATTTTTGGTATACCGCGGCCCCACCGACGGACGCATTCCGCTTCCCAAGAGCCAGTTAAGGATTTCGCCTTAATACAGAAACAGCAGAGTGCGGGAGGCATGTCTTGTAAAACAAATCGAATGCCCGAAATAAAAGAAAGGAAACGATAGGGTGTAAAAGCGTTAGCATGAGCTAGCCATATCTGCCCGTTCTCCTGGTTATCATCGCGATCTCCACCTTATTTTCTTATGCAGCACGTTCCCGTTGCTCATTCCACGCATAACTAAATGAAGTAAACGCGCGGAATGCGTTGCTCAAACAGCCGCGTTAGCGCGGACCAAGTGAGCTAGAACGAAATATACAAAATACCCGTATTCACAGCCAGCAAACGCGTTCTCTGTGCGGTGAGTCACTGCGGTATTACGTTGCGGTGACGTGGTACTTAATATATCCCAAATTATTGCGATGTTGGCTAATAGCAACCAAAATATCAGGCTCGTAGCAGACGCCCGCCGCCTTGGCGCGGCTTCCGCAGCGGAGAAAGCCCACGATGGATGGATGGATGGATGGATGAGGCTGAACCCTTTAAATCGGGCGGTGGCATACGCCACCTAGCCATGGCTATTAACATAATTTGTACTTTGTGGTGGGTGAAATTTCACCCCTGCCTTAATTTTATCCACCAATCAGATAACCTCTGTTTGGTTATTTCTACCCGCTTAAAGTCTATTTTGCCTTCACTGTCCCTAAACCCCAATGCTTTGGTCCGGTACAGCAGCGCCGCGGCACGGGAGTTCACACAAAAAGGTCCTCGCTCCTCCCATGTATTCGCGCGGCGCTTTAGACACTCTCCCATATTCTAGGTCACTCTACCGAGGCTGTCGTACAAAAATCCCTCACGTGACTCGATCCTAGGCACCTAGGGACACGATCATTTAGCGACTTTTGAGCACGACCACTACAGATCTGCACAGATCTCCCTGCTCCAGCACGCCTGGTCTAGTTCACCCCTTTTACCGGTAGGGATAGAACGTACGAGCAGAGTGGCGCTAGTTATAACCTGTTCGCTGTCGTCACTTTGCTTCTGCGATCTGTTCCAGCGCTCGTGCCGCTGTTTCGGCAGCCCCAGATCGTTTACATTGTTTGTAAATGCATAAATTCACGAAAATAAAAAATAAAACAAAATTTGCGAATGATTGCTTCTCATTTCAATCACGAGGTACAGTAGGAAGAGCGGTGCAAGAAAGGAAAACAACGAGGACAGCCGGCAGACGATAACATTTCCTCCCGTTGCCTTCGTAGTAGAGGAAAAAAATATGATTACCAGAAGATTCATAGGATAAAATATAGTGCAATGGAATAATAAAGAAATACAATAATAAAGAACTTGATATATTGATATGAACAAGGACATTTAAAGGAATCACGCAGACGATATGCATACGCAGACCACACACAAACTGCGTGAATCTGCAGACGCTGCAGAAGGCATGTAACTTCAGCCTTAGCTACATGCAGCTTGCTTGAGTTAATTACAGATGGGATAACGTAAACGATCACATTGTGGTATATTGCTGTGTGCCATCATGTATATCAGAACAAAGCAAGGACTCTAGCATCAGTTTTCACAGTTTCATAAAAGCTTTGCGATGCATATTTAACGGGCCGAACAAACACGTAAACAATCACTCCATCAGTGAGTTTTTTTGTTTCTTTTTCTTTAGTGGAGCGGTGCGAAATTTCCGCATAATAGCAAACCTAGAAATTAAGAATTCGTGTACTATTTTACGCGTTATTACATACCACTACAATGAGTACACTTAAACAATTTTGACATACTAGCTCTTGTCTTCGTAAGAAATTGTCACATATGCTAGTAGCCCGCTACAGAAGAGCAGGCGCACACATTCGAACGCCGCCCAGGAACCCGCCGAGTAGCAGACGACGACGACGACGACGACGACGACGATGATGATGATGATGATGATGATGATGATCTATTGGCATCCCCTTTGAAACGGGGCGGCGACAAATAGTCACCTAGCCTGCTTGATTTAATCAGGTATACTATACATGTTCTTTATCTAGCATTTTTGTATACCTTTCATTATTTTTTTTTCAAATATTTACCTTGTACCGCTGCCTATGATTTTAAGAGATCAGGTCGTATCCATCTTTTCCCTGCTTTTTTTCCACCAGTACTCTAATCGTCTCTTGCTGATCTCTACGGCTGATCTGTTTATGTTTCCTTCCACATCATGTATATCAGAACAAAGCAAGGACTCTAGCATCAGTTTTCACAGTTTCATAAAAGCTTTGCGATGCATATTTAACGGGCCGAACAAACACGTAAACAATCACTCCATCAGTGAGTTTTTTTGTTTCTTTTTTCTTTAGTGGAGCGGTGCGAACCCAAGCGCTTCTGGGAGTTGCACGTTACCTACGGTTCTCGCTAGGTGGATCCCGTCGCATTCCATTAGGATGTGCTGAGTGGTCTCTGGATCTTTACTGCAGCATACACATGTCTCATCTAGTTCCGAATATTTGTTCCGATATGTTTTCGTCCTTAGGCAACCGGCTCGAGCCTCAAATAGCAAGGCACTGCCCTTTGTGTTATCGTACAGATTTTCCCTTCTAATTTCTTTCTTCTCATTCTTGTAGATCTCCATTGTCCTTTTCGTTTCCATTCTTTGCATCCAATTCACGGTCTCTATTTCTCTCACTTTCTTTCTGATGACCCCTGGTTGTCTATTTACAGTTTCGATTATCCTGTGCTTGGTTGCCAACTTCCTTGACCTCTTCCTCCATTCTGTGTCCACGCTTTTCATGTAGAGATACTTGTGCACTTTAGCCGCCCATTTATTTTCATCCATGTTCCTGAGCCTTTCTTCAAAACTAATTTTGCTTTGTGCTTCTCTGACTTCAAAAGAGGACCAACCCATGTCACCATGCACTGCCTCATTTGTAGTATTACCGTGTGCTTCCAAAGCAAACCGGCCTACTGATCTTTGGTTAACTTTCAAACCCGCCAATATATCCGATTTTAAGCATATAATGGCATTTGCGAATGTTAGCGTTGGCACCATTACTCCTTTCCAGATTCCACGCACCACCTCATACTTATTGTGGCCCCACAGTGCTGTGTGTTTCATTATTGCTGCATTCCGCTTCCCCTTTATTTTCAGATTATCTTGGTGGTTGCTTGAGTAATTCTTTCCTTCGTTTATGTGTACGCCGAGGTACTTATATTGCTTCACTATGGGTATTACTTGCTGTTGAATAGACACCACGAAATTACTCGTGTGTTCATTAAAGATCATAATTCCTGATTTCTCTGTGCTAAACTTAAGGCCTAGATTTGTCGCTGCGTTCCCACAGATATTCGCAAGTATCTGTAAATCTTTTTTATTGTCCGCTAGTAGCACAATGTCGTCTGCGTACATCAGTCCAGGGACCTTCTGTTGCACCATTTGTCTATTACGCATGTAGGATAAATCAAAACCTAATTCGCTGTTTTCCAGTCGTCTTTCTATGCCCTTGACGTAAAGCGTGAACAACAATGGTGACAGAGGGCATCCTTGCTTCAATCCTTGGTGAATTCCCACCATTTCATTTCCTTTTCGGCCTTCCCATGCCACTTGTACTTGGTTGTCTCAATATATCTCCCTCAGCAGCTCCACGAAATCGTCATCTATGCCTTCGTATTGGAGAATATCCCACAACAATTCCCTGTCTACATTGTCATAAGCTCCTTTAATATCTAGAAATGCTATCCATAAAGGTCTTTTCTGAGCTACTGAAATCTCTATGCACTGAGTTAGTACAAACATATTGTCTTCTAAGCGTCTGCCTGGCCTGAACCCATTCTGTAGTTCCCCCAATACACCGTTTTCCTCCACCCACTTCGACAGTTCTAATTTTATGGCTTGCATTGCCATTCTATATATCACCGACGTTACTGTAACTGGCCTGTACGAGCTCGTCTTATCCTTATCTCCTTTGCCTTTGTAGATGAGATTCATCTTGCTTTCACGCCATCCAACGGGAATATTCTTTGTTCTAATCACTTGCTCTATGGCATTAGTCAGCAGTGCCTTGCTTTTTGGACCGAGGTTTTTGATTAGCTGTATTGGGATTTCATCGGGTCCTGCTGCCGTGTTGTTAGGGACATTTTCTGCTGCCCTTTTCCAATAAAAGCTTTCTATCCTAAATTTTGATCTCTCAGGCCTCTCTGTTGTTGCTGGATCTGTTGTCTGAACTACGCTTTTTCTCGTGCCGAAGTTATACCTGATAACGTCTGTGATGTACCGCAGCGCATCATCGCCTTCATAGATGTTACCGTCTTCATCCCTTATAGCCGTTTGCGAGTTTCTAGTTGGAGCTCCGAGTGCTTTTATATGGTTCCAGAATCTTTTTGGGGCACCTTTGTCTCTTTTGTGAATGTTATGCACCCAACGTTCACTTGCGCATTTAATTTTCTCTTGCACGAGCTCACTCGCGATGGATGGATGGATGGATGGATGAGGCTAAACCCTTTAAACCGAGCGGTGGCATATACGCCACCCAGCCCCTGCTGTACCACGGGTCCTAACTCCAAATATGATGTGCAAGTGGGTCCTAAGGGGTTTTAACGGATGGATGGATGGATATGGATGAGGCTGAACCCTTTAAATCGGGCGGTGGCATACGCCACCTAGCCATGACTATTAACATAATTTGTACTTTGTGGTGGGTGAAATTTCACCCCTGCCTTGATTTTATCCACCAATCAGATAACCTCTGTTTGGTTATTTCTACCCGCTTAAAGTCTATTTTGCCTTCACTGTCCCTAAGCCCCAATGCTTTGAAAAAATCAGGCCCGTTGAGTTGCACTGTAGGGTAAGCCCTTTACAGAAAAGTATGAGGTGTTCAGCCGTTTCCTCTTCTTCTCCACACGCACAGCACAACGTGTCTATGCCTTGGTACTTGACTCGGTACATCTTAGTCCGCAATACTCCCTTCCTGGCTTCAAACAACAAAGAGCTTCCCCTAGAATTATCGTAGATATTTTCTTTGGCAATTTCTTGCTTGAAAGTTCGGTATGTTCCCAGTGCTGATTTCGTCTGCATCCCCGTTTTCCACAGACCCCTCTCTGTTTCCTTAACCTTTTTCTTAACCGCTGTTTCCTGGTTTGCACCCCTCCTGCAGTCCAAATATTTGATTGACAGTTTTCTGGTCAGCTTCCTCCATTTTGTATCAACATTCCTCATGTACAAATAACTGAAAACTCTCCTTGCCCACCGCGTTTCTGCCATTTCTCTCAATCACTCCTCAAATTCTATCTTGCTGCTGGCTTCCCTGCCCTCGAATGACGTCCATCCCATGTCACCCTGTACCCCCTGATTTGGTATATTTCCGTGTGCTCCCAGAGCCAGTCTACCTACCCCTCGCTGCTTAGCTTCCAACCTTGCTCGAACCTCTGATCTCATGCACAGGACCGCATTGCCGAAAGTCAAACTAGGGACCATCACCCCTTTCCAAATCCCTCTCACCACTTCGTACCTATTGTAATTCCACAGTGCCCTATTTTTCATCACAGCTGCATTTCTGCTACCTTTAGCCGTCACATATTTTTCATGTTCCGTTAGGAACTCAGCCCCATTGTTTATCCACACTGGAAGATATTTGTACTTATCCACCACCTCCAGCGTAACCTCCTGTATCCTATGCTCGCTGCCCTGATTATCATTAAAAGTCATGACTGCCGATTTTTCTTTACTAAACTTCAAACCTAAGCTATCTCCCTCTTTACCACAGATGTCCATTAATCTCTGCATGTCTTCCTTGCTGTCAGCCATAAGTACAATGTCATCCGCATACATCAGTCCTGGTAATGACTGTTCAATCCATTCTCCTTGCTTGAAATAGGAAAGGTTGAAGCCAAGTCCGCTCCTCTCTAATTTTTTCTCTAATCCTTGTACATACAGCATGAACAACAGAGGTGACAGAGGGTACCCCTGCCTAAGCCCCTGCTGTATCTCTATAGGCCCAGATACCTTGTTTTCCCATTTTATAAGCACCTTGTTACTTTTATAGATATCTTTTAAAAGATTTCTTACTCCATCTTCCACCTCTAGAGTGCCCTGTATGTCCCACAAATCCTTTTGGATTACACTGTCATAGGCTCCCTTGATATCCAGAAAGGCAAGCCACAGGGGCCTGTGTTCCTTTTCTGCTATTTCAATACACTGTGTCAATGAGAACAGATTATCTTCTAACCTTCTTTGTTTTCGGAACCCATTTTGTAGTTCCCCCAGCACCTCCTCGCTCTCCACCCATGCCTGCAGTCTGTCCTTTATAATCTGCATCACCACCCTGTAAACCACTGACGTCACTGTTATGGGACGGTAGTTGTTTATGTCGGCTTTGTCCCCCTTTCCCTTATATATCATGCTCATCCTGCTCAGTCTCCACCCGTCGGGGGCTTTACCGTCCATTATCATTTTGCTCACTGCCTCTCTTAATGCTTTCTTAGATTTTGGGCCCAATGTCTTTATCAACATAATTGGGATGCCATCAGGGCCTGTCGACGTGCTACTAGGAACCCTCTTCTCTGCCCTTTCACACTCCCTTTGTGCCAGTAGAGCCACTGCACGGACTAGTCCATCCTCACCTGATTGAGAACATGCTATGTTTCGTTCTTTAAATTTTTCTGTCATCATTGTTCTTATATGTTCCATTGCCTCATCTCCTTGTAGTCGAACACCTTGAGCTGCAACTATAAACCTCTGCTCTAGGCTAGTCTTATTACTCAAGGAGTTGAGATGTTTCCAAAATTTCTTCGCTTCTTTTCTATCCTTTTTGTTTACTTCTGACAACCATTGGCTCCCCTTTCTTCTGATCTTCTCATTGATCAAATTGGATGCTTCCCTTCTACAGTTTAAGAACAGTTCGCGAACAGTTCGCCAACAGGTTATAAAAGCGCCACCTATGGCCACCGGTTGAACGAAAGTGGGCGCAAGCTGCTCTGAAAGAAGCCGGACATCTGTGCAGGTCTGTAGTTCCAGTAGGTCGTGCTTTTGATAAGGCGCGATTGTGGCGCCAAGCGACGACGGCATGCGACGGCGTGTTCGTTCTCTGGCCCGCACAATCGCAGGCGGGAGGCAAACGTGTAGAGCGAAGGGTCCTAGTGGTGGGGGACTCCAACGTAGCTAGGGTTAAGGAGGGCGTCCTTACAACAGTGAAGGCAGACGGGTGGGTGAGGGTGGAGGCCCAGTCAGGGAAGTGCATGGTTGACGCAATGGCAAAAGCTCAGAAGGTGGTATCGGACAACCTCGAGCATGAACATTTGGTCGTTATCCATGCTGGTCTCAACGATGTGCTGAAGGGAAGGAGCCAGAACCTAAACGGACAGTTAGAGGTTGGGTTGCGTAAACTCAGAGAAACCTCTGCGAATGTGCATGTGACCATATGCACAATCCCACATGTCCGGGGCCAGGCTAGCGGGATGGAATGGAGGGTGCTTGAGGCTAACCGGGTCATTAGGGGTCTGAGCAGACCACTTGGGTACGGTATAATGGAGGTAAACCGGGAAGTGTATGAGTCTGGCTCCCACCCTTTTGCACAGGATGGCATTCACTACAGTGGTGCCACGGGCGGGAGCGTAGGTAGTAGGATAGGGCGCCAAGCTACGGCTTTTTTGGGGGGACCCAGAGCCCTAAGACCACCAGTGTAGACGAAGACGGACCCAGAGAGGCTCCAAGATTCAAGAAACGTAGAATCGGTAGAAGAAATAGACGTAAGCACCAGGGGCAAGGTCATTCTGACATAGGTTACATTAACATGCAAGGTGGCAGGAATAGGCTGAAGTGGGAGGAGATAGACGAGCAACTAAGGCAAGAAAAGCTGATGGTATACGGGTTTGCGGAGACACATCTTAGGGACATGGAGCAACCTCCCTGTAATCCTGACTATGCATGGGAATATTGCAATAGAACAGAGGGCAGCAGAAAAGGGGGTGGAATTGGTGCATTCATTCATAAAAGTATGAACTGGCAAAGGGTCAAACAGGAATGCAAGGAGCATTTATGGCTAAAAGGGAAAGTTGCAGGAGAGCAGACACTCCTTGGCTTTGTATACCTGTGGACAGGAGCAAATGCCAAAGAGGAAAACAAAAAAATGCTGGAATGCATATCAAGTGACATTAATGAGCTAGGAGAAGGGTGCGAGATTATTATACTAGGAGATATGAACGCGCACATAGAAGACATGGACGGGTACACAGACTCAACAGGCAACATGATGCTGGATATGTGTGAAATGCATGACTTAGTTGTATGCAACAGTGCTGAGAAGTGTGAAGGGCACATAACATGGGAGGTAGGGAGCCTGCAGTCGACGATAGATTATGCACCAATGTCACATAGGATGCACGATAGGCTAAATGTAATGAGCATAGATGAATATGGCTCCAGAAGTCTAGGTAGTGATCACAAACGTATTAAGGTGAGTTTTAGAAGGGAAATGAAAGTAGGTAGGAGGCAAGATGAACAACCAGGTGGGATATTTTACTCGGAAAAGCAGCTTGAAATAGCAACCCAGCAAATTGAGGACGTAATTTCAGAGAATACAAAAACAGAATGGACATATGCAAATTTAACAGGACTATTTGAGCTAGAGCTTACTAAGGAACGAGTCAGGACAAAAGGGAACAGAAGACGTAAACCCAAGAGCTCGTGGGATGTGGAGGTTAAGAAGGCCATAGAGAAACGCCAGGAAGCATCCAGGGAACACAGATATTCAAAGCAGAGGGGTGAACCAGAAGCTGATGTAGGCAGAAAATGGAACAACTTCTTAAACTGTAGAAGGGAAGCATCCAATTTGATCAATGAGAAGATCAGAAGAAAGGGGAGCCAATGGTTGTCAGAAGTAAACAAAAAGGATAGAAAAGCAGCGAAGAAATTTTGGAAACATCTCAACTCCTTGAGTAATAAGACTAGCCTAGAGCAGAGGTTTATAGTTACAGCTCAAGGTGTTCGACTAGAGGGAGATGAGGCAATGGAACATATAAGAACAATGATGACAGAAAAATTTAAAGAACGAAACATAGCATGTGCTCAATCAGGTGAGGATGGACTAGTCAGTGCAGTGGCTCCACTGGCACAAAGCGAGTGGGAAAGGGCAGAGAAGAGGGTTCCTAGTAGCATGTCGACAGGTCCTGATGGCATCCCAATTATGTTGATAAAGACATTGGGCCCAAAATCTAAGAAAGCATTAAGAGAGGCAGTGAGCAAAATGATAATGGACGGTAAAGCCTCTGACGGGCGGAGACTGAGCAGGATGAGCATGATATATAAGGGAAAGGGGGACAAAGCCGACATAAACAACTACCGTCCCATAACAGTGACGTCAGTGGTTTACAGGGTGGTGATGCAGATTATAAAGGACAGACTGCAGGCATGGGTGGAGAGCGAGGAGGTGCTGGGGGAACTACAAAATGGGTTCCGAAAACAAAGAAGGTTAGAAGATAATCTGTTCTCATTGACACAGTGTATTGAAATAGCAGAAAAGGAACACAGGCCCCCATGGCTTGCCTTTCTGGATATCAAGGGAGCCTATGACAGTGTAATCCAAAGGGATTTGTGGGACATACTGGGCACTCTAGAGGTGGAAGACGGAGTAAGAAATCTTTTAAAAGATATCTATAAAAGTAACAAGGTGCTTATAAAATGGGAAAACAAGGTATCTGGGCCTATAGAGATACAGCAGCGGCTTAGGCAGGGGTGCCCTCTGTCACCTCTGTTGTTCATGCTGTATTTACAAGGATTAGAGAAAAAATTAGAGAGGAGCGGACTTGGCTTCAACCTTTCCTATTTCAAGCAGCGAGAATGGATTAAACAGTCATTACCAGGACTGATGTATGCGGATGACATTGTACTTATGGCTGACAGCAAGGAAGACTTGCAGAGATTAATGGACATCTGTGGTAAAGAGGGAGATAGCTTAGGTTTGAAGTTTAGTAAAGAAAAATCGGCAGTCATGACTTTTAATGATAATCAGGGCAGCGAGCATAGGATACAGGAGGTTACGCTGGAGGTGGTGGATAAGTACAAATATCTTCCAGTGTGGATAAACAATGGGGCTGAGTTCCTAACGGAACATGAAAAATATGTGACGGCTAAAGGTAGCAGAAATGCAGCTGTGATGAAAAATAGGGCACTGTGGAATTACAATAGGTACGAAGTGGTGAGAGGGATTTGGAAAGGGGTGATGGTCCCTTGTTTGACTTTCGGCAATGCGGTCCTGTGCATGAGATCAGAGGTTCGAGCAAGGTTGGAAGTTAAGCAGCGAGGGGTAGGTAGACTGGCTCTGGGAGCACACGGAAATACACGAAATCAGGGGGCACAGGGTGACATGGGATGGACGTCATTCGAGGGCAGGGAAGCCAGCAGCAAGGTAGAATTTGAGGAGCGATTGAGAGAAATGGCAGAAAAGCGGTGGGCAAGGAGAGTTTTCAGTTATTTGTACATGAGTAATGTTGATACAAAATGGAGGAAGCTGACCAGAAAACTGTCAATCAAATATTTGGACTGCAGGAGGGGTGCAAACCAGGAAACAGCGGTTAAGAAAAAGGTTAAGGAAACAGAGAGGGGTCTGTGGAAAACAGGGATGCAGACGCAATCAGCACTGGGAACATACCGAACTTTCAAGCAAGAAATTGCCAAAGAAAATATCTACGATAATTCTAGGGGAAGCTCTTTGTTGTTTGAAGCCAGGACGGGAGTATTGCGGACTAAGATGTACCGAGTCAAGTACCAAGGTATAGACACGTTGTGCTGTGCGTGTGGAGAAGAAGAGGAAACGGCTGAACACCTCATACTTTTCTGTAAAGGGCTTAACCCTACAGTGCAAGGCAACGGGCCTGATTTTTTCAAAGCATTGGGGTTTAGGGACAGTGAAGGCAAAATAGACTTTAAGCGGGTAGAAATAACCAAACAGATGTTATCTGATTGGTGGATAAAATCAAGGCAGGGGTGAAATTTCACCCACCACAAAGTACAAAATATGTTAATAGTCATGGCTAGGTGGCGTATGCCACCGCCCGGTTTAAAGGGTTCAGCCTCATCCATCCATTCATCCATCCATCCATCCATCCGCGCCGACCGCGCGTTGTTCAACATTGCGTGTGTGATTGTGCTTGCGTTGCTTGTGTATTGGTTGTAGGTTCTGTGTTACTTGGCGGAAAGCCGTGAGTAGTGCTTGTGTGGCAGTGCAGCTTTGGCCTCGGTGAGCTCGGCAATATAGTACCTGCGTTGTGTGATCCGTGTTCCTTGACAATGCGGAGGTGGTGACGATTGAAATGTCGAAGTGGCGCAGCGCCTCGGCAGCGCAGTTCAGCGAACCGCGATGTGGCGTCGCCGTGTCCGCCTTTGCATAACGGAGGTCGATGGATGTGCTGCTTTCTACATTGAGTCACACAAATGTGACTGCGTCGACCGGCCATGGTTCAGCGCTGAATGTGTGGTTCAAGTACTGTGCAAGAAATGAGTGGTGCAGCTGTGGGTGGCAGACGCTCGAAATATCCAATTCACGTCGGCGTCTTGGCAACGGCCAGTTCGCGAACCGGCGCCCTGGAGCGGCGCCTCTGTGCCCGCCCTATTCGGTAGCGTCGACGCAATAATATTTACGTAACCAGTCCTTGCTTGACAGACGCTGATGGCGAAGGTGCTGCGATATGCTGCCGGCCAGCTTGGCAGTTTTTCTCACATTAAAAACATGTAGCATATATACATGCCTAGCATGTGTTATAAGACGTCTACCATGAGAAGATTGTCAGGAGTGCCCCAGTACTGCTGCCAATCTGGCATTCCACGCTTTGCATGTCCTCAGTAAGCATGATGACAATATGGGCCCATTTTCTTCAAAGTGAGCTGCTATTCTATTTGCAAAATGGGGAGGCTTTAGCTAGCCTGGTTTGTTCTTTGTGTTTTGTCAATTTGATGAGAAATTATTGGCAATGTTCTTTTAAGGTGCTTTTAAAAGATGTTAAGCCTACCAAAAAACTGCAACATTGGCAGTGTTCTTTGGTGGTGACAAAAAAGTGAAACTGCAGACGACTTAGTTGGTCATGCCCGCATTTTTGGAAAATTTAAGAGCAATATCGGCACCCACAACCATACAACTGTGATTGAGCCATGGATGGCCACATGCTTTCTGCACAAATTATAGGCCCTTACACAACATCAGTGAAGAGCCAACAGGCCAACCTACTGGGTTCCCTTCGACCTAGGCAGTCTACAGTTCATTGTCGCAACAGTTGATCACCCCGCAAGTTCACAGCCTGTGCCTTCTGCTGCTACTACGGTCAACTCGTCACCCGTGAACAACACTTCTAGTTGCCCTAGTAGTATAGTGCCGTTGCTTCTAAATATTGAGTAACCACACATTGTAGGCTACAAGGGCATTGTTGCACTGCATCTCATCTCCATGTGTGTTGTGTTGCTGTTTGCATACATGTCCTTGTTTGATAAGTGTTCTGAATTTTTTTCACTACTGCAATGTCTTGACTGCACTGTGGCAGTGTTGTATATACTATCGATTAACCTCCATATACACAAGATCATCAATCTTCAAAAATGCAACCTTCATGCTGCTCCTTCCTTCACAAGAAAGCTTGCATATCAAACATTATTCTTGCCCCAACTAGAATTGGCAGGTTCAATTTGGTCATCTCACAAGGCATATCTAATCCGCATTCTTGAGTATAGCCAAAACTGTGCTGCACGTTTAATCGCCAGGGATTGCAACCAATATTTGAGTGTATCTAACATTATGTCGTCATTGTCACTACCATCCTTGGAACCATGCCAGAATGTAGTGTCACTTTGTCTGCTACATAAAATCATTCATAGTGAGCAGTCGTCCATCTTGCCTCTTGTTTGTCCATCCCACACATCTAGGTGCTTGCACAATCGCCTTAGCGTCCAGCACATTTTTGGTCGAACTAATGCCTTTGACTTGTCTGCTTTGCCACGTGCCATTAGGCATTGGAATGGTCTTCTCGATAACATTGTTGACATTAACAATACTGTAACCTTCAGACAAAAAATCAGTATGTTTGGGTAGTGTTCAAGTGTTTCTATTTCTGGTGTATATGTAACTTTTTTTATGTAATTATGCAATCGTACTATTTACTGTTTAACCCAGCTTTCTAATGGTAGAATTTTACTTCATGATTTTATAATTTCTGTTCTTTTCAATTTATTGCGTTGATCTTGTGTTGCTGTTTATATTTCTAACGTTGTATAACTTTTTCGCTCCTTTGTTATGCGATGCCCTCCCCCTCCACGCAATACTCCTTCTGGAGCCTGTGACGTAGATGAATACATAAACCAGATGGCATTACTGTTTCTTGTGAAATCAAAATTGTTTATATTGTTGTGGTTTTACCAATAGAAGCTCTAAATTGTAAATTGTTCTCCTGCAATGCTGGCAACGTATCCATAGCAGGCCAGTTGTGTATATTGCCTAGAATTATCATTCTTACACCCTGAAAAGTGTGGAATATCCTATCTTCCTGTCTGTCCGGGTCTTTATCCATTTTTCCGTAAACTTGGGTCACTGGGTAATCCATGGTATAATGGGTAGAACACTGGGGCTGCTGTGCTGAGGTCACCCAGTTTGAAACAAAAATAGGTCACGAGGTATGGGCCGGGCCGCTCATCAATGACAAAAAAATTTCTTAGGTGCTGGGCAGATTCGAATCGAATGTCAAGCATCGACTTAGCGGCAACCCTGCTAACAGGCGTAGGGTAGCATGTCCAGAGGGACTCGTGAGAGAGGAGCCCGGCTCATACATGACTGATCTCTGTGGTGGCAATACAATGTCTCTACATTGTTTCAATGCTATCGTATTAGCATCGGCATCATCGTGAAATTTATCTTTCTAAATTTATTCCCCTGTACCTATGTACCACAGCTGAGCTATCTCAACATTAGTCGATCTCACCTGAAGTGATGTATATATAGCCTTAGCTTTAATTTCTAATGAGCATGACTGATTCTCACCAAGAGTAACAGCCGCTTCATTCCTTCACAATCTGCACCTGCATTATCAAATATGTTATAGTGAATCTGAGAAGTCTGCCACAACTGAGGATCGAACATGTTTTCAGTTTCAAGCAAACCATGCCAGTCAATTTCATGAAAGTGGCATTACAGAATGCACAGGCATTCAATTGCACAATGCATGCTTATAGGCAATTTTATATTCAGTTCATGGCAGTTGTCATCTTGGGCTGTCGTAATCTAAATTTTGTGCATAGTGACGTCAAGTTTACTTAATCGTGGAACGTTAAAAACACCTGTGCACTTACTCTAGGTTGTTACAGCCAGAAAACTGGGCATGTGAACAGCCATGGAGAGGGTGTCCCAAAGCACGACCTACTGGAACTACAGACCTGCACAGATGTCCGGCTTCTATGGGAGAAGCTTGCGCCCACTTTCGTTAAACCGGTGGCCATAGGTGGCGCTTTTATAACCTGTTCGTCTGCTACTCGGCGGGTGGCTGGGCGGCGTTCGAATGTGTGCGCCTGCTCTTCTGTAGCGGGCTACTAGCATATGTGACAATTTCTTACGAAGACAACAGCTAGTATGTCAAAATTGTTTAACTGTACTCATTGTAGTGGTATGTAATAACACGTAAAATACTACACGAATTCTTTCTAGGTTTGCTATTATGCGGCAATTTCGCGCCGCTCCACACAAAAAAGAAAAAAAAAACTCACTGATGGAGTGATTGTTTACGTGTTTGTTCGGCCCGTCAAATATGCATCGCAAAGCTTTTATGAAACTGTGAAAACTGATGCTAGAGTCCTTGCTTTGTTCTGATTTACATGATGGCACACAGCAATATACCACAATGTGATCATTTACGTTATCCCATCTGTAATTAACTCAAGCAAGCTGCATGTAGCTAAGGCTGAAGTCACATGCCTTCTGCAGCGTCTGCAGATTCACGCAGTTTGTGTGTGGTCTGCGTGATTCCTTTAAATGTCCTTGTTCATATCAATATATCAAGTTCTTTATTATTGTATTTCTTTATTAGTCCATTGTACTATATTTTATCCTATGAATCATCTGGTAATCAGATTTTTTTCCCCTCTACTGCGAAGGCAACGGGAGGAAATGTTATCGTCTGCCGGCTGTACTCATTGTTTTCCTTTCTTGCACTGCTCTTCCTACTGTACCTCGTGATTGAAATGAGAAGCAATCATTCGAAAATTTTGTTTTCTTTTTTATTTTCGTGAATTTATGCATTTACAAACAATGTAAACCATCTGGGGCTGCCGAAATAGCGGCACGAGCGCTGAAACAGATCGCAGCAGCAGACGACAGCGAACAGGTTATAACTAGCGCCACTCTGCTCGTTCGTTCTATCCCTAGCGGCAAAAGGGGTGAACTAGACCAGGCGTGCTGGAGCAGGGCGATCTGTGCAGGTCTGTAGTTCAGTAGGTCGTGTCCCAAAGCTCCAGTAAATGAGTGCCTGCATGAGCTCACACCCCTCCCCCCCTTCACCATTCAGTGCAGAGTAGGGACAACTGCGTCATTTGCAACTGAACAGAAGTTACAAAAAAAAAGAGTTCCATAGAAAAATTTACTTTATTTTCCATTAATTGTACATAATGACGGGAATCTGCAGTCAGGCCTTCCACTCACTAAGGCACATGGAAACAAAACAGGACAACAAAAATGAGTAGCTCATCAAAACTTAAGCCCCCGAACATGCAATATACATCCATCACCTGTGCACCATCAGCCCGATTACAACTTTTCTATTACTGTGCAAATATAGCTGTAGCCATTTGCCTTTGCACACTGAACTTCTTTCAGTGGTTTATGTTTTCAATTCATTAGATATCTTTAGTGGCACACCTAATTTATTTTGAGAAGCTCAATCACCACATACCTGTGATGCTTTGTTTCCCAAGCATCAAATAATGCCAGCAACTTTATCACGTTATCATGGCAATCTCTTAAAAGTTGTCACAATTTTATTTGGTTGTTTTGACAAGATTGCCAAGCTGATTAAACATGATTTGCACTGAATCCTTCTATATAATCTCAACTCTTTCCTTGATCGGCACCAGTATATCAAGCTTTAAGTTGACAACTTGAAGCATCACTTTCATATTCTTCAGGATAGGTAGGTTATCTTTATGTTTGCTCATTGCCAGTGACGAGTTGAATAGAACGTGCTTTGGCTCCTAAACGACGAAATCTCAAACTTATTTGCCTGTAACGAGTAGAATAGCACTGGCTCCAGGTAATTCAATCTGAAATCTGGCTATATTCGGGTAACGAGTTCGCAGAACTACAAATGGTTTACCAGAAAGAATTGTGGATCTTTTCTAGGTATGTGTTAACGAAGAAATGCAGCTCATTGCCAGTAACGAGTTGAATAGAACGTGCTTTGGCTCATAAACGATGAAATCTCGAACTTCTTTCCCTGTAACGAGTAGAATAGCACTGGCTCCAGGTAATTCAATCTGTCTATTTTCGGGTAACAAGTTCGCAGAACTACAAATTGTTTATCAGAAAGAAGCGTGGATCTTTTCTAGGTATGTGTTAACGAAGAAATGCAACTCATTGCCAGTAACGAGTTGAATAGACCGTGCTTTGGCTCCTAAACGACGAAATGTTGAACTTCTTTGCCTGTAACGAGTAGAATAGCACTAGCTAAAGGTAATTCAATCTGAAATCTGTCTATTTTCGGGTAACGAGTTCGCAGAACTACAAATGGTTTATCAGAAAGAAGTGTGGATCATTTCTAGGTATGTGTTAACGAAGAAATGCAGCTTGTCGCAGAAACGAGACGAGACAGCTGCGTTCGATGCGAACGAAATCAAGATTCTTCTTTTTCTTTTGTTTTATTGCTTTTAGCGCGCGCGCCTTTGGAGCCCGCCGTCTTCTTCTTTCTCATCTTGTCCGCTCCCATGAGTTTCAATAGCTTCCGGCCGCGAAAAGTTTTCTTCTCATCAGTGGAAGCAACCTTCGAGAGTGTAAAGGTGTTGTACAGGTCTCCGAACGAGTCTTCCTTTGGATTTTAAGAGACAGGAGCGCGGCTTCCTGTCGACTCCAGAATATACTTCAATGACCTTAGCCAGGTTGCAGATGGATCTACGAGTGCGTGCACCGATCAAAACGCTATCTCCTTGGTTCACTCTCATTTCTTGCTTTCTTGTGTTATACTGCTCTCTCACTTCTTTCAGATATTCCTTCTTCCATCTTTTCCACCAATCTTTCGTAATTGTTTGCTTATTTCTCCGCATTTCTTCTAGGCTGACCTTTTTTTCTCCTTCGGTACTGTCTTTTATCCTATGCTTTCCACCTATTACATCAGCCGGCACAATAGGTAGAGGCTCATCCGTTTCGCTGTATACATAGGTCAACGGTCTGTTATTAAGGACAGCTTCAACTTCAGTTGTTAGTGTTTGCATCTCTTCTCTTGATAACAGTATTTTTTCCAATAACTTTCCTCATTGTTGATTTCATGCTTCGCACCAGCCTTTCATAAAAGCCTCCCCACCAAGGCGCTTATTCTGCGATGTACTTCCATTTGATTTGATCCCCTTGGCTTGCTCTTTTGGAGACTCCTTCCTGTAGTTCTTTAATCATACGATTGATGTCTCTGTTGGCCTTCTTGAACGTCCTTGCGTTCTCACTGTAAATGATGCAACATAGCCCTCGTCTCGCTGTAAATCTTCGGAATGCATGTAAGAATGCTTCTGTTGTCGTGTTGTCCACAACTTCGAGATGCTGAGATTGTCTAGCTTCGGCATTAAAGTTGGGTTGCTCCCTGTAGTAGCACATACAAATATTGCAACATACTGTGTTGTAGGAGCTTTCATCGTGTCCTTTATAAGTAATGGACCCGCGAATTCCACACGGATCTCTTGAAATGGTTTTCGCTCGTTGACTCTGTCAGCAGTAAATGGGGCTGTTTCTTGGTGCAGCGGTCTGACGTCAAATTGTCGACACTGGTGACCCTTGAATTCTTGAATCACTTCCTCTTGTGTCTCTGTCTTGGTTTCTTTCTCAGGGCACTTTATGTCTAGAGTTTCAATACCCTTGAAATGGCTGAGCTCTGTCTGTATCTCAGAGTTATCCACGTTGACGTTAAGTACCATTGCGGTCGACTTCTCCATTATTGTTGATGATATCCTAGCGTGACCCTGTAGTGTCCAGCCGAATATGGTTTCTGCTGCTGTCAAGCTTTCTTCTAGTCTTCGGATCCCACCTGTCATTACTTGCCAATACTGGTCTGATCCAATAAGTATTCCGATTTCCATGCATGTTGCGCCTTTACATGAACCGTCAGCCAGCTTGAATCCGTCCTCTTCATACTTCTTTTGCAGTGAAATAGGCAGGAACGGTAATCTTTCTTTTGAAATTATGTCTACCTCTTGTGCTTCCAGTACCACTTCTTCACTACGGGGGGTACTTTTCAGTTTAACTTCAACTGAATTCATGACTCTTTCATTTTGACCTCCTCCGAATGAGCCTATCGTGAGCCTTTCTTTTCCTTTAATCTTACAGCCAAGTTTCTCAGATAGGCTTTTCAGTATGAATGATCTTTGGCTGCCAGTATCCAGTAGAACACGACAATGACATGACTGACTTCTACCTTCTGCTAATGCAACTGCAGTCTGCAGAAATATACTTGATGAGTTGTTCATAAACTGGCATGTAGATGTTGTACACTGTGCTGTCAGTTCTTTGCTTCGGCACATAGACGTCGCATGCCATTTTCGACATATCTTGCACCTAATGTTTGCCTTACATATTTTAGCAGTATGGCGAGGCCTGGTACAGTGGAAACATCTGTTTGCCTCTCTGAGCTTCATTTTCTTGTCTTCATAAGGCATTGTTTTCCTACAATCATCAGTATAATGAGTTGTATTGTCGCAAAATATGCAAAACTTTGCAGCTGTACATTGAAAATTAACAGTTCTTGTATGCTTCATACTCTTGTATGCTGCTTACTCTCAGCCCTGTGGCGGTTGCTTTCTCTCCTTTCTGTTGACAAGTCCTCTCTGCACTCTACTTGATCTTCGATGTATTTCATCAAGCGCCTAAGAATATCTTCTTGACGTATAGCCACATTCTAATCTCGTGATGAAGATCCACTGATCGCTTCTCTTTGTTTTAACTGGAATCCAATGCACATATCCACTGGCAAAGCTCTTTTCAGGATCGGAAGCAACATTGATGCATAGGACTCGCTTTTCAATCCTAAGGATTCCAATCCAAGTATTTGCACTTGCACCTTTTGTGACAGCTTTCTTAAACCGTCATGGTCGTTGCAGCTTGCTACTGCATTCAGATTAGTTAGTTCTTTCATATGCATTTCTACCAGCACGTCCTCTCTTCCGTACCTCTGCTTGAGTAGATCAATGGCTTTCCCATAGTTACTGTCAGAAAACTGTAGTCCCTCCACGGCAGCTGCCGCTTTTCCGGTTAGTGATGACAGAAGGTACGTAAATTTCTGATTTTTGTTCAAATCGGTTCTTTTGTGTACAGCTGTTTCAAATTGCCGCCAAAATCTCTGCCATTTCATTTTGTCGCTGTCAAACTTCATTAGTTCTAGCTTCGATAGCTTCACTATTGTTGCTTGCTGAGATTGTCTAGCATCGGCATTAAAGTTGGGTTGCTCCCTCGCTGTTTGCCGTACTTCTTGCCAAGAAAGGTACGCGTTGATGTTGTGCAGAGCACTTATTATCTTTAACTCGTACTCATTTGTTTTCGCAAACTCCGAGTCAGCTGTTTCGGGTGTTAGGTTAGGTTAGGTTGGGTTAGGTTGGGTTAGGTTAGGTTAGGTTGGGTTAGGTTAGGTTAGGTTAGGTTAGGCTAGGTTATGTTAGGTTAGGTTAGGTTATAATAGGTTGGGTTAGGTTGGTTAGGTTGGGTTAGGTTAGGTTAGGATAGGATAGGTTAGGTTAGGTTGGGTTAGGTTGGGTTAGGTTAGATTGGGTTAGGTTGGGTAGGTTAGGTTAGGTTGGGTTATGTTAGGTTAGGTTGGGTTAGGTTAGGTTAGGTTGGGTTAGGTTAGGTTAGGTTGGGTTAGGTTAGGTTTCGTTGGGTTGGGTTGGGTTGGGTTAGGTTAGGTTAGGTTAGGTTGGGTTAGGTTACGTTGGGTTGGGTTAGGTTAGGTTAGGTTAGGTTGGGTAGGTTAGGTTAGGTTGGGTTAGGTTGGGTTAGGTTAGGTTAGGTTAGGTTGGGTTAGTTAGGTTGGGTTAGGTTAGGTTGGGTTAGGTTAGGTTAGGTTAGGTTGGGTTAGGTTAGGCTTGGTTAGGTTAGTTAGGTTGGGTTAGGTTAGGTTGGGTTAGTTAGGTTAGGTTAGGTTGGGTTAGGTTAGGTTAGGTTAGGTTGGGTTAGGTTAGGCTGGATTAGGTTAGGTTAGGTTGGGTTAGGTTAGGTTGGGTTAGGTTAGGTTAGGTTAGGTTGGGTTAGGTTAGGTTATTCGGTTAGGTTAGGTTGGGTTAGGTTGGGTTAGGTTAGGTTAGGTTGGGTTAGGTTAGGTTGGGTTAGGTTAGGTTAGTTGGGTTAGGTTAGGTTAGGTTAGGTTATAATAGGTTAGGTTGGGTTAGGTTAGGTTAGGTTAGGTTGGGTTAGGTTAGGTTGGGTTAGGTTAGGTTAGGTTAGGTTATAATAGGTTAGGTTGGGTTAGGTTAGGTTTGGTTAGGTTAGGTTAGGTTGGGTTAGGTTAGGTTAGGTTGGGTTAGGTTAGGTTAAGTTGGGTTAGGTTAGGTTGGGTTGGGTTGGGTTAGGTTAGGTTGGGTTGGGTTTGGTTAGGTTAGGTTAGGTTAGGATAGGATAGGTAGGTTAGGTTAGGTTAGGCTAGGTTAGGTTAGGTTGGGTTAGGTTAGGTTAGGTTGGGTTACGTTGGGTTAGGTTAGGGTTAGGTTTGGTTAGGTTAGGTTGGGTTAGGTTTGTTAGGTTGGGTTAGGTTAGGTGGGTTAGGTTGTAGGTTAAGTTGGGTTAGGTTAGGTTAGGTTAGGTTGGGTTAGGTTGGTTAGGGGGTTAGGTTAGGTTAGTTAGTTAGGTTGGGTTAGGTTGGGTTAGGTTAGGTTCGGGTAGGGTTAGGTTTAGGTTAGGTTGGGTTAGGTTAGGTTAGTGGGTTGGTTAGGTTAGGTTGGGTTAGGTTGGGTTTGGTTAGGTTAGTTAGTTGGTTAGGTTAGGTTAGGTAGGTTGGGTTAGGTAAGTTAGTTGGTTAGGTTGGGTTAGGTTAGTTAGGTTAGGGTTAGGTTAGGTTAGGTTAGGGTTGGGTTGGGTTGGGTTAGGTTAGGTAGGTAGGATAGGATAGGTTAGGTTAGGTAAGGTTGTTTAGTTGGGTTAGGTTAGGTTAGGTTAGGTTGGGTTAGGTTAAGTTAGGTTAGGTTAGGTTAGGTTGGGTTAGGTTAGGTTAGGTTAGGTTGGGTTAGGTTAGGTTGGGTTACGTTAGTTAGTTAGGTGGGGTAGTTAGGTTATTGGGTTAGGTTAAATTAGGTTGGTGTAGGTTAGGTTGGGTTAGCTTGGGTTAGGTTAGGTTGGGTTAGGTTGGTTAGTTAGGTTAGGTTGGGTTAGGTTGGGTTAGGTTAGATTGGTTAGGTTATGTTGGGTTAGGTTAGGTTAGTTAGTTGGGTTGGGTTAGGTTAGGTTAGGTTGGGTTGGGTTTGGTTAGGTTAGGTTAGGTTAGGATAGGATAGGTTAGGTTAGGTTAGGTTTGGTTAGGTTAGGTTGGGTTAGGTTGGTTAGGTTAGGTTGGGTTAGGTTAGGTTAGGTTAGGTTAGGTTGGGTTAGGTTAGGTTAGGTTGGTGTAGGTTGGTTGGGGTTAGGTTAGGTTAGGTTAGGTTGGGTTAGGTTAGGTTAGGTTGGGTTAGGTTAGGTTGGGTTAGATTAGGTTGGGTTGGGTTAGGTTGGGTTGGGTTATGTTAGGTTAGTTTAGGTTGGGTTAGGTTAGGTTAGGTAAGGTTGGGTTAGGTTAGGTTAGGTTAGGTTAGGTTGGGTTAGGTTGGGTTAGGTTAGTTTGGGTTAGGTTAGGTTAGGTTAGGTTAGGTTAGGTTGGTTGGTTAGGTTGGGTTAGGTTTAGGTTAGGTTAGGTTGGTTAGGGTAGGTTAGGTTAGGTTAGGTTAGGTTAGGTTAGTTGGGTTTAGGTTTAGGTTGGTAGTTGGGTTAGGTTAGGTTAGGTTGGGTTAGGTTAGGTTAGGTTGGGTTAGGTTAGGTTAGGTTGGTTAGGTTGGTTAGTTAGGTTGGTTGGGGGTTAGGTTAGGTTGAGGTTAGGTTGGTTAGGTTAGGCCAGGTTAGGCGGTGGTTAGGTTAGGTTGGTTAAGCTAGGGTTAGGTAGTTAGGTTAGTTGGGTTAGGTTAGGTTAGTTAGGTTAGGTTAGGTGGGTTAGGTTAGGTTAGGTTAGGGTTAGGTTGGGTTAGGTTAGGTTAGGTTAGGTTAGGTTAGGTTAGGTTGGTTAGGTTAGGTTGGGTTAGGTTAGGTTGGGTTAGGTTAGGTTGGGTTAGGTTGGTTGGTTAGTTGTTAGGTTGGGTTAGGTTAGGTTAGGTTAGGTTAGGTGGGTTAGGTTAAGGTTATGTTGTTAGGTTGGGTTAGGTTGGTTAGGTTAGGTTAGTTAGTTAGGTTGGGTTGGGTTTGGTTAGTTAGGTTGTTAGGGGATAGGTTAGGTTAGGTTAGGTTAGGGTTAGGTTAGGTTAGGTTGGGTTGGGGGTAGGTTAGGTTAGGTTGGTAGGTTAGGTTGGGTTAGGTTAGGTTAGGTTGGGTTAGGTAAGTTGAGGTTAGGTTGGGTTAGGTTAGGTAGGTTAGGTTGGGTTTAGTTGGGGTTAGGTTAGGTTGGGTTAGGGGTTAGGTTAGGGTTAGGTTGGTTAGGTTGGGTTAGGTTGGGTTAGGTAGTTAGGTTAGGTTGGTTAGGTTAGGTTGAGGTTAGGTTAGGTTAGGTTAGGTTAGGTTTTAGGTAGGTTAGGTTAGGTTTAGGGTTAGGTTAGGTTGGGTTGGGTTATGTTGGGTTCGGTTGGGTTAGGTTAGGTTAGGTTATGTAGGTTAGGTTAGGTTAGTTTAGGCTAGGTTAGGCTAGGTTACGTTAGGTTAGGTTAGGGGTTAGGTTAGGTTGGGTTAGGTTAGGGTTAGGTAACTAGGTTGGGTTAGGTTAGGGGGGTTAGGTTATAATAGGTTGGGGTTAGGTTAGGTTAGGTTGGGGTTAGGTTAGGCCGGTTAGGTTAGGTTAGGTTTAGGTTGGGTTAGGTTGGGTTAGGTTAGGTTAGGTTGGGTGTTAGGGTTAGGTTGGTTAGCTTAGGTAGGGTTATGTTAGGTTATGTTATAGGTTGGGTTAGTTAGGTTGGGTTAGGTTGGGTTAGGTTAGGTTGCATTAGGTTAGATTGGGTTAGGTTGGGTTAGGTTAGGTAAGGTTGGGTTAGGTTAGGTTACGATAGTTGGGTTATGTTAGGGTAGGTGGGTTAGGTTTAGGTTAGGGTGGGGTAGGTTGGGTGGGTTAGGTTAGGGTAGGTTGGGGTTAGGTTAGGTTAGGTGGGTTAAGGGTTAGGGTTGGTTAGTTGGGTTAGGTTAGGGTTAGGGTTGGGTTGGGTTAGTTTGGGTTAGGTTAGGTTGGGGTAGGTTAGTTTGGGTTAGGTTGGGTTAGGTTAGGTTGGTTTAGGTTAGGTTGGGTTAGGTTGGTTGGTTAGCTTAGGTTGGGTTAGGTTAGGTGAGGTTGGGTTAGGTCAGGTCAGGTTAGGTTGGGTTAGGTTAGGTTAGGTGGGTTAGGTTAGGTTAGGTTGGGTTTGGTTGGGTTAGGTTGGGTTGGGTTATGTTAGGTTAGATTAGGTTGGGTTAGGTTAGGTTAGGTTGAGTTAGGTCAGGTCAGGTTTGGTTGGGTTAGGTAAGGTTGGGTTAGGTTAGGTTAGGTTGGGTTAGGTTAGGTTGGGTTAGGTTGGGTTAGGTTAGGTTAGGTTGGGTTAGGTTAGGTTCAGTTGAGTAAGGTTAGGTTAGGCTAGGTTAGGTTAGGTTAGGTTGGGTTAGGTTGGGTTAGGTTAGGTTAGGTTGGGTTAGGTTAGGTTAGGTTAGGCTAGGTTATGTTAGGTTAGGTTAGGTTATAATAGGTTGGGTTAGGTTAGGTTGGGTTAGGTTGGGTTAGGTTAGGTTAAGATAGGATAGGTTAGGTTGGGTTAGGTTGGGTTAGGTTAGATTGGTTAGGTTGGGTAGTTAGGTTAGGTGGGTTATGTTAGGTTAGGTTGGGTTAGGTTAGGTTGGGTTGGGTTAGGTTAGGTTAGGTTGGGTTAGGTTAGTTTCGTTGGGTTGGGTTGGGTTGGGTTAGGTTAGGTTAGGTTGGTTAGGTTACGTTGGGTTGGTAGTTAGGTTAGGTTAGGTTGGGTTAGGTTAGGTTAGGTTAGGTTGGGTTGGGTTAGGTTGGGTTAGGTTAGGTTAGGTTAGGTTGGGTTAGGTTAGGTTGGGTTAGGTTAGGTTGGGTAGGTTATTGTTAGGTTGGGTTAGGTTAGGCTGGGTTAGGTAGGTTAGGTTGGGTTAGGTTAGGTTGGGTTAGGTTAGGTTAGGTTAGGTTGGTTAGTTAGGTTAGGTTAGGTTAGGTTAGGTTGGTTAGGTTGGGTTAGGTTAGGTTAGGTTGGGTTAGGTAGGTTGGTAGTGAGGTTAGGTTAGGTTTATTAGGTTAGGTTGTTGGTTAGGTTTGGTTAGGTTAGGTTGTTGGTTTAGTTATAATAGGTTAGGTTGGGTTGGGTTTGGTTAGGTTAGGTTAGGTTGGGTTAAGGTTAGGTGGGTTAGGTAGGTTAAGTTGGGTTAGTTAGGTAGGTTGGTTGGGTTGGGTTGGTTAGGGTTAGGTTGGTCGGTTAGGTTAGGTTAGGTTAGGATAGGTTAGGTTAGGTTAGGCTAGGTTAGGTTAGGTTAGGTTGGGTTACGTTGGTTAGGTTGGGTTAGGTTAGGTTAGTTTGGTTAGGTTAGGTTGGGTTAGGTTAGGTTAGGTTGGGTTAGGTTAAGTTAGGTCGGTTAGGTTGGTTGGGTTAGGTTGGGTTAGTTAGGTTCGTAGGTTAGGGTTGTTAGTTAGGTTAGTTGGTTTAGGTTAGGTTGGGTTAGGGTTTGGTTTTTTTGGGTGGTTAGGTTAGGTTAGGTTAGGTTAGGTGGGTTAGGTTGGGTTAGGTTGGGTTGTGTTTGTTAGGTTAGGCTAGGTTAGGATAGATAGGTGGTTAGTAGGTTTGGTTAGGTTAGGTTGGGTTAGTTAGGTTAGGTTGGGTTGGTTTAGGTTAAGTTAGGTTAGGTTAGGTTAGGTTGGGTTAGGTTAGGTTAGGTTAGGTTGGGTTAGGTTAGGTTGGGTTACGTTAGGTTAGGTTAGGTTGGGGTATGTTAGGTTAGGTTGGGTTAGGTTAAATTAGGTTGGTGTAGGTTAGGTTGGGTTAGCTTGGGTTAGGTTAGGTTGGGTTAGGTTAGGTTGGGTTAGGTCAGGTCAGGTTAGGTTGGGTTAGGTTAGGTTAGGTTTGATTAGGTTAGGTTAGGTTAGGTTGGGTTAGGTTAGGTTGGGTTAGGTTAGGTTGGTTGGGTTAGGTTGGGTTGGGTTAGGTTAGGTTAGGTTAGGTTCGGTTGGGTTAGGTTGGGTTAGGTTAGGTTGCGTTAGGTTGGGTTAGGTTAGGTTCGGGTAGGTTAGGTTAGGTTGGGTTAGGTTAGGTTAGGTTGGGTTAGGTTAGGTTGGGTTTGGTTAGGTTACGTTGGGTTGGGTTAGGTTATGTTGGGTTGGGTTAGGTTCGGTCGGTGGGTTGGTTGGTTGGTTAGGTAGGTTAGGTTAGTAGGATGGGTTAGGTTAGGTTAGGTTTGGTTAGGTTAGGTTGGGTTGTGTAGTTAGGGTTAGGTTACGTTAGGTTAGGTTGGGATGGGTTAGTTGGGTGGTTGGTTAGGTTAGGTTAGGTTGGGTTAGGTTAGGTTGTTGTTGGGTTTAGAGGTTGGGTTTGGGTAGGTTTTTTTTTTTGGGTTGGTTTTTTTAGTTTAGGTTGGGTGGTTAGTTTGGTTGGGTTATGTTAGGTTAGTTTAGGTGGGTGGGTTAGGGTAGGTAGTTTGGGTAGGTTTGGGTAGGTTAGTTGGGTTTTCGTTGGGTTTCGGTTAGGGTGGGTTAGTTCGGTTGGGTTAGGTTAAGTTAGGTTAGGTTGGGTTAGGTTAGGTTGGTTGGGTTAGGTTAGGTTCGGTTGGGTAGGTTAGGTTGGTAGGTTGCGTTCGGTTAGCTAGTTGGGTTAGGTTAGGTTGAGTTAGGTTAGGTTAGGTTAGGCCAGGTTAGGTTAGGTTGGGTTAGGTTGGGTTAGGTTAAGCTAGGTTAGTTAGGTTAGGTTATAATAGGTTAGGTTAGGTTAGGTTGGGTTAGGTTAGTTAGGTTAGGCCTAGTTAGTGGTTAGGTTAGGTTGGTTTGGTTTGGTTAGGTTCGGTTAGCTTAGGCTAGGTTATGTTAGGGTTAGTATGTTATATTAGGTTGGGTAGGTTAGGTGGGTTAGGTTAGGTTAGTTGGGTTATTGGGTTAGGTTGGGTTAGTTAGGTAAGGTTGGGTTAGGTTAGGTTACGATAGGATAGGTTGGGTTAGGTTAGTTGGGTTTGGATAGGTTAGGTTGGGTTAGGTTAGGTTAAGTTAGGTTGGGTTAGGTTAGGTTAGATTGGGTTAAGTTAGGTTAAGTTGGGTTGGGTTGGGTTAGGTTAGGTTGGGTTGGGTTGGGTTTGGTTAGGTTAGGTTAGGTTAGGATAGGATAGGTTAGGTTAGGTTGGGTTAGGTTAAGTTAGGTTAGGTTAGGTTAGGTTGGGTTAGGTTAGTTAGGTTAGTTTGGGTTAGGTTAGGTTGGGTTAGTTTGGGTTAGGTTAGGTTGGGGTAGGTTAGGTTAGGTTGGGTTAGGTTAGGTTGGTTTAGGTTAGTTGGGTAGCTTTCGGTTGGTTAGGTTAGGTTAGGTTAGGTCGGCTAGGATAGGGTTAGTTTGGTTAGGTTGGGCGGTGGGGTTAGGTTAGGTTGGGTTAGGTTAGTTAGGTTAGGTAGGTTAGGTTGTGTTAGGTTAGGTCGGTTTAGTTTGGGTTAGGTTAGGTTGGGTTAGTTAGGTTAGGTTGGGTATGTTAGGTTAGGTTGGGTTCGGTTTAATTAGGTTGGTGTAGGTTAGGTTGGATTAGCTTGGGTTAGGTTAGGTGGGTTAGGTTAGGTTGGGTTAGGTCGCGGTCAGGTTAGGTTGGGTTAGGTTAGGTTCGGTTTGATTAGGTTAGTTAGGTTAGGTTGGGTTAGGTTAGGTTGGTCGTTAGGTTGGGTTTTGGGTTGGTTTGGGTTAGGTTAGGTTAGGTTAGGTTCGGGTTGGTTTAGGTTGGTTAGGTTAGGTTGCGTTAGGTTGGGTTAGGTTAGGTTTCGGTAAGGTTAGGTTAGGTTGGGTTAGGTTAGGTTAGGTTGGGTAGGTTAGGTTGGGTTTGGTTAGGTTCGTTTGGTTGGGTTAGGTTATGTTTTGGGTTAGGTTAGGTTAGTTAGGTTGGTTGGGTTGGTTAGGTTAGGTAGGTTGGTTTGGGTTGGTTGGTTAGGTTGGTAGGTTGGTTCGGTTGTGTTAGGTTAGTTCGGTTTTGTTTACGTAGGTTTGGGTTTGGTGGTAGGTTAGGTTGGGGTCCGTTAGGTTTAGGTTGGGTTGGTTAGGTTCGGTTGTGTTCTGTTAGTTTCGGTTTGGGTTAGGTTAGGTTGGGTTAGGTAGTTGGGTTGGGTTCGGTTGGGTTGGGTTATGTTAGTTGGTTTAGGTTGGGTTAGGTTAGTTTGGGTTGGGTTTGTTAGGTTAGTTTTAGGTTGGGTGGGTTAGGTTTGGGTTAGGGGTTAGTTTGGGTTAGGTTGGTTTAGGTTCGTTAGGTTGGGTTAGGTTGGGTTAGGTTAGGGTTAGGTTGGGTTATTCGGTTGGGTTAGGTTAAGTTAGGTTAGGTTGGGTTGGGTAGGTTCGGTTGGTAAGGTTGGGTAGGTTAGGTTAGGTTGGGTTAGGTTAGGTTGGGTTAGTTGCTTTTAGGTTAGGTTAGGTTGGGTTAGGTTAGGTTGGGTTAGTTAGGTTAGGTTAGGCCAGGTTAGGTTCGGTGGGTTAGGTTCGTTTTAGGTTCGGCTAGGTTTAGTTAGGTTAGGTTATCATTAGGTTAGGGTAGGTTAGGTTGGGTTAGGTTAGGTTAGGTTAGGTTAGGTTCGGTTGGGTTAGTTTGGTTTCGGTTGGTTAGGGTTGGGTTAGGTTGGGTTAGCTTAGGCTAGGTTAGTTAGGTTAAGTGGATGTTTATATTAGGTGGGGGTTTAGGTGGTTGGTTGGGTTGGGTTAGGTTAGTTGGGTTAGGTAGATTGGGTAGGTTGGGTTAGGTTAGGTCGGTTGGGGGAGGTTAGGTTACGATCGGTTCGGTTGGGTTAGGTTCCGGTTAGGTTTGGGTTGGATAGGTTCGAGGTTGGGTTCGGTTAGGTTTAGGTAGGTTGGGTTAGTCGGTTAGATTGGGTTAAGTTAGGTTGGAGAGGTTGGGTTGGGTTTGGGTTCGGTTCGTTTGGGTTGGGTTGGGTTGGTTCGGTTAGGTTAGTTAGGATAGGAGCGGGTTAGGTTTTAGGTTGGGTTAGGTTTCGGTTAGGTTGGTTAGGTAGGTTGGGTTCGGTTAGTTATGTTAGTTTGGGTTGGTTCGTTGGTTAGTTTGGGTTAGGTTAGGTTGGGGTAGGTTAGGTTAGGTTGGGTTAGTTAGGTTGGTTTAGGTTAGTTGGGTAGCTTTCGGTTGGTTAGGTTAGGTTAGGTTAGGTCGGCTAGGATAGGGTTAGTTTGGTTAGGTTGGGCGGTGGGGTTAGGTTAGGTTGGGTTAGGTTAGTTAGGTTAGGTAGGTTAGGTTGTGTTAGGTTAGGTCGGTTTAGTTTGGGTTAGGTTAGGTTGGGTTAGTTAACCGACGCGCGACAGTGATCACAGATGCCAGCGCAACTGATACAGTCATACAGCCCAGGTGCTAGATTTTTATTTTTAGTATTTAGTAGTTATTTATTTATACATACTGTCAATCCCAATATGGATTATAACAGGACTTGTTATAAAGAGATATTTGTTTACCTATTTTTTACGTTTGTTTACCTGGAATGGCTTTTCTTTCGAATGTCTAAATTTGGAACAAGCTTCGCTCACGGTGAACCTTAACGTAGATCGTGCGCTAAGTTTGTATTGAAGATATCGCGTACGGAAAGAATTGTTCATGTGCGCTATCTCTGAAGCGAAATAAGCAAATAATATTGCAGGGTTAGGCCATCTCTGCTCTTTCTCTAGTTTCTGTGCAATGTTCATAATAAAGTATAATGTCGAGTCTCAACAATTGTCGAATAAATACATATGAGTGTAAAACACTACTGACCGTGAGTGAAAAGCGCTTAGTGGTCAGCGAAGCGGTCACTGCACGCACGTAAGTATTTCACTTGATCGTCTGTGCGAATAATTTATTTTTTTCGTTACTGTTATTCTTGCAAGCATGATGCTATTGTCCACGCGTACCCATGCGAATACCATTTTTTACGTTCTAACTTGCGCGGGCTCATTTGGCGCATTTCTACGCCATGGGCAGTTAGCGCATTACGGTTCCCGAACTCTATAGCACTGGTGCTAGGCCGCGTTGATGAGGTTGACACGTTCGTTTTTGCATTCTCTTGCTGCCCAAGCACATAGACAACGCTCAAAGATGGGTGAGCTCGATGCAGCACCACACTGTTGAAGTTATTAACTTTATGGGCAGGGCCGCGAAGGGTGCGTGTGAACGCAGAGACAATGTTTTGTAGACACAGGGTCTGCATACATCTTCCATAGGACACGATTTTTCCAGATAGCTGCGAAGTGTATTTACCGACTAGTTCTCTCGCAGAGTGCTTCAATTTGTCCTATACCGGTGTCACACGGCCACTTTTGATAGCGATCGAGAGCGATCTGGATCGGAATGTTCGACCGCGATTGGCTCCCTTCCGCAGATTGAGCAAAGAAGCCAATCGCGACCAAGAAATTTGACCCAGATCGGCCTCGATCACGATCAAAAGTGCGCCGTGTGGCGCCCGTATTAGGCACTGGAATGAAGTCGTGTTTGAAAGAATAACAAATGTATCCTCTGCCACTACATACGAGAAAATATTGCATCGAAGAGCTGACAATTCTCGCAACCTATTGAGAAATGTGCCGAAAAAGGTTTACCAAAATGCGTTATTTTACTAATGTGTGCATTGGTTCACATTAGACTGGAATGGCAAGTCCTCAGCTGATGCAGGAAACCGGCGAAACGTGAACATATCACATCGGCACTGGTCTCGCGGAGTGCTGTGTTGTGGACACACTTAGTCCCCAAAATCGTTATTTTCCGCTGGTTGTTTGTGCACCCATAAACTGCACAGTGCTGGCCTGTAGGCTTTTGATGAGTATATATGCCATTATTTACGAGCGTAAGTCATTCGTGACAAAAATAAACGGAAACATCGAAGGAAAGCTACCACTCCGCAATGCAAGCGCAAGGCAAGCTCACAGTCCAGACCGAACAGGCAACACTGATACATACTCTCCACGCCAGACCGCCGGAAGCGCCCTCGTGAAAACGTCTATAGACGTTTTCACGAGGGCGCTTCCGGCGGTCTGGCGTGGAGAGTATGTATCAGTGTTGCCTGTTCGGTCTGGACTGTGAGCTTGCCTTGCGCTTGCATTGCGGAGTGGTAGCTTTCCTTCGATGTTTCCGTTTATTTTTGTCACGAATGACTTACGCTCGTAAATAATGACATATATGCTCATCAAAAGGCTACAGGCCAGCACTGTGCAGTTTATGGGTGCACAAACAACCAGCGGAAAATAACGATTTTGGGGACTAAGTGTGTCCACAACACAGCACTCCGCGAGACCACTGCCGATGTGATATGTTCATCACGTTTCGCCGGTTTCCTGCATCACCTGAGGACTTGGCATTCCACTCTAATGTGAACCAATGCACACATCAGTAAAATAACGCATTTTGGTAAACCTTTTTCGGCACATTTCCCAATAGGTTGCGAGAATTGTCAGCTCTTCGATGCAATATTTTCTCGTATGTAGTGGCAGAGGCTAGCTACATTTGTTATTCTTTCAAACACGACTTCATTCCAGTGCCTAATACGGGGGCCACGCGGCGCACTTTTGGTCGTGATCGAGGCCGATCTGGGTCAAATTTCTTGGTCGCGATTGGCTTCTTTGGTCAATCTGCGGAAGGGAGCCAATCGCGGTCGAACATTCCGATCCAGATCGTTCTCGATCGCTATCAAAAGTGGCCATGTGACACCGGTATAAGACAAATTGAAGCACTCTGCGAGAGAACTAGTCGGAAAATACACTTCGCAACTATCTGGAAAAATCGTGTCCTATGGAAGATGTATGCAGACCCTGTGTCTACCAAAACATTGTCTCTGCTTTCACACGCACCCTGCGCGGCCCTGCCCATAAATTTAATAACTTCAACAGTGTGGTGCTGCATCGAGCTCACCCATTTTGAGCGTTGTCTATGTGCTTAGGCAGCAAGAGAATGCAAAAACGAACGTGTCAACCTCATCAGCGCGGCCTAGCACCAGTGCTAGAGTTCGGGAACCGTAATGCGCTAACTGTGCATGGCGTAGAAATGCGCTAAATGAGCCCGCGCAAGTTAGAACGTAAAAAATGGTATTCGCATGGGTACGCGAGGACAATAGCATCATGCTTGCAAGAATAACAGTAACGAAAAAAAAAAATTATTCGCACAGTCGATCAAGTGAAATACGTGCATGCAGTGACCGCTTCGCTGACCACTAAGCGCTTTTCACTCACGGTCAGTAGTGGTTTACACTCATATGCATATGTATTTATTCGACAATTGTTGAGACTCGACATTACTTTATTATGAACATTGCACAGAAACTAGAGAAAGAGCAGAGATGGCCCTAACGCTGCAATATTATTGGCTTATTTCGGTTCAGAGATAGCGCACATGAACAATTCCTTCCGTACGCCGTATCTTCAATACAAACTTCGCGCACGATCTACGTTAAGGTTCACCGTGAGCGAAGCTTGTTCCAAATTTAGACATTCGAAAGAAAAGCCATTCCAGGTAAACAAACGTAAAAAATAGGTAAACAAATATCTCTTTATAACAAGTCCTGTTATAATCCCTATTGGGATTGACAGTATGTATAAATAAATAACTACTAAATACTAAAAATGAAAATCTAGCAACTGGGCTGTATCAGTTGCGCTGGCATCTGTGATCACTGTCGCGCGTCGGTTCGCTGCAGGTACCGCGCTGCTCGATCGCCACGCTTATGTTTTGACATTTGGTTATAAGCACACTGCACCGCACCAGATCCAATAAATTTTGCATGATTGAGCTGTTCAGTTGCGTCGGAAGCGTATGGAGTAACCACCACATATCTGCCAACCACTGACACGCGTCGTCAGGCCGCCGGCGCCTGGTTCTAAGCATTGCTCGACAGCTACGTACGCGCCTGCTTTCGCTAAATGAGGCAACCCTCAACTGCGAAACCTAATGGTGATCAGATTCAATCGACGATACGGTCACATGTGTCCAGAAATAACAATGAAATATAGGCACCCTGCAATGCAGTTTGGATGGATGGATGGATGGATGGATGAGGCTGAACCCTTTAAATCGGGCGGTGGCATACGCCACCTAGCCATGGCTATTAACATAATTTGTACTTTGTGGTGGGTGAAATTTCACCCCTGCCTTAATTTTATCCACCAATCAGATAACCTCTGTTTGGTTATTTCTACCCGCTTAAAGTCTATTTTGCCTTCACTGTCCCTAAACCCCAATGCTTTGAAAAAATCAGCCCCGTTGCCTTGCACTGTAGGGTTAAGCCCCTTACAGAAAAGTATGAGGTGTTCAGCCGTTCCCTCTTCTTCTCCACACGCACATCACAACGTGTCTATACCTTGGTACTTGACTCGGTACATCTTAGTCCGCAATACTCCCGTCCTGGCTTCAAACAACAAAGAGCTTCCCCTAGAATTATCGTAGATATTTTCCTTGGCAATTTCTTGCTTGAAAGTTAGGTATGTGCCCAGTGCTGATTTCGTCTGCATCCCTGTTTTCCACAGACCCCTCTCTGTTTCCTTAACCTTTTTCTTAACCGCTGTTTCCTGGTTTGCACCCCTCCTGCAGTCCAAATATTTGATTGACAGTTTTCTGGTCAGCTTCCTCCATTTTGTATCAACATTCCTCATGTACAAATAACTGAAAACTCTCCTTGCCCACCGCTTTTCTGCCATCTCTCTCAATCGCTCCTCAAATTCTATCTTGCTGCTGGCTTCCCTGCCCTCGAATGACGTCCATCCCATGTCACCCTGTACCCCCTGATTTGGTGTATTTCCGTGTGCTCCCAGAGCCAGTCTACCTACCCCTCGCTGCTTAACTTCCAACCTTGCTCGAACCTCTGATCTCATGCACAGGACCGCATTGCCGAAAGTCAAACTAGGGACCATCACCCCTTTCCAAATCCCTCTCACCACTTCGTACCTATTGTAATTCCACAGTGCCCTATTTTTCATCACAGCTGCATTTCTGCTACTTTTAGCCGTCACATATTTTTCATGTTCCGTTAGGTACGTTAGTTTGGCTGTACATGTCGCGCCACCTAGCAGCGGCGGTGAGCACCCGCGAGTAGGCCCTCACCACCCTTTCACCTTGGTACGTACTGCGCTCAGGCGCACCTGAAAGCTTCCTTTTCAGATTTTTCAATGGGTTCACCGCGACCACTCGGCAGCTCCTCCGTGAGAAGTGTGAACAAAAATAACATGCGCATATGCTGCTGCTTTAGGTATTTTCACAACCGCGAAGGGGATGTCGGCATCAAATTGTGCCGCTTCCCTTCAAGGCTGTGGGGAGAAACCCGGTGGCTGAAGGTGGATCGTCGTGATTCGGGCCGTCAAGTAAGAGTCGCTCTTGCGAATTTCTGCTGACCTATGACGCAAACGCAAAATTAAAAAAAAAAACACAAGGCAGCATCCATGAAAACGCACAATAAAGCGACAACTGCATAAACACGCGTGATCTGATTCCCGCTGTTGTAAATTGGTTTGGATAATTGTTGAGCTATTCTCGCTCCAAAACAAATGCGCAGTGGTTGTTATGTGTCAAATCTAGCTTCGTAAGCGCTCCGCGTTGGACCTTTGTACGCACTGTAGTTTCTTGTTGTGCCAACGCACTGTAGTTCTTGTTGTGCCAAAGCCAACGTGCAGCTCCTTTCTGCGCGTGGATCAAGACGCGACTGCTGAAACCGGGCTCATTCATGCCGACGTTTTCTCGCGTTTAGAACAACAGAACTAAGGCTGGAGTGCACCGCAGCACACATCGAGTATTCGCAAAATAGCACTTCTCTCGCGCACGCTTGCACACATTTGTTCAGGTGTTGCTTAGTGTCAGCTGATTGCTCTGTCTTATGTTTCAGCGATGATGACCTCACACTGGAGCCCGAATGACAACACCAGAATATGCTCGAGGCACTTTGTCAACGGAGAAAAAAGCGCCAAAAAGAATCATTCAAGTTACCTTCCAACTCGCCAAAACCTCGACAAATGTGATAAGCAAGGCACGCTCGAAGTATACTGAGGATACAAATGAAAGTTGAAAAATGTCTACGGCCGTATTTGCCCCCTTAAGCGGAATAAATTATTTATTTGTTCACTTACTTTGAGTGCAACGTCGTAAACGTGCTTTATTTGTCGTGACAAGAACTTTGCTGCGATGTCCGTCCTGTTTACTCTTTTGACACGAAATACATGGTTGTTGTCGTAAAGTTGACGTCCTTTCTCGAGTGTCGGTGGTCGAAAATGGGCCTCAATGTTTTCAATTGCCTTAAAAAGCACAGTTTAGAACGTCCGACTTGTGTCAAATGAGCGCCGCAGAAGCATGCCTTCGTAGAAGTGGCCGCCTCGGTGTTTCGCGGAACTGACACGGCGGCGCTGACGGCTGAGCCGATCGGGGCCGATTCAGGGCTAGGTGGCGTATGTCACCGCCCGATTTAAAGGGTTCAGCCTCATCCATCCATCCATCCATTCATCGCTACGCTGTGAAAAGGTCTTGGTCCGCGGCGGCGGCGCCGTCGGCGCGGCGCCGGGTATTTGATCGGCGGCGGCACACTGCCATTTTTCGTTGGCGGCGCCGGCGGCGTGGAAACCGAAACCACAAATTTAAATAGCTGTTTCGCTACATCCTTCATTGCTAAATTGATTGAAATTTTGGGCTTTTCGTAATAAGGGCGGAGAGGACCGAATACAGAGGCGTTGAAAGTGAGAGAAACGCAAAACGTTTTGATAATCTTTTGCTTTTAAGCCGACACATTTGGGAAAACATTGAGCACATATCTGAAGACGCATAAAGTGTGTTTGTACGTTTCATCTCCCACGAATATGCCGATCCTTGCTTATTTTTTGCGTCGTAGTCACAATTGTTTTCTTTTTTGCTATGCCTCGGTTTATATGAGATATTGTTCCATGGAGCAAGGTGAATTCGTCTAGAATTGCTAAGCCAGCACCGACGCACGTGACACACTATAGATATGTTAATCTTGCTTCCACTTGTCCTGAATGCTTTATGTAAAAATAAATAAATAATAGAACAGAACTCTTCTATGACAATCTATTGCTGGGTTCAACTCTTAAGCAGTCAACCAATCACCAGATGCTATAACACACATTCCCGACTGGATATTAAGTGAAATCACTTGTTCTGAATATTAGTGACCCTTTGCTTAAGTAACTTTTCTTATAACGGCCTTTTTCCCGGAAGAAAAATGATTCAAAATACTTTTTTTTTTGTTTTTCCTTCAGGTGAATATTTTTCCAGCTGAGATATGTTATGATGCGGTTCAAAACCAATTTGCTCAATTTGATAACGTGTCATCACCAGGTTGATAGAACCAAGTGCGGATTAGTAGAAATGCAGGCATTGCTCGGATGCACAATTACTTCAGGGAAAAAGAAAGTTTTTTAACCTGCACGTCGAAACTGTTTTATAGTTCAGCGCAGCTATCGGTGTCGTTGCATTCGATTTTTCATATGAATGTTCCAAAGAAACAGCACCATGCAGTAGACATGTAGAAATATTTTTTATTTAGGAAACGAACAAACTGGGAACAAAACAATGATTGGATCAAACAATTTCGTTCAGAGGCAAGATTTGCAAAGGCATGAATGAATACACAAGAATCATGAATACACAAGAGTACCCACGACTGTCAAGCCGTCATTCCGACGTTCTGAGGCCGCTGTTCCCTCTCGTCGCTCTATATTGCGCTTTTGAAAGAGGAGTTTCGGAATCCCACGTTGCGCTGACTGCTGACGACACGCATGCGCAGACGCGCGGAGAGCAGAGTTGCTTTTGTTTGTTTTATGTTGCTTCATTGCTCCCCTATGATTCTATGCCTGACACAGGGAAAAGAATTAAACAAGACAACACAAATCTCAAACGAAGCTGGATTTACTTTAAAAAAAAATTTTTATTCCTACTTAAATGGCGCGCCGATCGCGCCGAGAAAAAAAAAAATGTCAGTTTCGCCCTAAGGGCGAAGCAATGAATGCGATAGCAACACAGCAATGTCATACGAAGTAAGGTGAGCGGCTTTGGTAGCAATATGAATTGTAGTAAACATGAGCTGATTAAGTAAGCAGGTGCGCTGCGGCGTAAGTAGACCGACATGAAGAGAGACTCGATGACCACGAGAAGGCGCGTGTGAAACGGTGGTGTTGATGAGAAGCGCTTCCCGTGGGCTGCGCGTGCGAAGGGACACACCTGTAGCGCTGCACTGCCGACCCGGGCAGCATTGCATGTGTAGCGTGCGTTAGAAAATGTGGCCCGACTTTTACTAACTGATTGAACAAGCGTGGTGTGAGCGCGCACAAACAAACATGAATAGATCACACTGAATGACTGCAGACAACGACTGTCAAAACGCTGGCAGCAAGCGCATACGCCGCAGCAGCGGGCGAAGGTACGTGCGGTCTATCGCTGCAACGGAAACTGAGCGGCGAATGCACGGCGCATAAAGGTCAGAGCCGTGTGGAGATAAGCGACGGTGCGAGCGAGCGACGAGCGCGGTTGTTGGCAGAGTAGAAGTGCGCCCCCCCCCCCCCCCCCCCCGCTCCCTCCGGCGCTGGCTTCCCGCTTCCTTGCTTGCGCGTGGGAGATTGAGTGCGTTCGCTCTCCGTGATAGCGCGCGTCCCCGCACGCTTCCGCTCGGGCATACGGCGCGCGACGAAGATATTAGAGAGTTTTAGAATAGGGGCCCCAAACGTTTTGGGGCCCCAAAGAAATAGCGTCGACACCACTGCGCATGCGCGAGACGCTAGCTGCGTTTGGGTTTTGCGTTGGGCACGCTATTTCGCCGATTTAGCGGGAGCCCCAAAAGCAGCCCCAAAAGTTTTGCGTCAACAAACATGGCGGCACCCATCGAAGCGTGCGTCTAAATGTCGTACAAAAATCCCTCACGTGACTCGATCCTAGGCACCTAGGGACAGGATCATTTAGGGACTTTTGAGAAGGCGCGATGGTGGCCCCAAGCGACGACGGCGTGATCGTTCTCTGGCCCGCGCCGACCGCGCGTTGTTCAACATTGCGTGTGTGATTGTGCTTGCGTTGCTTGTGTATTGGTTGTAGGTTCCGTGTTACTTAGCGGAAAGCCGTGAGTAGTGCTTGTGTGGCGGTGCGGCTTTGGCCTGCGTTGTGTGATCCGTGTTCCTTCCTTGACAATGCGGAGGTGGTGAAGATTGAAATGTCGAAGTGGCGTAGCGCCTCGGCAGCGCAGTTCAGCGAACCGCGTCCGCCTTTGCATAACGGACGTCGAGGGATGTGCTCATCTCTACAAGTCATAAAAATGTGACTGCGTCGACCGCCCACGGTTCAGCGCTGAATGTGTGGTTCAAGTACTGTGCTTGAAACGAATGGCGCAGCTGTGGTGGCACAACGCCACGAGGGCTCAGTTTGTGCTCTGTGCTTGAAACGAGTGGTGCAGCTGTGGTGGCAGAACGTCGTGAAATCCGTGCTGTGCAGACGCTCGAAATATCCAATTCACGTCGGCGTCTTGGCAACGGCCAGTTCGCGAACCGGCGCCCTGGAGCGGCGCCTCTGTGCCCGCCCTATTCGGTAGCGTCGATGCAATAATATTTGCGTAACCAGTCCTTGCTTGACAGACGCCGATGGCGAAGGTGCTGCGATATGCTGCCGGCCAGCTTTGCAGTTTTTCTCACATTGAAAACATGTAGCATATATACATGCCTAGCATGTGTTATAAGACAATGTCTACCATGAGAAGATTGTCAGGAGCACGACCTACTGAACTACAGACCTGCACAGATCTCCCTGCTCCAGCACGCCTGGTCTAGTTCACCCCTTTTGCCGCTAGGGATAGAACGTACGAGCAGAGTGGCGCTAGTTATAACCTGTTCGCTGTCGTCTGCTTCTGCGATCTGTTCCAGCGCTCGTGCCGCTATTTCGGCAGCCCCAGATCGTTTACATTGTTTGTAAATGCATAAATTCATGAAAATAAAAAAGAAAACAAAATGTGCGAATGATTGCTTCTCATTTCAATCACGAGGTACAGTAGGAAGAGCGGTGCAAGAAAGGAAAACAACGAGGACAGCCGGCAGACGATAACGTTTCCTCCCGTTGCCTTCGCAGTAGAGGAAGAAAATCTGATTACCAGAAGATTAATAGGATAAAATATACTACAATGGAGTAATAAAGAAATACAATAATAAAGAACTTGATATATTGATATGAACAAGGACATTTAAAGGAATCACGCAGACGATATGTATACGCAGACCACACACAAACTGCGTGAATCTGCAGACGCTGCAGAAGGCATGTAACTTCAGCCTTAGCTACATGCAGGTTTCTTGAGTTAATTACAGATGGGATAACGTAAACGATCACATTGTAGTATATTGCTGTGTGCCATCATGTAAATCAGAACAAAGCAAGGACTCTAGTATCAGTTTTCACAGTTTCATGAAAGCTTTGCGATGAATATTTGACGGGCCGAACAAACACGTAAACAATCACTCCATCAGTGAGTTTTTTTTTTTTTTTTTCTTGTGTGGAGCGGCGCGAAATTTCCGCACAATAGCAAACCTAGAAAGAATTCGTGTACTATTTTACGCGTTATTACATACCACTACAATGAGTACATTTAAACAATTTTGACATACTAGCAGTTGTCTTCGTAAGAATTTGTCACATATGCTAGCAGCCCGCTACAGAAGAGCAGGCGCACACATTCGAACGCCGCCCAGCCGCTCGCCGAGTAGCAGACGAACAGGTTATAAAAGCGCCACCTATGGCCACCGGTTGAACGAAAGTGGGCGCAAGCTGCTCCCATAGAAGCCGGACATCTGTGCAGGTCTGTAGTTCCAGTAGGTCGTGGTCAGGAGTGCCCCAGTACTGCTCCCAATCTGGCATTCCACGCTTTGCATGACCTCAGTAGGCATGATGACAATATGGGCTCATTTTCTTCAAAGTGAGCTGCTATTCTGTTTGCAAAATGGGGAGGCTAGCTAAGCTGGTTTGTTCTTTGTGTTTTGTCAATTTGATGAGAAATTCTTGGCAATGTTCTTTTAAGGTGCTTTTAAAAGATGTTAAGCCTACCAAAAAACTGCACCATTGACAGTGTTCTTTGGTGGTGGCAGAAAAGTGAAACTGCAGACGACTAAGTTGGTCATGCCCGCATTTTTGGAAAATTTAAGAGCAATATTGGCACCCACAACCATAGAACTGTGATTGAGCCATGGATGGCCACATGCTTTCTGCACAAATTATAGGCCCTTACACAACATCAGTGAAGAGCCAACAGGCCAACGTACTGTGTTCCCTTCGACCTAGGCAGTCTACAGTTCATTGTTGTCGCAACAGCTGATCGCCCCCAAGTTCACAGCCTGTGCCTTCTGCTGCTACTACGGTCAACTCGTCACCCGTGCACAACACTTCTAGTTGCCCTAGTGGTAGTGCCGTTGCTTCTAAATATTGAGTAACCACACATTGTAGGCTACAAGGGCATTGTTGCACTGCATCTCATCTCCATGTGTGTTGTGTTGCTGTTTGCATACATGTCCTTGTTTGATAAGTGCCCTGAATTTTTTTCACTACTGCAATGTCTCGACTGCACTGTGGCAGTGTTGTATATACTATCGATTAACCTCCATATACACAAGTGCTTTGATCATCAATCTTCAAAAATGCAACCTCCAAGCTGCTCCTTCCTTCACAAGAAAGCTTGCATATCAAACATTATTCTTGCCCCAACTAGAATTGGCAGGTTCAATTTGGTCACCTCACCAGGCATATCTAATCCGCATTCTTGAGTATAGCCAAAACTGTGCTGCACGTTTAATCGCCAAGGATTGCAACCAATATTTGAGCCTATCTAACATTATGTTGTCATTGTCACTACCATCCTTGGAATCATGCCAGAATGTAGTGTCGCTTTGTCTGCTACATAAAATCATTCATAGTGAGCAGTCGTCCACCTTGCCTCTTGTTTGTCCATCCCACACATCTAGGTGCTTGCACAATCGCCTTAGCGTCCAGCACATTTTTGGTCGAACTAATGCCTTTGACTTGTCTGCTTTGCCACGTGCCATTAGGCATTGGAATGGTCTTCTCGATAACATTGCTGACATTAACAATACTGTAACCTTCAGACAAAAAATCAGTATGTTTAGGTAGTGTTTAAGTGTTTCTATTTCAGGTGTATGTAACTTTTTTTTTAATGTAATTATGCAATCGTACTATTCACTACCCAGCTTTCTAATGGTAGAATTTTACTTCACGATTTTATAATTTCTGTTCTTTTCAATTTATTGCGTTGATCTTGTGTCGCTGTTTATATTTCTAACGTTGTATAGTTTTTTCGCTCCTTTGTTATGCGATGCCCTCCCCCCTCCACGCAATACTCCTTCTGGAGCCTGTGACGTAGATGAATACATAAACCAGATGGCACTACTGTTTCTTGTGAAATCAAAATGGTGTATATTGTTGTGCTTTTACCAAAACAAGCTCTAAATTGTAAATTGTTCTCCTGCAATGCTGGCAATGTATCCATAACAGGCCAGTTGTGTATATTGCCTAGAATTATCGTTCTTAGACCCTGAAAAGTGTGGAATATCCTATCTTCCTGTCTGTCCAGGTCTTTATCCATTTTCCCGTAAACTTGGGTCACTGGGTAATCCATGGTAAAATGGGTAGAGCACTGGGGCTGCTGTGCTGAGGACACCGAGTTTGAAACAAAAATAGGTCACGAGGTATGGGCCGGGCCGCTCACCAATGACAAAAAAATTTTCTTAGGTGCTGGGCAGATTCGAAATCGAATGTCAACACCGACTTAGCGGCAACCCTGCTAACAGGCGTAGCATGTCCAGAGGGACTCATGAGGAGCCCGGCTCATACATGACTGATCTCTGTGGTGGCAATACAATGTCTCTACATTGCTTCAATGCTATCATATTAGCATCAGCATCATCGTGAAATGGGTTGTGCCAGAATTTTTCTTTCTAAGTTTATTCGCCTGCACCTATGTGCCACAGCTGAGCTTCTATCTCAACATTAGTTGATCTCAACTGAAGTAATGTATATATAGCCTTAGCTATAATTTCTAATGAGCATGAATGATTCTCACCAAGAGTAACAGCCACATCAATTCCATCACAATCTGCACCTGCATTATCAAATATGTTAGTGAAGTGAGTCTGCTACAACTGAGGATCGAACATGTTTTCAGTTTCAAGCAAACCATGCCAGTCAATTTCATGAAAGTGGCATTACAGAATTCACAGGCATTCAATTGCACAATGCATGCTTATAGGCAATTTTATATTCAGTTCATGGCAGTTGCCATCTTGGGCTGTCGTAATCTAAATTTTGTGCATAGTGACGTCAAGTTTACTTAATCCTGGAACGTTAAAAACACCTGTGCACTGACTCTAGGTTGTTACAGCCAGAAAAATGGGCATGTGAGCAGCCATGGTGAGGGCGCCCCAAAGCTCCAGTAAATAGGGTGCCTGCATGCGCTCACCCCCCCCCCCCCCCTTCACCATTCAGTGCAGAGTAGGGACAACTGCGTCATTTGCAACTGAACAGAAGTTACAAAAAAGAGTTCCATAGAAAAATTTACTTTACTTTTCATTAATTGTACATGACGGGAGTCTGGAGTCAGGCATTCCACTCACTAAGGCACATGGAAACAAAACAGGAAAACAAGAATGAGTAGCTCATGAAAAATTAAGCCCTTGAACATACAATATACATCCATCACCTGTGCACCATCAGCCCGATTACAACTTTTCTATTACTGTGCAAATATAGCTGTAGCCATTTGCCTTTGCACACTCAACTTCTTTCAGTGGTATATGTGTTCAATTCATTAGATATCTTTAGTGGCACACCTAATTTTTTTTTAGAAGCTCAATCACCACATAACTGTGATGCTTTGTTTCCCAAGCACCAAATAATGCCAGCAACCTCATCACGTTATCATGGCAATCTCCCTCGAACATACAATATACATCCATCACCTGTGCACCATCAGCCCGATTACAACTTTTCTATTACTGTGCAAATATAGCTGTAGCCATTTGCCTTTGCACACTCAACTTCTTTCAGTGGTATATGTGTTCAATTCATTAGATATCTTTAGTGGCACACGTAATTTTTTTTTAGAAGCTCAATCACCACATAACTGTGATGCTTTGTTTCCCAAGCACCAAATAATGCCAGCAACCTCATCACGTTATCATGGCAATCTCTTAAAAGTCACAATTTTATTTGGTCATTTTGACAAGATTGCCAAGCTGATTAAACATGAATTGCACTGAATCCTATATAATCTCAACTCTTTCCTTGATCGGCACCAGTATATCAAGCTTTAAGTTGACAACTTGACGCATCACTTTCATATTCTTCAGGATAGGTAGGTTATCTTTATGTTTGCTTGGATTGTTACACATTTTTGATGGCAAGCGCCATGAACACTTCCAAATTTTGCGAGAACTTTCATTTTTCAACTTCTATTTCATCAGTGACTCCACCACACCTACTGGTGTGATAGTTTTCTTTACATACAAGGAGTATGTTATACTTTCACAAGCATCATCCAAATGTGGTTCATGTTTACCAGACATGGTAAAGCAACATTTGGCGGCAGTTGCAGCAAATAGAGCAATGCAACAGTCAGAAAAGCAACCAATCTGCGATTGTACAGCAAAATCCCATTTTTGCAGCTACTCTGACGCCATTGCTTTAATATAATATGTAGAAAACAGACAGCCTAAGCTAATGATCAAAGAACCGCTCAGTCACAACAGAAATTCAGACATGTGATCAAACAACCGCTCAGTGATCCACAGATCCAGACGTGATGCTGCAGCAACTGTGGAATTTCTTTCACGTGTTTTCACAGTACACCCATGTGCACAAGAAATCTAACACTATAGGGTATACCATTTGGGCAGCTGCTTTGGTGCCGCTACCACTGCCAAAGTCCTGCACCCCTCAGTCAGTCAATGGGCACTGAAAGTACTGGATTTGCATGTAAGTAACACGACCACAAATATGATGCAACGAGCGGCTTTTGGTCTCTCCTAAAGAAAAATTTATTGTGATTATATGTGTCACGAACCCGAATATAATGCGAGGCGCGTCCTGAGGCTGGAAATTTCAAGGAAAAAAAGGCAATATTCGTGAAAGTGAGCCATCAGGTATAGGGTGTGTCCTTCTACATTGAGCTTATTCCAATGACAAAATTCAGTGAGGCACCTGACACAGCCACCAACTCCACACCCCCTCACCACACATTCGTGCTGAGCCCCAACCCACACGATGGACTCCCATGTCTCATGTGAGCAGTGAGTGATAATCCTAACAACATACAGCTTGTTTGAAAGCAGAAACAAACATAAGGGTTCTGCAAACGCCACATTCGAGTTGAGGCTATATTCACAGCATAGCTGCAGTACACGCTTGCTTGCTGTAGAGACTACCATCATAATAAACATGCACGGCATTGTTGACATTGTAGCATCGTCTCAGCGGGTTAAGATACGATTTGTTGCCCTTTTTGCACAAAAGCACGCGTCTCTGCGAAATTAGGGCACCACAGCTGCACCACTCGTTTCAAGCACAGTACTCAAACCACACATTCAGCGCTGAACCGTGGGCGGTCGACGCAGTCACATTTTTGTGACTTGTAGAGAGCAGCACATCCCTCGACGTCCGTTATGCAAAGGCGGACACGGCGACGCCACTTCGACATTTCAGTTGTCACTACCTCTGCATTGTCAAGGAACACGGATCACATAACGCAGGTTATGTATTGCCAGAGCTCACCGAGGCCAAAGCCGCACTGCCACACAAGCACTACTCACGGCTTTCCGCCAAGTAACACAGAACCTACAACCAATATACAAGCAACGCAAGCACAATCACACACGCAAGGTTGAACAACGCGCGGTCGGCGCGGGCCAGAGAACGATCACGCCGAGAACGAACACGCCATCCCATGCCATCATAGAGAAAGGAATTCAACTATGCCGTCGTCGCTTGGCGCCACCATCGCGCCTTCTCAAAAGTCCCTAAATGATCGTGTCCCTCGTGAGGGACACGATCAGTCACGTGAGGGATTTTTATACGACATTTAGACGCACGCCCCATCGAAGCGGGTGCCGAGTACCAAACTCGGCTTGATTCGTGGTAACGCGTGAAGTTCGTAAGCTAGGAGAAGTGACTGTGGTTATCGCTTTCTCTCAACTAACGCGTGTAATGAAGATTGATTCATTAGACGCCGCTGATTCCGAATTTGATTGTCGATTTCATGGCTCGTAGGCCTAACGTGTATTAGCTTGGCTGGTGAAGGCATGTCAAGTTGGTTACTCAAAATTAGGCGCAATAAATCGCTTGCTGCTAACAGAATAACATCTTAATTGCAATTAAACGTAAAACCACGAAAGTCAAAATTACTCTTGCTATCATAAAATGGTATAGTTTATTTTAATATTTAGAATAGTTTTTCTTTGACACCGTAGTGGCGCTGCAAGCGCTAGACGCTATTCGCAGACGCAAAGCCCTATTCTAAAACTCACCACTCTTGCATGCCCCAACGCTAACACCCGCAAAGCTCTTTGGGGCCCCAAACGTTTGGGGCCCTATTCTAAAACTCTCTTTTATCTATAGGGAACCTCACGGCGACGGCGACGCCAACGGCGACGCCGACGGCAGAAATCCGGTTGAAGTGTCGATATAAACGCAGCCGCACCAAAGCAGTGTTGTTTCAAGCTAAAAATAAGAAAACTACACCAGAAACAGATCTACTTATAGGGGCTCAAAAATTGAAATTGTAAAAACAATAAAAACGCTAGGTGTCTTCTTCGATGAGCACATGACGTGGAACACCCATTACGACTTCCTGGCTGGAAAACTGTCCCAAGTCGTTGGTGCAGTGTACTGCCTTAAACATCTTCCACGCAAAATAAAAATACTCGTTTACAACGCTTTATTCTTAAGTCATTTAAATTACTGCTGTCTAGTATGGGGCACCGCATCAACAACTAATATACACTGTCTCTCCATCTTGCAGAAAAAAATAATACGCTTGATATGTAATAAGCCGTACGATGCTCCTACTCAGCCATTATTCACAACACTTAACCTACTTAAAATTCAAAATCTCTTTCAATACCGTTTGGCACTGACGTATCGCAAGGAGCTCAAGCACGCGGTAAGCGGAATCCGAAACATAGCTCGCCTACACGAACATGTCGCAGCCTATGACACTAGGACACCTGAACAATGGAACATTCCACACTCAAGAACTAATGCTTCGACAAATGCTTCGACATACACTTCCGACTCTACTCAATAACCTCGCCTTACGAGAAATAGACCTTCTGTCCATATGCAGCCTGCACAACTACTTTACGTCAAACTAATCCTTGTTAAACTAATCCTTGTTGTTTAATGAGTTTGTTTCATATGCAATACTGTATGACCTTTCCCCCCTTTATTTGCTTTAGTTTATGCTGCACTGAATATAGTGCTATGTTATGTTTTTTCCCTATTTTTTTCCCCCTGTTTTCGTATAATAAGACTTTCTTTATGTAATCTATAACGCTCATGTATAAATTCAATATCTCCATGTTAATGCAGACTACTTGTTTTTCTAATTGTTAAAGTGTATTACTACCTGTCTCGTATACACATTTTTTTATTTATTTATTTTTTTTTTGACACCATCCGATCTATTTACTCAAGGATGGATGGATGGATGGATGGATGAGGCTGAACCCTTTAAATCGGGCAGTGGCATACGCCACCTAGCCATGGCTATTAACATAATTTGTACTTTGTGGTGGGTGAAATTTCACCCCTGCCTTAATTTTATCCACCAATCAGATAACCTCTGTTTGGTTATTTCTACCCGCTTAAAGTCTATTTTGCCTTCACTGTCCCTAAACCCCAATGCTTTGAAAAAATCAGCCCCGTTGCCTTGCACTGTAGGGTTAAGCCCCTTACAGAAAAGTATGAGGTGTTCAGCCGTTTCCTCTTCTTCTCCACACGCACAGCACAACGTGTCTATACCTTGGTACTTGACTCAGTACATCTTAGTCCGCAATACTCCCGTCCTGGCTTCAAACAACAAAGAGCTTCCCCTAGAATTATCGTAGATATTTTCTTTGGCAATTTCTTGCTTGAAAGTTAGGTATGTGCCCAGTGCTGATTTCGTCTGCATCCCTGTTTTCCACAGACCCCTCTCTGTTTCCTTAACCTTTTTCTTAACCGCTGTTTCCTGGTTTGCACCCCTCCTGCAGTCCAAATATTTGATTGACAGTTTTCTGGTCAGCTTCCTCCATTTTGTATCAACATTCCTCATGTACAAATAACTGAAAACTCTCCTTGCCCACCGCTTTTCTGCCATCTCTCTCAATCGCTCCTCAAATTCTATCTTGCTGCTGGCTTCCCTGCCCTCGAATGACGTCCATCCCATGTCACCCTGTACCCCCTGATTTGGTGTATTTCCGTGTGCTCCCAGAGCCAGTCTACCTACCCCTCGCTGCTTAACTTCCAACCTTGCTCGAACCTCTGATCTCATGCACAGGACCGCATTGCCGAAAGTCAAACTAGGGACCATCACCCCTTTCCAAATCCCTCTCACCACTTCGTACCTATTGTAATTCCACAGTGCCCTATTTTTCATCACAGCTGCATTTCTGCTACCTTTAGCCGTCACATATTTTTCATGTTCCGTTAGGTACTCAGCCCCATTGTTTATCCACACTCCAAGATATTTGTACTTATCCACCACCTCCAGCGTAACCTCCTGTATCCTATGCTCGCTGCCCTGATTATCATTAAAAGTCATGACTGCCGATTTTTCTTTACTAAACTTCAAACCTAAGCTATCTCCCTCTTTACCACAGATGTCCATTAATCTCTGCAAGTCTTCCTTGCTGTCAGCCATAAGTACAATGTCATCTGCATACATCAGTCCTGGTAATGACTGTTTAATCCATTCTCCCTGCTTGAAATAGGAAAGGTTGAAGCCAAGTCCGCTCCTCTCTAATTTTTTCTCTAATCCTTGTAAATACAGCATGAACAACAGAGGTGAAGAGGGCACCCCTGCCTAAGCCCCTGCTGTATCTCTATAGGCCCAGATACCTTGTCTTCCCATTTTATAAGCACCCTGTTACTTTTATAGATATCTTTTAAAAGATTTCTTACTCCATCTTCCACCTCTAGAGTGCCAAGTATGTCCCACAAATCCTTTTGGATTACACTGTCATAGGCTCCCTTGATATCCAGAAAGGCAAGCCATAGGGGCCTGTGTTCCTTTTCTGCTATTTCAATACACTGTGTCAATGAGAACAGATTATCTTCTAACCTTCTTTGTTTTCGGAACCCATTTTGTAGTTCCCCCAGCACCTCCTCGCTCTCCACCCATGCCTGCAGTCTGTCCTTTATAATCTGCATCACCACCCTGTAAACCACTGACGTCACTGTTATGGGACGGTAGTTGTTTATGTCGGCTTTGTCCCCCTTTCCCTTATATATCATGCACATCCTGCTCAGTCTCCACTCGTCAGGGGCTTTACTGTCCATTATCATTTTGCTCACTGCCTCTCTTAATGCTTTCTTAGATTTTGGGCCCAATGTCTTTATCAACATAATTGGGATGCCATCAGGACCTGTCGACGTGCTACTAGGAACCCTCTTCTCTGCCCTTTCCCACTCGCTTTGTGCCAGTGGAGCCACTGCACTGACTAGTCCATCCTCACCTGATTGAGCACATGCTATGTTTCGTTCTTTAAATTTTTCTGTCATCATTGTTCTTATATGTTCCATTGCCTCATCTCCCTCTAGTCGAACACCTTGAGCTGTAACTATAAACCTCTGCTCTAGGCTAGTCTTATTACTCAAGGAGTTGAGATGTTTCCAAAATTTCTTCGCTGCTTTTCTATCCTTTTTGTTTACTTCTGACAACCATTGGCTCCCCTTTCTTCTGATCTTCTCATTGATCAAATTGGATGCTTCCCTTCTACAGTTTAAGAAGTTGTTCCATTTTCTGCCTACATCAGCTTCTGGTTCACCCCTCTGCTTTGAATATCTGTGTTCCCTGGATGCTTCCTGGCGTTTCTCTATGGCCTTCTTAACCTCCTCATCCCACCAGCTCTTGGGTTTACGTCTTCTGTTCCCTTTTGTCCTGACTCGTACCTTAGTAAGCTCTAGCTCAAATAGTCCTGTTAAATTTGCATATGTCCATTCTGTTTTTGTATCCTCTGAAATTACTTCCTCAATTTGCTGGGTTGCTATTTCAAGCTGCTTTTCCGAGTAAAATATCCCACCTGGTTGTTCATCTTGCCTCCTACCTACTTTCATTTCCCTTCTAAAACTCACCTTAATACGTTTGTGATCACTACCTAGACTTCTGGAGCCATATTCATCTATGCTCATTACATTTAGCCTATCGTGCATCCTATGTGACATTAGTGCATAATCTATCGTCGACTGCAGGCTCCCTACCTCCCATGTTATGTGCCCTTCACACTTCTCAGTACTGTTGCATACAACTAAGTCATGCATTTCACACATATCCAGCATCGTGTTGCCTGTTGAGTCTGTGTACCCGTCCATGTCTTCTATGTGTGCGTTCATATCTCCTAGTATAATAATCTCGCACCCTTCTCCTAGCTCATTAATGTCACTTGATATGCATTCCAGCATTTTTTTGTTTTCCTCTTTGGCATTTGCTCCTGTCCACAGGTATACAAAGCCAAGGAGTGTCTGCTCTCCTGCAACTTTCCCTTTTAGCCATAAATGCTCCTTGCATTCCTGTTTGACCCTTTGCCAGTTCATACTTTTATGAATGAATGCACCAATTCCACCCCCTTTTCTGCTGCCCTCTGTTCTATTGCAATATTCCCATGCATAGTCAGGATTACAGGGAGGTTGCTCCATGTCCCTAAGATGCGTCTCCACAAACCCGTATACCATCAGCTTTTCTTGCCTTAGTTGCTCGTCTATCTCCTCCCACTTCAGCCTATTCCTGCCACCTTGCATGTTAATGTACCCTATGTCAGAATGACCTTGCCCCTGGTGCTTACGTCTATTTCTTCTCCTACTGATTCTACGTTTCTTGAATCTTGGAGCCTCTCTGGGTCCGTCTTCGTCTACACTGGTGGTCTTAGGTCTCTGGGTCCCCCCAAAAAAGCCGTAGCTTGGCGCCCTATCCTACTACCTACGCTCCCGCCCGTGGCACCACTGTAGTGAATGCCATCCTGTGCAAAAGGGTGGGAGCCAGACTCGTACACTTCCCGGTTTACGTCCATTACACCGTACCCAAGTGGTCTGCTCAGACCCGTAATGACCCGGTTAGCCTCAAGCACACTCCGTTCCATCCCGCTAGCCTGGCCCCGGACCTGTGGGATTGTGCATATGGTCACATGCACATTCGCAGAGGTTTCTTTGAGTTTATGCAACCCAACCTCTGTCTGTTTAGGTTCTGGCTCCCTCCCTTCAGCACATCGTTGAGATCAGCATGGATAACGACCAGATGTTCATGCTCGAGGTTGTCCGATACCACCTTCTGAGCTTTTGCCATTGCGTCAACCATGCACTTCTTTGACTGGGCCTCCACCCTCACCCGCCCGTCTGCCTTCACTGTTGTAAGGACGCCCTCCTTAACCCTAGCTACGTTGGAGTCCCGCACCACTAGGACCCTTCGCTCTACACGTTTGCCTCCCGCCGGCGATTGTCGTCCTCCAGTTCGCCTAGCTGGTTCTCCACCCGCTGTGCGCCACTGACACGTGACGATGTGCTCCCTGCCGTTCGTCCCTTCCCACCCGAAGCCTGCCGCACTACCTTGCTGTAGAGTTGTGGAACGGCCGTGTTGCCGCCGGCTCTCGCCTGCTGTTCAACGGCCCCTAGGCGTCACTCTCTGCTCTCATGGCATGCCTCTGCCTGAGTCTCCGCGCTGTCCCCGCCGCCCGCCTGAGCTGACCCGGGATTACGCGCCGCCTGTGCCATTAGCGCCTCCACCCGCTCTTCCAGCACGGCCCGCTTTTCCCGTTCTTGTAGCTCGCCAGCTATTCGCTTTACCAGGACGGCCTCGGCCCCCTTCCTGTGAAGCAACTCGCCGATCCGAGTTTCGAGCTCAATTCGCCGCTCTCGCTCCACCTTCATTTGAGCTCTTCCACACTGGCTGCCCATTCCCCTTCCACCCGCCGCACAGCCCCCTTAAATCCTTCACACGACCTGCACGCGAAGCTAGCCTCCTCAGCGTCAGCTAAACTGGCGAAGTGCGTCTCGTCCAAATAACACCAACGTTTGCACTCCTCGCACTGCACCAGCTCGTCATCACCCCTGTCCTTCCTAGCCTGCCGCACCATTGTCCACCCGTCCACCTAACGAGAAAGCCCACCAAAATACCTGAACAAAGCCCCACGGTAAGCCGTACGGCAAACTCGCTATCCGGCTACCTCCGCTGGCTTCCCTAACGCGGTTTAAAACTGCCGCTTTACACTGCTTTCACCATGCAACACGTGCGCCACAACCCGCTTCCAAAAAAAAAAAAAAATTAACTATTCGCTACCTACTAACGTCCTACCAAACTAACCAAGAAACTAAAAAAGCATGAAAAACAATATATATAGATAGCTCGGGTACCCTAACACTTCTATCAACCAAATAAAAATAAACAAAAGTTGAACTTATTCACTGCTCCTGCTGCGCTGAGCTCCACTCGGCCACGACCGTCCTGTTCGGCTTCACTCGAGAGAGTGAAGCCTGTAACTTTTATTGCAATAGCAATTATATGGACACTTCAAGTGGATTTCTGCCGTCGGCGTCGCCGTCGCCGTGAGGTTCCCTATAGATAAAATCTTCGCCGCGCGCCGTATGCCCGAGCGGAAGCGTGCGGGGACGTGCGCTATCACGGAGAGTGAACGCACTCAATCTCCCACGTGCAAGCAAGGAAGCGGGAAGCCAGCGCCGGAGGGAGCGGGGGGGGGGGGGGGGGGGGCGCACTTCTTCTCTGCCAACAACCGCGCTCGTCGCTCGCTCGCACCGTCGCTTATCTCCACACGGCTCTCTGACCTTTATGCGCCGTGCATTCGCCGCTCAGTTTCCGTTGAAGCGATAGACCGCACGTACCTTCGCCCGTTGCTGCGGCGTATGCGCTTGCTGCCAGCGTTTTGACAGTCGTCTGCAGTCATTCAGTGTGATCTATTCATGTTTGTTTGTGCGCGCTCACACCACGCTTGTTCATTCAGTTAGTAATAGTCGGGCCACATTTTCCAACGCACGCTACACATGCAATGCTGCCCGGGTCGGCAGTGCAGCGCTACAGGTGTGTCCCTTCGCACGCGCTGCCCACGGGAAGCGCTTCTCATCAACACCACCGTTTCACACGCGCCTTCTCGTGGTCATCGAGTCTCTCCATTGCGGTCTACTTACGCCGCTGCACACCTGCTTACTTAATCAGCTCATGTTTACTACAATTCATATTGCTACCAAAGCCGCTCACCTTACTTTGTATGACATTGCCGTGTTGCTATCGCATTCATTGCTTCGCCCTTAGGGCGAAACTGTGAGATTTTTTTCAACCTTTTCCTCCCAAGTCACCCCGCCGTTCGGTGGTGTTAGCACAGAACACGTGTTAGCAACTAGCAACTACTAGCAACGCGACACTCGCGCCATCTCTCGCAATGCACCTCAACCACTTCGACCACCGCCGGCGCTAGCGATGCGGAGAAGCCGGATTACGGGAGACGCGAGCTATGCGGGGAAAACAACATCAGGGGACGCGTGAGAGTCGCGCATCCCCACAAAGCGCAGCATGACATGTGATTATAATAACTGCAAGCCGCCAACCAATGTGTCCATCATTTCTGTTTCTGGATATACCGAATGACATCTGGGAAAACTAGCAATATATGAAACGATATTGTGAGCGCTAACTGTGCAGTTCATAATCGTCATGTGTATATACCCATCCTCATAATCATCATCATTTTGTCGGGTTGGTGTTCATGGGCTGCCTCGCGCTGTGTGACAATACAAGAGCTCTGCCTTCGTCCCGGGTGTTGTCTAGCTCACAATATGAATTTGTGTGTGTGTCACATGCACAGAAGAGCATTTCTTTCTCCACGAGATCTGCAATGAATGAAAATGTTTACTAAGCTTCTCGTTAGAATGTACGAATTATTCAGGTCCTTAAAAGTAAATTGCAACTCGCTTTTTCGAAATACTTCAGGGTGTGAAAAATCAGCTGCTCCCAAATGCCAGATTACCTGCTCCAAAGTCCTCCAAAATGAAATTTCTGATGCTCCTAAAATTGCTCCAAATCAGAAGTCCACAGTAGCATAACTGCAATATCTTATCTGGCTGGGTAGACTTAAGTCAAAAGAAAAATGTAGCACACTGACCAAAACAGTGTGGGTAATATAATATAGGGAGCAGATATTCTGCTGGCAGAATCACTTGAAAATTTTGCCAGCAGTTCGTCCTCATTGGCTGGTTTTGATTGCATACCTAATGTTGACATTTTTGTGAAAACTTGTGTTCAGAATATTCTCATGACAGCCAATAGGCACATTTTATATTGTGATAGCAGCTGAATTCTCGGGCACAATGTACTATGACCACGAACATGTTAAAGAATAAAGAGCCTCCGCCGAGTTTTTCGTTAAGGGGCTCAGCCCCCCTACTCTGTCTTTCATCCCCGCTCCCCCTTGCCTTGTCTACTGCTTGTTGCTGTCATGTCGAATAAACAAAATGTTGGTCATCAATTCATCCCTCCCTACGTCTCTCGTGTTATCTGCTCCTTCTCTCTGATGATGCCGGTGGGTCAAATGGGCAAAAAACGGTGTTTGATCCACCCTCAGACCTGTCAGGGATAAAATTTGGCAAGGACGTCCTTATTCTGGGCCATGTCGTCACCCAAGATGCTGTCCTTCCGGATCCAACAAAACTTTATGCCATTTCCAAGTTTCTTAAACCGAAGACAATGGAAGAGCTTCGCAGCTTCCTTGGCCTTTGTTCATATTTTCGGCGTTTCATCCCTAAATTTACCTCCATCATAGCACCTTTGACCTTCTCCGCAGCAGCAGCGACCTTTCGACATGGTCACCAGCATGCAACGATACATTCACCACACTCCGCCAGATACTTAAGAACACATCATCACCTACATCACCTCGATCCCGTGACATTTTGAGCCATTCACCCTGACTGAAATTCCCACAGAGGATATTGAGGTCGGCCTCAGTGCCCGGTGTAAACCTGGACTTGACGAGTACATTGTTGCAATAATGTCTAGCTATCATAGGGACCTTATCTTTACAGATGCCTGTTTGACGTGGTTATACTATATACAGACCATCATGTGTGATGTTGGCTGTCCTCCTTGAAAGCTCCATCTGGTCGACTTGCCTGTTGGGCATTAGGCTACAGGACAATCATGTAATTTACCAATTGGGACGTAAACATTCTGGTGCAGATGCTCTGTCCCGCTCCTGGTGTTGTGACCCCCATATGTGTGCACTTACGACACATCCTCCTTAACTGTCACCAACATGCTTCTGGAGCAAAGGCAGAATCCCTGGCTTGCTTTCCTTGTCAACATTGCTTCACCCTACATTGTGTCCTGTCCCACGAGAAATACACCGTCAAGTGCCCCACTTCGTTCTTCGCGACAGTTTGCTATGCCATCGCAACTAGGTACCTTTCCGAAGGCTACAAATGGCTACTGGTTATTTCCTGCCATCTACGCTCAGACAGGGGTCAGAAAGGGGTCAGGCAAGGAGACACAATCTCTCCAATGCTATTCACTGCATGCTTAGAAGAAGTATTGAAGCTTAAGAGCTTAGGAGTGAAGCTCTTAAGAGTGACTGGGAATGCTTAGGAGTGAGGATCAACGGCGAATATCTCAGCAACCTTCGGTTTGCAGATGACATTGTCGTATTCAGCAACAATGGAGACGAATTACAGCAAATGATTGAGGACCTTAATCGAGAAAGTGTAAGAATTGGGTTGAAGATGAATATGCAGAAGACAAAGATAATGTTCAATAGCCTGGCAAGGGAACAAGAATTCAGGATCGCCAGTCAGCCCCTAGAGCCTGTAAAGGAGTACGTTTACCTAGGTCAATTACTCACAGGGGACCCTGATCACGAGAAAGAAATTTACAGAAGAATAAAATTAGGTTGGAGTGTATACGGCAGGCATTGCCAAATCCTGACTGGGAGCTTACCACTGTCGCTGGAAAGAAAAGTGTACAAGCATTGCATTCTACCGGTGCTAACATATGGGGCAGAAACTTGGAGGTTAACAAAGCAGCTCGAGAACAAGTTAAGGACCGCACAAAGAGCCACTGTGCGCACATGCCGGAACGAAAAATCTTAGGACTAACGTTAAGAGACAAGAAGAGAGCGGTATGGATCAGAGAACAAACATTAAGCGCAAGAAATGGAGCTGGGCAGGCCATGTCATGCGTAGGATGGATAACCATTGGACCATTAGGGTTACAGAATGGATACCAAGAGAAGGGAAGCACAGTCGAGGTCGGCAGAAAACCAGATGGGATGATGAAGTTAGGAAATTTGCAGGCACAAGTTGGAATATGCTAGCGCAAGACAGGGGTAATTGGAGATCGCAGGGAGAGGCCTTCGTCCTGTAGTGGACATAAAATATAGGCTGATGATGATGATGACGCTCAAACATATGTGCGACCTTCCATGCTGTCCCACTGTGCGCACATGCCGGAGTATTAAAGACTTACAGCCACCAATAGCAGCAGCATATTCTGCTGCCATTGATGCAGAATGTACCGTTTCATTTGCTGTTACGTCCGTTCAACCGCTCCACTATAGCTGTTACCTTGTCCCTTTCACCACATTGGCATCAGCTTGTACGGATCTCTTCACATCACTCATGCTGGCAAGCGCTGTATAATAGTTGCCATCGATCACCTCACAAAATATGCAGAGGCTATCCATTGCTATCTGCATCGGCAAGCGTCGCCGTTTTCGTTTTAGAATACATCATTCTATGGCAAGGCATACCACGTGAGCAGCTTAGTGACCGAGGATGTGTTTTTCTGTTGGACGTTGGCGAAGCGATTCTAAAGCCATGTTGTTCACCGAACCACCACTGCCTACCATCCTCAAACTAATGGTTTGACAGAACTCGAACACTGGGCGACATGCTGGCAATGCGAGTCATTTCCGCCCACTGGAATTGTGTGACGTATGCCCATAATACCGCTACACAGACAACTACTGGATTTTTGCCGTAACATTACGGACACGAGCCCTCCTGCATGCTAGACACCATCCTTCCATACCACCTTGACGGGAGTGAGTCTACGACAGTTTCACAAGCGGCTAAACCCAGTGTCGCCAGATTGCTTGCTCCCTCACCACTGCTGAGCAGCAACGTCAGAAACACTATCGCGATGTCTCGAAGTCTCCAAAGTCTTATACCCCCGACTCACTTGTGTGGCTCTGGATCCCTTGAGCCAGCCCCAGTCAGTCAACGAAACTTCTTTCCAAATACCACGGCCCTTATCGAGTTGCCGAGCAAACTTGGCCAGTGAATTACGTTATCGAGCCGCTTGAGCTGTCTTCAGATCAATGATGCCAAAGGCATCGTATAGACCGTGCATATAGACTGTGCATATAGACTGGCCTTACATTACATGTCCTGCCCCTAAGTTGCTAGGATGGCTCTCTTCCAGAGGGGATGTAGGGAAGAATATTAGCACCATTTGAAGAAGCTCACGCAGGAAGAAGACAACAATTCAGAAGCTCGAGGCTTGCGCCGTTTTCTGCCACTGTCAGTTTGCGTGCTGTGACTGTGTCTGTTTATAAAGAGTGCCGATCCCAAATAACCCATCATAGTGCAAACAAAAAGACAACACACACGGGAAGATGTCTTTGTCTTTTCTACCCGTGTGCAATCTTTTTGTTTGCTCTAATTTTCCTGGTCAGTGTAGCCGTAGATCAGTGAAACCTATTCTTCGCTATAACTCTGGTCATTCAAAAATTGGTAAAAAGTGGAATTGCAATGTCTACCTTAGGGCGGCTTTGTTGAAATCATGTCGCTGCACAATGAACAAACGCTTTATAAATCGAGTAACCAGACTACAATGGGTGATGAACATATTATTCGTAGAGTGGCTGACAAAGTTATCCGCTTTGGAACAACCACAAGGGTCAAGAAGGCACACGGAGTGTCTTGCCTTACGTCCAATCGCTATTGCTCATGGGCTAAAGAATGTTGCCAACCGATTTGGCGTTGATTTCAGCGACCCTAGCAAGCTGTGGCAAAAAATAATGCCAAGACAGAAAGTAAATGTGTTTGTACATTGAAAAAAAATTCAAAGTTCATTAGATGCAAAACAGGTGTAGTATACATGTTACCATTAACCTGTGGCCAAGTGTACATAGGCCAAACTGGCTGGTGCTTTATACATGCCTAGAAAAGCATCTTTATCACAGGTAAAGATAATTGTTCACATTTAACCAACCATTGTAAACACTGTCATGGTTAACCTGTATTTTCGATACCTCAGTTCTGTTTCCACGTAAAAATAAACTAACACTCAGAATAACTGAGGCCTCCTATATCAGAAAGTGCACTATATCAGAAGTAACATGTATGTTAGTTAGCGTTCTGTTGCACTCACTGACAAGAATCCACGTGGGTGTAGAAATGCTTGCTCATACAAGCTGCTCAAGCTTAAGTTCCTGAATACGAACAAACTGCGCTCAATTATTAGAAAACTATTCTTTTGCATGTGTATGATCTCCATAACTTAAAGCACTGCTAAGTCAATGGAATCTGTGACAATCTTTAGCAACACCATTGCATGCTTGACATTGTAGAAGCACTGTGAAACACCTTCAGTGCTTCTGTCGCGGAAAAGTGGAGACAAGCTATGCAGTTCAACACTTGTGACAACTTGCAGTACATCAGTGTTTTTCTGGTATAGCACACTTGGAGTGTGAACGTAGAACTGCTAGGAGCATTTCAACAGGCTGTTATTTGTCGTTTTACTGCTGCGACATCGCATTACAGTCCTTTTTAATTAAGTGCCTGGGGCATCTGAAAATCATTCGTTACACAGGTCACTTGGTTGTGGCATGTTAGGACCTTTGCGCATCTCGAGGGGCATTTGGTACACCTGATTGCTAAGGGGTCCTGCAGCTTCCATAGTGCTGTGAACGACTTGTGAGATGGAGTACAGTGCTCTGGACACTGGCCCGTCCTTTCATCTGCAAAGGGGATGGAACAAGAGCAATGCCCCACTTTGCATGTACGGCTGAAACAAAAAACGCAGCCTACCTCAGAAAGTGATTAAACAGAATCTAATGATTACTTGTTTTCTACTCGGCACTCTTTTGCAAATTTTACAGAACTTCGAGGCTAACTTGGGCCGGTTGGCACATGTTCAAGCACATACATGGTTACTCTGTTTAATTGCTACCGCTAGCAGCTTTATAAACATTGTGCTAATGCTCCCAAGTGAGTTTGGGTAGTGGTCCGTGAACACCTTGCCGAAATTAGGGCAAATAAATTTTGGTACAGTCAGTGCTGTGGTGTCCTTGCTCCACGTCCCCGATTCTCAGCATTCCAAATTATTAAACCCAGAATGCAGAACCTAACAAATCCCAAAGATCAAATGAAGCAGCACCCACGATGGAGTTGCGGGGGGTAGTGCTGTTGTGGCACTCATTGATCGCACCCTGTTTTAACTGAATGCATAGCTCAAGGAGTCAAGAAAAAAGTTTACTTACATTACTGTCTAAGATGAGGTCTGTAAAGTCAGTCGGTGACTAAACAAACTATTCGTGTTTGGCTTATCTCGGTCATGTTAATGGCGGTGCATCTTGCTCGTGAAAACTGAAGCTGTACACGGTACATGTATCAAAATTTATATTCAATCCTTTCAAATACTTTATTAATTCCTAGTGCCGAACTTTGAACTGAAGTGGATATTGCAGCCTGTTGTCCACAGGCTGCAATAGAACATTGTAGAGAGAGTTGATGACGTGACAGCACCACATCTCAGATGATGCAATGTTGGGCGATGATGCTGCTGGCAAGCTCAGTGTTGCCACTGTTCAGGTACAACAGGCTCATGTTGAAGGCTATCTCGCATTGCAGGTCAAACACCTCCTGCATAAAGAAGCATACAACGAGGTCAGCCATTGCCTCTAACGCATAATATAGACAGTGGCAGGGTGGAACTTTAAAATTCTCTGGCAGTCTATGACACTGGAGGTTCAGGAACAAGGAAAAAATATTGCAATTTGTAGCTTGCCAAGTAGCTTATAATCTTTAATGACCACTATTGGTAAGTCAATTGCACACCTTCTAGAAAGCTGCATGCACTATGATCGCAGCCAAAAAATAGTAAAATTTGATGAAAAATACTAAAGGTAAATTTACTGGACAAAATATTGCACTCGTCATTCAAACCTGCTTCAAGTGAAAACAAATATGTCACACATACAGTATGAAGGCCAACGATAAGTTGAAAGGTTGCCGCCCAGATATTGCCAAGGGAGCTCACACCCAACGTGTGTGCCCCGATTGCAGGGCCCAGGGCTGCTGTTTCTAGAGAGCAGCCAGGCGTGTCAAGTAGTGCACATTTCATGTATACTCGTGTACTTCTTTCTCTCTATGTCTATTCTCTTCACGGCCGCGGAACAGTGAGGAGTGACACATCCTACCTCCATTTTTCCCCTCCTTTTAATACAACAAAATGAATATTACACTAAGAACACTGTGAAGAGACATTCAGCCTTATTTTCATCGGCATCTGAAGAAAAAAGTCCCCCAACTTTTCACTGCTCTCAACAACTTTGGCTTCGTTCCTTGTATTCAGGTGAACCAAATGTCCCGCCTACTGGCACGGTGCCGAATCGACACAGATCTATTCACAACAGCCACGCGGCACTCAGCAAGCTACCTTGCCAACTGTACTTGAGAGGGCAACAAAGTTGCTCATGGCTGCCATCTTTGCGACACACACAGCACGGCGGCTTCGAGTAACCTGTCGCAAGACTACCTTCGGATTTACACAGTGGGCATCATAGTGTCATGTGACTTGTGCACTGCATAAATCTGCATGGCCGGCAAATGGACGAAGGGGTGAATTAGGGCGGGAGGAGGGGAAGGATCGCGAACTTGCCCGTCGCTACGCCGCACATGCCCGTCGCTACGCCGGCAACTGAGCGTAAGCACTACGCCAGAACTAACCAAAAAATTTCCCAAAGAGACGACAGCAGCGCTCTTCAACCACATTACCCGGCGCAAAGAAACGCTTCGTTCGCCAGAATGTGCAGCCCTAGCGATGGTTGGCGGATACCTATCGAGAGCTGTTAAGCTGTTAATCAGCGGGTGTCTTGCAAAGAATGCCTCAGTTTGTTGACAAAGCCCAGCCCTCGGCGCCATCAGATTCTCTGATTAGGCTTCAAGACAGAAGCCGTCTGCTGTATCGGTCAGACGAATTCGTAGTTGTGCTGAGCTCTCCGCACAAGTAGGTTGAAGTAGTGCTCGCTAAGCTAAGAAATTTTAAGCAGCCGCTGAGGGAGACTGCCGTGAATGCTGCTCAAGTGCTGCGAGAGCGTGACCTATGTAATTGTTCAGTGCCTGAGCATCAGGAGATGCTGTTTGAGATCATGGTGACAAAGTTCTTCCGCCCTCTATTCACTAATTTTGTACTGGAGATAACGAACAAGAACGACATCACAAAAGTTTTTTCACAGAAGCCCCTGTCACAAAAGCTCCACAAACTTTAAATCCAAATGATGGCAATAAAAGTTTTTGTTGTGGAGTTATTACAGCCGACATTATTCTTTTTCCACACTGACATACAAAACACATGTAATAATAAGCAAAAGGAAAATGAAGCTTCATACTAGTACACATAAGAGCTGTGGTTTTCCTTTTATTGTTCTTTTCTTTTGGAAGAAGCAATGCGCGGCGGCCTGTACGCTTCTGTGTCGGCGTTAAACGCCCGTAGATGTTGTAAAACAATAGAATCGGCACCGGTAAAAAAAATAGCGTGATATATAGCTATGCTACAGCGCACGCCGCCGTTGAGCATCCTGTATTTCTATTCTGGGGTAGCACCGCCAACTGGTGGTGAGTGACGGCACTAGGCGCGACGACCGGTTCCCTGCGTTCTCGGCGCTGTTGCGTCCCGAATCGGCCGGGCGCATTCTTTGATTGTTTCCCATCGAGGCAGGCCCTTTCATGAGTGTCGCCTAAACGGCGACAGTGCCAGACACCGACGAGACGGGCAAACAAGCGCCCCAACTAGGCAGTGCGCATTCTTTGGGTGCTTCCCCCGATGCCACCCCCTTCATCAGCAGCCGCCTACTTGGCGACGCGGCGCGACACCGGCTGGGACGCGATGACAAAGAAGCTCACGAAGCTTGCCCCCCTTCGTTAGACGCGGGGATTAGTGCAAAGGCCAATCTCCCGACCCTGGCAAGATGACCATTGGAGGGCAAGAAACAGGTCACCGACTTTCGTGGAAGGAGTGTCAACCCCCTGTTTCCGGATTACCTCGTCCTTGCTTCGAAGGTGCAACATTGGAGGCGGAGTTCAGCGAACAAGACGGCCCCTCTGATTGGCCGCATCAAGGTCATCTGATTCCCTAGCCGGGTCAACTAGGGAAGACCGAGGTTTTATAAGGAGACACCTTGCGTGCAGTGGTGTGTCCTGACGTGTTCTGATATGAACTCAGACATGTAGTGAGCTGAGACTTTCAAAGTGCTCTCCCATGGAGTGGGCTTCCATATTTGGAGCCACTGTAAATATGTAGAATAAACCCTTTTTTCTCTCGCTCTTACTCCCGGACGTACTCATCCCTTTGGCTGAAGGATCACCGGCCTAAACGCTACCCGAGTCTCAACAAACTGGCAGCAGCGGCGGATTAATCCCTGACCCGCAACAACGGATGGCAGCGCTGAGATGAAACGCCAACCCGTCCATAACAGCGCCGATGGGCAGGCATGAAGTATATAGGAGGCTATGCCGTAGCTCACAATGTCTGATCACGGTATTTACTTGATTCTAGGACGCACCTTTTTTTTAATGAATATTGTGCCGAAAATTGCCTGTGCGGTGCAGTTGCACACAATACCAAAACTGCTTTCACGACATTCGTATGCTTTACCGCACTTTACCGCAAGTGTATTGCGGCGAAGCTGGCTTTAGGACCCCAGCCACCAATGTGCAACACATATTAAACCCTTGCCTAATTTTCTTGCTAAAAAATCGGGTGAGGGTTTGATTTCTATTTTGTTTAGGAGCTTTATTGCTATTTCTACGTTAGTTTTCTACTTTGGACACATAGAAAGTGGGCATGCATTTGATTCAGGGGCATGTTAGAGTCGAGAAAATACTGCCAAATGAATCAGCAGTGTGTGTTGGAGTTTTTCTGCATCTTGTTTAATTCAACCCGCCGGGCAATTCGATCAAATTCGTTGGCCCCGTCAAGGTTGAATTAACAGAAGTCAACTATAGTGTCGGATAGCCATAAACACCAGCAGGGGCCTCGAAAACGAAACTAGTGAAAGGACGCCTGTTTATTTGGTCCATAAGCTAGTCCTCCTAACCGCTTTGGGCAACCTCACCAGAGTGCCGTGGAACCCTTCCCTAAGGCTTGCTGTAAGGGGTTGGGGAGGGGTGCTCATTCCTTCTCGATCCACCTAGCCAAAATATCACCACTCTCGCCTGTCTGGGCGTGGCTTCAGTTATTTATGGTTCATGTGCTAGCTTTTAGCATATAACTTTTAGCATAAAACTTTTAGCATATAAAACATTCATCCAAACCATTCAAGAATACGCTGCAATTGTTTGGGATCCACACACACAAACCAACATCACTAAAATTGAGAAAGTCAAAGAAAATCAGCTAGGTTTATTTTCAATTGGTACAGCTGGCGCACATTCCCATCATCCCTTCTAGAAGCTGCAGAACTGGAAAACCTTGCAATAAGGTGTTACCGGGACAGAATGAAATTTTTCTTCTTTACAATCAATTAGGAATAGATAAAACATTATATATTTTACCGGCTAGCCACCGCTGCACGTGCTCTTATCACAACAAAAAGGTTAGAGATTTTTCCGGCAGGACCAACGCATTTAAAAATTCATTTTTCCCGCACACTATTTCCTAGTGGAACCACAACTGTTGACTGTCCAACAGTTTCATCCTTTCTTTCTGCACTTTGTGAATAAACCATAGCGTTCATCCCTCGTCTCTACCCGTCAAATCATGATTGCGAAAAGGTTTCTCTTGTGTGTGTTACGCAGATTCTTGTTCAGTGTTTGCTATCTTGTTTGATCATATTTCATACTCGTGTTTTGTTTCAAACGCCCACTCCTGCCTAAGGCCTGATGACAAGGCTGGCAGTACTTGTAAAAATAAATAAAAAAATAAAAATAAAATAACCTTGAAGGTCATCGCTTTTGATGAGAAACTCATGATAATACCTTGACAAGCGACTTCTTTCTTTCCAGACTGCACCACGCGCCAGCCTAGGGTTTAGGTGGTGTCTTGACACGAAGAAAGAGTTGGGCGCAAAATATTTCATGTCATTTTTTGCACTGGTTCTTCCGGGTTAAAATGAGCTATTTAACAGAAACAAAAGCTTTTTATAGTAGACACTTGTAGGCAGTCTGCGCGGCATAAAAATACGGCATCACAAGTCACTCGCACCGCGGAATGGTCTTAAACATAGCGATCACTATAGCATCACTACGATCGTAGTGATGCGAGCGCGATAGCGTTATCGGGCCCTGTTCGCATCGCATTTTTCTTTATGAGTAGGCTTCACTGCAACACAGAACGTGGAAAAGCTAGCTTACACCGACCCCCTTAAAGTCGGCTTCACTTTCAAGCAGAAATGTATTGCTGGGAAGATGTTTTTTCGGGGGCAATATAGGTCATCTTATATTAAACTGTGAAGGCCCCTAGGACGTTCTTTATTCATTTCATTTTAATAAAATAATTTAAAAAACGTCCTAGGACCTTCACATTAAAATTCACCACATCACACTAAACGTCCTAGGGCCTTCAGAACAATTAAAATTGTTTGCTATTTCTCCGACGCACGCGCGTGTCCAAAACGCATTAGGCAGGCTAAGTCCCAATTTGACTGCCATAGGGTGCCTCGGCAGCGCTGGCATCGAGGCACCCTAACCTGTCGAGGATGCGAGTGCCATCTGGATATGATTTTCACAAGTAATCTACCCGAGCGCGCCGCTGTTATGGTAGAATGCTGGAAAAGGGGTTTGTGTTTGAGGTTCCTCGTAACAGAATTATGTTTTCTCATCCATTCAAATTGCAATCCGACGCCACCATGTCTGTAGGTTGTGGTTAAGTCATCCATTTTTCTGATGGATTTCACTGTGAGAAATTCAATTTTTGTTCACTAACACCTTGCACCACGCGGAGGACCTTTGCAGTCGGGGTGATTCGGAATCATTTTCTCCTTCACTAACATCTTGCGCCGCGCGGAGGGCCTGCGCGGTCGGGTGGTTCGGGATGATTTTCTCCGCCACGGATGCCAACACCTCTGTGACACAGGGCCCTTAACGCTGTCGCGTTAAAATGCACATAAGAGGCAGAAGCGGGTACGTCGTGTAATGCACATAACTGTTGCCAAGGGCAAATTTGATGAGCAAGCGTCCCATGATGACACTGACCAACATGCCCTGCACGGCCGGTGGTGTGTTCAGTGCGCGCTGGTACATGTTGAGGGCCATGTGTGGGAAGCCTAGCTGGTGGAGCGCGCGGCCCATGTTGAACAGGGCCTCCTGGCTTGGCCGTGCATGCAGGTACCGGTCGAGAAAGCTCATGGCCTGCAGCAGCAGCCAATGGCGACGAGCCGAGAATTTCTGGCAGCCCATGTGCACCAGGGTCAGGCCGGCACAGAGCAGCAACAGGGGGTCTTCGTCCTCGCTCAGCAGCTGCACATACTCCGCTGCATTGTGTGGAAACAGGCAGCTTCGTAGAATACACCGAAATGTGGCTGCTGTATCCAAAACATTCGTTATACTAGTGAGGTACAGTTCAACCTCAGTCAATATTGAAGGGGATTGCAAAATACTACCAGTTGGATATAGTATCTATCATTAGAAATATTCCTGCATTAAGAAAAAGATGAAACCAAGAACTTTACCTTTACAGAATAGAAATTTATTTACACCTAATGTCCATCATCACTACTTTCAGACAGCACCTTATGAACTACAATATGCCCTCCATACAGTCCATTGTACGTTAACTGCGAACAACTCCACAAACAGGATGGTGGCCAATGCTTAACCACTTGTTCTAGTTCACCCTGCAGTGCATGCAATTCTCTGGAACGCCAAAAACATGAAACACACCTTGTTTCCGTTAGATTAGCATGAACTTATCTTTTCAATGAGCTTTCATAATCGAAGACTGAAAGTGGCATGTTGTCATGATCACGCTGCACGAGAACTACTTTCGTCGCAATTTCGTGATGGCAATGGTGATATGCTGGCTCTGGCGATAGGCTGTTGCAAACACCTCAAATGAAATTTTTGTTTCGTATCCGATGGCTATTTTCAAAGTGAATTTGTTGGAGAAAAAAAATTGTGCGAGTAAATACTGTAATCATTCATTGTGAGCTGCCGTTTTCGCTTAAAGGTTTTCCTATGGCCAGCCGAAAATAGGCTGCTTTTGGCTGGAGATAGCGTGTGTTCGATGCATTCACTATCCTCAAGACAGACACTGCCGCTAAAGGGGTTGCTATTGGGTACCCATTAGGGTCAGGCACTTATAATCAAAGTCGGGACCTTTGGTCGGGATTGAATTAACCGTAAAATTTAATTAAATGCAGTCAAATTAACGAGTCTACTGTACACTCCAGCATTGTTATATCGAATAGTGTGGTGAAAATCATTCAATATAGCCAAAATTCGATATTAACTTCCATTAGCTTGACTAGGGTTAATTCAATTTCCCAGTTAATTTGATCCCAGCCGGCAACCATATATTTCTATGCACCTACACTTTTGTTATTTTGCTCCTGAAATTGGCCGCTGCCAGATAATTCATACTTGGCTGGTTAGCATAAATGCACTTGACTCCCAATAGTGACCACAATCATAAACCCCCACAGCAGCAGTGTCTGTCTTGGCGGTGCTAGAGGACAGTCAATGTATCGCATTTAGCAGTAAATGCAAGATAAATACATTAGCATTACGTCATACCTCTGTGAGGCCTCGGATTTACATATCGCGTTCACCACACTGCACAGCGTTGTTCACCACTTGACACACGTCTTCGAGGAGCGATGTGCAACTGACCACCGTCAGTTGCATTATGAGAGAACGGTTAGGCCGCAGGTATTCCTTTTATTTCAGTGAGCAAGAAACCCATATTGTTACGGTGGGAAAGCAGACAATGTCGACGACGGAGAAGAGGACGAAATGCTGTTCGTGGAAACAGCCTCTCTGTATTCTCAGCTGCTGTTTATCTATCTCCTGTAAATACACCTTGTAAATAGTTTATACCCGTGACAAATGAAATACACATGTAGCGCTCGACAGGGACGACTTCTTGTCTATTTCTCTCTTCACAAGACACACATACGACTGGCTTTCCACGTTTCACACACATACACTTTTTTCTTCTACTTTAACACTCCTAATGCTAAAGCACTACAAGCCTATTTTTGGTCTGCCCTACCAAGATTTTCAAGCAAGAATGGTGGCTAACCAATGAATGATTACAGTATTTACCGAATTCTAATAAGTACCTTTTATGCCCCAAGAAAATTTATACGAAAAGTGCACCCAGTGCAATCGGATACGAAAGCATGTTCACAATTAACAGCCTCTCAACAGAAGGGACTGTCAGCATCATCACCATTGTCATTAAAAGAGAGAGACTGAACAATTTCTCCTGCGATGTGCCCTCTTTAATTACAAAAGTTCATTAGTTATTTTACATGCTAAGCCAGCCGCAATAAGTTGCATCATGTGTCACAGTACGAACCAGTTAAGTGGGCCACATTTCTCACAGAGTTATTTGATAAATGCAGAATATCAAACGCGTAATGTGGTTCACACACAGTAATAAACTGCTGTCTGAGAGGGGTGAAGAGGTTAGTACATAATTTCTATTCTTTGAAGGCAAATTTCCCTGGTTTCATCTTTTCTTGATTGCAGGAATCAAAGGCAAGCTAATTTCTTTCCTGCTAAACAATCAGGTGCGCATTAGGTGTTTAGGAGCTAGCTGCATAGAAATGATTCTACACAGCAAGCTGGGTGAGCACGCGCTTAACACACACACGTAGAGAACAGAAAGGATGGTGCATGGCGTGTCTCGGCCTTTCTACTTTGGTTTTCTAATCAAATCTGGGGGCGAGTTAGAATTAGACAAATACTGTCAAATGCATCTCTGCAACTGGCTGCTTTCTCTGCCTGTTGTTTCATTCAATATGCCGGATAAATCTCTCAATTTTGACGGTCCTGTCAAGAATAAATTCACGTGTCGTACCTAATACAAGTAACAATCATTCATATTAACTAATGCTAACCACTTCCTGCATTACTCATGTCATTCAGTGCCATGATGCAGTAATTAACAGACCTTTATTTATTACAGCAAAATCCCTGTAGGCACTGCATTTACAAACGTGCACACTCAGTCAAGGTGTCCAAATACAAATGACTAATGGTCATGACATTATAAACATAATGAATACACTTCTGATTGGGCCTATGCTTCCAGTAAATGAAATGCTTTCTCTATAATTTTTTACTACAGTAAAATCTCATTACAAGAGACACTTGGTTATAAGAGACATTTGAAAATGGTTTGGTTGGTTTTCCTCTGTTTGCCATGTTAACAACACCACATACAAGAGACACTTGGTTACTAAGGACAACTTTTTTAGGTCCGTCCTAGAGTAAATTCTTCACTGTTTATAAGAGAGACAACCCAGACACGCTCGCGTGATGCGGCCAACGTCATACCAACCAATATGCGCAGCAATTTTCATTCCCTTGGCTCGATTTTGTTCCATTCTGCAACCGTATGTCATTTCTCGCATGGTCGCGATTAAAATTGCACTGAATTTTCTGTCACTATGCTTCTATAATCACTGTCGCGCTCCCGCACTGACCCTGCGACAGAGTACCACTGAGTCAGTGTCTGCAGTGCTGGTCGCTTTGTGTGCTGGTAGTCGGACTCTGGAGCCATGTTTCCACGAGACAGCTCTGTTTGCATCAAAGATGTGCTCAAATACACTTTGATGCTGATGTATAATAAAGTAGTCTAGTCCGACTCCTCTGTTATTTTTGAGTTTTTGGTTACAACAGACATGTTTCCCAGGTCCCTTGAGTGTCTATTGTAACATCTAAAGCAACACTTTCTTTTTGACTGCGGCTGGGTGCTGCTGTCAAGCTCATAATAAAAAAAAAAAAAACAGTCTACAGCAGCCCGATGCTCTAACCATTAGGCCGCGCACAATTATATCGTGCCAACGACCACTAACTCTCTGAGATGATTGGCATGTGTGCTACATTACAACATAGCATGGCTGCATGAGTGTAGATGCGCACCTGCAAGTTTCCTTTACACAAAAGATGCAGCAATGAAATGTGCAAATTTATGGCATTTGAACAGCCACTTCATGAACTTCAGATAGATTCCAAGATGTGGACCTGCATAATTTTTAAAAGGAAGCCTTTTGTAAATATAGGTTTCTGCAAAAATCTGTCTCTCTGTATGTGTTGTGAAAAGAATCACCAGCCGTCAAAATAAGCATTGCATGAACGCTCGAATGGATGGTACAGCACATGCATGATGTGCATGAAATGCTTGGCACAAAAATAGACATTTTATTTTTCACAGCCTACTTCCTAGAACGTCCATTCTTTAGCACAAGTGGCAAATTTGGGTTCGGAGCTACAAAAGTATGTTCAGCAGCTTTTTTTTTTTTACGGTAGTCCAGATACAGTGGTGTTGTTCACCGGAGTTGACGAAGCCAGTCATATGTTTGCGCAATCAAGAGAAATTTCGGCACACTGTAGTTACTGCTGTGCCCCCACAACCTTGTATTAACTGACATCACATAAGTGTTTCACAGGATGAGCTAAACGACTGTCAAATCGTTCCGCAGCACGTGATGGCAACACTTTCAAGCAGGACTGCACTGGCACGCCCAAGTGCGAGAGGATGACGGGCACGCTACACGCCCTCCTCGCCCAATATAGCTAAGATCAAGTGTATCTAATTAATCAAGTGTATTCTTTAGAACACGAGTGCTAAAGATTTTTTTCCTACTGCTGAGTAATTTTGATGCTATTTCGTTCATGTTTAGTGGCATCACAAAAATTGCACAATGATCAGCACATGACGCCAAGGAATTGCTCAAGCACTGCATTGAGGTCTCGTAGTGAACATTTCATTTGTTTAAAAAGATGCCAAACTTTTTTTTTGTAATGTGTACTTGAAACACAATGCGGCAATAAAAGCGCAATGATTGTAACGAACAGAGGGCACAACGATCACACATGGCATGCTGTGCGAAGTGGAGCAGTCCCTGTTAAGTCCAAATACGATAATCCCACGCTTTGGGTGCAGGTTGAAGTTTTTAGCGAACGAATGTCAGGGCGGCTGAGTGCAGCCTGTTTTAGAGGGCCACGTGTGCCGAGATGGTGTGGCATCACATGTTTAGTACTGGAGGTTGCATAATCTCGAGTGCTGGAGACCCATTGAAGCAGATTCGCTCGCCTTTCATGATAGCGTCGTTCCACCACTGCGGGCAATGCTATCAGTCGCGAGGGCAGAGCGGATGCGTGGCTAGTTTCACTTCGTACTGCCGATTTGAAGATATTGTCGACACGGCATGGAACCGCATCTTTTGTCACTGACTCTCAAATTCAACAAAATTAATTTTTTTCTCATTCACATTTGCTTTTTCCAATTGCCCGATAATTTGGAAAATCTTGCGGCCCCATCCATGCAAGAAAAATTGATCGGTGATTTCATTTGCATAAAAGGTCGAATTTCAGTATAACGTAGCAAATTGACTATTTTACCGACTTGGTTATATTGCGGGTTAACAGTATGTAGTGGATAGCAGACAACACGACGCGCCATACTCACTATGTGTGGTTTAAGCAGCGTCCACCAGGCGGCAACTCTGCTCAATCTTGTGGCCAATTATCGCAGTTGAAACTCGCCACAGCAATCTCCTTCATTATATCCCATATTCATTATAAAAGCACACTAATTTAGTCTGACACTGTGCCTGCGTAAGAGATGCGCAAGCAAGCACTGCAGCACTTTTGGAGATACAACTGTTGTGTATGTCCTGGCACAGTGCCAAGTGCATGCTATCCAACAGGCGTGAGCCATGTGGCCAATCCCAGTGTGTGCGCTGCATGCCAGCGAAACTCACGCCTGCTCGCCAACCAATCAACTGCATGCGGACAACACGGCACATGAAAACTACCTCACCTGCAAACGTTAATTAAAGAAAAAAAGACATACTTATTTTGGCAGCTTCCCACGGAGTTGCAAACTGTAAAATTTTTTACGGTGTCCATGGATGCAACCACCTTCGCCACTTTGGCCTTTCTCGCAGTGGGGAGCTTCTCGAGGTAATTCTGTATCTTCTCTAGTCACGTCGACAGCCTCCGCAGCCCTTAACGACGTTTCTTTGCTGATGAACGCGTAGTTCTGACCACTTACACGAGGGCAAGCGAACGGTTCCCTTTCTGAACTGAATAGCACCCCAGAGGCCATATTCTTAATCAACTGCTGTGGACAACACGATCACTTTCGCGTGACTCGGCACCGGAAGCGCCAGCATCTGCGTGCAACAGTGTTTCTCGCACAGCGCAAAGCATTCTATATTCACCAGGAAAGCTGTTGCTCGTAGATGGTGACATGTTTGGTGCCAAGTCACGCGAAAGCGATTGTGTCCCCTAAAGTGATTGACCGAGAATACTGCTTCAGAATGCTTGCCTCCCAAGAAACATGTTCTCAACCGTGAGTGAGCAAATGTTTGCTTCGCTTTATCTGATGCTGGACTGAATCTTGCAGTTTTGGTATAGTTATAGCCATACAGTAACCCATTAAAATAAAGTGGGGCCAACCAAAATAGAAATTTACTTAATTATAACCGATGAATTCATTATATCGAGGTTTGACTGAGAATTTTCCTTTTTTCCTCTGTAACCCACTCCAATGCTGGTGGGCCTTGGGGATATCACCAGAAGAAAATGTGCTGTTGGGAACGTACCCAAGGCATGCTTGTAAGTGCCCGAGACCAGGGCATTGTGGCCATTGAGCATTCCCAGGGGCACACTATCCGGGTACTTGTACAACAGCCGCAGGCAGAAGCGGTTCTGCCGCATCACTGGGCTCAGGTTCATCGCCAGTCCAAACAGGTTCCAGGCACGGTTATAAGTGGGGTACTGCATCAAGAAACCCCTCACTGTCAAAACGACACGCTGTGTCCAAGCAAATGCAGCTACAATAAAAAATCTTGCTGCCTTTATTATGAATTATTATGTGAACATGTGCAAACACCAATATCACTAACAAGCATTCCCGGTAAGCTATTAGAACACATAATCTTTTCAAACGTAGCAAATCACTTGGAAACTAACAAGTTCTTCTTTAAACATCAACATGGTTTTAGAAAGGGACTATCATGTGAAACACAACTAATCGAATTGACTACAGATATTTTCCTTAACATGGATGCCGGTCCACAGACAGATTCCATTTTCATAGATTTCGCTAAGGCTTTTGATCGCGTTGCTCATTGTCGTCTCATAGCTAAACTTTCATGCTTAAACATCGATTCCCTAACAGTATCTTGGATAAGGAATTTCTTGTCATTCCGTAAGCAATTCACCGTCGTTGATAACTATATTTCCAGTATCAGCGATGTAACATCTGGCGTACCACAAGGAAGCTTACTCGGACCATTACTTTTTCTGATCTATATTAACGACCTGCCATCCGGAATAACGTCATTCATTCACTTGTTCGCAGACGATTGTGTTATCTATCGTCAAATCTGCTCACCTTCCGATCATGTCGCTCTTCAATGAACGAGATCTTGACCGTATTACTACCTGGTGCTCTTCTTGGCAAATGACCCTAAACACTGATAAATGCAAACTAATAACATTCACCCACAAAAATACATTTTCCACTTTCGATTACTCACTGGATAAGAACCCCGTTACTCGCACCAACTCATACAAGTACCTCGGCATTCTCCTTACACCTAACCTGTCATGGTCTGCGCACATCGAAAAAATAACTGCTAAAGCATCACGTACGCTCGGTTATCTTAAACGTAACCTGCGCGATGCTCCTGCCATCACCAGACAAATCGCCTATCAGACATTCGTAAGGCCACAACTGGAATTCGCAGCCCCTATCTGGTCACCTCATCAAGCTTACCTAATCGAGACTCTCGAGTCCGTCCAAAACCGTGCCGCCCGCTTCATTGTCAGAGATAATCACCGTGACTCTAGCGTGACTAGCATTAAGTCATCTTTATCTCTCTCATCTTTTGAATCGCGAAGAACCATAGCATTGCTTTGTCTGTTTCACAAAATAGTCCTTAGCACACACCCGTCCACCCTGCCATTCACTCGTCCATCTCGTACATCTCGGCGTCTGCATAATAATCTCAGTTTCCAGCGTATCTTTGGCCGAACTAATGCTTTCAATTCATCCGAGTTACCACGTGCCATTCAGCATTGGAATAACCTACCAAACGACATAGTTGACATTCTTGACCCTGATTCCTTCAAAGCACGCTTATGACAATTATTAAAACGGACACCGACCACGAAAGTTGAAAAAATATAATAAGACGTTTCGGCTCCCGCACGGGAGCCTTGTTCACAATGAAGTTGAAAGCAGAAATGGTATGGTTATGTAGGCCTTAAGATGTGACGTAAGCAATGTGTGTACACGTGGGGAAATGTGTACACGTACGTGCTTCTTTCTTACATCAGCACGTAACTACAAATGCTCTGGCCGAACACGCAGAAGCGACTCGTCATGAAATAGACTGGGACAACGCAAAGATAATAGAAAAAGAAAAGGACTGGACTTCTCGGCTTTTGCTTGAATCCCTGACAATTCAGACCACCGAACACGCAACGACGGCAACTTTCCCCACGTGTACACACATTGCTTACGTCACATCTTAAAGCCTACATAACCATACCATTTCCGCTTTCAACTTCATTGTGAACAAGGCTCCCGTGCGGGAGCCGAAACGTCTTATATTTTTTCAACTTTCGTGGTCGGTGTCCGTTTTAATTATTGTCATGTATATTCCCGACCAGACGGGTTTCCGTCCAACTCTTGACTTTAAAGCACGCTTATGCATATTAGTTCCATAATTCATCACAAGTAATCCTACTGCGCACCTAAGTAATTACCTATAGCGAAGTTGTATAGTTTTTGTTAGTTTTTTTGCATTGCATTAACACTGTTCTTTCATCTTCACCAGCTACGATTTGTATAATTTCTTGGTACTCCTTTTTTGCTACTTCCCACAGTCGTTTTGTTTAATTTATCGCATTATTTATATTGTTAGATATCTTTTCTTACATGTTCACCCACTAACAATGTATAATTGCTTTGTACTCCTTTCTTTTTGCTAATTTCATGTATCCTCCCCTCACGCAATACTCCTTCGGGAGCCTGTGAGGTAGCTGAATAAATAAATAAACCCATGTGAAACTTCTTTTGCAGAAGACAGTGCAAATGGGGCAGATATGATTGGCCCTTTTTTATGCTGCTGCACATTGTCTCTTTTAATTAGTGCAGCAAAGGATATGACATTCGATTTTGAAACTGCTCATGAGAAAATGTGTAACATTAAAATTGCCTGTTGAAAAACACGGGCATGGGTTCTTGTGGGAAGGCCACAATGGGGTGATATAGCTTTTGCTACGTGAACCCTCTGAGACAGCGCTCACCATTAGCCAAGAAAAAAATAGTTTCCGCAATAAGCCATCCAAGTAGGCCTTAATGAAACTGAATAGCTCAGCAGCCAACAAGAAACCATTATTGTTGACTTTTTACAGGTATGCACACAATTGTGTACAAAGCGTGGTCACAAAACCCAACAACGCATGGAAACTGTAGAAGCAGTCTTAGAAAGCAACTGTTAGGCACCCGCTCCTGCATTGAGCGTCGGCGTAACCGGCAGAATGAACGAGCCCACTGAAGGATGAAAAAAGAGAGCGGTTGAAAGATGGAGAAGAGAGCGTGAGGAGGATAGCGTAGGAGGGAAGGGTGAGCCGAGCGCCATACGAAGTGTGCTCCACAGTGGCGATGCGCTAACGACCGATGACATCATTACTGTGGTGAGCACGTCCACCGATATGATTAAATCAAGCAGGCTAGGTGACTCCCCGTTTCAAAGCGGATGCAAATAAATCAGCATCATCATCATACGGAAACAAAGTGCTGGTGTGGGCTTCGGAGTCGCAGTGCATGCACTAATTTGCCTGCAGTGTCGCCGCTAGATAATGTGCTGTGCGCGAGCTGCGCATTGCCGTGTTCAGGTTTTCTTTCTGAACAACGAGCAACGCAACTGGTGGAAGTGCTTCGTCTGCTACTGCTGCTAAACGAGCTGCCCAAGCAGAGGCTCGGCGCTGCCGACGCCAGAGATGCACACTGCCAAAGCTAAGCGCCGTCGCCAAGAAGACCTGGCAGTGTGCGCCACCGCCGAGAAATGTGTGTAAAATAAAGAGTGATCTGTAACCATAGATGCGTAGATGTCTCTCTCAATTTCCTTGCCTCAATATATTGTGAATTCAAAACACCTAAAGAGCTGCGCTCAAATTTCACATTAGGGAGCATCGTAATCGTTGGTGAATTTTTTCAGTCCTCAATCAGCCCCTGCAGTTAGGCAGCTCTGAGCTAGCTCTGCTTCTCAGCACGCTCCTCTTCCATTTTCCAAAAGATACCTTTGAAGATGAACTGAGGCCCTAGAAGCGTGTGTCTCATTGGGATGTTATCTGTATTAACTCTTTATTGACGAGTGTTGCCTAAAAGCAACATACCAGAAATAAAATTTTCTTGCTGCGTTTCGGTACTGAGCACGCAATTTCTGGCAAAACTTTTTTGGCCAGCACTGAATGACAGGCAGCAAGTGTTGGCTTAGAGCAGGACAAAAAGGACGAGAAAGAAGAAGACTGATCTCCGGCTGCAATAGTGTTACACATGTGATGTAAAGCAAGTGAAATGTTTCACATATAATGAGAGCTGTCAGTACAAATTCCAAACGAAGCCGTAGGTGCCTTCGGGTGCTTCCCGTTTTCGGTTTTGGTCTTGTCCTTCTGTTGCTGAAATAGTTTCCACAAAATCCTTTTTTCTTTTCGCCGATCATGCTTACTCTCGATGTGTTTTTCACACTCAGATTAGAAAAGACCTTTTTTTTTCAGGTATTTATATGTGTCAGCATTCAAAGGGTTAGAGGCTTTCAGGCTGTCACCGAGCACAGTGTCTGTGATGGTGGAGAGAAAAGGCAGCTTCTATCATTGAAAGTTCCTTCTTTCACCATTTTCCACTGTAGTACCTGCAAATTCTACATATTGCACATTATTTTCATCCACGACTTCAGTGTAAATGGAACTGATGAAATCAATGTCCCAGATGTTTCTCGCATTTTCCCCAGGAGCCTATCGGCACCTTGCTTGCTCGCAGCATCATCCAGTTCGTTCTCATAAAATGAGAAAAAAGGCAGCACAACAAACGCTGGAGAAATATACAAGTAGCTCACTAGCTAGCCGACACAAGCCCTGCTACACACCTCTCCAAAAAGTGCACCATGATACTTTGTGCAGGCTTGCAACCATGTACAAAATTCACCTGGTGCATGCGGGTGTTGTAATTAAATCTTGAGAAACACTTATGATTGTTAGGTTGAGGCGGCAGTTGGGAGCGCTCACGAGTCACTCATACAGTCGGACCCAGGTATATCGAACTCGCCAAAAAACGTTTATTAGTTCGATATATGGCATAATTCAATATAGGCCCGCTATAGGATTTGATGACGCAAAGGCACATACCAATAAGAAAAGTACTTTATTAATATGGTGGCTTACTTGCGTGCCCTACTTTGGAACAAAATAGTCCTGGATTTTCTTCTGTTTCAACGACATCGCTGCCTGCGACAGCACGCACGCCTCCACGTTGTCAAAAGAGTCGGAGCAGCTGAGGCCGCAACCTTCTATATTCATGCAATAGGCACCCTGCAATGCAGCTTGGCTGTACATGTCGTGCCACCTAGCAGCGGCGGTGAGCACCCGCGAGTAGGCCCTCACCACTATTTCACCTTGGTCCCTACTGCGCTCTGGCGCGCCTGAATGCTTCCTTTTCAGATTTTTTAATGGATTAACCGCGACCACTCGGCAGCTCCTCCGTGAGAAGTGTGAACAAACGTAACATGCGCATATACTGCTGCTTTAGGTATTTTCACAACCGTGAAGGGGATGTCGGCATCAAATTGTGCCGCTTCCCTTCAAGAATGTGGGGAGAAACCCGGCGGCTGAAGGTGGATCGTTGTGGTTCGGGCCGTCAAGTAAGAGTCGCTCTTGCGAATTTCTGTTAAACTATGACGCAAACGCAAAATTAAAAATGAAAAAAAGAAAAAAAAACACAAGGCAGCATCCATGATAACGCACAATAAGGCGACAACTGCATAAACACGCGTGATCCGATTCCCGCTGTTGTAAATTCCATGGTTTGGATAATTGTTTAGCTAGTCTCGCTCCAAAACAAATGCGCAGTGGTTGTTATGTGTCAAATCTAGCTTCGTAAGCGCTCCGCGTTAAACCTTTGTACGCACTGTAGTTCTTGTTGTGCATTAATAAGCCAACGCGCAGCTCCTTTCTGTGCCTGGATCAAGACGCGACTGCTGAAACCGGGCTCATTCATGCCGACGTTTTCTCGCGTTTAGAACAACAGAACTAAGGCTGGAGTGCACCGCAGCGCACATCGAGTATTCGCAAAATAGCACTTCTCTCGCGCACGCTAGCACACATTTGTTCAGGTGTTGCTTAGTGTCAGCTGATTGCTCTCTGTTATGTTTCAGCGGTGATGACCTCTCACACTGGAGCCCGAATCACAACACCAGAATATGCTCGAGGCTCTTTGTCAACGGAGAAAAAAGCTCCATAAAGAATCATTCAAGTTACCATCCAACTCGCCAAAACCTCGACAAATGTGATAAGCAAGGCACGCTCGAAGTATACTGAAGCTACAAATGAAAGTTGAAAAACGTCTACGGCCGTATTTGCCCACTTAAGCGGAATAAATTATTTATTTGTTAACATACTTTGAGTTCGACGTCATAAACGTGCTTTATTTGTCGTGACAAGAACTTTGCTGCGATGTCCGTCCTGTTTACTTTTTTGACACGAAATACATGGTTGTTGTCGTAAAGTTGACGTCCTTTCTCGAGTGTCGGTGGTCGAAAATGGGCCTCAATGTTTTCAATTGCCTTAAAAACCACAGTTTAGAACGCCCGACTTGTTTCAAATGAGCGCCGCAGAAGCATGCCTTCGTAGAAGTGGCCGCCTCGGTGTTTCGCGGAACTGACACGGCGGCGCTGACGGCTGCGCCGATCGCTGCGCCGCCTGACCATTGAAGGGAGCCTATAGCGCCGGACCAACGCAAGTGCACTAATCACTTCGGAGGATGCAGGCAACGGGCCATCGTCAATTTCCTTATTGCTGTCGCTTTGGCTTGTGGTCGGCACGACGTCTGCAATGTAGTCCTCATCTTGTAGCTGGCCCATGATGGCGACATCATCGTCCGCACTGACGAACTGCCATGATGACAGCGCGCCAAGAAAGTTCACAGAGCGCCAACAGGCAACACCACCAGCATGGACCACGCTGAATGAGGACTCGAGGAAAAGAGGCAGCAGCAGGCACACAAGCATAAAGAAAGAAAAAATGGCGCTCACTTGTACCGCCTCCGCGCCTCGGAGAAAGCACGACGGCCTCTGATTGGCTGTAAGCGGTGCGAGCAGGCCAGGATCATTTTTTGCAGGGGGGTGTTCGCCCGTGCACAGCCGAGTCTAAACCACTTTTTCTAGGGTGGCGCCGGCAGTTTTCCCCGCCACCGCGAGGGAAAGCCAACTTGCTGGGGCACTTTTGAGGCACATGGAGTTTGATATATCGGTTGTCGTTGCTATTTTCGTTCAATGTAACAGTAACTTTTGCTATATATTCTCAATGTAAATTTACCATGTTTAGAAATTGTTCGATATACAGGATAATTTGATATAAACGGGTTCGATACAGTCGGGCTCGACTGTATTTCTTGCACAAGTGATGATGACGATTAATGGGTTTTCATGGCGCAAGGGCCAAGAAGTGCCAAACACAAGCCACAATGAGTTGAAAATGGTACATGAAGTAAAGGATGCAATATGGCTGTAATGTGCCTAAAATCAGTCGCTGTACAAATGCATAAAATATATATGTACCAAAAATATGAGCATTACATGTGATGCCGGCTACAAACAGAAAAGATGTGTTGCGAGTGATTGCAAGCTAGAATATGCAAATTGCACCTATGCCTCACTGGGCCCTTGAACGCAATGGCTGAGAAGCACGTGCTCTTATATTCTGCCACAGCAGCAGCCTCTGATAAGAGGCTGAGCTATGTATCGTTGGTATGTATTACATGCAGTAGTCAAACATCATTTAAAAAAGCTAAGACTTGTTTGCTGCTAAAGAACGGGTCATTATCAACAAATATTGCTGGATGGAGTGGAATATGCTGTCAGGATGCAAGAGCAAAGTACTTTTTCGTTTGAGGTTCTACCTCCCGACACTCTAGCAATACGTGAATGACAGTCAGCGTGTCACCACATTTTGCACAAATAGGACGTTCATTGGTGGTCAACAGGTGCGTGCCATACGTGTGACCTATTCGAAGACGACAAAGAAAACTGAGTGCGTCATATTTTTGTTGCGGGTAGTCAATTCCCTAACGAGCCAAACGATGTGGAGCTTGTTAGATCTTTCAGCGTCCCATAAGCGTTGCCAATAGCTCCCAAGATTCTTCCATAAAAGAATACTTCATCTATGGCAGGGACAGCTACAGAGGAGTTACTGGCTTTTGTTGCTATTGATGTGGTGGTTTGGTCTTCAAGGATATTGCCCTTGATGCCTCTATGCCCAGGCACGCAGCTTATTGGGACAAGCTGTTTAGAAATTACAGTTTTTCATCAAAGATACACAGTAGAACCTTGTTGATATTGACACGTATACATGTTTATCTTTCACCGGTGGCCGCTTTCCACCGGCTAACAAATGTTAAACGTTATCGCTCGGCGCAGGACGCGCCTGTGTCGGAGGTTTCTAGAACGTTATCGATGCTTCTTTCCGTTGCCTGTTTTCACAGACGCTTATGTTATCTGATTGTGTGACCGACGCGAATTGTCGAGAACTTTCTGGAAGACACGCGGGCATCAGGGATTAATCTAGAACCTTCGATGACTCAGGTATAAAAGCCGACGAGTTTCGCCGCTGATCAGATTTTCGACGATCGCCGACTGTGTTCGCCGCTATCGTTGTGCTTTGAGTGTAGCTTGCTTTTGTGGGCACAGGTTCGCCCAATAAACAACCAGTTTCGTCATACAGTTTTGCGACTGTTTTCTTTACCGTCACTACTACGTGACATCTGGTGGAGGTGCTAGTGCGTTCATGCAGCGAACGCCCCCGCAAAGCCGCGACCCAAGCCCGAAACCGGAGGACGAGACCAACATCGCCAAGGACCAGCGAGCTAGCCGTAGGCAGCAAGGACTTGTGCCGGAGTTCGGACTTCTTCCCGAAAAGACCACTGTAATCAAAGCCAAGTCAACGACCAGAATGGCAGCACCAGCGTCCCCCATCCTGCTGCAGCAACCTCGGGAGCCACCGACTTTTCGTGGATCATCGGCTGAAGACCCTGAAACCTGGCTGGAGACATATGAGAGGACCGTGACGTTCAACAAATGGAGCGACGACGACAAGCTGCGCCATGTTTATTTCTCGCTTGAAGACGGCGCCAGAACCTGGTTCGAGAATAGGGAGCGTGCACTAACAACTTGGGACCTCTTCAGAGCCGCATTCCTGGACACCTTCACGAGCGTCGTCCGTAAAGAAAGAGCTGCAGCCTTGTTGGAAAACCGTGTACAGCTCCCGAATGAGAGCATCGGTATGTACACTGAAGAAATGACTCGATTATTCCGGCACGCCGACCCCGCTATGCCAGAAGACAAGAAAGTTCGCTTGCTCATGCGGGGAGTTAAGCAGGAGCTATTCGCCGGACTGGTGCGGAATCCACCAACGACAGTCCAAGACTTTCCCTCGGAGGCTACGACAATCGAGAAAGCACTGGACATGCGCAACCGGCAATACAATCGCCGTTCGACGCCACATTACGCCGAAGTCCAAGGACTCTCCCACGACCTACGAGACATCATCAGGGCGATAGTACGCGAAGAGTTGCAGAAGTTGCTACCGTCGTCGCAGCCTCAAGTTGCTTCCATCGCCGATATCGTGCGGGAGGAAATCCAGCAATCGCTAGGACTTCCCGAATCGCCGCAACCCGAGCCAGAAGCGCTGACATACGCCGCCGTCGCCCGTCGTCAAGGCCCCCCTCCGCGTTCGCGCCAGGGCCCCGTAACGCCGCAGTTCCGACGTCCACCACCGCCGCCGCCAGCACGCCCGCCCGTCGCCCAGCGCAGCTACCAGAGGAAGACGGACATTTGGCGCGCCCCCGACCACCGCCCGCTCTGCTATCACTGCGGGGAAGCCGGCCATGTGTACCGCCGATGCCCATACCGCGAGATGGGCCTACGAGGGTTCGCCGTCAACGCGCCGCGTCCAGTGCGGGGTGAACGACCGCGCGACATTGCCGACTACCTCGCCGGAGCCCAGTGGCAACCCCGACAACCCTCACGCTCGCCGTCACCAGGCCGCTACATCTCGCCGCATCGCCGTCAGTGCACCGGTCTCACCCGGGGCCGATCTCCGAGCCCTTACCCGGGAAACTAAAGGCAGCAGCCGATGGAGGTGCGGTTGCTGTACGACGCAATGCCGAAGATCCTCCGCCGACGACGACGACGATTCGCGAATCATTACGACGAGATATCAGCACGCCGCCTAGCAACAGCCTTGACAGCACTTCGCCGCCGCAAGAAGACCGGCTGACGCGACGTAGCAGCAGCGGAGCAAGCCGACGCAGCCGTGATCCGACGCCACGACTTAACCGTAATGCTAGACGACGATCTACCGACTTAGACGTGCTCATCGATGGTCATAACGTCACCGCTCTCGTCGACACTGGTGCCGACTATTCCGTCTTCAGTGGCGCGTTCGCCGCCAAGTTAAAGAAGGTGAAGACGGCCTGGCAAGGACCTGATATCCGGACAGCTGGAGGCCACCTAATAACGCCGGCTGGAATCTGCACAGCCCGAGTCACGGTAAACAACCGCACTTACCCGGCGAGCTTCGTAATCCTGCAGCACTGCTCCAGGGATGTCATCCTAGGCATGGAATTTCTAAACCAATACGGTGCAGTCATCGACTTAAGATCCAAGTCGATAACGCTTTCAACGCACAACGCGCTACCACCGGATACAAGCATAAGTTACCATGCCTTGAATGTGCTTGAAGAACAAGTCACCATTCCGCCTCGCTCCAGCGTAATGATTTCCGTCGGTACCGAAGTGCCTGCAGACATGGAGGGCATCATCGAGGGCGATCATCACCTACTGCTCGACCGTGAAATTTGCGTCGCTAGAGGCATAGCTGAGCTACGTGCAGGGAAAGCAAGGGTGATGCTCACGAACTTCAGCCCTGAATACAAGCACATTAACAAAGGCACCACGGTCGCCTACATCGACGAAATAGTACAAGCCAGCAGTGCTTTCGCCTTCACGGATTCCAGTGCACCTGCAACGACGACTATAATACCTGAGCCAACTTTCGACGTCAATCAGAACCTTCCCAGGCATAAGAAAGAACAACTAAAAGCTCTGCTCCTGCAATACAAGGACTGCTTCTCGTCGTCGTCAAAAGTTCGACAAACCCCTGTCGCCAAGCACCGCATCATCACCGACGAAAATGTCCGCCCACTCCGTCAGAGCCCGTACCGAGTTTCGGCGCGCGAACGTGAAGCCATAAGGCACCAAGTCGACGAAATGCTACGCGACGACATCATCCAGCCGTCCAAGAGTCCGTGGGCGTCCCCCGTGGTGTTAGTGAAGAAGAAGGATGGAACCCTACGTTTCTGCGTCGATTATCGTCGCCTCAACAAGATCACGAAGAAGGACGTATACCCCCTCCCACGGATTGACGACGCCTTGGATCGACTCTACAACGCAAAGTATTTTTCGTCGATGGACCTCAAAACCGGCTACTGGCAAATCGAAGTCGACGAGAGGGACCGGGAGAAGACTGCCTTTATAACACCAGACGGACTGTTCCAGTTCAAGGTCATGCCGTTTGGTCTTTGCTCGGCACCTGCGACTTTCCAACGCGTCATGGATACAGTACTGGCAGGCTTGAAATGGCAGACTTGCCTTGTGTATTTAGACGACGTCGTTGTGTTTGCCTCAAGCTTCGAAGAACACCTGCGGCGCCTTGAAACAGTTCTTCAAGCAATCAAAACCTCCGGACTCACGTTAAAGCCAGAAAAGTGCCGCTTCGCATATGAGGAGCTCTTGTTTTTGGGCCACGTAATCAACAAGTCCGGAGTGCGCCCCGACCCTCAGAAAACTGCGGCCATCTCCAACTTTCCTCCGCCCGCTGACAAGAAGGCAGTGCGTAGATTTCTTGGACTGTGCGCCTATTACAGGCGCTTCGTCAAGAATTTTTCACGGATCGCTGAGCCACTGACGTATCTCACGAAGGCCGACGTCGAGTTCAAGTGGGAGACGCCGCAAGTCGAAGCATTTGAAGAACTGAAGCGACGCCTGCAATCGCCGCCAATACTTGCGCATTTCGACGAAAACGCCGATACCGAAGTCCACACCGACGCAAGCAGCGTAGGACTCGGCGCCGTTCTTGTGCAGAGGACTGACGGACTAGAAAGGGTTGTAAGTTACGCTAGCCGGTCGTTATCGAAGGCGGAATCAAATTATTCCACAACAGAAAAGGAGTGCCTCGCCATCATCTGGGCTACATCAAAGTTTCGCCCCTACCTCTATGGCAGGCCCTTTAAAGTTGTGAGTGACCACCACGCCTTGTGTTGGCTAGCTAACTTGAAGGATCCTTCAGGTCGCCTCGCACGATGGAGTCTGAGACTTCAAGCATTCGACATCACCGTCGTTTACAAGTCCGGGCGAAAGCACTCTGACGCCGACTGCTTGTCTCGCGCCCCCGTCGAACCGCCGCCACAGGACGACCCGGATGACGACACTTTCTTGGGACCCATCAGTGCCGACGAATTCGCCGAACAACAGCGAGCTGACCCGGAACTAAGGAGCCTTGTAGACTACCTGGAAGGCAAGACCGTCATTGTGCCGAAGGTGTTCAGGCGAGGATTGGCGTCGTTTTTCTTGCAAAACGACATTCTTCTAAAGAAGAACTTCTCGCCTCTCCGAGCCAACTACCTCCTCGTGGTACCCTCAGCATTGCGTCCAGAGGTTCTGCAAGCTCTCCATGACGACCCAACGGCTGGACACCTCGGTTTTTCTCGCACGCTCGCGAGGATACAAGAAAAATACTACTGGCCTCGCCTCTCTGCCGACGTCGCCCATTACGTAAGGACATGCCGAGACTGTCAGCGACGCAAAACACCACCGACAAGGCCAGCCGGACTTCTACAGCCGATTGAGCCACCTCGCCGACCGTTCCAGCAGATCGGGATGGACTTACTGGGGCCTTTTCCGACGTCGACGTCCGGGAATAAATGGATTGTCGTAGCTACGGACTACCTCACCCGCTACGCCGAAACAAAAGCCTTGCCCAAAGGTAGTGCCGCCGAGGTAGCCCGATTCTTCGTTGAGAACATCCTCCTGCGTCACGGTGCCCCAGAAGTCCTCATCACCGACAGAGGTACGGCCTTCACGGCTGAACTAACTCAAGCCATCCTGCGCTACAGCCAGACAAGCCATCGCCGGACCACCGCCTACCACCCGCAGACGAATGGCCTCACCGAGCGCCTAAATAAGACCATCGCCGACATGCTGGCAATGTACGTCGACGTCGAACACAAGACGTGGGATGCCATCCTTCCGTACGTGACCTTCGCATACAACACGGCCATGCAAGAAACGACGCACACGGCGCCGTTCAACCTGGTCTACGGAAGGAACCCGGCAACGACGCTTGACGCCATGCTACCGGACGTCACCGACGAAGAAAATCTCGACGTTGCCACCTATTTGCAGCGTGCCGAAGAAGGTCGACAGCTCGCCCGCTTGCGCATCAAGAACCAGCAGAGGACCGACAGCCGACACTACAATCTTCGACGACGCAACGTCGAGTACCAGCCCGGCGACCGTGTTTGGGTCTGGACTCCGATACGCCGACGAGGACTTAGCGAGAAACTGTTGCGTCGCTATTTCGGACCATATAAGATAATCCGACGTATTGGCGCACTGGACTATGAGGTCGTGCCAGACGGCATTTCGCAATCACAGCGGCGCCGGGCACGACCTGAAGTCATCCATGTGGTGCGTCTTAAACCTTTCTACGCCCGCTGACGACGTTAGGTACTTTGTTACTTTGTTATTGTTTTTTTGTTGTTTATAACGCATTGTTTTGTTTTCGCTTTCGTGCTTGTAGCATCGGGACGATGCTTTTTAAGGGGAGGGTATTGACACGTATACATGTTTATCTTTCACCGGTGGCCGCTTTCCACCGGCTAACAAATGTTAAACGTTATCGCTCGGCGCAGGACGCGCCTGTGTCGGAGGTTTCTAGAACGTTATCGATGCTTCTTTCCGTTGCCTGTTTTCACAGACGCTTATGTTATCTGATTGTGTGACCGACGCGAATTGTCGAGAACTTTCTGGAAGACACGCGGGCATCAGGGATTAATCTAGAACCTTCGATGACTCAGGTATAAAAGCCGACGAGTTTCGCCGCTGATCAGATTTTCGACGATCGCCGACTGTGTTCGCCGCTATCGTTGTGCTTTGAGTGTAGCTTGCTTTTGTGGGCACAGGTTCGCCCAATAAACAACCAGTTTCGTCATACAGTTTTGCGACTGTTTTCTTTACCGTCACTACTACGTGACAATATGATCCCGTTTCATAGGATTTCACGGTATTAACGTTAGTGATCGAGAACACAAAAAATGCACTCATGCTTCTTTCCTTGCTGGTTAATGCATTCCCGGAAAACACAATCTTTCAGCGCCAACGTTCAATACATTGCCAAACTATGACCGTATGATACATTTTCCTGCTGCTAGATCCCATGTCAACAAGGTTCGCTGATGATCCAGAGCTGCACGCCACGGCAGCTTCCCTACAGTACTGCACGTGCCACCGTGACAATGCCGGCACGCACTCAGTTACCTTTTCCTGTACCTCCTCACGGGTCGTCGCGTTTACAGCTATTGCTGCCAGCCCCACTGCGATAAGCACCCATCTGTCCCACGGCGTTAGAAAGGTGCTGCGATCCCTGCTGCAGGCTGCACAAAGTGGGCATTACGTTTCGCCCAGGCGGCGTCGCTCATCAGCTCAATTTTCCCGTCACCATCGTTAAAACAAAACAGACAAAGCGCGCCTCGGCGTGCATGCTTTGCGGTTCGACGCGCATCGGCGTCTCCTGCCACGATTCTCACGGAGTGGGCATGCCAAAACTTCCCACCGAAATTCCCACGATTCGTGCAATGCTTTGCATTACGTATGTATGTGTCAACTACAGTTGAGTCAACCAAATTTGTAGCACTTCGCATCGCATGTTTTCTTGGTTCGAAAGTTGTTTTCTTGCGTTTTTTTTCCCCAAACGTATGAACGAAGTTCTACTGCACATTATAACGAGGAGTGAATAAAGGTGATTAAATGCAGGATTTTTATGTTTACAGAATGACATTATGGATCTTTCAACACTTAAAGCGTCTGTAATAATAATAGCTTTTTGTATGTTTTCTTGATGTGGTCGACTGCCAATAATACTGCATATGCTTCAGCCATGAAGATACTCATTTCTGGATGCAGAATATCAAATTTGGAGAAGGATGGACCAAGTGGTAGAGAAGACACACCAGCATGTGACCGTGATGCGTGTGTGCTGGGCATGAGTACTTTGCCTGAATTTCAAGGAAGCACATTTTAATATGTGCTCCTGGTGTGTGTTTTAACCACATAAAGCCAACAGACAATGAAGCCAAGAAAAGCATCGGGGAAATTAAGTATAGTTGAAATTGGAATGTAGAAAATAATGAAGAAAAGGGAAATGAAAGTGGACGAAAAGATAACTTGTCGCCGGCAGGAGCCGGACCCGCAACCTCCGCATTACGCGTGCGTTGCACTACCAATTGTACTACAGCCATCAATTGGTCCACTAACTTGGGATATGTCGCATGCTGCCATGAGGCAATGTTCGAAAAGTGCAACACCCATTTCTTTGCCGAGGTTTAATCACACGTAGCGAAAAAGACACTTCTGCTCTAGTTTGCCAGAGCCTTCAGATATTCAAGACGGGCGATGAACATAAGGTCTAGAATGATTCCTAGGAATTTGTGCTTACAGAGAGCTGATCTCCATTGATCGCAATACTTGGCACTGGCGTTTTGCCTCTTTTGTGTGAGCAGAGCGTACGAGTACTTCTCTGGGTGTTTGTTTTTAACTTATTTCAATCTGCACATTTGTTTCATCCAAGCTGGACCTGTCATTCGAAGATAGCAATATTGCATAATTTGAATTCTATCTGCACATCATCGACATGTGCACAATAAAACACAGTGCTCGGAATGACTATATGCAGGGAATTAAATTTCGCAACAAGGATGAGGATGAGGATTATTTATTGGCATCCCCTTTGATATGGCGCGGTGACAAATACTAGCCACCTAGCCTGCTTGAGTTAATCATGGTATGCTATACACGTTTTTCATTCTAGCATTTTTATATACATCTCCTTAATCTTTTTACTCTTCCTTAAATATTTTCTATCTACCCTGTACTGCTTTCTGCCTATGCCCGTAATGGATCTGATCTCACACGGCGAATCACTTGGCATTCCATTCCATGTGCTGACTGGTCTCCTGCTGCAGCATACACATGCCTCGTCTTGTTGCGAGTATTTGCTCCGGTATGTTTTGATCCTTAGGCTCGATCCTAACCGGCTCGAGCCTCAAATAGCAAGACACTGCCTTTTGTGTTATCGTACAGATTTCCCCCTTTAATTTCTTCTTTCTCATTCTTGTAAATCTCCATGGTCTTTTCATTCTTTGCATCCATTTCACTGTCTGTGTCTCTCACTTTCTTTCTGATGACTCCTGGTTGTCTATCTGCACTTTCAATTACCCTGCACTTGGTTGCCAACTTTCTTGACTTCTTCCTCCATTCTGTGTCCATGCTTTTCAGCTACAGATACTTGTGCACTTTAGCTGCCCATTTATTTTACTCCATGTTCCCGAGTTTTTCTTCAAAAGAAATTTTGCTTTGCGCTTCTCCGGCTTCAAGAGAGGCCCAACCCACGCCACCCTGCACTACCTCATTTTTGGTTTTACCGTGGGCTCCCAAAGCCAACCGGCCTACTGATCTTTCGTTAACTTCCAACTCCAACAAGATATCCTATTTTAGGCACAGAATGGCATTTGTGAACGTTAGCACCGATACCATCACTCCTTTGCAGATTCCACATATCACCTCATATTTATTGTGGCCACACAGTGCTCTGTGTTTCATTATTGATGCATTCGACTTGCCCTTCATTTTCAGATTATCTTTGTGGGTGCTTGAGTAAGTATTTCCTTCGATTAGGTATATTGCTTGACTATGGGTATGACTTGCTGTTGAACTAACATTGTGTCGTCTCTTCATTAAAGAGGTGTGCGGATAGTGAGACCGAATTGAATAGTGCCAGAAGCAAATCGAACATGGAATAATTTTCGTGCACTTTTCGAATAATGTCACAATTAATATAAATGATGTTCACATCCCAGTAATCTTAAAGCTAGCAAGTGCCTGTCATTGCATAGTATGTTATGAATAAGCGTTTGTTTATTAAAAGCACAAATGGAAGCCAAGCAAGTAGTTGCACAGGGCTCTTCAGAGAGCGCGAATGATCATTGTACAGCCTGTAAAATATTGCTACCTAAGTAACGTAGCCTGCCGTGCTAGGCAAGTTCTTGTGTGTTGTCTATACTATTCCCGTGGGGCTAAAAATTTACCGTACTTTTGCTCCAATTTTATGTTTATTATGGCGCAGGTGACATTTAGAACTATTCAAAAAGCATTAAGAAAAAATCACATTTATGAGTAGTGACTACATTCAATTCGAATACCGAATCGAATTGGGCACTACTTGATTCATTATTGGAAAGTTTTGAATATTCGCACACCACTAAAGATAATAATTCTGATTTCTCTGTGCTAAACTTAAGGTCTAGATTTGTCGCTGCACTGCCACAGATATTCGCAAGTGTCTGTAAATCTCTGGCATTGTCTGCTAGTAGCCCTATGTCGTCCGCATACATCAGTCCAGGGACCTTCTGTTGCACCATTTGTCCATTACGCATGTAGGATAAATTAAACCCTAATTCACTGTTCTCCAGTTGTCCTTCTATGTTCTTAACATAAAGCGTGAACAATAATAGAGACAGAGGACATCCGTGCTTTAGTCCTTAGTGGATTTCCACCACTTCATTACATTTTCGGCCTTCCCATTCAAATTGTACTCGGTTGTCTCTATATACCTCCCTCAGCAGCTCCACGAAAACGTCATCTATGCCATCGTGCTTAAGAATACCTTATAACAATTCCCTGCCTACGTTGTCATAGGCTCCCTTAATATCTAGAAATGCTATTGATAAAGGTCTTTTCTGAGCTTCTGAAATCTCTATGCACTGAGTTAGTACAAACGTATTATCCTCTAAACGTCTGCATGGCCTGAAGCCATTCTGCAGTTCCCCAGTACACGATTTTTCTCCACTCACTTTGACAGTTGTAATTTATAGATCACTATAACTGGCCTATAACTGTTACTATAACTGGCCTGTACGAGCTCGTCTTATCCCTATCACTTTTGCCTTTGTAGATCAGGTTCATCTTGCTTTCGCACCATCCAACCGGAATTTTCTTCCTTTTAATCACTTCCTCAATGGCATTAGTCAGCAGTGCCTTGGTCTTTGGACCGAACTCTATTGGGATTTCATCGGATCCTGCGGCCGTGTTATGAGGGACATTTTCTGCCGCCATTTTCCAATAAAAGCTTTCTATGCTAAATTTTGATCTCTCAGGTCTCTCTGTTGTTGCTGGATCTGTTGTTAGAGCTACGCTTTTTCTCGTGCCAAAGTTATCCCTAATAACGCCTTGCCCAGGCCCGTTCACTGGTGGGCCTAGGTAGGGTTTTCAAGCAGATGCGTACGTTCAGCATAGATGTAAAACATTCTGACAACGTCGTGTCGTCAAATTCAGGAACGGAGTTTCACTTTCTTCGCCAAACCATTTCAAAGCTACCGTGCGCTGATATAAAGATATCCTGCATGATCTAAACATAAGAGATCTGCAGGGTGTTCGGTATCATTTCGTCGAGATCATTTGCCGGGGCCCATGCGTTGAGTTTCGCATGAAGAGACGGCTGGGAGTCGACCTCGGCATCACACTAGGGCTAGTCACTAGGTTTATTGTTTTCTTTCAGATCTCAAGAAATTCTTTACATAGCTGATATTTGCTGGAATATTGCACAGCTACCTTGCATTAAAAAAGTATATTCTTAAAATTCTTAACATCTTTTTTAGTGAAGATGAATGACGTTTTTATAAACTTCTTTCCTTTTTCCTGCAAAATTTCTTACATATTTCATTTGAAATTCTTTGTAATAAACATGTTGTTTGGGACTAGTACTGACAGGAAGAAAATTTCTTGCCCTTCACTTTGATAAAATACACTTTAGTATCAAGCATGGTCTGCGATAAAAAAAAAAAAATGTATTTTCTAGACAACCCAAAAACTGCTGCTTTTCTCGTGGGCAGAACAATGTTAAATAGCATGCATGCATGTCAGAAAGAAAATCTGTATAAAAAGTTTAAATATGGCCATTTAACCAGTCTCTTAAGCTTCAGTACTAGAGTACTACAATATGGTGACATATCTGTTTAAAAGGCAAGGAAATCTTGCTATGAAAATAAAATACATTGGCCAACCGATAATTCAGACTCGTCGGAGACGACCTGGATGGTTGAATAATCAGCAGCCCGAAATATTGAATTTGTCAGAAAACAACTGACTTTATTCCACAAGTGTCAAAAAAGTTTCCCACAATGTGCCTCAAAAGAACTTCCGCCTTTTTGGAATGTGTAGAAATCGGTCTACCAATGGCTATGCTAGGGTGCACTAGAAATATTTCACGACAGTGGCCAAAGCGGTGGCCTCCACGCAAAGTGTTTGCAGTGAACAGCCGCACTGCAGCGCTGCTGTGGCGAAACCGATACTAGAAAACTGAGGGCTTGGTTGGCGTGCGGGAAGGCGTGCTGTAATTTTCAGCTTTCAGTTGGTATGCAAGCCACTTGGAGGCAATTAGTTTTAATGGTGCAGCACACGATACATGCACATTGTGTTAAGCATGTTAGTCAAGGAGAATGTGCCATTCGGCAGTGTATGTGGCCTTGCTTTGACGCTAGAGCACGGTTATGTACAAACTGACCACGTGCAAAAAAGAGTCATGCGTACAAGGAGACCACAAAAATGAATTATTATTCGCATGAGTAAGCCTGTGCAAACATTAGGCGTGCAAGGAGAGTAATGAAATATAAATTGGACACATTTGCTCGCCCTCGCCCTCCCTCTCAACTCCCTCGTAGCTCTCTCACCTTCGACTCCGTGGCACATCTCCGTGCGCGCCCGCCGCCGTGCTGGCGCCAGCTTATTTTAGCCGCCCCCTGAAGTTTCGTTTTCTGCCGTTATCGGGAAGCGAGCGGGCGTGGGCAGTTTCGTTGGCCCGACTGCGCCTCCGCCGCTGCTTCCCTCTGCACTGCTGCCGCAGCGTGCAAGGTCAACATGTCACTAGAAAATAGAGGAGAAGGGTTCACTGCCATTTTATTCGCGTGGCTGAGACGTCCGCACTAGTGTGTGCTAGAATACGGTTGTCTAGAACACTTTAGTCGGCACGTACACGCTTGTTCCGGCGCGATGCGGAAACGGCGACCTTGTAATTTGAGAGAGAAGAAAATTTCCGCCGCGGGTTTTTTTTTTTTTTTTTTTTTCCATTCCTTCGCGCGCGGCATTGAGGGGTCTCTTCTGAGTTTTTGTTCTATGGCGGTGTCGGAGCAATGCCAGTCGGAGGCGCCGCCGCGTGATTTGGCGCGCTGCTGAGAGCATTGTCGGTGCGCGGTATGTTCGAAATAAGCGTGTTCGAATTCGCTTGCTTCGCGTTGACGTTGAACGAAAGCACGTTTTTCATGATAGTCTCGCTGTGCAACAATTGTGCTCAGTGTTGACGTTGCGAGGCCTAGCTCTTTAGCCAACTCCGTCCGCTTTCTCTTGAAATCCTCATCGACCTTTCGAAGAATGTCTAATTTCTCTTTGAAGGAGAGTGCTTTCCGCTTGCGAGACATAGCTCGCTGCGACTAGGCAAAATGGCGCAAACACGAAGAACGCGGCCCGAAGCGCAGCAGCCACTCCATCTGGAAAAGTACAAGAGCACCAAAAGCGCCACCGCTTCAAACTCTTCGCGCCCAGTCGCGGAGTCCGCGCTGTCCGGCGCCGCGCCTCCGCACCAAAAGAGAGAGAAAGCGCGTGACTGCGCGCTGTTCTCTTTCGCGGCCGTCGGTGGGGCGGCGTTTATTCGTATCAACCGACGCAGGCTGAAAATTGATTCGTAACAACCGTTCTCTAGCACGTTGCAAAGTAATGGGGCTCGGCCGGGACCACAGAAAAATTCGTATCATCCGGAAATTCGTATTAGCCGTGATCGTATCATCGAGCTTTTACTGTAACTAACTCTCAATTGGGCGAACTTGTGCCCAGCAATACAAGTAATGCTCTAGCACAACGAAGGCAGCAAGCACAGTTGTCGATCGCCAAAAACCTGATCTGCAGGTCAAGCACATCGCCTTTTATACATGACACATCAAAGGGTCCAGTGTAACTGCTGGTGCCTGCATGCTTTTCAGGAAATACTCCATAATTTGGGTCGTGCATACAATCATATTACATAAGGTTCGGTGACAACAGACAACAGATAGAATCAATGATAACCTTCATGTAAGTTCCAAATCATGCAGACGCGTCTTGCTCTGAGGGATAACCGAGGGATAACATTGAGGGATGTTAGTAGGTGAAATGCAGCCCCAGGAGTAAGGATAAATAACCACATATGTCAATGCCTCCTCTTAAGAAGCGTTGTCCCGATACTACAGACATGTGAGCAACAAACTAAAGCACATGTAGTAAAGAGTAATAACAAACAAACAAACAAACAAACAAAGTCCCAGAGTTCGTTTGTGCTGGTAGAAGGACTTAAGGCGCCCAACATGGACTATTTCAGGCTGTGAGCGGCGTCACTGTGATTGCGAAATGCTATCTGGCATAACCTCACAGTCCAGTGCCCCAATATGTCGGATGATCTCGTAGGGTCCGAAATAATGGCGTAAAAGCTTCTAAGTCCTAGTCTGCGTATCGGGGTCCAAACCCAAACACGGTCGCCAGGCTGTTACTCTACGTCGCGTCATCGAAGATTGTAGTGCCAGCTGTCCGTCCTCTGCTGGTCCTTGATGCGCAGGCGGGTGAGCTGTCATGCTTCTTCGGCACGCTGCAGATAGGCAGCGCCGCCGAGAGTCGTCATAGGGTTTCCACGACAACCTTGAACTGCGTGATCCTTGCTTTTTTCTTGCACCGCCGTGTTGATAAGCGAAGGTTAAGTACGGCATCCCATGCTCGACGTCTACGCACATTGCAAGCATGTCAGCGAGGGTCTTGTTCAGACGTGCGGGTGGTAGGCAGTTGCCGTCCTGTGGCTTGTCTGGCTGTATTAAAGAATGGCTTGGGTAAACTCAGCAGTAAAGGCCTCTGTCGGTGATGAGGCTTTCTGGCGTACCATGTCGCAGCAGGATGTTCTCGACCGAGAATTTTGCCTCTTCGGCTGCACTACCTTTTGGCAGGGCTTTTGTTTCAGCGAAACGGATAAGGTAGTCCGTCACGGCGTCGCCCCCACGACGATCAACTTATTTCCGGATATTGACACCGAAAAAGGTCCAAGTAAGTCCGTTCTGATCTGCTGGAATGGTCCGGAAGGAGGCTCGATTGGTTGTAGCAATCCAGCTGGCCTTATTGGCAGTGTCTTGCTTTTCTGACAGTCTCAGCATGCCTTGACGTAACGGGTGACGTCTGTGGCCAGCCACGACCAGTAATACTTCTCCTGAAACCTCACAAAGGCACGGGAAAGTTCAAGGTGCTCAGCAGTCGGATGGTCGTGAAGGGCACGTAGAACCTCGGGCCGCAAAGCTGAAGGTACAACGAGAAGGTAGCTGGCATGGACTGGTGAAAAGTTCTTTATGAGGCCGTCGTTGTGCAATAAAATGACAGTCCCTGTTGAAACACCCTAGGGACAACTTTAGTCTTGCCTTTTAAGTACTCCACAAGGCTTCGTAACTCCGGATTTGCTTGTTGCCATTTGCCGAAGTCGTCTGCGGTTATTGCTCCTAAAGGTGGCGGCATCCTGTCCACCTTGTGACGGCAGGTCAACAGAGGCACGCTACAGGCAGTCAGCATCAAAATGCTTCCGTGCAGACTTATAGACCACAGTGATGTTGAATTCCTGGGGTCTGACACTCTGTTGTGCTAGGCGACCGGAAGGATCCTTTGAGTTTGCCAGCCAACACAAGGCGCTTACCACTTTGATTTGCCTGCCTTATATGTAAGGCCGAAATGTCACCGTAGCCAAAATGATCGGAAGGCACTCTTTTTCCGTTGCAAAATAATTTGCTTACACTTTCGACAGTGACTAACTAGCGTAAGATATTACGCTTTCAGCTCCGTCCTTCCTTTGCACTAGCACGGCACCGAGGCCTACACTACTTTCGTCAGTGTGGATTTCTGTCTCGGTGTCTTCGTCGAAGTGTGAAAGTACCGGAGTTGACTGCAGCCGTTTCAACTCCTCCAATGCGTCGACCTCTTGTGTTTCCCGTTTAAATTCGGCGTCGGATTTCGTGAGATGGGTCAATGACTTGGCAATGCTTGAAAAGTCACTGACAAAGCACCTGTAATAGGCACACAGCCCAGGGAATCTGCACACAGCCTTCTTGTCGACGGGTTGCGGGTACATAAAGGTAGCAGCCATCTTCTGTGGGTCAGGACCGATTCCTGACTTGCTGATGATGTGGCCTACGAACAGTTCTTCGTAAGCAAAATGTCATTCTTCTGGCTTCAGTGTGAGTCCAGATGACTTAATCGCCTCTAATACTGCCTGAAGCCACCTCAGGGGACTGTAGAAATTTGTGGCAGACTACTACACAGTAGCAGGTGTTGGTCATTCTCAACGATGTCTTCGGCTGCTTCTGCCCTGAAGGAAATCGTGATGCTGGCACGAGGCAAAATGCTGACTTGGTCTTCAAGTGCCCTCAAGGCACACTAACTGGAAGTCCTCTCCGGCAGTATCGCTTGGTCAGTGGACAGCATTATCAACTTGGATTTCTGGTCAATGACTGTACCGTGCCGATTCAGAAAGCTCATGAGCGTCTCATGAGCACTCTTGCAGGATAACAAAGGTTGTAGTGTAAGTCCGGTCATGCCCTGTGCCTCTTGCCATGCATATTCCAGTTGGCATTATAAGGTGTTCACAAGCTATCCGGATTTGTTCGTTTTTTCAACCAGGATAAAATCGAAAAACAAAAACAAAAACACAGAGCTTCACCGCGGAAGCTTCTTTTTAAGAGGCTTTGGACGGGAATTTAGTCAAAAGAAGTAGTTTGGGAGTCAGCGAAGCACCCACGTGGTGGCAATGCTTCAACCAACCTTTGCGCCACCTCGCCTGTCGCATACTGCAGATTCCCCCTTCAAAGAAACGGGTTCGAGTTTGGAAATGTGCACACCAAGCTACGCAACAGGCTCGCAGCGGATCGCGTGCAAGAACTTGTACTCGAACCTCATTGTCCGGAAGGCTTCGTCCACTGCACAGCAAAGCGTTGACGCGCCATGCGGTAATGAATCGGACAAACATTGATACAAATGTCGGTCTTGATGCTTTGATGTGAAATTAATGCACTGACGTGAAATTGTACGTAGATTTTAAACCTGGAAGCTCTGCTGGGACTTTTGTGATGAAGTAATTTAAAAATTACACTAGAACCCCGCTGGTAAGTTGCTGGGTGCTGCATTTTCGCGGCTGTTACATTGTTTTCGACCGGTCCCGGCATAGCTCCCATAGGACCCAATGCATTGGTAACCCCGCTGTTGCATCGCAACTGTGGGATCGTTCCCACATCGTGCGTTGCGAACTGCCACCCCGCGCTGGCCTGAACGGCCATGTTGACTTTTTATGTCGATTGGCTTGGTGGCTTGACGATGGGATTGGCCCGCCAGAGTGACCGGGGCGACACCTATGACGTATTTTCGGTTTCTGCCAGCAAAAGCATGACCTTTGAGATCCATATTTGCAATCTAAGGATGGTGTCTATGACCCGTTGGGGCCCTAAAATTGGTTTTAGCATGATAGCATTTAGGGCCCCGTGTCGCAGAAAATCCGGCGTCGGCAACCGGCGTGTGATCACGGGTGGCAGAGAAAATAATCCAACCACATCGACCGCGCAGGCCCTCCACGTGGTGGAAGGTTTTGGTGAACAAAAATTGAATTTCTCACAGTGAAATTCGTCAGAAAAATGGTAAAGTATGACTTTACCATTCGGCATCAGATTTCCGATTTCTCTGCTCTTGCATTTCCCAGCTCTCACGTTTTTTTCTTACGGTCCTGTGAAAAACGTATCAGTGGGGTTCTACTGTATATTCTTTTCAGTGTTAAAGAAACAAATATGTTGGGTTTTTCATAGCTCTCTGCGCAATCGTCTTTTTTTCAATTTTTCAGAAAAAAAATATGGAAGAAATCAGTTTTTTTCACGCCCCTCAAAATTTCATGAAATTTTACATCTCTAATCCGGATATGAGGGCCGTCTAATGTAGTCTTGACTTTCTCTAACTTGATGGCGAAGGATCCACTCAGGGGCGACACCAGGATTGTTTTTATTGGGGGGGGGGGCACCCACGACAAGTGAGTTCCTTCGAGGGGGCAGGCAGGCGAGGGACTTATGCGTTGTGTTTTGACTTTGTTTAACTGCCTTCCACTTTCCTCTTATTTTATAAATGTTCAAATCAATCAATCGGAAGTCCGAGATAAATATTGTTACATGGCACCTACGCTTGCTTCGTTCAGACGCTCAAGGCTCCAATAAACATACACGGTGTTCTGCTTGGATAAGTGCAACGTAGTAGATATCCAGGCTGCGTATGTTCAAAAGCTGTCAATCATTGCTCAGACCAACGCTTCTGTGCATTACAATTTCTCCACTATTTCTGAATGTGTCTTATTTTATTATATTTTTTAATTTGAACTATCTGAACTTTGTCGTTATTTGGCGTGCTTTCTTTGCGCCATTTAAGAATGACGGCAGGTGAAAAAAAAAAAGGTATGTTCAGCACACTCGTCCGAGAGCACAACAGGGTTTCGATCTGGATAAATTGCTCGATGTCTAAAATCATTTACAACAGCTTGAATAGGCTGTTGAACAGGTGGCGCTAAGGCGAGATGTAGTGACCTTGTGACAGTGACCGGGCTGTCCACTGTGTTGCGGCAGGCAGTTGGCAATGTCATGAGGTCGTTCACCAAGTTGTGATTGCGCCGCGTTAATGGCTATCCCTCTAGTTCCATTTCGCAGTATGGGCACCGGCGATAGATGTGGCCCACTTCTCCACAATGGTAGCAGAGCGGGCGGTGGTCGGGAGCGCGCCAGACCTCCGTCTTCCATGGGTAGTTACACTGGGCGGCAGGTGGGCGAGCTCACGGCGGCGGAGGACGACGAAACTGCGGCGTGACGGGGCCCTGGCGTAGCCACAGAGGGGTACTTTGATGGCGGGTGATGGTGGCATAGGTCATCGCTTCGGGCACAGGACGCGGCGATTCGGTCCACACTTCAGAAACTCACAGTGACTGTTCAAGTTTGTCCTTGACCATGTCAGTCAGCAAGGCCACCTGAGGATGCGATGAAGGAAATGTCTTGCATAGTTCTTCGCGCATGATGAACCTGATGGTCTCTCGCAAGTCAACGGAGCCAAGTGCTTGGATTTTGCACTGCAGCGTGAGCACTAGCCGGTTATATTGCCTAGTGCGAATTTCCAGAGTCTTCTCAATCGTCATCGCCTCTGCCCAAAATTTTAATACGGTCTTCAGCAGGTTTCGGATCAGTTCGGCAAACAGTTCTTGCTTTATGCCCCGCATAAGGAAGTGGACTTCTTTTCGCCTTGGACATTTCTGGGTCGGCAATGTTCTCATTGGGCAGTTCCACTTGGGCTTCTAGTTTGGCCCCGTCTCTTTGAACGGCGTTAGTAAAGGTCTTCAGGAAGTTGCTTCTAAACAGGTCCCACGTTGTTAGACTGGTCTCCCGGTTCTCAAACCTTGTCTTTGCAATGTCCTCCAAGGAAAAGTACACATAGAAAAGCTTGTCCTCAAGAGTTCCAGTTGTTGAAGTTTGAAACCCTTTCGAATATCTTGAGCCAGCTTTCTTAGTCGCCGGATGTAGCTCCATGGAATTTTTTGCACTACGATGGCTGCAGGTGATGCACGGTCTGTCATGGTGGTACTTGACATGGCTTCACTCTTCCTGGTTGTCTCGGGTAAAAGCCCATGCTCCCGGGGTAAATTTTGTAGCCTGCGGCTAGCTCGATGGTACGGGGCAGCGTTGGTGTCCTCTTCACCCTTTGGACTAGGCTCACGGTCGGACAGGGGCGTCCGGTGCATGGACATAAAAGCATCTCCACCAGGTGTCACATTGTAGTGACAGTGAAGAACACAGCTGTGACAACTGTGAATCATGTAACTAACTTTTTATTGGGTGAACTTGTGCCCAGGGAAACAAGTAACACTCAGGCACAATGACAGTGGCGAACAAAGTCTGCGATTGTTGAAAATTTTATTTGCGGGTCAAGCGCATCGGTATAAGACTCGTCGAAGGTTCCAGATAATCGCCGATGTCTGCGTGCCTTCCAGAAAGTACAACACAATTGGCGTCGCGCATGCAGTCGGAATACGCAAGGTTTGGTGACAACAGACACAACAGATAATGTCAACGATCCCTTAGGGTAAGTTCCAAATCATACAGACACGTCTTGCGCTGATCGATAACTAAGTTGTTGGCAGGTGAAATGCAGTCCCTGAGAAAAAGATAAATAAGTACACTTGTCGGTATAAACTAAAGTGCCAGAGAAAAATATGGTAAGATATGCGCAAGTGCAGAAGATGCGATTTCAAGAACTCGGAAACAAACTGTTCCGGAATAAAACCTAGAGCATAAGTATTGTGCACATCCCATACACTGTGGGAATTGACATTGTGTGAAGCATTTTGCAGGCAGCTGACTATGCAGCATTGATTGGGGTTCCTAAAATTGTTACCAGGTTGTGTTTGTGTAAATACAGCATTTGCGTGTGTGCCGAAAGTACAGTGAAGTAGAATTAATGTGAGTGCGTGTGTGATGACAGCAGCAAGACGATGAGACAGCAATGACGATTTCTACGAACGAGTGGCATGCAGGTGCGAGATGGGTAAGAAACGCAGAAACAAAATGCTCACTAACGGCAGCACTTGGTATCAATTGCACGGGTGACTTGACAGCGATATGGTCGCACTACCCGTGTCCTTTCATAGCTATTTGGATGAGTAGTGCGGTGCAATGCTTGCCTTGGCCGAGCCGTGATGACTCTGCCATAGTGATGCACCAGGAAAGAGCAAGTCTTGATGTTTGACTAAGCGGCCTGGTACTGATGAGAAGGGCTGTGAAAATTCGGTACAAGCTTCAGGAGGAATGAGGAGACGGCGCATTACTGTCCGGTGTTTGAAAATCAACGCTCATGGGAAACATCCTTTTCAAATCCATCTGGTGTTCCGGTGCCGAGATGTTGGGATCTTCTTACGTGTGCCACTTGGCGCAAGCACAGGTAACACACAAGAAGCTGGAATGACGATGCAACAACCACCACAGCATCACGAACACGAGCCCAAGTTAGTAGACAACTTGGTTCACTGGGTCGGCATAAGTTCTTGCCATAGTAGTGATGTCTTGTCATGCCATGCATGCATGCATGTCATGAATTTATGTCATGACCCGCCGGGGTGGCTCAGTCAGCTAAGGCGTTGCGCTGCTGAGCACGAGATCGTGGGATCGAATCTCGGCCACAGCGGCCGCATTTCGATGGAGGCAAAATGCAAAAACGCCCGTGTGCTTGCGTTGTAGTGCACGTTAAAGAACCCCAGGTGGTCAAAATTATTCCGGAGCCCTCCACTACGGCGTGCCTCATAATCAGAACTGGTTTTGGCACGTAAAACTCCAGAAAGAAGAAGAAATTATGTCATTCTCAATGGTGCCACAGACTAACAGATTTGGAGCAATTTTATTGCGCAGCAAAACACTTTTTGGAACAGTTTGGAGTACCCAAATACAGATTTTGGAGCACTTTGGAGCAAATAAATGCCAACTGCTGAACACCATCCTATGTTATTTCGAACACTTAAAATTGACATGCATTATTCCATAAAGTATTTGCTTGCTGTAAACCAATGTTTCACGGGTCACATTTTTGACCCGTAAGCCATCTAAAGTTTTGCCTTAAATAATATATTAGTATCCAAGTGTATTCTACTTTGCTGCTGATGTAAATTTTTGGAAGGAACGTAATTTTGAACATGGTGTCTTTTTAAATGGTTACACTTGGTTACAGCAATATTAGCTATGGTTGATTGAGCTCCGTACCACCAGGTGGCTGCACCGTGCAGGGTGCTCACGTTTACGCCTTCGCCCATCTGTCAAAATGCCCTGCTCGCCTGCGTTTACAGGAATACTGGACAAGCTCAGTGCTGTGACATAACGCTCGCAACACATGCTGCTTGAATAGCTCTCACTGGGGATTAACGGCCAGGCAGCTAGCGAAGGGGCTTCATGCACTGGCTCCGAGACACCAGAAGTAGATGTCATGACGCAGAGCCAGTGAAGGCAGAGCATAGCCCCGATTACTCAGCGAACAAGTTGAGGAGGAAAAGCATGGTAAGGGAGGAGGATCATCCGAATATCAGGCTTCACAATGCGACTGTGGCACGAATGTGTTACTGTAGCTCTACCCTGTCCATATATAAAATTTTTTCAATTTATTCTTCAAAACGGTTGTTTTTCCCAGTGGCTTGAAAAAAGCTAAAATAATTCCTGTGTTCAAAAAAGGTGACATTAGTTACAGGCCTATAGGCACCGGGCACGGGATGAATTTGGACCAGTGGCGCCTTCACGCGGTGGCGCCACGAACGTAATGGCAGGTGGCGGCCGGGCCGTGCACAGCAGGCGCTGCCGTGAAACCAAGTCTGATCAAACATGCTGCATTTTTGGGTGCACCAACAGTTACTGAAACATGACTGAAGCTGGTTAGGCCATTCAATTCAATCGTTGTTCATCGCGGCATCGCGTTTTTCAGGCGGAAAGTCTATATGTGCGGTCTGTAGGCAACAGCGTGTACAGTGCTCAGCAATTGAAACACGATACTCGAATCGCACGGTCGCCAGTGCTTTTTGCACTGACTGTAAGCCGTGGGGACACCAAACTGATGCATGGTGGTGTAGAGTGAAAGTGAGAACCTTCGTAACGCATTATGACTGAATTTGGTCTCACGGCGCTCACCTGTGGCACGAAAAGAAAAAAAAAAAAGAAGAGCGGCAGCCGCGCGCCACCAGCGCTTCAGTCGCTGGGCACTGTACATTTCCGACGCCGATTTGCTATGGTCTAGTTGTTCTAGCGTTAATAAAACAGCCGTTCATACGCAAGAGCTTCGTGTCCCACTTGCCTGTCTTTGCCTCTGTAGTGTAACGGCTCCGGAGCTTGGGCACCGAAGTCGAACACTGAGATTTGTAGTCGTTTTGCCATTTTATCAGTGTATCAGTCTTCCTTTAAATGTACATTTTCCTTCTAGCAATTCCCAACTCTGGTTGCGTCCAGCACATGACTGTGCTGTGCATTGACAGCCAACGCAGTGGTGTGTTCACACTAGCCGCCACCGACGGCTCCCGTCGTGCTAAGCTATATAATATGGGCCGTGACTAAAGATTGGGCTAGTTTATAAGCAATTAAGAATGGGGAATCAACAGACAGAGAACGGGAACTTAATGACACATGTGCGATTGGCGAAGCAGCTCAAGAAACAGAATAAGGAAGACGTATGTCTCCTTTTTTTTTGTCCATAATTTTGTGGTCTTCGCCTATTTACATAATTAAATGCGAGAGAATGTTAACGCGCACAGCAAAATAACATCTGGAATATAACTGCTGGAATTCCACGTCTTAGCTTGCCGCGGTGAGCTCTGTTCGCGTGGTGCATTTGCATCCCAATTTGTGCTCGTTTTCTGCTTTATATACTACCTGATGCCACGAATGTGATCTGCCTCGTACAAGTGACGACCTTTCTCAAAAGTAGACACACAAAAATGCGTTTTCCGGTGCGTCAGCCCTTAAGGCCCGCAGTGCCAAATCGCTGGAAGCACCGAGCGCCTTCGTCCCGTCGTCTGCTTCACATGCCAGTGCTCCGACAGCTGCCGTTCGCGGCGCTGTTTGCCAGCATATCGCCGGCGCGCCGCTGGCGCCTTATGGCGGCCGCCCGGTGCCTATACCTATCTTACCGTGTTTTAGTAAGGTTGTATAAAAACTAATTAAATGGTGCCTCTCTAATTATACTTGAAAAGATTCAAAATAATGACACTAAGACAGTTTGGTTATCGTCCGGGATATTTTACTTGTTCTTATGTACTGTCAAGTCGGTGTCACCTCCTGGTGACCGAAGGTATGAAGTAACAGCGCGTAATGAACAAGGACGAGAAAGGAACGAAGACCACAGGACAAGCGTTGACTGCCAACTGAATGTTTATTATAAGAAAACCAGCCTTTTTATACATACTCAAAATACATGCGCACATTAAACACTCACTAATCACAATGCCAATCTTTCTTTCAAGAAGTTTATTTCTTTCTCCGATAGTAGAAGAGAAGGCGAACTGACACAATTGTCACCTTCGATGCTGATCCAAAAGGCCTCTAAAATTTCTCTTTCCTTCTTAGATTTTCCTTTTCCTATAAATTTTGTTTTATTAAACATCGGAGCGCATGCATGTTTTTTACAATGGTCAGCTAAATGGCTACCATATCCGTTCTTTACGTTGTTGCAGTGTTGTCGAGCACGATCATTGAAACATTGTCCAGTTTGACCTATGTAAACTTTTCCACAATTCAAGGGAATCTGATACACTACATTACTAGTGCAATCAGACAAAAATCGGGTTTTGTGATTGACAGTGCAAGTGGGGGGGCCTGTATCTTGGTTTCATGCGTGCACAAATCGAAGACAGCTTGCAAGGGGCGTTGAAAAGCAAGTTGACATTATGCCTATTTGAAACTTTCTTAAGTGTGTGATAGCTTGTGCACGTACGGAACAACGTGCACTGGTCTCCTGTCTTGATTGTTTTATTTATTGCCTGGTTCTGTTTTTGCTCTCTGCAGGATTGTCTCACACACAGATGTGATGACATGTTGGGGAAAGCCTGCATCTCTTAACCTTGCCAGCTGATTCATCAGGCTACGCTCACATTCGTGCACGCACGACTTATTTAATGCTGCCTTGATACACATGGTGGCTATGCCCCTCTTTATCAGTTTTGTCTGTGCGCTGTCATATGGCAACAAGGTTTTCTTGGATCTAGGCTGATAGGTCCAGCATATATGCTTACTTGATGAAAAGTATAGGCTAATGTCAAGGAATTGAATTCTGTTATTGATCGGCAACTCGTGCGTGAACTTGAGTCCTCCCAAAGATTTGATGAAAATGTCTAGAATGTTATTAACTTGGTGCAGTGAAAGGGCGCAATCGCTGTTCTTAATAACAACTAGGTAATTGTCAACGTACCTGAACGCTTGTGTTACAGGCATGTCTACTAACTTATCGGCGATAGCATTGTCAAGAGATGATAAAAATATGTCACATCAAATCGGAGCTATGGCTGAACCTATACAGATTCCGGTTCGCTGTATGAAAAAATGGCTTTCAAATTCTATGACTGTTGAATTAGGATAAAATTCTAAAAGCGCTAAAAAGTTGTTGCTGCTAAGGCCCACAGAATTCTGAAATTTCACTTCCCCAAAATCCTCCATTCTTTCACGCACAGCTGACATAAGACCATCATGCGGCACTGAATAATACAAGTCCTCGACATCTATTGAAAATGCAGTTTGATCAGTCCCTTGAGATTCCTTGATTGCCAAAATAACTTCATCTGAACTTCTTACCAGGAATGGGTCCTTTAGCGGCAGCTTTTTGAGATGAGTTTGTAGAAACTTCCCCAGATGGCACTGCCAAGATGTCTTCTCGGATACAATTACCCTAAGAGGGTGATCAGGCTTATGCATTTTGCATGTGTAGAACACTTCCAAGAATTCTGCATCTGCTGTGTTGACAAGCTGCCTCAACGAGTTCAGGTGCATATCCTTGAGTATCTTCAGGGCGACTTTCTTCTGTTTCTTCGGTTCGAATGAAATTTCCTTAAAGTTCTTCACAACAGCGTATCTAGATTTCTCTTTCATTAACGTTTCGGGCAGAACGACAAAACCACCTTCTTTGGCTGCCTGTATTACTTGAAGTGCATCTTTCTTTAGGCAGGTGACAACTTTCTTCAAGGGCTCTGTTCCTGAATTCTTCCTGGGGGCATGCTTGAGAACACAGTCCACTGCCTCGCCGATGACTCGCTCGCGGTCTTGGTCGTCCGCTCTGTCTCCGATGCTCCTACCCATGGCAAGAAGCTGCGGTGCGTTCAACCGTGGCTGAAAACTGTACTTCGGTCCTTTTTTCAGAATTTTCTCGACATGGTCTGAAATTTTTGCGCCCCCAAGCGTGGTTACCTCATTTGTGCTAGTGGTGTTTGCTGGCGGCTTCGTTAAAAAGAGCCTGGTGCGTTGCCAAAGGAATTCCGTAGTCTGTCCTGCTAGTCTCCTGTAGGCTCGCAGCGTTTGGTCCTTTTGGCAGGGGTCTTTTCCTTCTTCAACAAGAACTTTCAGCCAGTCCTTGTAAAGTCGAATCTTTTAACGAAGCCGCCAGCAAACACCACTAGCACAAATGAGGTAACCACGCTTGGGGGCGCAAAAATTCCAGACCATGTCGAGAAAATTCTGAAAAAAGGACCGAAGTACAGTTTTCAGCCACGGATGAACGCACCGCCGCTTCTTGCCATGGGTAGGAGCATTGGAGACAGAGCGGACGACCAAGACCGCAAGCGAGTCATCGGCGAGGCAGTGGACTGTGTTCTCAAGCATGCCCCCAGGAAGAATTCAGGAACAGCGCCCTTGAAGAAAGTTGTCACCTGCGTAAAGAAAGATGCACTTCAAGTAATACAGGCAGACAAAGAAGGTGGTTTTGTCGTTCTGCCCGAAACGTTAATGAAAGAGAAATCTAGATACGCTGTTGTGAAGAACTTTAAAGAAATTTCATTCGAACCGAAGAAACAGAAGAAAGTTGCCCTGAAGATACTCAAGGATATGCACCTGAACTCGTTGAGGCAGCTTGTCAACACAGCAGATGCAGAATTCTTGGAAGTGTTCTTCACATGCAAAACGCATAAGCCTGATCACCCTCTTAGGGTAATTGTATCCGAGAAGACATCTTGGCAGTGCCATCTGGGGAAGTTTCTACAAACTCATCTCAAAAAGCTGCCGCTAAAGGACCCATTCCTGGTAAGAAGTTCAGATGAAGTTATTTTGGCAATCAAGGAATTTCAAGGGACTGATCAAACTGCATTTTCAATAGATGTCGAGGACTTGTTATTCAGTGCCGCATGATGGTCTTATGTCAGCTGTGCGTGAAAGAATGGAGGATTTTGGGGAAGTGAAATTTCAGAATTCTGTGGGCCTTAGCAGCAACAACTTTTTAGCGCTTTTAGAATTTTATCTTAATTCAACAGTCATAGAATTTGAAAGCCATTTTTTCATACAGCGAACCGAAATCTGTATAGGTTCAGCCATAGCTCCGATTTGATGTGACATATTTTTATCATCTCTTGACAATGCTATCGCCGATAAGTTAGTAGACACGCCTGTAACACAAGTGTTCAGGTACGTTGATGATTACCTAGTTGTTATGAAGAACAGCGATTGCGCCCTTTCACTGCACCAAGTTAATAACATTCTAGACATTTTCATCAAATCTTCGGGAGGACTCAAGTTCACGCACGAGTTGCCGATCAATAACAGAATTCAATTCCTTGACATTAGCCTATACTTTTCATCAAGTAAGCATATATGCTGGACCTATCAGCCTAGATCCAAGAAAACCTTGTTGCCATATGACAGCGCACAGACAAAACTGATTAAGAGGGGCATAGCCACCACGTGTATCAAGGCAGCATTAAATAAGTCGTGCGTGCACGAATGTGAGCGTAGCCTGATGAATCAGCTGGCAAGGTTAAGAGATGCAGGCTTTCCCCAACATGTCATCACATCTGTGTGTGAGACAATCCTGCAGAGAGCAAAAACAGAACCAGGCAATAAAGAAAACAATCAAGACAGGAGACCAGTGCACGTTGTTCCGTACGTGCACAAGCTATCACGCAACCTTAAGAAAGTTTCAAATAGGCATAATGTCAACTTGCTTTTCAACGCCCCTTGCAAGCTGTCTTCAATTTGTGCACGCATGAAACCAAGATACAGGCCCCCCACTTGCACTGTCAATCACAAAACCCGATTTTTAACTGATTGCACTAGTAATGTAGTGTATCAGATTCCCTTGAATTGTGGAAAAGTTTACATAGGTCAAACTGGACAATGTTTCAATGATCGTGCTCGACAACACTGCAACAACGTAAAGAACGGATATGGTAGCCATTTAGCTGACCATTGTAAAAAACATGCATGCGCTCCAATGTTTAATAAAACGAAATTTATAGGAAAAGGAAAATCTAAAAAGGAAAGAGAAATTTTAGAGGCCTTTTGGATCAGCATCGAAGGTGACAATTGTGTCAGTTCGCCTTCTCTTCTACTATCGGAGAAAGAAATAAACTTCTTGAAAGAAAGATTGGCATTGTGATTAGTGAGTGTTTGATGTGCGCATGTATTTTGAGTATGTATAAAAAGGCTGGTTTTCTTGTAATAAACATTCAGTTGGCAGTCAGCGCTTGTCCTGTGGTCTTCGTTCCTTTCTCGTCCTTGTTCATTACGCGCTGTTACTTCATACCTTCGCTCAACTATGAACCAACTAGCCCTCATCAAGTTGTTACTCCTGGTGACACTATGAACACTGTTACAATCGACCAGCGGGGGGCAGCGAACTTGGAGTATCTCCTGCTTGCCTGTGACGAATTGTTTTGGGAAGCTGAAAAACGTCCCATGGGAAAGATCAGCGGAGAAACCACACCTAGACACGTTTCAAAGAATACGTGGTTACTAGATGTCACCCGGACGCCGACCACGACGCTAGGAGCAAGAAAAGGGCCTTCTACGCCGCTTTCTCATTGCCGCTGCTGGCCGCTGCTGGCCGTTCTCCAGACAAACCCGCCGATGGCTGGGCCATCTCGAGAACCAAGAGCGAAGAGCGGGAACCAAGTCAAGCGCGAAGCCGCCTGTCTACGAGCGTCCCCTCCTTTCTGTGGGGGAGTGAGCAGTGTGCACCCGAGGGCACTTCTCTGAATGTGTTCAGGGAACAAAGGCGCTGGGGTGATTATGCGCACCCTCGCCTTCAAGGCGGACTGGTGACTCTCGACGCTCCGGTTGGAGGAAGGTGGGACCGCAGATTTCCCTGGCCTGGGGATCTAGGGAGGACAGAGGGCATTTAAGTGGACTTTTGCGGTTCTCCGGTGTGCTTCGATCCAGTCATGCTAGACTGATAAGATGTAACATTCTCTACTTATCATGTAAATATTGCACTATTCGTTCTTGATGATAGCCTGTTCCTCCCTTCAACAACGTCTTCAGCGTGGATGAGGCGGATGACGGCATCGGCCAGCTACCCCTTTGGATATGTCCGACCCCAACAACACATGAATGCTAATGAGGTATGCTTATAAGCTCACTGACACACTTCCCTGTATCCGGACAAATCCAATCTAACAATTTCGGGCACTGACGACCCCATTTTTACTTACCTTCCACTTTCGGCTATTCTACTAGCCTTGCTTTATTACATTCACTGACAAGATCAAAACATAAACTGATAAGGGCAGATTCGCAGGATCTACCTTTATCGATTACACTAGAGCATTTGATTCCTAGGACACTGTTTTCTGGACTATAAGTTGCACATTTGTATAAGTCGCACCTCCATGTGTTGCGAGTTTCAAAGAAAAAAACTGGTATATAAGTTGCACCGGTGTATAAGATGCACCTATTTGAACTCGGATGGCATGACGAAATGCGATTATGGACACTTGTACAATCGTCGCAAAGTGCCATACTTACCCATTTCAGGGCACTAAATTTCCATAATAAAATTCTAGCCCAAATAATCTTGAACCAAGACTGCTGCACAGAAAGCTAACATCGATTGCATTTCAATCGAAGGCCTCGTCCTCTGATGCAGTCATAAAATTTAGCTACTTCGTCCGGCAGCCTAGCCCGGTCACTGTTGCTAGACTGAATAACTTTCACAAGATGTCGCTGGCATTGCCTCTGCGGATGGTGTGCTCAACTCATATTGGTCGTGCCAGTGCGCATGGTTTTTGCATATATAAGTTGCACCATTGTATAAGACACACCACCCACTGAAATTTTTTGGGGAAAAATGCGACCTTTAGAATGGAAAATGTGGCACTCACGACACCCTTTTTATTAAACTGGCAAAACTGAACCATCTTTCGTAAGTTACTACACGACAGGCAGATTAAGTGCTGCCCCTGTGAACACTGCTAGTTCTAAAGAAACGGAGAGGAGCTTCTTTTGCATCACGAAGGCTTCACTGGCTGCCAAGAATGTCCTCTGATTGCTCACACAACCAGCCCACGGTTTGCTTCAACAGCCTCAAGCGGTTTTCCTCTTGTGTTCCATGAGACCAAAACGACAGAAGTGACCACTATGACCAGATGGCAAGTGCGCTGTCTATTAGAAGTGGAACAGCTATCCATTGGAAGGCAAACAACAAAGTTAATGGCCTTTGCTGCCCATTTCGCTCTTAGCAGGCATCTTAAGGGGGCGCACACAGACAGAGTGAAAAAATGCTAGCACATTGTTTCTTCACTCTGTATGTGCTGTTACCTCCTTACCAACTAGCCAATCCTTGTGAACTTAGCATCTACCACTGTGCTGAGGGCCACTTACTAAAGTGTGGCACTGGCAAATCATCATCATCATAATCAGCCTATATTTATGTCCACTGCAGGACGAAGGCGATCTCCAATTGCCCCTGTCTTGCGCTAGCTGATTCCAACTTGCGCCTGCAAGTTGGTGGCGTGGAACAGAGGTAGAACACCCGGCTTCTAATCTGGCAAATCACAATAGGGCAAGTGAACATTTAGAAAGCGAGATGCTTGTGCAATTGTGCCCCAAACCCTTATGAGAGGCAACTCAGTGTGATACTATAAAAGGTACATTTGATGTCCTTGTATGAGGATTGTCCAGAAAGTTCGAAGTAATTTTTATATGAGGCATATCAGAAAAAAAAAGTTTATATTGCACGTACGTGAACACCAAGATGCACCTGAGGACCTCCATTTATTATCGTAGCTGAAAGAACTTTTTGACGCGACCGAGACGGTCGCTTTTTGGACGGGGGGCAATTGACACAATGATGTGGGGCTCCCGCACCGCGGGATGGCGCGCGCGAAGGTCGGCGTCATGAAAGACGACGAGGCACATAGGCTGCACGCTCTTCTTCTGGTCCGCCATTAAAGAGAAGCGTCTGTTTTTTTCAAGTCTACGTCTACGATCTACGTTACAATATTGTCAAATATAAAGAAGTTTTTCTGGAATTTGTCACTGCACTGCAGTAAGTTTTGCATGCCAGTGTCATGATAATCTGCCATCAGTAACTGAAACCAGAAGGTCACCAGTGCCTGAAAAACAGGTTAGGCTGGTTTCGTCAATGCCTTCTTTTTTAAAATTTATTTTTCATGCACACTTTTTTATGGATTGTGAGCGTATCGGCATACACGAATGAATGATTCGTGTATGTATGAATGATTCGAACGAATGATTCCAGCAAACATTTTTATATCTCTGGTAAGGGCGAAATTTGAGGCATGCAGACATTGTTGCCAGACTAAGAAGCTAGCGCTTGCACGCTGCACATGAGGGGCCCATAGAGCATCTTACAATATTACCTAAATGGAAACCTAGAGCGTCCGTCCATGCGGGTTTCCTAACAGGTGCCGTGCCGTCATGGGAATGACAGTATGTGGGTGCGCGAGTCTTGGCCTAAGTTGTGGATATGGCTGCACAAATAACGCATTCTTGAAATAAAATCTTCATAAAAGATTTTCATTCACTCATATTACATCTTCCAGCAAAATTTACTCACCTGTGGTGCATAATGAAGCAAAGAAAAGCAACAACAGGCAACAAACAGCTGCTGAGCAAGCGCAGACCTTGTCGTCTGCCCTTTAACTTAAGTGGCCCGCCGATACTTCCTACGTTTCATATAATTGTACAGCCAAGCATTAGCCCTCTTGATTGAATAAAACATACTTTTGTGCAACATTTAAGTTAAAAGGTGTTTTATTAGAAAATGAACCACTGTAACAGACGGAAAGCCAGGTGCACCTTCAGGGTTCCCTCCGAGAAGGATGCCAATCCAAAGGCACCACATGCCAGCATTCCCATGCATACAACAGCCTCGCAGTGCCAGTTTCCCCTCTAGGTAACATTGTGAGAAACTCCATGCAAGTACGCATGCATGTTTACAGCACCCGAAGCAAGAAAGCGCGACATCACAGCCTTCAGCGCCCACCTTTAGCACCAGTAAGCGGGCCATGGAGAAAGTATGCTCTTCCTGCCTCGGGTCCTGGTAGTGGGCCTGGAAGCACAGGAAGTCCAACTCCTGGAAAGCATCACATTCACTCTCCCAGTGATCTCCTCGCAGCCAACCATATGCCTTGCCCGCATCTCTACTAGTGTTTTAAGAGATGCTCAAGGTCCAGCCCTGTGAAGCATACTTCCAACAACTCTTTCATGCAGCACAGTGTAATGCGCATGACAGCAGCACACTGAGCACTCACCTTGCACAGCTGCACTTCTCGATTGAGCAGGGGTGACACGAGTGCCTCTGTGGTTGCCTGCTGCAACTCCTCCATGCGCCCACTACTGTGAAGCGCCAGGCACAGCTGCACATTGCATTGAATCACCAACTTGCCCAACGTTTGTGGTATACATATTTGGTGGGCTTCTATTGGCAAAGCTGAAGGGGCACTTCCCCAAAACTTGGAGGGCACCTTAAGTTGAGCGCGGTGCATTAAAAAAAATATACCACCCTTGAAACAATTTTAAAAAAGGCTGTAAATGTGAACAGTAAAAAGGTTATTGTTTACATCTTTTTCTTTCAGTGCACATGGAGCAAGGAGAGAGCATGACATCACAAGTTGGTACTCTCCCTGAAGCCGTTATTGTCTCCCTTGCCTTCACAGCCCAGTACATTTGCATACTTGTTCAAGCACTTTCCCAACTTATCAATTTCTTCTGATATGCTTGTGCAGCTTTGATACACTAATTTCTTTAGAGAGCGGCAATGCTGTGTTGTCTTCTTTTGGAAGAGTGTCTGCCGATTGTGAGAAGCTACCGTGACATGCATTGGGCCAACTTTCCTTGCTTTATTTGTGAGGACAAGACGAGTAAGCTTATTCCGCACACCTAACGCAGGTGGTGTGAGAATGGGGCTGATAGACATCCCATGTGATCCCGTATGAACAGATTATGCGTCCATTCTAATCTATCCTTTGTAAAGACGGAAATCGCTTACGTGGGGTGTCACGTGTGCACGAAATGAAATTAGTTTATTTGCCACCATGCAGAACAAGCTGACAGTAATACTGCAGAAAGAAGGTGCAGTTATGCAGCTTGACAAGCCTCTAATGAAATATATGTTGGCATCAGTGTGATACAGCGCCCACAATTAACATAAAATCAGCTTACACAATCAGTCAAATATAAAGAAAAATCAATAGGCAAGGTATATCATTTCATATGAGAATAGAGAATAACATTATTAATACGTAATAATTAGCGGTGTGCGAATATTCGAAAAGTTCGAATATTATCGAGTATTTTTTATATTCGAATTCGAGTAAAAAAAACAGATCTTAGAAAATGTTCGAATATTCGGTTGGGTACGAATATTCGAATCGAATTGAGTATATTGTTAGCTGCGCGGGAAAAACCCGGTTCTGCACATTTGTTTCTTCTAATCTAAGAATATTGGGGCGATATTCCTGCTGAATTTTGTGATAACTTTGCACAGCTGGGGAAATTTCGCCTGTAAAGCATACTTAGCCACTAAATGCTTAAATTTGCGGTGAAGCCACCCTCTCAATAGCAAGGGACACAGATTTGCGGACAGCGAGAGTGCACATTTAGCTGAAGAAATTTTGCTTGTAAAGCATACTTAGCCACTACATGCTAAACTTTGCGGTGAAGCCTACCCCTCTCAGTAGCAAGGGGCACGGATTTGCGAACAGCGAGAGTGCACATTTAGAGCGATAACTCCACTACTCCAGGTACAAACCCAGAAAATGCCTGGTTACGTAAATCTGACCTTCAAGCTCAGCCAAGGTTTAACTGGGACTTAGCCTGCCACTACCGGCTGCTGCTGCGTACGCCGCATGGCCGCCCATATCTTGAAAGCTATCTGCAATGTGGACAAAGTGCGCGGTCACGCGGGCCTCATCTTCAAAGCGATCTGCGATGTGTACAAAGTGCGCCAAGTGCTAGTAGCTTCGTATGCGCTGTGCTTTCGACGCTTAGTTCGAGTTGAAGCTGTCGAGACGAGAGGAACGACGCGACCTTCGGCTGGGCCGGCAACGAACTAAGTGCCCGGCGCCGTTTATTGTCATGGTATATATACACGAATGGAACCACTCAGTGGCGCCTTCTGTTAGAGGGGTAAGCAGCGTTAGTGTTAGTGGTGTTAGTGGCGCCATCGTGGGCTAAAATGCAACACAACACAACACTACATCTTCCTTTCCGAGGTCAGATTTACAAGTTCAGTTTCTTGGGTGGCACCACACGCCTTCCAGACCTTGCAACCTTTTCGGGGATGCCACCCGTGTCCCGCCTGGCACTGCTCTCGCGCTTGCGGGGTGATGCTTGCTCCTGGCTTGGCCCCGGGCTTGGAAGTAAGGTTGGAGATGTCAGGTTTGGTTTATCGAGGGATGATGCACTTGAATCTGGAGTGGGCTGCAAAAGACACCCGATTGTTGCAAAAGACACCCGATTCAAGTGCATCATCCCTCGATAAACCAAACCTGACATCTTCAACCTTATTTCCAAGCCCGGGGCCAAGCCAGGAGCAAGCATCACCCGGCAAGCGCGAGAGCAGTGCCAGGCGGGACACGGGTGGCATCCCCGAAAAGGTTACAAGGTCTGGAAGGCGTGTGGTGCCACTCAAGAGACTGAACTTTGTGGGGATGCGCAACTCTCACGCGTCCCCTGATGTTGTTTTCCCGCATAGCTCTCGTCTCCTGAAGTCCGGCTTCTCCGCGTGGCTAAGCGCCGCTGGCAGTCGTAGTGGTTGCGGCGCATTGCGAGAGATGGCGCGAGTGTCGCGATGCTAACGCCACCCAACGGCGGGGTGACTTGGGAGAAAAAGGTCGAAGGGGCTTTCTCTTTGGCTTGGGATCGGCGACTAACATGCACGAACGCTTCGCGCGTGCGCCGGCCCGCTTCGCGGGACCGTCTCGCGAGGCTAAAGCCCCAACCACAGGCATGCGTCGGCACGCTTCAGCGCGCGCCGACAAGCGAACGCGTCGCTTCGCGTCGGCTGGAGGAAAAGGGCGCGCAACCACAGGATACTAGCTCTGACGCGTGCCGACGCTCGCTCCTCGGCTGCGGTGCACTGTTGCTTGGCCATTTTGTCTTCAACCGTCCAAGTGCGGCCTAAAACAGCCTTCTGTAAACTGAGCTTGAAACAATAAGTTGGTGATCTGTATCCTATTTTAGATATAAAAAAACACGTTTGATTAATGAATGTATGCCTGCCGCAACGGCTTCCTTTAAGTAACATTACTGCACAAGCTATCGACATCAGCGATTGCGTTCGCGTTGTCATCTGCAAGATCACTTTGCAAACACCTGCACGAGCATGGCATGTCACATTAATAGCTCTCGTACGATCTAATTTTTTTTGTAGTTCGTTGCACAGCCAACTACGTAAGAATTACCTAAAACTACGTAGGAACTATGCAAAGTATCAGTGAAAAATCTGTATTATAAATATAATTATGCTTGTTGGTGCATGAATGAAACGCGTAAGTGGGTTCTGAGAAAATCAGCAAAAAAAAAAAAAAGAATTGAACTGAAACACTTGTGGCGCTCACAAAGAGACATTTAGAACAGCCAAAATATACCAGCTTCCTAGCTTGTCTCCCGATTCTTGCTTCTGTATAATCTTTCCCATGGAACATTTAATTTTTCTAGTAGGGATGGTCGATTAAATATTTTAATTGATTAACGATTAATCGTTCGTCGGTTTAGCCTATAATCGATTAATCGCTTTCGATGCGGGGCTTTTCGTTGATTAATCGATTAATCGACTTTTTTTCGGGTGCTTTAAAAAGGCTGAAACACACTTATCTACTCACGTAAGTACCCATTATAACGTTTGAAAGGTGGAACCAGGATAAGAACTACAAGGGTATAACCTTTGATGAAGAATAATGTTTTTAACTTCTTAAAGGCCAACTATAATTGCCACTAGGAACTAGTGAAGGAATAAACAATGTACAGGGTGTTCATATTTAAATTTTACGGAATTTTTCAAAATTGCCTGTGGCAGGTAGCATAATTCTCATCGTTGAGCTGGGTTCTTCGAAGAGGCGGAGATTAGTAGCACGAAAAATCGAAATACATATTTGACTAATTAACAAACATTGAGTAATGAACTTCTTACTTAATTTCTTTACGACACATATTACAATTTATGAATTGTAGCCGATCAGTTTGGAAGACCCACTTGAATGGAATTTACAGGATGACACCAGTTTCGAGATATTATTTCTCAAAGTGTGGGATGAAATACATGGGCGTTCCAGTTACTTTTGTTCTTCAATGCCTTTTGGTAGAAATGTAAGTGGAACAACAGCGTTTCTTTACGGCGAGTTTGATAGTGCATATCTTCAAACTGGTGTCATTCTGGAAATTCAGTAAGTTCTTGATGAGGCCTAGTTAGTTCATAATTTGGAACTGAGATTTGAACAGCGCGAAGAAAACAAGGACACGAATAATGAAATACCCCAAACAAGCATTTGTTTGTGGTATTTGTTTCTTCGTGTCCTTGTTTTCTTCGCGCTGTTCAAACCTCAGTTCCAAAATCTGGAAATTCATTCCAAGTGAATACGCCTGACAAGTGGATACACCTGTTTTCTAATGTACCATCAGGTGTTCCTCAAGGCTCAGTCCTCGGTCTACTTCTCGTTTACAGCGAAAGCTGTATATGGCTAGGCGAAACAAAAAACCGTTCGTCCCATGTTCCGATAAACGTCTCCATTAGCTGCGCCGTCAGTTACGTCGTTCTCTACGTCGCACCCAAGCGCGCGCGCCATTGGTAGCTAGTGCCGTTAGTGACATTGTTAGCGAACGCGTTCCCGCCATTGCCACGTTGACGCTGCTCTGCCCGCAACGCCGCCTCCTCGGCTCGCCGTTGTCGCATGCGTTCGATATCTCGAGTTAGCTCGGTGTCGTGGTTAGCAGCATCCGCCCGCCATTGGTGCTTGCGTTCCACTAGAAACACAAACATGTAGCCAATATTTGAGAAACGCTTCAATACAGCGTCGGGATTAACCACTGCTAAACACCGGGGCCGCACGTTTCAGCTACGCTGGTTAACCATCTGTATGGAGTGCTTGGGCGGTGTTGTTAAAGTCTATATTAACGATCTTCCGAACTGCGTTCTTTGTTCTTCCATAAAGCTGTTCGCAGATGACTGTGTTCTCTACCGTAAAATTCCTAATCCTTCCGATTCCCAAGAACTGCAGGACGACCTTAACCGCGTAACTGAGTGGTGTTCTAATTGGTGCATGCAACTAAATTCAAATAAATGCAAGGCCATGCGAATATCTCGTAACACTATCATGCACACCTACTTTATTAATGGTGCACCTGTGACGTCAGTTACTTCTTACAAGTATCTCGGCCTTCACATATCAAATAACCTTTCTTAGCATTCGCATATTGACTATGTTGCTAATAATGCTAACCGTATGGTTAGTTGATTACTCGCGCCGTAATTTTAGCTCTGCCCCTTCGTGCCTGAAGCTAACTCTTTACAAAACTTTAGTTTGCTCCAAATTGGAGTATGCTTCAGCCATTGGAGATCCGACTCAGTCTTCATTAGTTTCTACTCTAGAAAGTATTCAAAATCACGGTGCACGCTTTGTCTTATCTAATTATTCTCGCTATGCAAGTATCTCATCAATGAAATGAACTCTTAACTTACCTGATCTTTCGTCACGCCGCAAATGTTCCCGTCTTCCCCTTTTTCACAAAGTTTTTTATTTGAACCCCCTTTTAAAAGAAACCCGTCTTGCCCCTCCGTCTTATATTTCGTCTCGCACCGACCACAGCCTTAAAGTCGGGGTACCATTGTGCCGCACAAACCGGTACAGTGACTCATTCATCCCTAGGACAAGCACGGACTGGAATCGCCTTACCGCATCAGCCGCAATCATCACCGACTCTACCAACTTCAAGACCGCGGTTCAAATGCATTTTGTTAATATTTTTGGTTTGTATTTTTGCTGCATTATTTTTTGTTTTTGACTCCACTCCTTTCTGTAACGCCTTCGGGCCTGGAAAGTACGTTCAATAAACAAATAAATAACTTCACCGGCTGCAATTGGTAAATTGCAATATGAGTCGTAAATTAGTTAACTACGAAGTTAATTAGTAATTTTTATTAATTAGTTGAATATGTGTTTCGATTTCTCGTACTAATGTCCTCCTCATCAATGATAAGAATTATGCAACCTGCCACAGGCGATTTCTAAAAATTCCATAAAACTTAAAAATGAACACCCTGTATGTTGAAAATGGCACTTACTGAGGAGGGTGGGCGTAGAGGAAGAAGAAATTAGAACAGAGCATCGCAACACGACTGACATCAAGAAGTAACGGCGCAACACGTGATCGCCACATCAGAGCGCGTGGTCGGTTTAATGCTGCCGGGTGCAGGGCAGCAGCGCAGCTGAACGGGTGCGCACCGATTTGAAACTACTGCGAACCAAACATTATCGGCCAATACGTTGTCTCTCAGGGTCACGTGCTGACCCTATACTGCGAGGTAAACAGCGAAGGAAATGGCTTGTCGATGAGTTCGCTTTCCAAGACTTGCTGCCTCACGTAATGCTCTCTCCTAGTTTATTTCTTCCTCCACGGGGGCGGCCTCTCTCCGGCCCCAGGCAGCCTGTGTGACGTGTGCGTAAAGCGGGGAAATGCTTGGCAATCTCGGCAGGACTCGGGGAAAACAGTTGACAGTCGCTCTCGGTCTTCGCAGCCGCGCTGTCGTTGCTCGTGCTCCGCATTCTATAGTACGATTTCAAAATTTTCACGCTACTTTAGTCACTGTCTGGAAAACGATTAATCGAAGCGGTTTAATCGATTAAACCGATTAAATTAAAGGTAGACATCGATGACGATTAATCGTTTTGCGGCGTACTTTTCGTCGATTAATCGATTAATCGTTCATCGATATTACCATCCCTATTTTCTAGGTTGTTTTGAAGCATCAACACCGTATCGGGAGGTCTTGAAGCACTTATTCGTACTCTTGAACCACTTATTCAAATGTATGGGGCAGCTCATTTGCATAATATGAAAAATATATATGTAAACAGGTTATTTTAAAAATTTTACACTTCAAGTCGCCACACACAAAAAAAAAGAAATACCAGTTTGTTTATTGTTTTCAGCCTACAATGATGTTTTGATTGAGAAAGACATTCAATTTGTTCTGTGAGGCATGTAACAATTGCTGTGCCATATTATTTTATTGCACAACACTGGACATGACAGCCAACAATTATTAAACCCCAGAAGAAATTAATGGCACAATGCATATGATCAAGCAAACAGTGATTTATTACACTTAATTGATGCTTTAAAAAACTGTCACACTATAATAATACTGCACAACAGCTACTGAACTAAACTAATATACTAGTACATATTTAAAGATCAATTTCATCCTACAATAACAATAACCAATCAATCAAATGTTTATTATAGGACCCAGAAACAGTTAGAGGGCCTCTGACTGGTGCACTTAAAAAGCAATATGCGAGACAAAATGTACAGAGAACACGAATGTGGAAGACAAAACAATGCGAGATAGAGAAACATATAAGGAAAAAGAAAACAAGGAAGCATAAACTGCAGTTAATCATACAACATGATTATCTACATATATACAATACATAGGATATGAACTCTGAAATATGTCAATGCAGACACAATTCTTATTATGTTTTTTGGAGTCGAGCCATATATAGGACAGTCTTTATTGGAACAAGGCCCGGCAGAGAATGCGGAATGTTACCTGGTATACTATTGCAGCACGAAAAACTGCGCAGCTTTAGGAAAGTATAATGCCATGGACCACCTTATACAGGAACGAAAAGGCATGATTTAATAACTCTTGAATGAGTGACTAACAACTTTATTAATCGAAGGGGTGAGGTTTAAGGGAGTCTAGAGGTGTGAGTTGAAGTACATTTGAGAGTGCTGGACTATGGTCGCCAGAATGGCAAAAGTGGTGCTTGAAGAGAGATATAAATTTATTCTGGATGCATTCAGTGAGGTCAGAATTAGATTTGGACGTTGTACCTCAATCTACAGAGACATACTCTAGTAGTGGAAGGCGCACAGCAGCATATGATTTCAGAAACAGGTGAGTAGTAATCATGCAATATATGACATACAATTCCAAGAGCGTGAAGGGCACGTTGTGCATATTTATTGTGTGAACAGAAGCGTAGTGTTTTGTCGAATTACACACCAAGATCTTTGATTTCATCGACCCTGGGCAGTGGAGCATCCCGAAGGGCGTATGAAAATTGTACATGGTGTGTTTTGTGCGTGTAACTTAATACCATAGTTTTGGAAGCATTTAAGAGTACATACCATTATTGTTTCTGCACCAGCTTGAGAGTGAGAAAATGTCTTTTTGGAGGTCAATGCAGTCGTGAACACTGTTGACAGTCTTAAATATCCTTAAGTCATCTGCATACGAAGCCATGCTGTCCATCTATTAAAATGTTCTTAGCACTAACAGAAAGCAGGGAATGCAATATCGATTAAAACACTTTTGACTCAATGCAGCAGATAGATATAGGCTGGTAGTTAGTAACTGCACTCGCAGCACCCGATTTATGCACGAGCAATATCCATACTACCTTCCAAGTGCTAAAAAATATGCTAGACTTTAGGGAACTATGGAAGATGCTTGGGACAACAGGGACGCTTCTATACGTCTTAAGCAGTGTGGGAGGAATACCATCAACACCACAAGAAAGGGAAGGTTTGAGGCATTTCATACACTTGAAAACAAGGTCTTCATTGACTGATAGCATAAACACTGTGCCAGGCTGAGAAGGAAGGTTACTTGAAGCATCCTTTACACCATAGACACAACAGAAATGTTCTGCAAAGGCATCAACAGTGTTCAAGACATCATCACCATTTTCATCAAGAAGACACCTCTTTGGCACTCTCTTTATAAGAATGACAGCGCACGAAGCTCCAAAAATATTTTGAATTATGTGTCATGCTGGCTTCAACACCATCAATGTGGTTGTAGAGATAATAATAATAATAATAATAATAATAATAATAATAATAATAATAATAATAATAATAATAATAATAATAATAATAATCTTAGCAGTACCATGGCACTCTAGACAGCTCGCAAGGCTAAAAAAGTAAGGCTCGTGCCTGTACGCTAGAGCGTCTGATAGTCGGCCATCTAGAGCAGGAATTTGCTCTAGATGACTGCGCTCGCTCGCTCACACACACACACACAAACACGCTTGCTCACTTGCGGAGCACGTCACACGCACATACAGGGCAACAACTGGGAAGTCGATGGCGCACAATGCACAGGAGTGCCGGTTCACTACGGTCACAAGGAACGGGAGTCCTAATGGAGAAAAAGCTCTGTATAAGAATGGAGTTGCGGTGTTGGACTGTACAGGTGTGATGCAGCTCAGGCTGTCCTGATGCCTTGTTCAGACAGACAGAAGAAGAAATATAAGTGTTTCCAGAGAGCCACACAGCGCCCTACAGTATAGACGGACAAGTGCAATGTTGCGCTGGTATTGGAGGGTGTGCCACTTAAGGGCTTTGAGGTCATCCTTGAAGGCTCGCATGAGCTTGCGACGATCGAAAAGATGGGAGTAGAGAGTGCGCGTTGCCCGGCGCTGAACAAGCTTAAGTTTGTGATGATGTGTGGTATTTTATGGCGCAAGGGTCAGGTATGACCAAAGAGCGCCATGACAAATGGTAATGATATCGATTAATTGTGGATGGCGTGGACAATAAATGCCTCATGGTAGATGTGACATGGCTGTATAAGGGCCTAAAAACTGTCGCTGTATATGGTGTAAAACATGTAGGTGGTAAAATAATGACACAAACTAGTTAGTGATGCGGGCTATGGCAAATGGGTTTCGTTAAAAACGTATGATGTAAGACATATAACAGTGATACTAGGGCTTGAAGAGAGCCCTGGAATACAAGGGCTGTTAATCACATGCTAAAAATTGCCTGGCCAAATTATTTTCAGGGTGTTTACTTCATTTAAGAATTCTAAAACTATTTTTAGGTTAAAAAGCGGTTCATAGCTAAGAAAGTATGATGGGTGAAGAGGTATGTTTTCGCGATATGCAGAAGGGAAATACCTTTTCCTCTCTGCTTCTATTGCAGGACACTGAATAAGAACATGGACAACTGTCAGAATATTGCCGTACTTACTACAAGTTGGAGGATCACTCCCAGTCAAGAGGTAAGAGTGAATACTGTAAGTGTGTCCTATTCTTAATCGACAAACAAGTACTTCCTTATGTCGTGCCGTTTTCCCAGTTATCCAGTTCCCTAGTTTTGGTTTTATCATGTGTAGCTTATTTAGTACCTGGGTATCCCACTCTCCTTGCCAATGCTGCCTCAGCTTACGGTGTAGAAAAGACTTTAGGTCTATGACAGGGATGGGGATATTTGCATCTGTATCGCTAAAGGTTATTGATGTAGCATTTTTGTCAGCAGCTTCATTGCCCTTTATACCTTTGTGGCCAGGTACCCAGCATACGACAATCATTTGGTTGCACATATATGCAGAGCACAATAAACTGTACAGTTCATTAAAGACGGAGTTATTGTGTTTCCGTAGACTACTTAGCGCTTTGACTACACTTAATGAGTCTGTGAAGACAATAGCCCTAGCAAAATTTGTGAGCCTTATGTGTTGAATAGCCGAGAGTATAGCGTATGCTTCCGCTGTAAAGATAGATGTGTGTGGATTTAGTGCCCCAGATGTAGAAAATGAGTCTCCGAGAGCTGCGTAAGAAACGCCAGCAGTGGACTTCGAAGCATCTGTGGAGAATTCTGCGCAGGAGTACTTCTCCTGGAGTTCAAGAAAATGGGAATGTATATGTGCCTCTGGTGCTTGTTTGGATATTTCTACGAAAGACATGTCACATTGAATAGTCTGTCATTCCCAAGGCGGTGGAAGCAAAGTAGGGGCCATTAGTATTTTATCTAGAAGAGGGACCTCTGTTTTTCCTGACAGTGCTTCCAACCGAAGAGACAGAGGGGGCCGGTTGGCTGGGCGGTTACGAAACAGCCTGACAGTGGACATGTCGCGAATCGTAGAATTACATGGATGCTGGATGTCTGATTTAACTTCAGGGCGTAGGAGAGACTTAAATATGTCCATTGGAGATCCAGAGACCACTCATTGGACTCAACGTACAGGCTTTCAACAGGACTAGTCCTGAAGGCACCTGTAGCAAAACGGATACCCAAGTGATGAACGGAATCTAGCATCTTCAAAGCACTAGGCGTAGCAGAGTTATAGACAATGGCTCCGTAGTCAAGGCGCGACCATATGAGACTCTTGTATAAGTTTAAGAGGCACCTCCTGTCACTTCCCCAAGGTGTCCGGGACAAGATCTTCAGTAGATTCATTGTCTTCAGGCACTTCGCTTTCAGATATTTCAAGTGGGGGATGAATGTTAATTTAGAGTCTAAAATGAGGCCCAAAAATTTATGCTCATGGCTCACAGGTAGCTGTTGTCGATTAAGATAAATAGTGGGGTCAGGTAATATACCTCGCTTGTTCGAGAACAGAACACACATGCTTTTTAGTGGGTTTAGTTTAAATCCATTCTCGTCAGCCCACGTAGATAATTTGTTCAGCCCAAGCTGTACATGTCGCTCGCAGATAGAAATACTACATGATTTAAAACCTATTTGTACATCATCCACATATACAGAATAAAACATTGTACGTGGTATGACAGTTTGGAGCGAGTTAATTTTGACAATAAATAATGTACAGCTCAGCACACCACCTTGTGGTACACCAGCTTCCTGCGTGAATTGTAGAGACAAGATGTTATCAACTCTGACACGGAACGTGCGATCAGAGAGGTAGCTCCGAATCACATTTAATAAGTTGCCTCGGACTCCCATTCCAGCCAGGTCACGGAGAATTCCAAAATGCCAAGTTGTGTCGTATGCCTTCTCCAAGTCTAAAAATACTGATAAGAAAAACTGTTTGTGTACAAAGGCATCACGGATATTTGTCTCGATGCGGACAAGGTGATCGGTTGTGGATCTACCTTCCCTGAAACCGCACTGTAGGGGATCGAGTTTTTTGTTGCTTTCAAGAAAATGGATGAGGCGCCGGTTAATCATTTTTTCAAAGAGTTTGCATATACAACTTGTCAGAGCTATAGGCCTATAGCTACTGGCCGAGGAAGGGTCCTTGCCTTCTTTGAGAATAGGAATGACAATTGCTTCTTTCCAGGCGGACGGAATTTAGCCGGCAGAGAACGCTGAATTAAAGAGTGATAGTAGTGTTTTGTGGGTTTCGGGGTTTAGGTGTTTGATCATCTCGTACAGGACTCTGTCACTTCCTGGAGCGGACTTGTTGCAACCATTTAGTGCAGCCTGAAATTCTGCCATACTAAATGGACGGTTGTAGGGTTCATTTCTATTTCCTTTACGATCCAGAGGTAGTCGCTCCGCTTGTTGCCGGTCTCTCAGAAATGTATCTGAATAGTGGGATGAGCTAGAAATCTTTTCAAAATGTGCCCCTAGAGAATCAGCTTGGTCAATAAGTGTGTCTCCTTGTGTATTTACTAATGGTAGAGGATGAGTTTCGTGGCCTTTTATTTTATTTAGCCTGTTCCAGGCTTTTCTTTCATCTGTATATGAATTAATGCTAGAGATGTATTTTGCCAGCTTTCTCTTTTAGCACGGCGGCGTGTTCTTATACCTTCCGACTTTATTTTCTTGAAGTTGATTAAGTTCTCGGCAGTTGGAGAGTCGCGAAGGTGACTCCAAGCCTTATTTTGATTTTTGCGAGCTTTCTTACACTCCTCATTCCACCAGGGATTCCGTCATTTAAAGGGCGATCTGTTCGTTTGAGGGATACAAAAAGATGCAGCATCAGTTATAAATGCCGTCAAATACGACACTGCATCATCGATAGGAAACGTACAGATGTCATCCCAGGTCATATATGTCAGCTCTCTGTATCGTTTCCAGTCGGCACCGTCGACTTTCCAACAAGGCGGATGTGGAGGACACTCATCGCCTTTTGTTAATTTTAGGATGATTGGGAAATGGTCACTCCCGTATGGATTTTTGATGACGTTCCATTCTAGGTATGGCACAAGTGTACTTGATGCGATACTTAAATCTATGGATGAGTGTGTTTTGTGTGCCACACTGTAGAATGTTGGCTCCTTTTTATTTAACAAGCACGCATCTGTGGAGAAAAGAAAATTTTCAATTAAGCGCCCTCTTACATCACAACGAGAATCTCCCCAGAGGGTGTTATGTGCATTTAAATCGCCTAAAATGATGTAAGGTTCGGGAAGTTCTGTGATAAAGCTTTGGAATTCTGTTTTGGATAGTTGGTAGCTGGGAGGGATGTATAGAGAGCTAATTGTTACTAGCTTATGAAACAGCACAGCTCTGATTGCAACTGCTTCAAGGGTAGTTTGCAGCTTCAGATGCTGGCAGGCAACACCTTTATCTCCTATTATGGCCACACCACCTGAAGAGGTGAGGGCATCGTTGCGGTCCTTGCGATAGATCGCATATTGTCGGAAAAAGTTAGTGTGTAAAGATTTAAGGTGTGTTTCTTGGACACACAGCACCCTTGGATTTAGCTTATGTAGTATTTCCTTAATGTCATCAAGATTGTGTAATAGACCTCTGACATTCCAGTGTAGGTATCTGTGTATCCATTTTGTATGTGTTTTGTGCTGTGTGTCTAAGAGAGATCATCATCATCATCATCATCAGCCTATATTTATGTCCACTGCAGGACGAAGGCCTCTCCCTGCGATCTCCAATTACCCCTGTCTTGCGCTAGCGTATTCCAACTTGCGCCTGCGAATTTCCTAACCTCATCATCCCACCTGACTTTCTGCCGTCCTCGACTGCGCTTCCCTTCTCTTGGTATCCATTCTGTAACCCTAATGGTCCACCGGTTATCCATCCTACGCATTACATGGCCTGCCCAGCTCCATTTCTTCCGCTTAATGTCAACTAGAATATCGTCTACCCCCGTTTGTTCTCTGATCCACACCGCTCTCTTCCTGTCTCTTAACGTTACTCCTAGGATTTTTCGTTCCATTGCTCTTTGTGCGGTCCTTAACTTGTTCTCGAGCTTCTTTGTTAACCTCCAAGTTTCTGCCCCGTATGTTAGCACCGGTAGAATGCAATGATTGTACACTTTTCTTTTCAACGACAGTGGTAAGCTCCCAGTCAGGATTTAGCAATGCCTGCCGTATGCACTCCAACCCAATTTTATTCTTCTGTAAATTTCTTTCTCATGATCAGGGTCCCCTGTGAGTAATTGACCTAGATAAACATATTCCTTTACAGACTGTAGAGGCTGACTGGCGATCCTGAATTCTTGTTCCCTTGCCAGGCTATTGAACATTATCTTTGTCTTCTGCATATTCATCTTCAACCCAATTCTTGCACTTTCTCGATGAAGGTCCTCAATCATTTGTTGTGATTCCTCTCCATTGTTGCTCAATAGGACAATGTCATCTGCAAACCGAAGGTTGCTGAGATATTCGCCATCGATCCTCACTCCTAATCCTTCCCAGTCTAAGAGCTTGAATACTTCTTCTAAGCATGCAGTGAATAGCATTGGAGAGATTGTGTCTCCTTGCCTGACCCCTTTCTTGATAGGTATCTTTCTACTTTTCTTGTGGAGAACCAAGGTAGCTGTGGAATCCTTGTAGATATTTGCCAAGATATTCACGTATGCCTCCTCTACTCCTTGATTACGCAATGCCTCTATGACTGCTGGTATCTCTACTGAATCGAATGCCTTTTCATAATCTATGAAAGCCATATAGAGAGGTTGATTGTACTCCGCAGATTTCTCGATTACCTGATTGATGGCATGGATATGGTCCATCGTAGAATATCCCTTCCTGAGATAGACTAAGCTAACTCACGAGGCCTTTCCAGGCCCCGTGATGGGGGTTTTCCCTTTTTTGCCGCCGCGCTCCACGGAGCTGCGCCGTTCCTTTGGCGTCTGGGACGCCAGAATATTGTTACTTGCATCCATTGCCTCTTCAGAGGCGTTGGATGCATAGCGGGCACACTCGGGGGTTTTTCGGGCCTGTCTGCATGAGCAGTGGCCTTGGGACCGGCAGGCACAGAGGTCTGCTGGCCCTTCGTGGCAGGGGGCGGAACAGTACTGGCTGCTCCTGCCAGGGGGGGCTGATGGCGGAACCACCGTCACACTCCGTGTGACGCGGACGGCCGCCAAAGGATGTGGCGCTGCCCCCCCGGTGCGTGACATCACTGTAGGACGGATTCGACTGATTATGTGCAGAAAAACGCTTGCGCGCTTCTGGGAAGGAAATGTTTAGTTTGACCTTGAGTTGAATTATTTCTTTCTCTTTTTTCCATGACGGGCACGATCGCGAATAGGCGGGGTGGTCTCCGTCACAATTTGCACAGTGGGTTGCGGAAGTACAGATGTCTGAGGTGTGTTCTTTGGATGCACATTTTGCACAAGTAGTGTGCCCTCGGCAGCTCTGGGATCCATGCCCAAAACGCTGAAACTTGAAGCATTGACGCGGATTGGGAATGTACGGTCGTATGCGGAGTTTACAATATCCGGTCTCTATTGAATCAGGGAGGTCACTTGTTCCAAATGTAATTATTACATGCTTTGTGGGAATTTCCTTGTCGTCGCGCCTTAACTTAATTTGTTGCACCTTTACCACATTCTGGTCTTGCCATCCATCCAACAGCTCGCTTTCACTTAGTTCAAGGAGGTCGTCGTCAGAAATGACACCTCGCACAGTGTTCATTGTTCTGTGGGGGCCCACAGAGACAGGGATATCACCAAACGCAATAGGTTTTGTCAGCTTGTTGTACTGAAGCTTGTCACGTACTTCCAGAAGAAGGTCGCTGCTTCCCATTTTAGTCACTTTGTAACCCGAGCCGATTGCCTCTGTCAGGCTTTTTGCAACAACAAATGGTGATATCGTACGGACTGTCTTAGTTTCATGTTGACTATGTATAACGTGGTACTTGGGCAAGGTTTCTTTAGGTTTCATGAAGAAGTTGAAGAAGTTGAAACCTTCATCGGTGCGCCCCCCTCTTCAGGGAGCGATCAGGTAGTGAGGGGAAATTTGAAGCCATATATAGCAGTACTGTATTCGGTAGGAATGCCCGCTGCCCACCTCGGAGCCCAACCTGGGGACGTCACAGGAATAGAAATATTCTACCCTGCGTACGCCAGCGGTACATTCCCACTATAACCTAATTATATATACCCAAGATTGGATATATTACACAAGGTTAACCCTTGCCGCTTGGAAAATAGGAAGTTAAAAGAAATGAATAGAAGACAGGAAAGATGGACAAGTGAGAAGGAAAGACGAAGATTAAGCTCAAGTTTGTCAGCGAGATGAGTTTGGTAAGGGGACTAAACTGCATTGAGCTGTGGTGGTACGAGAGAAGTGTAGAGTGCTCTGAAAACCTCAGGTCCCCGGGGAAGAGAGAGACAGGTCACAAATCCCAGAATGCGATGAGCCTAGTGACTTGTGCGGAAAAGTTGAGAGAAGGGCTGAATATTACACCCAGGGTGGGAAGGGTCCTAACGGTCTTCATGGGGGTGCCACCGAGGAAGTAGGTTGGGTTTTCACTTGGGCTTGTTGGTTTTCCATAAGACCGTGTATCATTGCGCGCAAAATGACATGGACAAAAGAGGGAACACGAATAACACACACGAAGCGCAAGGTTGGGTGCACAGAGGTTGTGGTGTGGCTGATATGCATGGCAGCACTTTTTTCAGTGCTAACACAAAGTTTGTTATTGTAGGCCCAGTCGTCCACCTTTACAAAATGTATTTATTTCAAGCGCATATTATTTCAAGCGCTGCGTATTGGCATAATGTTGCAGTGGAAATGTTAACTAGTGAATTAAACACATTCTGTGAAGATGCATTAGGAACTTGGTTTTGAGTTAATCTTTTTCCCGGCTACAGTTTGTAGTATGACAGCGAGATGCATTTTAGTACAAGCTGAAGAGATTTGGGCAGCTTAAGCATACCGACTGCGCAAAGCACTGATGACACCTTTACCCCTTCCCTGCAATGCATGCACTCACACCATCTGCTCTTTCCATAAAAAAAAAAAGAAATCAAAAGCCAATTACAGTGTCACTGACTCAGTACGTGCGGCTTGTCAAACAGGCATCAAAGCAATCCTGGTATACACAGCAGCATGCATAAGTCTTGTATGACGCAGGTCCTCCTATGCATTGCACACGGTGCACATAGTGCAAACAGATTTTTTTTTTTCCCAAGTGCTCAACTACAAGAACACAAAAACTCAAACATGACAGTGCTGTATCAATTTTCCTCCAGTGTGTCAGTGTTCTTGAGCGCTGCACGAGCGATTTATCTCCAACTAGCCCATAAGACACCTGCATTTGAAAGAAGTGAGTTAAGGAGTACTGTGAACTTGTACTGAACTAGATTTCACATGCCGAATCGAAGAGTGCACTTTAAACTAAACGGATGGCATGGCTGAAGATGTACGCGTATTTCCCATTGTTGGGCCACTAGTGTCTTTCGCTTTCGCAAGTTATCTATGCCGCTGGAAACAGCGCAGAGCTTGCCCGTTAAACCCGAGTCCCGAGACCACATAATTCACACACGAAACACGCCGCGGTTCACCACCTGAAGTTCCACACAGTTTATTTACATCACACCACACAGCACGAAGTCAGGAGAGCCATATTTCAAATCACAGCAGCGCAAAACGTAACTGAAATTTCATTTCCTTTGGCAGAGTTTCTCAGCTGGGCTCGTTCACCGCCGGTCGAACTCGACGGACGCGCTAGGCCTACGCGTAATGTAAACAACATTGGCGGTAGACGAGTGCTGATTATCCAGACTTCGCACTTCGAAAGCAAGTTTCCATTCGTTTCGAGCACAAGAAAATATACATACAAGAAGCACAGGCGTTGCCGCAATCGTCTGCAATCGTGATTCGGTTGGATGTTTTAGCAGACGATCGCACTGAGATCGGCGGAATCCAGCGGGCCGGCAGGTTGGGTTCGGTGGCGTCGTTCGAACGCGGCACGAATTCTCGTCGCACTTCCTTCACCCACGGTCGTGGGCCGTGTCGGCCTAGTATCACAACACTGTCTTTAAGAAACACGGTCGCGCGCGTCGTGCGTCCGAAGTACTCGGACGATCGTTGGTGTCGGCACCTTCACATCGGCAGCCATCATCAGGCGTAGCAGCCAGAGGCTTCGCGGACTCTGATTGGTGGAAGCCGGCGACGGTTTGCAGCCTCTGATTGGTGGACGCCAGTGTCGCGTCGGCTCGCGCTGCTGGTTTTCTAGCATCGGCAGCTGGCAAAATCTCCGCGCGCCGGCAAGCGTCACCCCGTTCACGACTGACGCTTTTGACGCATTTGACGCATTGGCGCGTGCCGGTGCGTGGCGAAGCGTGCCTGTGGTTGGGGCTCAAGAGCAGGACACCGGTAAGGATGAACACGGATCGTTTGAACGCACCACAGTTCGCGTGACCGTACACGTGAACGACTAGGCGATGGTGTCACAGCATGGGGCGAACATATTCGCTCCCTATCGGGTCGCGGTGAGTCGGACTTACTTGATTTGTCGCGTGCCCATGTGAATGTTCTATGCATAGTTATTCAGCTAGCGTGTATTAGTGTATGAAAGGTACAATAAATTCCCTTGTGTTTGTTTGCACTACTGTGTTGTCGTTCCTTTGTCCCAAGAGCACATGTGAGACCCCACATCTGGCACTCAACGTGGGGCGTCTTGGGGCATCGGACGATAATTTTAAGTTTTACTCGGTTCGAGACAACCTTTGTTTCAACGAAAGCGTAGTCCTAGCGTGGATTTTGATCGCTAGTGTCAGCAGCGTGCTTTCTTGAGCGAGGCGACGGTTGCTGTAGCGTGTTTGAACTTTTCAACATGCTAAGCCTTCTCGCGAGTGTTTTGTTCAAGTACACTCGTCGGTACGAGAGCCACGTGGTCTGCATCCTGGGAGAGCGAGGCCTAGCACCCGCGGAGCAATGGCAAGCCTGAAGCGAGTGAGTACGAAAGCCTCGTGGGTGGTCCGAATTTCTTATGTAAATAGCTTCTTCTATCTCTTTGACTTTGGAAGTTGCGGCTCAGGGAGCCGGGGGGCCGCGGGCCACGGCTGCCGCTACGGGCTGACTGGTATTGCGGCCTGGAACCGGGCGCTCCGACACCGTCTGGGACGGTGGGCGCCGTCAACTCGGATGCTGTGTGCACCGAGCGGGGTAGACCACCTCACAGAGCTAACGTCTCCTCATGGCTGCCGGTTGTGCACATTTTGGGTTATGTTCTTTTTTTCTTTTTTTGTGGATGCCAGTTGTTGTCAAAGTAGCAACGCATTAGGGCTAAGGCTTTACAATGTCGCCTGTAGCATGATGAGGTACACAACCTGGTGGACCGTGGTGTTGAGGTGTCGCACATTGCTTCCCTCATTAGTTCGCCTCGCGCGAATTGAAATTACTCGTTCGACTCAAGAAAGTAAGCTTTGTTCACGTGAACTGAGCATCTGAAATGCCGCCCGAAATTTTGCTAGCCGAATTGAACATCGTACCACGTGGGCGATGCGTATGCCGAATTCCTTTCCCTTGGACTACTTTAGTGTTTGTCGGGTGCGTTGAGTGTGCGCAGCATGAGTGGAGTCACCCCTGGTTTGCTGTCACCTGCACATCGTCTGCGCTGCTGCCCCGGACTACAATCGAGCTACCCCAGGCGATGCAGATGCATGTGGCCAGTTCGGCGCAGCGATTTCGGCGGCCGCCTGTGTCCGGCTCGCTACCCTCGGCGGCTGGGAAAAGAGCCGGCAGTCACCAACGGCTACAGCGGCTCTCGCCGGCAGGGCGCGTAGGCGCGAGCGACGCTTGCTCGTGCCGACTTCTGCGTCGCCGTTTCCGGAGTCCTGGGCTGGAGTCGTGCCATCGAATCTGCAGACGTGGTGCTGTGACCAACGGCCGCCAGCGGTGAACCACAGAGACAATGTCGGCTCGCATGTTGTGGATAACGTGTGGACATTTCCTCGGCACAGCCACTGTCGCATGTAGTAACTTTTGTTCGCAATGCGCACGATGATAGACTATGTGACATGTTTCGCCGGAGTATGTGTAGTGATTTAAGGTTGGGGGGATGTGGGGATGCGGGACTCTCACGCGTCCCCTGATATTGTTTTCCCCGCATAGCTCTGGTCTCCTGTAGTCCGGCTTCTCCGCATGGCTAAACGCCGCTGGAGGTCGTAGTGGTTGCGGCGCATTGCGAGAGATGGCGCGAGTGTCGCGATGCTAACGCCACCCAACGGCGGGGTGACTTGGGAGAAAAAGGTTGAAGGGGCTTTCTATTTGGCTTGGGATCGGCGACCAACATGCACGAACGCTTCGCGCGTGCGCCGGCCCACTTCGCGGGACCGTCTCGGTGAGGCTAAGAGCAGAACACCGGTATGGACGAACACGGATCGTTCGAACGCGCCACCGTTCGCGTGACCGTACACGTGAACGACTAGGCGATGGTGTCACAGCATGGGGCGAACATATTCGCTCGCTACCGTGTCGCGGTGAGTCGGACTTACTTGATTTGTCGCGCGCCCATGTGAATGTTCTATGCATAGTTATTCGGCTAGCGTGTATTAGTGTATGAAAGGTGCAATAAATGCCCTTGTGTTTGTTTTGCACTACTGTGTTGTCGTTCCTTTGTCCCAAGAGCACATGAGACCCCACAACTTGTAACCTTTTCGGGGATGCCACCCGTGTCCCAACTGGCACTGCTCTCATGCTTGCCGGGTGATGCTTGCTCCTGGCTTGGCCCTAGGGTTGGATATAAGGTTGGAGATGTCAGGTTTGGTTTATCGGGGGATGATGCATGTCTTGTGATGTCCTGTGATTCCGTAAGCTCTGCAGAGGGACGTTTTGGATGCAATCCATGAAGGCCTTCATGGATTGCACCCAAAACGTCCCTCTGCAGAGCTTCCGAAATCACAAGACGCCCTCCTTTAAGAAGCAATTCCGTGCATACCATCAGCTACCCTTGGTACTTCGAATACTTTAAGAGGTTCGATGGAACCTTGCTCTTTCGGGGCCAACCTTGTCTCCAGTATTTCAGAAGGGTGACGTACTCGCCATCCATCGACTGGTGTTGACCCACTGCTTCAAGGCCGACTGGTGTGTCTTGCTCGATGCTGCTGACAACCTCACTCACATACAGCTGCACTTGGTTTCCCTCAGCGGTGGATGCTGGTGTGACAGGGGCTCTTGAAAGAGTATCAGCCATTGCCAGCAGCTTCTCCGGAATGTACCGAATCCTCTACTGGTACCTCATGAGTTTTAGTCGAACCCTTTGGATTCTTGGCAGTAAAGCATCGACATCTATGGAACCCAGCAGTGACGTGAGCGGTCAGTCTCGATTGTGAAGTAAAGACCACGGACATACTCGTCAAACCGCTTGACTGCCCATGCAACTGCCAAGCTTTCCTTTTCCGTCTGGCTGTACCTTTGTTCTGTTGGTGTGAGGGAGCGTGATGCATAGGCCACAGCTGTATGCTCCTCACTCAGCTGGTCTTGTAACAAAACAGCACCCAAGCCAAACGAACGAGAATCTGCGGATATGATGGTCGGGTGCAGTGGGTGGTAGTTCGCCATGCAAATGTTGGACAACATCATATCCTTCAACTTCTGGAACGCATCCTGCTGGGCTGGTCCCCACGCCCACTCGCTTTTCTTGTTGAGCAATCCACGAATGGGCGCTGTCACCTCTGACAAGTGTGGTAAGAACCGTCCCACATGGTTGGCCATGCCCAATAGTCTGCGGACACCACTGACATCGACCGGAGGTTCCATGCGCCTGACAGTGGCAAGCTTGCCTGGGTCTGGCGATATACCACTGCCACTAATAATTACCCCAAGGAACTTGACGCTTGTAACACCAAATTTGCATTTAGACTTAAGGGTCTGCCCGGCGTTCCTAAGAAGACTCAGCAATGCTTGAAGCCGGCAGTCATGCTCTGCCCCGTCTCGGCCAAAAACCAAAATGTTGTCGATCATATTCATGACGCCGTCTTCGCCTTCAAGAATGTAGCTCATTTGGCGCTGGAAGTATTCCGGGGAGGACGTTATCCCGAATGGCAGCCGACGGTAACAATAACATCCAAACGGCATGATGAATGCCGTTAATTCTTGAGGTTCTTCTGCCAGCCTTACTTGATGAAAACTGGAGGTTGCGTCGAGCTTCGAGAACACTTGCGCATTACCCAGAAGTCCCAAAACTTGATCTATGGTGGGCAAGATGTGACGCTCTTGCAACACTACCTGGTTCAGCTTGGTAAGGTCGACACAGATGCGGTATGAACCTGACGTCTTCGGTACAATGACCATACCGGCGCACCACGGTGTAGGCTTTGTCACACGCCTGATCACGCCCTCCTCTTCGAGCCTGTCGAGCTCTGCCTTGATGGCACCATGTAATGGAATGGGCACTTGTCTTGGGACTAGCAGTGAGTAGGGGGTCTGCACCTAGTTTTAAGCATATAGTGTACGCTTCCTGCAGCTCACCTACACCACAACACAGCTGGTCTGATGTCACCTGGTTGTTTGCGATCTCGACCACGGGATCCACGAACTTGACCACACCCAGCTCTCGGATGGCAGGAAACCCCAGAAGGGGCACAATCTCTGACCGAATTACGTACAGCCGCTGCTTCACCAGCTTGTGCTTCCATTGCAGAGTGGTGACAAACGTCCCTAGCACGTCCAATGGTTGCCCCGCCGGACCCGCGAGCTCCCCTTCTGGCGCCTCGAGATGTGATGGAATCCCAGAAAATGTACTGGGGACCACGGTGACCTCTCCGCCGCAGTCAACTTTAAAGCACAGAGGCATTCCGTCAACTTTTACGTTGACAAACTTGGCCCGGGCTCCGCTGCTCAAACCGACTGCACTTAATTCTACAAGGGAAAGGTTCTTGCCAGCACGGCACACTGCTGCGAAGTGTCGCTTCTTACTGCACTTGTTGCAGGTTGCTCGGCGCGCGGGGCATTCTGAGCACAGATGAAAAGACCGTCCGCAAAATCCGCAAGGTGAAGAAGAAACATGCGCTGCATGGTGTGTCTCTTGCTGCTGTGGGCGGTTCTGCATGACTTTCGTTGCGTCCCCGTTTATCAGCCCGGGATGTGTTATCACTGCTGGCGAGCATGCCAAAAGATTTGCTTTTTCCTTTTCTGCGTCTTCCGCCTGACGAACACACATGAGCGCTTCATCTAATGTTGTGGGGATGCGCGACTCTCACGCGTCCCCTGATGTTGTTTTCCCCGCATGTCTCCTGTAGTCCGGCTTCTCTGCGTGGATAAGCCCGGCGATGGTTGCGGCGCGTTGCGAGAGTTGGCGCTAGTGTCGCGATGCTAACGCCACCGAACGGCGGGGTCACTTGGGAGAAAAGGGTTGGAGGCGCTCTCTCTTTGGCTTGGGATCGGCGGCCAACACGCACGGACGCTTCGCGCGTGCGCCAGCCCGCTTCGCGCGACCGTCGCGCGAGGCGAAGAGCAGGACACCGGTATGGACGAACACGGATCGTTCGAGCGCGCCACCGTTCGCGTGACTGTACACGCGAACGACTAGGTGATGGCGTCATAACAGGGGGCGAACGTATTCGCTCGCTATCGGGTCGCGGTGAGTCGGACTTCCTTGATTTGTCGCGCACCCGTGTGAATGTTCAATTGGTAGTAATTCGGCTAGTATGTATTAGTGTATGAAAGGTGCAATAAATGCCCTTTTGATTGTCTGCACTACTGTGTTGTCGTTCCTTTGTCCCAAGAGCACATGTGAGACCCCACAATGTAAGTTTCGGATTCCGGCAGAGCTTGCCCGATAACTTCGTGTCACGAAGGCCAACAATAAAACGGTCGCGGACCAATTGCTCGTCTATGACAAGTGAAACGTAGTTGCAGCGCTTCACCATGTTTCTTAGAGCCGTGAAGAACGCATCAACAGGCTCGCCTGCCTGTTGAGCGCATTGGTGGAACCTTGCGCTCTCGTACAACTCGTTGGCGGGGTGTATGAAATACCCGTCGAGCTTACCGATGATGACACTGTATTTTGCGTAATCTTCGTACGGTACTTGCAACGAGCACAGAATGTCCCGTGACCTGTTTCCCATGCAGTACAGCAGCGTTCTGACGCGAACTTCGTCGCCCGCTGCGTGAAGACCCGTAGCGAAACTGTAGTCCTCGAACTGATGGCGCCATCTTTGCCAAGCCCCCGGGTTCTCGAAGTCGAATTGAGGGGGCAGTTGCAAGTGGGGCGCAGCGACTACCATGACTCCCTTATCGGCAGCCGCAAGTGGCTCGCTGTCCTTGGTGTTGTCGTCCCGAGACATTGTCGTCAATTTGAAGCAGATCCTACTTCTGACACCATGTCGAGACGAGAGGAACGACGCGACCTTTGGCTGGGCCAGCAACGAACAAAGTGTCCGGCGCTGTTTATTGTCATGGTATATATACACGAATGGAATGGAACCGCTTCAGTGGCACCCTCTGGGGTAAGCAGTGGTGCCACCGTGGGCTAGAATGGAACACAACACAACACTACAGAGGCGAGACGCAGCATGAAGGTCAATTCGCTCGCTGCTAATGCTGCGCCAGCACCTCCTCTATTTTTTCAGTGCCAGTGCAATCGCTCGCTCTGCGATGTGAGCCGTTGGTGCACCTTAATTCAGTGAGTTGCCGTGATGTGAAGCTACCCAGAGGGTACGACTTTAGGTACGACTGCTTACGTCACGCGTGCGTCTCAGCCATTGAGCGTGCGCTGATACCATTCCGGATGGGATGTGGTAGACGCTTCACGCGTCTGTTAGGATTATTTCCGACTTCTGTCGTGAGACAACACCCAGAGGGTACTCTCCCCCACGACCGTAAAGCAGGTGCAAACGTTAGCCGACGGGGGAGAGTAGGAACGGGCAATCGGAGAGGGTGGTGAGCCATTGGATCGGCCGCATCTGGCTTGCATTGAAAAAATAGAGGAGGCACTGGCCCTGCCGAGCAGTGTCTGTATGTCGTCTTGTGGTACAATTGTAGATGCGGTAGGTGCTGACGGCGTCGGGCAGCGTCTGTGTCGTTTCCCAAAGCAAGCAGAACAGTGCTAGCACTCAACAAACTTGGTTTAACCGCATGGCACAATGACCCGTCTGCCCTAGCTGTGTATGCGTTTTCGTTTATCTAAAGGAGTAAGTTTGTCATACGTTGGGACACATAAACACAATGCACAGTGGACAGCAAAGTCCGAATATATGTCCTACTTTTTACCTTCCTCTGGTGTTCTCATGACGTTTAGTGGCACAATGACCTCCCTGCCCAGTGCATGCATTTTTATTTATCTAACAGAGTAGGTTTGAATGAATGTGTGTGGTTTAGTGGCGCAAGGGCCAGGTATGGCCAAAGAGCGCCATGCCAGTGTTTGTTAGTTCGCAGTGAAGTGATGAATTCTGAGAAGTAGATGTGACGGGGCTGTAAAGGGGCCTAAAATAGTCGCTGTAAAGTGCGTAAAATCAACATATAGTAAGATAATGCAATGACTAGTGACGTGTACTATGGACATAAAAATGCATTGCTAAAGAATGATAGTATATGCAAGAAGCACTACTACCTGAACAGAGCCCTTGAAACACAAGGGCCTGGAGGCATGTGCTATACAGAACTATCACAATGTATTGGGCTAAAAACATGTAACACAACTTCGTTCAAGAAACCGAGGACTGCTTTGGTGTTAAACAGTGGTTCTTCACCAAGAAACATAATGGGATGAAGAGGGACATGATATCGGTACGTTTGTGGAAAATATTTCTGTCTCTCTGTTTCGGCTTTCCGACACTCCAGAAGGACGTGGAGGACGGTCAGCCTCTCACCACATCTACCACAAGTTGGTGGTTCATCACCGGTCAGTAAAAAACTGTGGGTACCAAATGTATGTCCTATTCTCAGCCGACAGAATAGGACATCAGTTCGCCGTGTTTTTGTTGCGGAGGGCCAGAAACCTATCTGTGGCTTTATCATGTGAAGCTTATTATTTGTTTCAGTGTCCCACAGGTGCTGCCAGTGGCCTCGCAGTTTCCTTCGCAAAAAAGGCTTCAGATCTGTGGACGGAATAGCAGCGGCAGGATTAATAGCTTGCGAAGTAGTTGATTTGGCCAACTAGTCTGCTAGCACATTGCCCTCGATGCCTCTAAGGCCAGGCACCCAGCATATAATGACATGCTGGTTTGAGATATACACTGTGCATAGAGTGGAATAGAGCTCAGTAAGTTCAGGATTTTTGTGTTTACCGAGTGACATTAATGCTTTTACGACGCTTAGGGAGTCCGTAAATATAATTGCCTTTTGAAGTTTTGATTTCCTTATATGCTTCACAGCCGACAACAGTGCATGGGCCTCAGCCGTAAAAATACTCGTTTCCGGGTGGAGTACACCGGATTCCGAGAAGGATGGGCCAACGGCTGCATAAGACACCCCGGCATGTGACTTGGAAGCGTCAGTGTAAAGCTCTGTACACGAGTACTTGAACTGGAGTTCTAAGAAATGTATTTGAATGTGTGCCTCTGGCGCGTGTTTAGTGACCTCTACAAACGATGTGTCACAATCTATGAGTTGCCACTCCCACGGCGGTAACAGTTTCGCTGGAGCCATAGGACAATGATCAAGCAGCGGAACAGCCATTTCCTCACTGAGGTTCCTCACACGCAAAGAGAACGGCTTTCTCGCTGCAGGTCGATTATGGAAGAGTGTGGCAGCGGTCACGTCATTTATAGTTGAATAAGAAGGGTGTTCAATGTTCGCTTGTACTTTCAGAAAATATGTGAAACTGTTGTATGACCGCTGCAGATGAAGCGACCACTGATTCGACTCTACGTACAGGCTCTAGATTGGACTTGTTCTGAAAGCACCGATCGCGAGACGGATACCCAGGTCGTGGACGGGGTCTAGGATTTTTAATGCACTTGGCGTTGCGGAATTATAAATTATAGACCCGTAATCAAGGCGCGAACGGACGAGACTGTTGTACAAGTTCAGGAGGCATTTTCGATCACTACCCCAGGTTGTGTGCGAGAGAATTTTTAAAAGGTTCATCGTCTTCAGACACTTTGCCTTCAGATATTTAAGTTGGGGGATGAAGGTAAGCTTAGAGTCTAGAATTATTCCCAGGAATTTATGTTCACTGCTCACGGATAGTTTCTCTCGATTGATCGTGAGATTTGGCACTGGTGTCACACCTCTTTTGTTCGAGAAGAGAATGCATGTACTTTTCTGTACATTTATTTTAAACCCATTTACATCCGCCCATTTAGACAATTTGTTTAATCCAAGCTGCACCTGTCATTCACAGATAGCGATGTTAAATGATTTAAAACCTATCTGTACATCATCGACATACACAGAATAAAACATGCTATGTGGAATGACTGTATACAGCGATTTCATTTTTACCATAAAGAGTGTGCAACTAAGCACACCCCCTTGTGGCACACCAGCCTCCTGGGTGAATGTTCTAGATAAAACATTGCCCACTCTTACACGAAACATGCGATGAGACAGGTAGCTTTCGACTGTGTTTAACATATTTCCACGGACCCCCATCGCGGCAAGATCTCGCAGAATCCCGAAGCGGTATGTCGTGTCGTATGCTTTCTCTAGATCTAGAAAGACTGAGAGTAAAAACTGCTTATGTATAAAAGCATCTCTAATATAGGACTCAATACGAACAAGGTGGTCTATTGTCGACCTTCCCTCTCTGAAACCACATTGAAGGGGGTCTAGTAGGGGGTCTATTAAGCGCCGATTTATCAGTTTTTCAAATACATTGCACAGACAGCTTGTTAGGGCTATTGGCCTGTAGCTGCTGGCTAGGGATGGGTCTTTGCCTTGTTTAAGCACGGGGATGACTATAGCTTCTTTCCATGCAGATGGAATATACCCAGCATCCCACGTGGCATTGTAGAGAAACAGGAGTGTTTTCAGTGTTTCAGAATGTAGTTGCCTAATCATTTCGTAAATGATATGATCGCCACCTGGCGCCGTGTTGTTGCAACAACCTAGAGATGTCTTAAGTTCAGCTAAGATAAATGGGCAATTGTAAGTCTCGCTCGAAGAACCTTTGCGGTTAAGGGGCTGCCGCTCTTCTCGTTCTTTGAATCTCAAGAATGTCTGTGTGTAATGAGATGTACTGGAGATGTATTCAAAGTGTTTGCCCAGACAATCTGCCTGATCTTCCAGGCCATCTCCTTGAGTACTCACTAACGGCAGCGGGTTCGTCTCATGGCCTTTTAATTTATTGACTCTATTCCATACTTTCGCCTAGTCTGTGTAAGAATTTATACCAGAAAGGTATCTCTCCCAACTCTCTCTCTTCGCACGTCGAACGTGTTCTCCTGCCTTGTGATTTGACCTGTTTGAAATTAATAAGATTTTCGGCTGTTGGAGAATTGCGAAGCAATCCCCAAGCTTTGTTCTGATTTTGGCGTGCTTTCCGGCATTCTTTGTTCCACCATGGGATACGACGCTTATTAGTCAATCCGTTAGTTTGTTTAATACATTTATTTGCAGCATCAATAACAAAACCTGTTAAATATGCCACAGCGTTATCTATATTTAAAGAGGCAATATCATCATTGCTTAAATATGTAAGTTCTCGGAAAAGTTCCCAATTAGCTGAGTCAACCTTCCAACGGGGAATGTGTGAGGAGCATTCATCTTGTTTTGTTAATAAGCTTATCATAATTGGGAAGTGGTCGCTTCCAAAGGGGTTCTTGAGAACAGACCACTCCAGATACGGAATTAATGTACTGGATACTATAGTTAGATCTATGGACGAGTATGTGTTATGCGCCACGCTGTAGTATGTTGGCTCTTTCTTATTCAACAAACATGCTCCTGAGGAAAAGAGAAAGTTTTCAATTAGGCGACCTCTCGCATCGCACCGAGAGTCTCCCCACAAGGTGTTATGTGCGTTTAAATCTCCAAGAACTATGTATGGCTCCGGTAGTTCATTTATGTAGTTTTGAAATTCAGTTTTATGTAGTTGAGAATTGGGTGGGATGTATATAGAGCTGATAGTGATCAGCTTGTCAAACAACACCCCTCGGACAGCAACTGCCTCTTGGGGCGTACGAAGTTTTAATTCCCGGCAGGCAATACCTCTATCGACTACAATAGCCACACCATCGGAAGACACGACTGTGTCATCGCGGTCTTTAGGAAAAATGGCGTATTGCCGGAGAAACTTTGATTGTGTAGATTTAAGGTGTGTTTCTTGAACACACAGCACGTAAGGATTAAACCTGTCTAGGATTTCTTTGACGTCATCGAGGTTGTGTAGAAGTCCTCTGACGTTCCATTGTATTATTTGTGTATTCATGTTGGAAGTGTTTTTTTGTGCTGTGTGTTTAAAAGAGACTAATTTAACTTACAGAGCCCTTGTCGGGCCCTGTGATGCGGGCTTTCTCTTTTTTGGAGCGATCGCGAGATTCTCGCGGCTCTTTTGGTGCTTGCGGCGCTGTCTGGCAGGTTGTTGTGTCCATCGGCTCTTGCGAGGCGCTGGACACGCGCTCTTGCGAGCGGTTGGTTTGACGGGAAGGCCTCGTTTCGAGGGACGAGGCCCTTGAGGCCACCAGCCCGGAGGTCGATGGCCCCTTCTTGTGAGTTGGCGGAGCAGCGCGAGCTGCAGCCGCCAGGGGGGCAGATGGCGTCACTGCCGGCTCACTGTGTATGGGCCGGACAGCCGCCGGAAGCCGTTGCGACACTGCCCCCTGACGCGCCACTTCGGAAAAAGTTTTCTTTGGCAGGTAGGATACCCGCCTGCGTGCCTCCTTGAACGTTAGATTTTCCTTTACTTTAATTGTTACAATTTCTTTTTCTTTTTTCCAGGATGGGCACGACCGCGAGTATGCGGCGTGCTCCCCATCACAGTTCACACAGTGGAGAGAGTTTTCGCATGATTCAGAGAGATGCTCAGTTGCACTGCATTTCGCACAAGTCTGACGGCCTCGGCAGCTCTGCGAACTGTGGCCGAATCTTTGGCATTTGAAGCATCGAAGAGGGTTTGGCACGTATGGCCTGACACGTAATTTAATGTATCCGGCTTCAATGGTCTCGGGTAGAACACTAGAACCAAAAGTAAGGATTATATGTTTTGTCTTTAGCTCCTTGCCATCGCGCCTTATCTTGATTCGTTTTACAGTCAAAACATTTTGTTCTTTGAATCCTTCCAAAAGTTCATCTTCGGTGAGCTCCAACAGGTCGTCATTAGAAATAACACCGCGGGTGGTGTTCATGGTGCGGTGCGGGGTCACAGTCACAGGAAAGTCTCCAAACGACACTAGATTCTGTAGTCTATCATGCTCTTTCTTATCGCGGAGTTCCAGGAGGAGGTCACCACTGGCCATCCTAGTTGCCTTGTAACCCGGTCCTATAGTCTCTGTCAGAGTCTTTGCAACGATAAAGGGTGAGATCACTCTCACGGTCTTTTCAGTTTTCTCACTGTGTACCACGTGGTAGCGTGGAAAGTTCTCAACTTGTCGGCCAAAAAATTTAAAAACTTCTTCGGTGCGCCCCCTCTTTTGGGGGCGATCAGAAAGCGCGGCAAAAGAACTAGCCATGCAAATATTCATGTTTCGGCAGAAACGCCAGCCACCCACCATGGAGTCCTACTAGGGGACGCTGCAGTGCCTGTAAACATAGGCCCTGCAGATGCCAGCTGTACGTCACCACTATAACCGAATATGAAATAACCTAGGCAGGCTACTCACACAGGGTTAACCCTCGCTGCCAAGAAGATCGGAAGGAATATAGAAGAGAGGAGAAGACAGGAAAGATTAAAGGTAAGAGAGAAAGACGAAGGTTGGAGAGGAGGATAGGAAAAGGCAACTACCGATTTCTCCCGGATGGGTCAGTCCGGGAGTGCTGTCTACGTGAAGCCGAGGCCAAAGGGGTGTGTTGCCTCCGCCGAAGGGCCATAAAGGTCCAAGCACTCAGCATCGGCTCAACCCCCAGGATCCCCTTTTCCCCGGACACGGCTAAGCCACGCACGGTTAAACATGGGAGGGTGCAACCCTCGTGTGCTCGGGTACGTGGTGGCGCAACTCACCAAACGCCTGCAACAGAGTAGGTTTGTCATACAGTAGGACACATCCACACAATGCACGGTGGACAGCCAGGTCCGAATATTTGTCCTTACTTTTATTGCGATAGCAATTATATGGACACTCCAAGCGGATTTCTGATGTCGGCATCGTCAGCGCCGTATGCTGTATGTGCGAGTGAAAGCACGCGAGGGATTTTTTTCTCTTCCAGCATGTTGGGGTCAGCGTACTTGAACAGGCAAGTCATCTCCTCCGTGAAAATCGCAATGTTCTCGTTGGGCACTTGCATCCGGGCTTCTAGAAGAACTTTGGCCCTTTCCTTGTGGACGATGCTTGTAAAGGTCTGCAGGAAGCCGTGGCGGAACAGATCCCATGTTGTCAAGGTCAACTCCCGATTCTCGGACCACGTCCTGGCGGCATCTTCAAATGAGAAGACATGACGCAGCTTGTCGTCGCTGTTCCAGTTGTTAAATACAGTGACCCTTTCATACGTCTCCAGCCAGCTTTCCGGATCCTAAAATGTTGATCCGCGGAACATCGGTGGGTCCCGGGGATGCTGTAACACGATCGGTGTAGGCGGCACTGGTGCTGTCATTGTTGAGGCTGTCGTGGCCATGCACTTCCTGGTCTTCTTGGGAAGAAGTCCCTACTCTGGGGGCTGGTTTCGTAGCCTGAGGCTAGCTCGATGGTCCGGGACAACGTTGGTACTGTCTTCGGGGTTCGGGCTTGGATCATGGCTTTTCGGGGGCGTCTGGTGCATGAACATAAAAGCACCTCCACCAGATGTCACATTGTAGTAACGGTGAAGAAAACAGTTGTAAAACTGTGTATGACGAAACTGTATCTTTATTGGGAGAACCTGTGCCCACAAAAGCAAGCTACACTAGAAGAACGATAGCGGCGAACACAGTTGGCGATTGTCGAAATCTGATCAGCGGTGAAAAGCGTGGGCTTTTATACGAGTCATCGAAGGTTCTAGAGTAATCCCTGATGCCCGTATGTATTTTAGAAAAACTAGACAATTCGCGTCGCTCATACAATCAGATAACATAAGCATCAATGAGAACAGACAATGGATAGAAGCATGGATAACGTTAGAAAAACTTCCGATACATGCAGGCACGTCCTGCGCCGAGCGATATCGTTTAACATTTGTTAGCCGGTGAAAAGCGGTTACCAGTGAAAGATAAACAAGTACACGTATCAATATTACGAGATAAAGCATGCAGAAAAGAATGAGGAGCAGGCTTCTGTTGAAAAGAGAGTGTCTGATAAAAAGGCGACTTCATACTCTGCTTGCAAGCTCCACGTGCCGTGCACGACTGCAAACTTTGGCCGAGATGTTCACAGCAGCATATGCTATCCGCGGACTGTGTTTTTTCACCAAGGCCGAGGGGTGATTAAGGACCTCTTTAAAGGTCCTCTCCGCACCCAATACCCAAGAACATGCACCCCATGTTTAACGCCGGCCGCAGACGAGCGAGAGCGGTGGCACTCGAACGGTTACGCAACGACCCAAACACTCACTACACAGACGCAACTCCCTACCGCTCGAGGCTGAGAGCATTTGCTGCAGTCGTCACTAGAGGTAACGAAGCAATCACGTCGGCTACGATCCGTACCAAGAGCACGGCCGTGGCCGAAGCGGCGGCCATAGCACTAGCCATAGGAGCGGCAGAGGGCAAGAGGCAATCTGCACACGTTCTCACGGATTCGCAAGAAGCTTGCCGACTGTTTCTCAGGGGCGTCCTCCCTCGGAGCGTCCTAGGCATTCTAGGAAACAACCTTCGAGAAGATCACATCATCACATGGTGCCCCGCTCACGAAGGTGTACAGGGAAACGAACGGGCGGACCGCCTGGCTCGAGGACTAATTTTCCGAGCCGCGGACACATCAACCCGGGAGGAATACCTCACACCTACGCTGCCACGAGATATCCTCGACAGCCAAAGACGCGCAAGGCAGACAATGGCGCCACCCCACCCTAAACTCACACGCTGGCAATCCCAGGACTGGAGACGCCTACAAACGAATACATATCCCAATATACACACACTCAGCAAAATACACCCGTCCCAATACGATGACTGCTGTCCTTGGTGCAGCGACACACCAACCCTCATACATATCACTTGGCATTGCAAACAAAGACCAGCAGAGGGAAACTCACCCCTCGTTACACGCAACGAACTTGAAAGGTCGTGGGAGGCGCGACTCACCCGGCAGGACCTGGGAAGCCAGCAGGCAACCTTGGACCAAGCTGAACGAGCCGCTAGAGCCAGTGGGGCCCTGGAATAGGGGCTTCACCCGCAAAAACCTCAGTCTGCTATTTCAATAAAATGTTTATTCCTCCTCCTCCTCCTCAGTTCGAACTTCGTTAGATTCGCATAAACTTGCATTCCCCTTGGCGTTCGATGTGACAAATTCTACTGTATAAACAGATAGAAGGGAAGCAGTTCCAACAAACTTTCTACTTCAATTTTATGATGTTATGCTCTTCCACTGTGAGGGTTCCCACTAGGCCCAAGAATTCTGACTCTCCAACACCCAACTCAGACCTTCAATGGGGTTGCAGTCGCTAGAAGGATGCACAGATTAGGTCAGTGCTAGCAAAGGGCTGCACTTGCTTGACTATATCCATTACTTTGCCAGTGAAGGCCACAGGGTAAGCCAATGCCAAAGCTCGCTGCACACCAATGCAGGAGCATGAAATACATTGTCAGCGTGATGATAGCTTCCTCAAATGCAGCTTTCAATGCTGATTGCCGTGGTCGTGTACACTCAAGTAGTAGCGGCACAAAAGGTTTTATAGTGTTTCGTCAGTATGCTGGCAAGACAACCCTCATAGACAGCAACAACGTGTTTCTTTATGCTGGCGTGTCCCAGACAAGCAGCTTATCGATGCCCCTTTGGAAGCAAGAGGGTAATATAATCATCTGCATTTCTCCAATCCTTACTGTGTCTCCAAAGTAACGATAAATGCTGTTTCCATTTGTGGGGTCTTCCCCAATCCGTAGCGCGGTCAATCGCAGCTACGTAGGGTTTGGGCGAATAAGGCAACAAGCGAGTCAACTCAACGTTTATTGCTGCGGGCAATAAAACACATTTGCAGAGGGAAGTCCCCTCTGTATAATAAGTAATAAAATAGGCTTGCCTCGTCATGTGTGATAGTCCCGGAAATGAGGTCACTCACGGGTTGCAGTGGGTATATCCGTAGGAGCAGGTCAGGTGTAGCGAGGTCAGAGAGGCCCAGGGGTCTCTCGGTCGCGCTCTTTTATACCTTTTTACCTTTTCGCGAGGGGAATGTCCTCCTCGTCCGTTGGATACTTTCCCTCTTCCCGCGCAGGCACACGCGTCGTGAGAGGCGAGCGAGAACCGGGAGAGGGCAAAGTACATCTCTCACGTGCCCACCCGGCTCACGCCGAGTGCGCTACGTGCGCCAGCGAGGGCGAGTACCCGCGGGAGGAGGTGGCGGCGTGTGCTCCCCACATCCTCCTCCCCTTAAGAAGGCCCCCGTACGTTGAGGCTGGCACCTAGGGACGTCCGTTTGCCCGAGTACTCGCCGAGGTTGGCGACCGAGGAAGTGTCGGGCTGGTGGTGAAGTAGCCCTCAGCTGGCGGACACTTGATGCCGACTCGGAGGCGGCTGGTCAGCTGCACTGCTCGGGCTTGCAAGGCGGGCTTGCTAGGCGGGATCGTTGTCGGGGCTCGAAGGTGGCTCTCAGTGCCGCGCCCCAGGTGTCGGCTGCGCTGGAGGGGGCGGTCGGCTGCCGGCCGCCGGCTAGAGGTTCGTGCGGCTGCAAGGCCGGCGTAGCGCCATCAGTGCTGCAAGGGCGTCAGTTGTTCCAGCGCGTACTGCAAGCAATTCGCATGGCCGTATCTCGTCTTGCTCTGCTTCTGGAAATTATTAGCAAACTGCACGGAGCGGCACTGTGATCAGCTGCCTAGTTGGCCGTATCCGGGAACCCCGTCGACGTCTGTTACGAAGGGAATGTTCGCAAGCATCATCACCAATTCGAGTCGCAGCACAAGATAATCACTGCACTGGCCCTCACAGCAGTCTTTGGTCAAACCGCACCCCGCATACCCACGTGTCGAACGTTCACGCCACATTCCCATCGTGGCCAGTGAGGGTACTTGCTGGAGCGACGACTCTTCGTCCATACTCGGCGTTCCGTGGTTACTAGACGTTCGCTTCCCCGGCAGGAACTACCAAGGTGCCAGCTCGGCGCGGCTGTATGCTCACGCGGTATGCAACGTCACCCGGACTTACGAACGTTCCTTGCAGTCGTCGGGTTATGCAACTGGCAGTCAGATTACTTTCGCCTGCTACGCAAATTGTAGCGCGGCAGCGGGCTCGCTGTTCGGTTCTGACTGCTCTCTCTCACCGATCGCGGTTGAGGGACGGCCTGATCGTCATCCCACTGCTCATCACACGGCACGTAGCGTTTAAGGTCGCTCAAGTGTACCGGTCCCGATCGGCTTTCCTTTCTTGTTCTCGAGCTGGTGAACAAGTGAGGAAACCTACTCTCTCACTTGATACGGCCCGGTCCACTTCGGCTCCAGCGAGGCAGCGAACTGTTTGGTAGCATCGCTGAGAACATGCTGGCGTCAAAGCACCAAATTGGCCACTTCGTAGTGGACGTTCCGATGCGAGGGGTCGTACTGCACCTTCTGTTGTGCCCTAGCAGTGCGAAGATTACAGCGTGCTTTATGTAAAGCTTCTGTCATCTTGGCACGTAGATGCGTCGCGTATTCAGCTCGTGCTGATGGCGCGACTGGCATTCCGCTGCGATCCGCGAGAACCCTATCCATCGGATTCGGCAGCTCTCTCCCCAGGTTGAGAGAAGAAGGCGCATACCCAGTCGAGCTGTTCACTGTCGATCGCAATGCAAGCCCGATCTCTGGAAGGTAGGTATCCCAGTCCTTATGTCTTTCAGAGAACGCGACAAGCATGTGCTTGATGTTGTGATTGACTCGTTCAGTGGGGTTCGACTGAGCATGGTACTTTGTCGTTTTCTTGTGCTTAATGCCAAGTGCGGCGCATGAGTCAACGAACACCTTTGCAGTAAAGTAGGACGCATTGTCCGTTATGAACTGCTCCGGAAAACCAAACCTGGTGAAAACCTCCATCAACTTATCCATGATCACCCGTGCCGTCAGTTTTCGTAGGGGGAAAAGTTCTACCCATTTACTGAAGTGATCCATGACCACCAGCAAGAATTTGTTGATGCTCGGTGTTGTAGGATACGGTCCCATGACATCACACGCTGCAATTTGCCAGGGAGCCTGGCTTTCGATATGCTGCATGAAGCCGGGCGTTCGTCTGCCTTGGGGCTTCACGCTTTGGCACATATGACACGAGCGGGCGTAGCGAATCACGTCCCATTTCATGCCTGGCCAGGTAGCGAAGCGACACAACTTAACGTAAGTCTTGGGCCGCTCGCGTGCCCAGCGATGCACGAGTCATGAAAGTAGCGTAGCAGTGCTCCTCTCAACGCGCGCGGTATCACCACCTTAAACGCGTCACTTGTGTTGTCCTCGGTGGGAATATACCTGAGCAGGATGCCGTCGGAATTCAGCAGATAGGAAACCAGTGCGCTCACAGCATTACCAGCTGTTCCTGAGTGCTCCAGACCGACAGCAATACCAGCTGCCTCCATGTGCGCGGCAGCCGCGCCGCCCAGCTCCCGGAGCCCGTCGAGGACTTTTCGACAAAACGGATCCTTCTGCTGAAGACATCTCCTGCGGAACCGACAACATCTACGTAGTTCACGCTCTCGCCCAGGATTGATGGTTGTTCCGCGTCCCTTACTCGGGCTACGGCCAGGGTTTCTCCCTCGCCTCGGACTGGCGCTCGCGAAAGTGTGTCAGCAGCGGCATTGCTTTTTCCTTTGCGGTAGCGCACGGTGAAGTCGTAACGCTGCAGCAGCAGTGCCCAACGCGCCAAGCGGCCACTTGGCTTGCTCAAGCGCCTCAACCAAGTGAGAGCGATGTGGTCAGTCTCAATCGTGAATGCCACTCCGTCGACATAGTAGTCCAACTTTCGCAGGGCGAAAACTATCGCGAGACACTCCTTCTCTGTCACCGAGTAGTTCATTTCTGCCGGCGTCAACGAACGGCTCGCGAACGCAAGCGGTCGGAGAATGCATCCGTGCTCCTGAAGCAAATTGCACCTAGACCCAGGTCGCTTGCGTCTGTTTAAATCACAAACTTCCTATTCAAGTCGGGCAGCTGGAACTCTGCCGTGTCAGCGAGCACCTTTGTGAGGCCACGCAGTGCCGCCTCCTGCTCTTGACCCCAAGTCCAACACTCGTCTTTCCTCAAGAGCTTCGTAGCACTGCCGCGCAGTCTGGAATAAATTGGCAATAAAAGTTCACCAATACCACAAAGCATCTCAGTTCACCAATATCTTTCGACAATGGGTACCTCAGTATAGCCTCGAGCTTAACCTCACTCGGCAGAATGTGGCCATTGTCCAGCGTGAAACCCAACAGCGATATTCAGGACGCAGCTATCTGAGCTTTACTCGGGTTCAGCGTGATACCCGCGGACCTCAGCCTGTCTAGGACGTCTCTCAAGTGGCTCAAGTGCTCGTCGAAAGTTTTCAAATAAACCACTATGTCGTCAAGATATGCGAGAGCATGTTGCCACTTCGCCTCTCCTAGAACTCGGTCCATCAACCTCTGATAAGTAGCGGGAGCTCCGACTAAGCCAAAAGACATTCTTTTGAACTGAAAGAGCCCGCGGTGACAAGTGAAAGCCGTTTTCTCTTTGTCACGCTCGTCCATTTCGACCTGAAAATATCCACAACTAGCATCGAGCATCATAAAGTACTTCGCCCCACCTAGGTTAGATACCAAAGAGGAAATGGAGGGTAGAGGGTAGGCATCCTTCTTCGAAACCTCATTCAGCCTGCGGTAGTCTACACAAAGGCAATAAGTATCGTCCTATTTCGGGACTAGAACTACCGGGAAGCCCCATGGGCTGTTCGACCTTTCCACAACGCCCATGTCGATGAGTTCGTCTAAGGCGTTGTCAAGTGCTTTCCGCTTAGTCAAGCTTATCGGCCGAGGATTACATTTCCACGGCGCAGCGTCACCCGTGTCTATCCTGTGCCTGACTAGCGTAGTGCGGCCTGGACGGTCCGTGAAAATCGAGTCGTATTCATACAACAGTGGTGACAGTCGTGCCCTTTCTCTCTCCAGCAGGCTATGGACCTCTGACAAAAGTGGGTGCGCTGCCCCTTGCAAAACCGTGGCACAATGAGAGGGCAAAGTGCATCTCTCCCGTGTCTGCCCCGCTCCCGCTGCGTGCACACGAGAAGATGTCATGCCGAGTGCGCTACGTGCGCAAGCGACGGCGAGCGCTCGCGGGAGAAGGTGGCGGCTCTGCACACATTACACCCTGCTCGAGCACGGTGTTCATACTGACACGTATAGATGTTTATCTTTCACCGGTGGCCGCTTTCCACCGGCTAACAAATGTTAAACGTTATCGCTCGGCGCAGGACGCGCCTGTATCGGAGGTTTCTAGAACGTTCTCGATGCTTCTAGAAACGTTCGCCCTTCAGGTCGCCTCGCACGATGGAGTCTGAGACTTCAAGCATTCGACATCACCGTCGTCTACAAGTCCGGCCGAAAGCACTCTGACGCCGACTGCTTGTCTCGCGCCCCCGTCGAACCGCCGCCACAGGACGACCAGGATGACGACACTTTCTTGGGACCCATCAGTGCCGACGAATTCGCTGAAGAACAGCGAGCCGACCCGGAACTAAGGAGCCTTGTAGACTACCTAGAAGGCAAGACCGTCACTGTGCCGAAGGTGTTCAGGCGAGGATTGGCGTCGTTTTTCTTGCAAAACGACATTCTCCTAAAGAAGAACTTTTCGCCTCTCCGAGCCAACTACCTCCTCGTGGTACCCTCAGCGTTGCGTCCAGAGGTTCTGCAAGCTCTCCATGACGACCCAACGGCTGGACATCTCGGTTTTTCCCGCACACTCGCGAGGATACAAGAAAAATACTACTGGCCTCGCCTCTCTGCCGACGTCGCCCATTACGTAAGGACATGCCGAGACTGTCAGCGACGCAAAACACCACCGACAAGGCCAGCCGGACTTCTACAGCCGATCGAGCCACCTTGCCGACCGTTCCAGCAGATCGGGATGGACTTACTGGGGCCTTTTCCGACGTCGACGTCCGGGAATAAATGGATCGTCGTAGCTACGGACTACCTCACCCGCTACGCCGAAACAAAAGCCTTGCCCAAAGGCAGTGCCGCCGAGGTAGCCCGATTCTTCGTTGAGAACACCCTCCTGCGTCACGGTGCCCCAGAAGTCCTCATCACCGACAGAGGCACGGCCTTTACGGCAGAACTAACTCAAGCTATCCTGCGATACAGCCAGACAAGCCATCGCCGGACCACCGCCTACCACCCGCAGACGAATGGCCTCACCGAGCGCCTAAATAAGACCATCGCCGACATGCTGGCAATGTACGTCGACATCGAACACAAGACGTGGGATGCCATCCTTCCGTACGTGACCTTCGCATACAACACGGCCGTGCAAGAAACGACGCACGTGGCGCCGTTCAACCTGGTCTACGGAAGGAACCCGGCAACGACGCTTGACGCCATGCTACCGGACGTCACCGATGAGGAAAATCTAGACGTTGCCACCTATTTGCAGCGTGCCGAAGAAGGTCGACAGCTCGCCCGCCTGCGCATCAAGAACCAGCAGAGGACCGACAGCCGACACTACAATCTTCGACGACGCTACGTCGAGTACCAGCCCGGAGACCGTGTTTGAGTCTGGACTCCGATACGCCGACGAGGACTTAGCGAAAAACTCTTACGTCGCTATTTCGGACCATATAAGATCATCCGACGTATTGGCGCACTGGACTATGAGGTCATGCCAGACGGCATTTCGCAATCACAGCGGCGCCGCGCACGACCGGAAGTCGTCCATGTGGTGCGTCTTAAGCCTTTCTACGCCCGCTGACGAACTTAGGTACTTTGTTACTTTATTTTTTTTTTCTTCTTTATTACGCGTGGTTTTGTTTTCGCTTTCACATTTGTTTGTAGCATCGGGACGATGCTTTTTAAGGGGAGGGTATTGACACGTATAGATGTTTATCTTTCACCGGTGGCCGCTTTCCACCGGCTAACAAATGTTAAACGTTATCGCTCGGCGCAGGACGCGCCTGTATCGGAAGTTTCTAGAACGTTCTCGATGCTTCTTTCCATTGCCTGTTTTCACCGACGCTTATGTTATCTGATTGCATGACTGACGCGAATTGTTTAGAACTTTCTGGAAGACACGCGGGCATCAGGGATTAATCTAGAACCTTCGATGACTCAGGTATAAAAGCCGACGCGTTTCGCCGCTGATCAGATTTCGACGACCGCCGACTGTGTTCGCCACTTTCGTTGTGCTTCGAGTGTAGCTTGCTTTTGTGGGCACAGGTTTGCCCAATAAACAACCAGTTTCGTCATACTCAGTTTTACTACTGTTTACTTCAGCGTCACTACTACGTGACAATACGATAGTCACACTATGGGGTCAGCAATGGCACCGAACCTACACCCAGCCATGCCAGCAAACACAGAGGATGCACATCCATACCAAGATGAAACAGAGAATATTTTCCTGTAATTTTGATGACTACCCTGTAGTTCAACCTGTTTTCTGGCTAGTGGCGGTAGTTCAAGGAAGCACCCGTTCTTTAGTTTCGTTTCGAAATATGTTACCGCACTTCACAGCAGCACAAAACAGCGCTTATTAATATTGAGAATTTATATTTTTATATTAGGGAAAGAAACAAAAGTTTTCTGTCGATTGCCATTTATTCTCAACTGTGTTTTACGTAGACACCACAAAATGTTTTGAACGTCATTCCGATTGTTGTCTGCATTTAGCGGGGTTCTACTGGATTTTGGGGGCTCGTATCATGGGTACAAACCTTTTGGGTTCCTGACTTGCGGGTTCTTTTTATTTGTAGTTGGCAACACTGGTAGTAATTGTCTGGCTAACACAGCTATCAATACAGACAGAGGTACAGTCAATGGCTAGGACCTACAACAGTGCTGCAAAAAAAGCAAAATTGTTTTGTGTTTACGACAATTTAACAGAAAAAAGGAAAAATGTGTCAGGCACTATAAAAGCTGAAATATGGTTTACTGATTGTTATTCAGTAAAAAAAAAGCCAATGGCGCCCGTCCCCGACTGGGTCAAGTTGGGACAAGGGACATTTATTGTAAAGACGAGATGCTTCGCAACAATAGTCATGCAGCCCTTCCGGAGAGTGGTATTGGCAGCATTTTTTTTTTTTTCAGTTTTGGCATGAGTAAAGTCCAATACTGCGAGCTTCTCATGATACAAATGTAGATGTCTTATCCAGATCACCAATCGTAAAATTTTGCTGAGAGGCTGCTCTATATATCAACAGTGTCCACAAGAGCGGCCACTGAGTTCCGGTCTAGAATGTCACGTACCTCGTAAAAGCACTGGTACAGCTCATTCACCGAGACACCACTGTCCGCTGTAAGCCAGTCTGCATGGTGCAGTGTGAGATGGTGGTCAGTTCCTCCTCACTGGTCAAGCAATGCATAGTGCCACACTCACTGAATGGGCTGAAGTTGCGCTGCTGGTGCAGTTCTCGCAAGGCCTCCGTGCGACCCCGGAAGGTGCTGGTTGAAAACATGGCTGTAACAAACATTGCACAGTCACTTCCAAAAAGCATTTATTTACTCCACATTAAGGGCAGTTGTCATTAGTGTTATCACAGTATCTGCAGTGTGCGACTGCATTCATGCAAGTTGGATTTACTCAGTGGATCGCTGTGAAAGAGGCCCTCTGCGACAACGCTCATACAGCTCAAGTGTTTAACCAGAATGATCAGACTTGGGAAGGCCAATGCCCAGCTAGCCACAAAGCAGCTGATTTAGGGGGGGGGGGACTCGGTTTTGCATAGCAAAAAATGGCTAAAAAAATAGATTTTTTGAAAATCAGTTTCTATAACTCTTTTTCTATCGGATTCCGGAAATCATGAAAAAACAGCATTTCTCAAGCCACAATATCTCCGTAATGGCGCAACCGAGCGCCGCCATGATGGAGCAAGAATTATTGAGGAGGCGAAGCAGCGCTCTATCGGGACCCCTATAAAGTCACGGCGTCTGGCACGGCACTGACGCGTCCTGTGTCGTGAGTCGGTTCGACAAGAACGCAAAACACGAGTGGTGTGCTCTGCGAACAGGCTCGCCGGTTCAAGGCCATTCGGTAGCGACTCACCACTAGCGCTTTACACACGAATGGAGGTGTTTCTTGCACCTCTTCGCTGGCTCCAAATGCCTTGAAAAATTAGCGATAAAAACGTGTCACTTACAGAGCAATCACCTGCATGATGTATTTTTGAGAGCACAGCTCTTAATGGGCCGTTCCTGCGGCGAGCGGCGGCGGTGTAACGGACCGAATGAGCACAACAGCAAAGGATGAAAGAAAAAAGCATAGTTCCGACAATTCGCTACCAGATGACGCCAGAATACCGCGCGTCATCTGTTCACTTCTTTATCTTTCTTCGATCACTGCATTTCATTGGCTAACAAACGTCAAACGTTATCCAGCGATGCAAGATGCACCTGCAAGTATCAGAAGTTTCGCACGTGTTATCGATAGTTCTATCCGTTGGTTGTTGTCACAAAAGCTTTTTGTAATCTGATTGCATGCGGGATGCAAATTGTGCAGTGCTTGTGATGAGGTTCTTTCAATAAATTACTCGCTACTGAGGCACAGCCTCAGTGCATGAAATGACGAAGCTGTTCGTTACCACAACAAGCCATTCGTTAAAGAAAATACAGCAAAGAGAAAACGAAACTCAGCAAACTAATCACAAAAACAAAAGAGGATTAAGTCTAGAAAGAAATAATAAAAGTCAGAAGGGGCCTACAGTTTCATGGTTCGCACTAGAGCTGTGGGATGGACTAGAAGCGGCGACAGAGGCGGAGCTCGAAGTGGAGTAGCGGTCACGAAACTAGAAGCCGTCGAAGAAAATCCTGGTCGCCCCCAGGCGAACACCAGGGATCCCATAATGTAGGAGGAAGTTCCGCAAGTTCCACTGTGACGTTGGGCACATGGATAGGTAGCCTTAGTACGGTAGAGATCTTGTCACCAGACACCAAGTCCAAGGGCTTCATTTCTCCCACGTCGGTCGGCACCTTATCATCAGGCAGCCATGATCGACGCTGCTGTGGAGATAGGCATAGTGGAGACTGGCAACGGCTAGACGCCCTTGCGGCGTTCACCAGCCGGAGCTCGGGCACGGCGCTGTAGACGCTGGGCCGCCTGGGTCGGACGCCCTTCCGACGTTCGCCAACCGCAGGCTGCAGGAAGAAGTTGGATGTCGTGTCGATCCCAGGAGGGAGCCTGGACTCCCTCTTCTTCCACGTCTCCCATGAAGGCTGTCGCTTGCTTGTTTGCTTGCTTGTTTCTCATTTCTGGCACTTGCACACTATGATCACAGCACTCGCGCACTTCACATATCACAGTGCTTTCTGAAAGCCACACGGGCATCAGGGAACCTTCAACGAGTCATGTATAAAAGCCGACGTGCTCGACAAGCAGATCAAATTTTCGACGATCGCTGACTCAGCTTGCCACTATAGTTGTGAGTGAGTGTTACTTGTTATGCAATGAACATGCGCATCCGAAACAGATGCACACAAGTGCTGAACTTCGAATTGCTTTTTAATGTATGGATGAATTCTACACAGGAGGTTGGACAACAAAAACTTACGTCTTGTTCTTCAATGCAATAATAATAAAAAAGAAAAGAATCACGCTCATAAAATTCACCAAAACCACTCTTCCTAGCAAATCCATAAGTCATTTGCTAGCCTCAACAGCTTCTTCTCCTGCTGTGATGTTTTGTGCCTGTTTCGTGCTGCGCTTGCGCAGTGCGGCCTCATATGCATTCCTACGTAGTAGTGAAGAATTTTGGCTATAGCGCCAATTTTGCGTTTGCGGCACGGAAACGTGAGGTCGAAGTTTTGAAGAACACGGTCAACGGTTCCCCAAGAAAGGCACGGGTAGAAAGCCCTCGCCTTTGTTGCAACGTGGAAAGTGCGCACAAAATCTCAGAAGCCAGTGCCGCCGGCGCAATGCGGAAGCGTTCGAGAGCTCTAATAGAGACGGAAAACCTGCAGATTGCAAAAGAAACCCCGACAGCTTGCATGTCAAAATTTAGAACTTTTCCGTCCAAGGATACCTACGCATGCGCTAACACTACATGCGAGCGAGTGAACTGTGGCGGCGTCGGCAGACGTCGTCTGCTCCAGGAATACTACTGTAGCTGGTTTCATGTGAAGTAAGACATCCAATTAGGACAGTATTTCATTAATAGTGCTGCTAAAATGTCCCCCACTGCTATTTATTGACGTTACAAAATGAAATCTGAGAAAATTTACAATATACGAGATGATATCGCGATTTTTGTGCGTCGCGATCATAGAACATGTAAACGATGGCAATGCGCCCGACGCATTACTTGTCACGCTGCTGCGAAAACTGTATTTCCTCCTCGCCCGACCGTGACTTTATAGGGCCGCCTGCACGTGGTGTCGAGGCCTAGCAGATTCCTCTCTTCAAATACTTCTTTCTCCGTGGCCGCCATCTTGGTGTCGTCGGAAAGTGTATTTCTCGGTCTTCAAATTCGCCGCTTTACCTGTCTCCTCCATACAGAAACAAGCACACAAAAAGCAAATGATTGAAGGTCGTGTCGGAGTCTGGGATTGGCTGCACTTGCCACGTGACTCCAGCTAGAAGCGGAGCTTGGGCTTGTTGGTTTTCCCTCCTGGTGTTAACAGCGCAAAACCATAGACGGCGACACGGGACGAGAAGACGACACCACGAGCGCTGACTTTCAACAATGTTATTCGAAGGAAACACGGCTTCTTATACACTTGCCCATAGGCATCACAGATGTCACAGACACGTCATTACACATCATGTGACACACGCACTTCTGCACACTCATGGAAAAGATTGCACGTGCAAAAGCTCAAGTTCTTTATCTGTTAGCAACAAGCAACACATTGGTCACGAAGTCTAGCAATCTCGGCTGCCTCAATAATCTCCCAAACCAGCTGGTCATTGTGTTTTTCCAGCACTCCACAGCATTTGAATTCTGTGGCACAAGCTCTGGAGGGGGCAATCTCTGACGTGGATGCCCAAATTCCTCCTTGCCTGCTCGACGTTATGCTTATGTTCTTTTAAAAATCTTTCATTTCTGCATCTACCAGTTTGCCCCTACATACTTTTTCCCACATTTCAAAGGTGTACAATACACCACGGTTTCTGCCCAGTCTACAAGGCGGCTCTGGTGATTTATCGTGACCCTTGCTGCCTTATTGGCTCTTCTGCATTGGTGCGTCCCGCAAAGGCTTTTCAGTTTTTTCGGGGCTGTAAGCACAACATTAACTCCAACTTTTCGCCTTATCTTTTCCAAGAGGTGAGATATGTTGTGCACGTATGGCAGGGCCATAATCCTTCGCTGAATGGTACCACCAGGCCCGCCTTTACAGGGCTTGCTTATGCCTCCGTCTCTTCAACAGCACCCGGCATCGGCGGGATACATCGCGCGTCATCAACAGATCTATCAAGGCTCTGTAGAACGTCCCCTTGGCGAAGATGCGTGCAGACATCTCCCTGAAAAGGAGAGCAATAGAAACACAGTCGCCCAGAAGCCGGGTCCATACCAGAGGAGTCGAGGTGCTGCCTCACTCGGTCTTGGAGGTTCTATGTCGTGGACCGAAGTTCACTGTTGAGCCCCAGACTTCTACACTGGAACTACTGGCAATGGCATGATGAGTTGCGCGGGTGAGGCCAGAGTCTGAAAGTGCCAGGTGCATGTCTGACGATGCCTATGGGCAAGTGTATAAGAAGCAGTGTTTCCTTTGAATAAACATTGTTGAAAGTCAGAGCACTTGGTGTCGTGTTCTTGTCTCGTGTTCCCATCTAAGGTTTTGCGCTGTTAACACCCGGGTGACTCCAGCGCAGTTCGCCATTGGTCCAGTGGCCGGGTCGTCTGCTCAGCTCTTTGCACCTCGCCGCCGCCTTTTCGATTATGCAGTCCCGGACTGTCCGCAAACTGTCTGCGGCTTCCGGTATGACTAGCCCTGACAGAAGAACGCGTCACAGTCATATGATCCAGCTGTGGGGGACTGCCCGAGGTTTCGTTCGGAAGCACCGTGACTGTAAGTCACTCTCCTGGCTGCTGTCGTCTGCTCTAAGTTACTCGTAGATAGCCCCCTACCCAGTGAATTCAATAGCGTGGCCTTCGAAATGATGCAGTTTCAGAGGCTAGACATTAGGCACATCGAGCATCGACTTTTTGTACCCGCGGCTAGGCATTTCGAGCGTTGGTACCTCGGGCTGCACGACTAAGCACATCAAGTGTCGACTTTTTGTACCCGCGGCTAGGCATTCCGCACATCGGCACCTCGGACTGCGCGACTAAGCACATCGAGTGTCGACTGTTTATACCCGCGGCTAGGCATTTTGCGCGTCGGCACCTCGGACTGTGCGACTAAGCACATCCAGCGTCGACTTTTAAGGCGAAAGCCTCTAATGGCTCATACTCATGGCGTCCGACTGTCCGTCCGTCCGTGACCTGGAACGGTGCCAGCTGTGGCCTCTCCCCCTAACCCTCTGTCAGCAATCACGTGATGGCACAGCGGCGCATAGCAACAGTTGTGCCGCCACAGCTGTGGCCTCTCCCCCTTACACTCTCTCAGCAATCACCTGATGGCACAGCAGTGGCGTCCGACCGTCCGTGCTCTGGAACGGTGCCAGCTGTGGCCTCTCCCCCTCACACTCTCTCAGCAATCACAAAAAAGACATGGCATAGTCAGTCAAATGGCCACAGGCTTTCGCTGAACACACTTTGGAATTTTAAAAATGTGTCCTTCAAATTTTTGTACCCACGGCAAGGCATTTCGCACATTGGCACCTCGGACAACGTGACTAAGCACATCGAGCGTCGGCTTTTTGTACCCGCGGCTAGGCAGTTCGCACATCGACACCTTGGACTTTGCGACTAAGCACATCGAGCGTCCTTTTTGTACCCATGGCTAGGCATTTCGCACATCGGCACCTCGGACTGCACATTGAGCGTCAACTTTTTTGTACCCGCGGCTAGGCATTTTGCGCGTCGGCACCTCGGACTGTGCGACTAAGCACATCCAGCGTCGACTTTTAAGGTGAAAGCCTCTAATGGCTCATACTCATGGCGTCCGACTGTCCGTCCGTCCGTGACCTGGAACGGTGCCAGCTGTGGCCTCTCCCCCTAACCCTCTGTCAGCAATCACGTGATGGCACAGCGGCGCATAGCAACAGTTGTGCCGCCACAGCTGTGGCCTCTCCCCCTTACACTCTCTCAGCAATCACAAAAAAGACATGGCATAGTCAGTCAAATGGCCACAGGCTTTCGCTGAACACACTTTGGAATTTTAAAAATGTGTCCTTCAAATTTTTGTACCCACGGCAAGGCATTTCGCACATTGGCACCTCGGACAACGTGACTAAGCACATCGAGCGTCGGCTTTTTGTACCCGCGGCTAGGCAGTTCGCACATCGACACCTTGGACTTTGCGACTAAGCACATCGAGCGTCCTTTTTGTACCCATGGCTAGGCATTTCGCACATCGGCACCTCGGACTGCACATTGAGCGTCAACTTTTTTGTACCCGCGGCTAGGCATTTCGCACATCGGCACCTCGGACTGCACATTGAGCGTCAACTTTTTTGTACCCGCGGCTAGGCATTTCGCACATCGGCACCTCGGACTGCGTGACTAAGCACATCGTGCGCCGACTTTTTGTACCCACGGCTAAACATTCCAAGCATTGGCACCTCAGACTGCGCCTAAGCACATCGAACGTCGACTTTTTGTACCCGCGGCTAGGCATTTCGCACATCGGCCCCTCGGACTGCGTGACTAAGCACATCGAGTGTCGACTTTTTGTACCCGTGGCTAGGCATTTGAGGCTTTCGGGGTTAAAAAACAAGCTCCCGACAGCAGCCCAGCATGAGGTCGACTCGCGGCAAACGGTTGCGGTTATTCCTTATGTACATAAGGTTATTGCCCATAACCTCAAAAAAGTGGTCAGCAGAGCAGGTGTTAGGTTGCTGTTCACAGCCCAAGACAAGCTAGGTAGCATGTGTCGACAGGTCAATCGTGAGACCAAGGCCACAATAAGTTGCAGGAAGCATAGGAAGCCTGAATTTTAAAAAATGCTGTGAATCCATTGTTTACAAGATCCTCCTGTCTTGTGGGTGTTTCTATATTGGGCAAACTGGCCGGTGCGTTAATGTACGCATGGGCGAGCACGCGAATAAAGTTAAAAAGAAGGTCACTGATAGTCAACTGTCACTGCATTGAATGCGGCTGCGAGCCGTTTTTCGGAGATCTGATTTTGTCACAAACGAGCGCGCAATCCAAGCGCGCGCCACGTGTCACGCAAGCCAGCGAAAGAACACGTTGGCCCCGCGGCAACTTCAACAGAGGGGGAGAGCGCATACGCCTCAAACAGCGACGCGAACAACGGCGCCGAAACGTCTAGAAGAGCCTCGACGAAGTGACGTTAACCGGAGCGAGAGAGAGGACGCGCGCGCTGAGACACCTTCTCACCCGGCGAGTCGAAAGAGATACCGCGCGCGCCAACAGCATGAGTCATCACCCCCCCTTGACAACACTCCCGATTGTGGCGGTCGAAGGTACGAGAAAAGACGAGAAGCTTCCCAAGCTTTGGCCATGCTACGAGATCACGACTCCGATAGGAAGGTTCGAGAACGCCTGTGGAAGCTATACTATATATATATATATATATATATATATATATATATAATATATGGTTTAACTGTAATATATATATATTTAACTACAGGTTTAACTGTCTGTGACAGATTTTCTTATCAAAGTGCCGGGATGAACGTGTTCTTCTAGTGTCAGAGGCCTATCACATCCAGAGTAGAGGTGAGGCATGTGTAAGCCTACCCTCCATTTCCCTTCTTTCGAAGGAGATATCGTACCTGAGTTGCTAATTTGAAGTTAGATTCTACGAATGCTGATTTTGGTTTTTCTGTCATTTCCCTGTGATAGTGGCTGTCTACTTATGTACGACGACTGAAGCAATAAACACATATGGTTGTTAGTCAGCGCCCGTGTCTGTCTCCATTCGTCCTGTTGGTCAGCGCTGTTTTGTCTTCTCATAATCATGAACCAACCACCCCAAATGCGTGCCCTTCTACAACACGGATCGTTCGAACGCGCCACTGACCATACACGTGAACGATTAGGCATTGGTGTTTAGCATGCAAGCAAACATATTCGCTCCCTATCCGGTCGTAGTCATCTGAATATTTTAAGGGGTAATAACTTGGCTAGCGTGCAGTGGTGTATGAAAGGTGCAATAAATGCCTTTTTCATTGTTTGCAGTACTGTGTTGTCATTCCTTTGTCCCAAGAGCATGTTTGAGACCCCATAAACGCTACAATCTTACCAACTTTTGAGTTAATTTTTGTCAAATTTTAAGAAAGAAAGAAGTCACACGATATACTTTAAGGCGAAGCAGTGCCGGTCAAGGTAGATGGGTGTAGGCATTGCATTTCTATGCCGCAAAAGATAATAAGAAAGAATGCAACTGAGTACAAAATGCACATCGAACAAAGCACTCTACATTGTAAGTGCTCAGACAGCATCAAGGTGCAATGACTTCACAAACATGACGAGAATTTTTCAGCGAAAATCGAACATCAATACCATATGCAGCAGCTATGAGCAATCCTTGCCTGAGCTTTATTTTTTCCAAAACATTTTCTACGTAACCACAATATCCAATATGTTGTCGGGCGAAATGAAAAAAAAAAAAAAAGAACTGCAACAGAAGCACTTGCCTGTAAACATTTTCATAAACCCCAGCATGAGTTAACCCTGTTACAAACGAGGTGAGGCAAAAACCTTGTACTTAACAATATCAACAGTTCTGCACGAAGCAACAGTTCAACACGTGCAACGCCACGCATAAAATAACATCAACTGCCTTGGAGCTGGTGCGACGATTTTACGGGGCCGATTAAAACCAACAATACCAGTCCTTGCAAGCTTCAGCAGCTTTAACACATAATGCAATGCACTTGTACAGTTGTGTATCCCAGCAAGAGCAACGTGGTAAAGACACGGCATATGGTAGAGGCAGCATTCAGAATCTAAGCGAAATTTTCGAAAAGCCACATGCTGCACTGCAGAGAAAATGAACCAAAAGATAGGCAGGCCACCATAAACTTTGTCGCTTACCCGGGTAAGCATGATCTAGTGCAATGAACATCGAGATGACAAAAGATAGCATGATAACAAGAAATTTCACGCCAAACACGGCCATCCATTGCTACCGTTGCTCCCGCTCATGAGGCCTCGCAAAAAGTGATTAGAACCGTGTCACTGGCAAGATTTTGCAAGTATTTCAGCACCCCACCGCGCAACAATTGCTCTTCAACATGCCTTGAACCTTTAGCCACTACACACTTGCAATGGGTGTGGCTTATTTTCCTCGAAAAACGTCAACCAAACAGAGAAGTATGAGTAACAAAGCAGAAAACTACAGTGAACGGCTGCCTTCTTTCCCGAGTGCACTTAGCAAGGCAACCACCAGTCCATCAATGCACACTACATATCAACATGCTTCATGTTGATTTTAGAGATCCTTTTCTAGGTCGCTACAATTAAACCGCAATCGAATGAAATTTGAAAAAAATATCAAAATTTCATTCTATTGAAATTCAATGTTTTATGCAGATAAGTACAGTTGCCAATAAATTTTCCTTACACGGAAGAGGCAACAAACTTTTCTGAATAATCGGGCAAATGGAAATAGCAAATTTGAATGAGAAAAAGGTCAGTTTGTTGAATTGAGAACCGGCGACGAAATATATGATTTCATGCCGTGTTGATGACATTGGCAGTGTGAAGCGAGACCAGCCGACCACTCTGCCCCCGCAAATGATATAGTGTCGCCCGCAGTGGGATGACGCTACCATGAAAACCGCCGGCAGTGGCGAGGGAATGCTTCGTCTGCCTCTCGCTTCAAGGCGTCTCTGAAACTCAAAGTTATGCAACCTCCAGTACTAAACGCGCAGGAACATGATGCCATAACTTCTCAGCTGCATATGCAGTCAGCCTCACTGAGAGCCATGTACAGCCACGGCTGCGCTTGAAAAGGACCTGCCCACCTCTCCACCCTCGTGCGTGCACATTACCACGAGCTCACTCCCCTTGCTTGCGCAGGAAGATGGCGCTCATCAAGCCACCATCATTCTCAGCTCACCTTGGTACGCTTTCACTCACACGTAAAGTCAATAAAGTGCACGGGGCGCAATAGGACTTTGTACTGAACAACGACGCTTCTCTGCTTCGGCAGTTGCTACCAGTTGTGCATCCGAGAGGTGCATTCGCAAGCAGCCCCATGTCTGTGTCCACGAAAGTTTCTATTAGCCTCGGTATTCCTACGCAGTGGCAATGAAATTGCGCTATATTCAAATTGTGTCTAAATACACCTAACTATATTGAGGTTCAAATTCATTATGTTCTATAGACAACAAGCTATAAAAACACTCGAACCCGGATATATAGAGTCTGAAGGGGATCGCAAAAAAGTTCGATATATAGGTAATTATTATATATATTAAATAAAAATGCTATACAGAAATTTTCAAGGGGATCTTACAGCTGTTCTACAGTTAAACCTGCTTATAACGAACCTCCATATAACGAAGTTTTTCTATTCCCTACCATTACTCCATAGAAGCACATGTATTTGAGACCTCTACGTAACAAAGTGGCAGCGGGAGACCCCCTCGATAAAACGAATTTCCCGCTCCGACAACCTAGAAATTTCGCCCCAAATTTTGTACTTTTTGCGCGAGCAGCAATCGGAAGCACCTTCTCCACTGCTACGGAATGCGAAGCGAGCGCACGTGCACGCGTGTGCGAGGTGGGCCTGCATCCCTCAACCCGGCGATCTTGCCGCCGTGGGCGTGACCTTTCCCCCTCCCTTCACTCAAACCTGATCCTGCCGCTTGCTGCAGCTGGCCTATCCCGCCAAGCCGGCACTCTCTCCTTTTCCAGTTGATGTTGCCGACACGCTGGTACACGCTGTGACACATCACACTCAATGAGCACGGGCACGAGCTGTCAAACGCTGACGGCGGGTGGAAGCGCCGCGGGAGAAGTGAGTGAAGTGACCTTCGTGCTGTTGTCTATCGCTTCAACGCAAACTGAGCGCCGAGAACACACAGCACGCACAAAGCTACGAGACTCTGCCCCAACGCAGATCGCTTTCAAGATACGGCCCGCGCGACCGGCGCCACCGCGCAGTATGCAGTTGATGCCAGAGTACAGTACAACGCCACCCCGCTATCCCTCCCCCTCGCTCCCTTGCTGGTGCCTCGAGCGCAACGAAAGAAGATGCGCTTCCTCCCTGCTTTTCTAGCGCGCGCGAGATTTAGACGCGGTCGTCGGCTCCCCTCGCACGTTTTCACTCGCACATACAGCATACGGCGCGCGGCGACTGCGTTATCGCCCTTGGACTTTATACGAGATATCTATGAGCCAAAACCAATTTTAGGGCCACAACGCGTCATAGACACCATCTTTATAGCAAATACGGATCTCAAGGGCCATACTTTTGCTGGCGGAAACCGAAAATGCGTCATAGTTGTCGCCCCCGGTGCTTTGGGCGGCCAATGCCATGGTCAAGCCACCAAGCCAAGCGACGTGAAAAGTCAAAATGGCCGCTCGGGCAGGCGCGGGGTGGCAGTTCGCAATGTATGATGCGGGAACGAACGGTCGCACCGTTGCGACGCAACAGCGGGGTTACCAATGCATTGGGGTCTATGGGAGCTGTGCCGGGACCGGCCGAAAACGAACAGCCGGGAAAACGCAGCCCCCGGGAATGTAACAGCGGGGTTCTACTGTAACACTATACGACGCTACGGCGCCATCGTGACGCTCGCTCTTCGTTTCCGATGCCTCGCGCTTGTACGAAACGACACGCGTCCACGAATCCGGTACCTGGTGTGACATTCCAAGGATGAGTGCTTCGACGAAAACGGAAAACGGGTGCGCGTTACAATTGAGGGCGCGTTAGAATCGAGTTTATGCCGTAAGCGTTTTTTTTTAATTTTTGTACCGAACCTGCATATAACAAAATCCTCTTCATAACGAAGTTTTTCGGGAATTAGTCAATTTCATTATATCCAGATTTAACTGTATATACACAATAATTCGTTATACGTGGGTTCGATATATCCGGGTTCGACTGTACTTTGTTAAATTGACATTATACTGACATTATTGACATTATATTGACTTATATTGAGATTTTCGTTATACAGTCAAATCTCGATAATTCGAACTCGAAGGAGCCCGAAAAGTTGTTTGAATTAAAATAAGTTCGAATTAAAAGAAGGACTTATTTTTGACGTATTTGTGCACCATAGCACTACGTACGAACGGTGCGAGTCATAAAATATCGCAGCGCGCAAGCACATAGCGAGTGAGGGCCACGAAACTGCCCACGCTGCTCGCATCTCGATAGCACCTCTTCCGCTTGACAACCACAATCTCTCTGTCTTGCATTATTCCCTGGTGCCCGCGTATCTTCCAGAAAGTACTAGACAATTCGCGTCGCTCATATAATCAGATTACATAAGCGTCCGTGACAACAGACAATGGATAGAAGCATTGATAATGTTCGAGAAACTTCTGATACATGCAGACGTGCCCCTGCGCCTAGCGATAACATTTGTTAGCCGGTGAAATATAAACAAGTACACGTGTCGATACCCTCCCCTTAAAAAAACATCGGCCCGATCCTACAAACAAATGCGAACACGAGAACAAAACCACGCTTAATAAAGAAAAAACAGCAACAAAGTCCCTAAGTTCGGCAGCGCGCGTAGAAAGGCTTAAGGCGCACCATGCGGATGACTTTAGGTCATGCGCGGCGTCGCTGTAATTGCGAAATGCCGTCTGGCACGACCATATAGTCCAGTGCGCCAATACATCGGATGATCTTATAGGGTTCGAAATAGCGACGTAACAGTTTCTCGCTAAATCCTCGCTGGCGTTTCAGAGTCCAGACCCAAACACGGTCGCCGGGCTGGTACTCGACGTAGCGTCGTCGAAGATTGCAGTGCCGGCTGTCGGTCCTCTGCTGGTTCTTGATGCGTAGACGGGCGACCTGTCGAGCTTCTTCGGCACGCTGGAAATAGATGGCAACGTCGAGATTTTCTTCGTCGGTGACGTGCGGTAGCATGGCGTCAAGCGTCGTTGGGGGGTTCCTTCCGCAGACCAGGTTGAACGGCGCCATGTGCGTCGTTTCTTGCATGGCTGTCTTGCACCTCAAGGCCATGTACGGAAAGGATGGCATACCACTAATGGGTCCCAAGAAAGTGTTGTCATCTTGGTCGTCCTGTGGCACGGGTTAGGCGGTGAAAAGCAGTCACCGGTGAAAGATAAACAAGTGCTCGTGTCAATACTCCCCCCCCCCCCCAAAAAAAAAAATTGTCCCGATGCTACAAACGAACACGAAAGCGTTATCGACTTGGACCTTAAGTCGATGACTGCACCGTGTTGGTTTAGAAAGTTCATGCCTAGGATGACATGCCTGGAGTAGTGCTGCAGGATTATGAAGCGCGCCGGTTAAGTGCGGTTGTTTGACTCGCGTGTGCAGATTCCAGCCGGCGTTATTAGGTGGCTTCCCGTTGTCCGGATAATGGGTCCTTGCCAGGCCGTTTTCACCTTCTTCAATGTGGCGGCGAACAGGCTACTGACGACGGAATAGTCGGCTCCAGTGTCGACGAGAGCGGTGATGTTATGGCCATCGATTAGGATGTCTAGGTTGGTAGACCGTTGTCTCGTGTTGCGGTTAAGTCGTGGCGTAGGATCACGGCTCCGTCGGCTTGCTCCGCTGCTGCGACGTTGCGTCGGCAGGTGTTCTTTTGGCGGCAAAGTGTTTTCAAAGCTCTTGCCAAGCAGCGTGCTGATATCTCATTGTGATGATTCGCGAATTGTCGTCGTCATCGGCGGCGGAGGATCTTCGACATTGCGTCGTACAGCAACCGCACCTCCATCGGTTGCTGCTTTTAGTTTCCCGAGTAATGGCTGGGAGATCGGCTCCGTATGGGACAGTGTACTGACGGCGATGCGGCAAGATGTAGCGGCCTGGTGACGGCGAGCGTGAGGGTCGTCGTGGTTGCCACTGGGCTCCAGCAAGGTAGGCGGCGATGTGGCGCGGTCGTTCACCTCGCACTGGACGCGGCGCGTTGATGGCGAATCCCCGTAGTCCGATCGCGCGGTACTGGCAGCGGCGGTAGCTGTGGCCGGCTTCTCCACAGTGGTAGCAGAGTGGTCGGTGATTGGGGGTGCGCCAAACGTCGGTCTACCCCGGGCCTGTGATGTGCAGGTTCTTGTTTCAAAGCAGGTCTCTGAGGCAGAGCCTCAGAGGACCGAATCAAAGGACGAAGCCGTTGGTTTCAAAGAGCAGGACGAGACATTTAATACACACGTTATGAAGGCAAGTAGGAGAAATGAATTGAAGAGCAGAGGAAATGAATAGAAAGGAAGGCACAAGTAAAATCCAAGTTAGACAACACACAGAGCTAGGGCTAGGCATAGGAGACAGCGCGCGTAACAGCTCGATGTGGAAGGGTGGTGGTAAGGCGACAAAAGAAGGGCGTTCGTCTCACCAACTGAATGACAGGCTGGTCGACGACTGGGTAGAGCGCCTGATCGCATCGGCTCTGGCTTGCGGAGGGGACACGGGCAGCTGGCGGCACGTGAAGAGCGAGGCGAAGGAATCGCGGTGGCGTAGGGTCCTGGCGCTGACGCAGAGGGGCGATATCCTGGCGTGCAGCAGCGGTGTAGCTCATTGCTTCGGGCTGAGGCGGTTCGGGAAGTCCTAGCAATTGCTGGATTTCCTCCCGTACGAATCGTAATAATATTGGCAATGGAAGCAACTTGAGGCTGCGACGCTGGTAGCAACTTTTGCAGCGCTTCATGAACGATCACCCTGATGGTCTCTCGCAGGTCGCCGGAAGAGCGTCCTTGAACCTCGGCATAGTGTGGCATCGAACGGCGATTGTATTGCCGGTTGCGCATGTCTAGTGTTTTCTCGATCGTCGTAGCCTCCGAGAGAAAGTCTTGGACTGTCGTTGGTGGATTCCATATCAGTCTTCCGTAACAGCTCAATGTGGAAGGGTGGTGGTAAGGCGACGAAAGTAGGGCGTTCGTCTCACCAACTGGATGACGGGCTGGTCGACGACTGGGTAGAGCGCCCGATCGCATCGGCTCCGGCTCGCGGAGGGGACACGGGCAGCTGGCGGCACGTGAAGAGCGAGGCGGCGTTTCCGCCAGGCAGCTGGGTGCAAATTCGGGCCCGTAGCCCGACAGCTCAACTGCTGCCTACAGACGCTGGAGCTCGCCGGTCTCAAGTAGCAGTCTGTGACCGAGTGGAGTGGCGACGCCTGCGAACTGGCTGGCGGGAGGCCTAGGTCAGGCGAAGTCCGCGTGGCTTGGGTCCCCCGAAACTCAATAGCCTGTCCGTCTCCCGGCCCGGTGGTTGACCTTCGCCCGGCGTCGCTTCTTGAACTCCCCCTCTCTTCGGCCACTGCCTCGTTTTTCTTCCCTCTGGTCTGTGGTGTTACTTTTGGATTGGTTATCTTCGGGCTCCGTGGGCATCGGTCATTGGCCCCCATAAGCGCCGTGGTCCTTTCCAATTGGATGGCGCTTAGTTTGTTTGCTTTTCTTCGTGCCGCGGTGCCTCGTGCTTGACGCTCTTTGTCGTCGTCGTCCTGCGCTTACCATGTTCATGTTCACACGTGCACAATTCACTAAACTTTGTCTTCGTGCACCACAATAGGCCCCTTTTTTTGGAAAAGTTTTTTAACAGAAAACTGCCGCTTAGTGCGCGCCAAGTCCAGCACTATACCAGTTCTACAGTTCACTGGTCGCACCAAGCAGCACAAACGCAAGAGAAACAAACCAGGCCAGGTAGCACACAGAGGAAAACAGCAACAGGAAGAACTGTTCACTTACAATATATACACGTCAGCAGTCACATAACACATGGGTGCACATTAGATAAGAAGTCCGCAGTCACTCCAATCTACTCGTGTAGTCTGCCCCCACATTCTCAGATCCCTTAATGTGCTCAACATGGAAGTGTATTCCTGCAGTGCTAAACTCCAGCACAACACCCTACTGTTGAAGTGTTTTGCCCGTGACAAATATTGCAATGGATGATGGTCCATCTGCACTATAAAGTGTGTCCCATATAGAAATATGTGGAACCTTTCTATAGCCCAAACTAATGCCAAGCACTCGCGCTCAATTGCTGAGTAGTCTTGCTCTTGAGGCAATAGCTGACGGCTAGCATATGATACGGGGTGCAAAACTCCATCGTGTTCCTGCATAAGGACTGCGCAGATGCAAGTGTCGGAGGCGTCAGTGCGGAGTATAAACCCGCGTTTAAGGTCAGGAGCCTTCACTATGGGTCCGGACGCTAGCGCCTGTTTGAGCGTTTCAAAGGCGGCTTCTCTTTCGGCGTTCCAAAAGACCTTGCTCTTTTCCATCTTCTTGGTCATTTCCGTTAGCGGCTGAGCCTTCTGTGCGTAGTGAGGAATTAGATCCCGATAGTATCCTGCCAATCTGAGAAACGAACGTAGTTGTCTCTTAGTCTCGGGTCGTGGAGCTTTTGCAATCTTCGCAATTGCGCTCTCTATCGGCTGAATTGTCCCGCCTCCTAGTTGATGTCCCAGGAAAATTATTGATCTCATGCCAACCTCACACTTCTGGGACTTGATTGTCAATCCAGTTTCTTGGACCCTGTTCAACAGGCAATGGAGGGTTTCTATGTCATGGTAGGTCATGGTAGCGATGAGAACGTCATCGATGTAGTGGACTACATTTGGAATGCCCTGGAGGAGAATTCTCATTAGTCGAGTAAACACCGCAGAAGCTGTCTTGATCCCGCACAGCATATAGAGGAAATGATAGTGTCTGGACTGAGTGGAAAATGCTGTTTTTAGACGTGAACCCTTGTCAAGTGGCACCTGCCAATATCCTTTAGTGAGGTCAAATTTGGAGAAGAATCTTCTTGTGCAGACCTCAGCGAACTTCACATCTGTCCTTGGTATCGGTTCTGCGTCTGAAACCAAGACGTCATTGATGCGACGGAAATCAATGCAGGCACAGTAGCTCTTGTCGGGTTTCTTTACCAGCACCAAGGGCGAGTTATACGGTGAGTTGGACCGTTCAATCACCCCGAGCTGCAGCATATCTTGCACTTCCTTCTCGACCACTTCCTTCATTGTGAAGGGTAGTGGATATTGCGGAGTGTTGATAGGTTCAGAGGTTGTCAATTGGAGACGACACTCCAATAAGTTAGTTTTTCCGGGAACTTTGGAAAAGACATCTTTGTGGTTGGCTAGAAGTCCGCGAAGCTCCTCACGTTGGCTTTCCATGAGTTCATCGCCCACCTTTATCGCTTCTGTACCACAGCCTTCATTGGCTTTGAAGAAGGGTACAGGCATGTCCGTCTCTTCCTCCACTGTGAGAAATGATGCTGACTGTGGGGACATTTCTGGTTGGCGCTCTTCATAGCGTTTGAGCATGTTGATGTGGAACAGCTTGGCTGGTACGTCCCATGTCCAGCCAGTAGTCAAAGTTGCCTTTCTTTCCTGTGACCAAAAAATACCCCTTCCAATGCATCAGCAGTTTGTTCTCCATCGTGGGAAGCAGGATAAGGGCATGGTCTCCGACTTTCAGATGACGAGTCCTGCTCCCCCGGTCGTAGTATTTCTTTTGGCTCGTTTTAGCTCGCGACAGGTTCTCTTTCGCCAACCATAATGTTTTTTTCAGGCGATCTCCGAGATGCAAGACATATCCATATGTTGTCTTGACCTCTTTGCAAAGGTGGTCTCCGGCCACAACTCCTAAAGTAGACTGAGCGGGCCTCAGACGTGTCAAACGTAGATCAACTCGAAAGGAAGAAAATCCCATGCTGACTTGAGGCACTTCCCGATACGCAAACAGGAGGGATGCTAGTAAGCGATCCCATGATTTTGGTTCTTCTTGGTATAGTTCGCATAACATTTGTTCCAGTGTGCCATTAAACCTCTCCACAAGCCCATTCCAGATGGGGTGGTAAGGCGTCGAACTAAGATGTTTGATAGCCAGCAAGTCATTCACCTCCTTCATTAAATCTGATGAGAAGCACAAGGCCTGATCGCACGGTATCTGGCACGGAACCCCCCCCCCCCCACCAATGTGAGAAAACATCTCTATCAATCTCTCGGCCACCGTAGCCGAATCGATCGACGGCAGAGGTATTGCGTCTAGATATCGGGTGGCAAAATCCACTAAAGTCAGTATGTATCGGTTACCCTTCGTTGATACGGGCTTTAAGGGTCCGATAATGTCCACGGCTACTCTTTCAAAAGGTGTGTCGATTAAAGGCATCCGTCCAAGAGGTGCCTTGCCCACCTTGCTCTTAGGGTACGTCCGCTTGCATGTGTCACAGGAGCGTACGTATCTTCTGACGGTCTCTTGGACTCCCGGCCAATAGAATGATTTTAGAATGCGATCGGCCGTTCTCTTCATTCCTTGGTGCCCCGACATGAGACTCTCGTGCGCTAAAGTGAGCACTTATCTACGTAGTCTTTGCGGCACTACCACCTGTTGGGTGACTTTGCCCGAGGGCAGCCGGTAATAGCGATACAGCACTCCCTTTTCTACTTCGAATGAGTAGGATGTCGACCTTTTCCCATGGAAGGGTTGACCTACTTTGTTCCTGCAAGACTCTAAGGTCTTCGCCAAGATCCTTTCGATTCATCCTCAAGGTGCTGATATCGACTTTGGATAAGTTTGGCCGTTGTTCTGGGCTCTTGATGCCGACCAGCAGAGAACCCGGGGAATCGTCTTCTCCCTTGGTTCGTCTTCCACCGGCTATACAGTGGGCGGTGGACTTTCCCATCAACCTCTCCTTCCACGTTTCATCTGGGTCATGAACTTCCTGGGATCCTGGTACATTTCCGACGATGATGTCATACAGCGGTGCTCTCATACATTTGACGATCGATGTACCCGAAAAATAAGGTGAATGAATTTCGACTTTTGCCTCGGGAACCGTGATGTTGCTGCCATCTGCTAAGAACAGCGTAGCAGTGGTACCTGTAAGAGCTTCGTCCAGTACGAGGGAACGACGTACTACCGGGGTATTGCTCCCTGTATCTCGCAGGACTGAAGCAGTCTGGCCGAAAATTATACCATGTAGCACTGGCATCCTATGCTTTCCGGCCTTTGGGTGAGTTCTCACCGAGCCAGCAACGTCTCCCTCTTCTTTATCGCCTGGCCTGTTAGCACCTTCAGCCGGGTGCCCCTTCGGCGACAACGAGCAAGACGTCTTGTTCGCTGGACCATTTTTCTTTGTGCAGGCTTTTATATCATGGCTGGGCCTACGGCAATACCCACAATAAGGTTGCCTAGGCTTAGATTGGCATTCTGATGGCCTATGACCCAATTTGCCACATACAAAACATCTTGTTGAAGCCCTCTCGGATGAACTTCCACTTTTCTCTGGAGGGTTAATGCTTTCTGTTCTCTCACAGAACAATAGCAAGTTGGGCTGTCCTTGAGCCTCTAAGAAATTGTCGGCAGCCTCCGCCATGTCATGAAGCTTACTGTAGCTCTTCTCACGCAAAAAAAGCATTAACCAGTGATGACAGTTGTTTAAAAACTGCTCCGCCACCAGTAGGTTGCGAATTGCCAAATACTCTTTTTCGGTCTTGGACATTTCGACCCATCGATCAAAGAAGCTCAATAGCCTAGTCGTGTACTGCTTCCAGTTGCCATCTTGGGGCTTGCTCTGTCAGAACTTTTCCCGGTAGCCTTCTGCCGTAAAACGAAAACGCTGAAGCAACGCCAACTTGGCTTTATCATAGTCGAGGGAGTCTTCGGGCGACAGACATCCAAAAACCTTTAGGGCTTCTCCACTCAAGCATAAACTTAAAGCCGTGGCCCACTTCTCTCTAGGCCATTCTTGTCCGGTGGCGACACCCTCGAACCTCTTTAAATAGGCATCCACGTCGTCCCGGGTTTCGTTGAATCCTGCTATTAGACTGTGAGGATTTAGGCTGAATGGTGGACTCCATCCAGGCCCTCGGTCCTACGTTCTTGCCTCTCTGGCTTTCAGCCATTCTAAGACGAAACTGAAGCATTCTTTCTTCCACTTCCAACTGTCGCTGACTTGCCTCTACGCGACTGCCCTCAGCTTCCGCAACTTTCAGCCGCAACTGCAGAGTTTTCTCTTCCCAATTCAGTCTTCTGTTTTTTTCGCTTCGCGTTCCGCAGCCCACTCTTCTCGCGCTCGTGCCTCCTGCTTGTCGTACCACGCTTTTAACTCCGCCGCTTCAAGCCCCATGCGCTCCACTAAAGCCAATAACTCTCGTAGGCTAGCCATGGTGCTACGCTCCTAAACTAACAACCAAAAAAAAAGAAAAAACAAACGGCTTTGTCCTATCCAGCGGACGCCAATTTGTGATGTGCAGGTTCTTGTTTCAAAGCAGGTCTCTGAGGCAGAGCCTCAGAGGACCGAATCAAAGGACGAAGCTGTTGGTTTCAAAGAGCAGAACGAGACATTTAATACACACGTTATGAAGGCAAGTAGGAGAAATGAATTGAAGAGCAGAGGAAATGAATAGAAAGGAAGGCACAAGTAAAATCCAAGTTAGACAACACACAGAGCTAGGGCTAGGCATAGGTGACAGCGCGCGTAACAGCTCGATGTGGAAGGGTGGTGGTAAGGCGACAAAAGAAGGGCGTTCGTCTGACCAACTGAATGACAGGCTGGTCGACGACTGGGTAGAGCGCCTGATCGCATCAGCTCTGGCTCGCGGAGGGGACACGGGCAGCTGGCGGCACGTGAAGAGCGAGGCGAAGGAATCGCGGTGGCGTAGGGTCCTGGCGCTGACGCAGAGGGGCGATATCCTGGCGTGCAGCAGCGGCGTAGCTCATTGCTTCGGGCTGAGGCGGTTCGGGAAGTCCTAGCAATTGCTGGATTTCCTCCCGTACGAATCGTAATAATATCGGCAATGGAAGCAACTTGAGGCTGCGACGCTGGTAGCAACTTTTGCAGCACTTCATGAACGATCACCCTGACGGTCTCTCGCAGGTCGCCGGAAGAGCGTCCTTGAACCTCGGCATAGTGTGGCATCGAACGGCAATTGTATTGCCGGTTGCGCTGTGTCTAGTGTTTTCTCGATCGTCGTAGCCTCCGAGAGAAAGTCTTGGACTGTCGTTGGTGGATTCCATATCAGTCTTGTTTAACCCTTTGTTGGACACAACGGGGAAACAATTGTTATCTTGTGTAAGAGATTTTTAGCGGGATATTGATCACTTCTTGATTTCATAAAAACCAGTCCGAATGCCGAGAAGTGTTTTATTCCGGAAAAAAAAGTGGGACCTATATGTCCCACTGTGCAGTTAGGTCACTTTGATCAAGTTGGACTCATATGTCCCGCTGTCCACTTGAGGCAGTTCACATTTTTTGTGAAATGGTGCGAAGCAAGTTGCACACATCGGAACCTTGCACACATTGCACATGTACTTTGTGCGGACTTCTTTTTTGCTATAATAGTTGAGCACCAGCGGCACCGCCAGCGTGTGCCTGTCAAGTTTGGTTCGTGAGTGTTTCCGGAGAGGCGATGCTTCCGGAGAACCATCTGGAAGGTTCTCCGAACGATGCTCATCATCACTGTTGATAGAGTTCTCTGGCAAGCTCCAGAATGTTTAAGTACTCCTTGAGCAATGATACGCTTCTTCTTATCTTTAGGAACAGAAAGAAGCAATCAGTAAGGATCGAACAGTCCCGCACGCTATACGCTAAGCCTAACCTGGAACAGGTGAATCACACTGATTTTCGTAAAAAACGTTCCGTTTATCTATGCACGCTAAACATCACAAATTATAGCTGATAGTGAAATTATAGTGATAGCTAAGCGTAACCTGGAACAAGTGAATCACACTGATTTTCGTAAAAAACGTTCCGTTTATCTATGCACGCTAAACATCACAAATTATAGCTGATAGTTTGTAAGTGGTTACTGTAGTGCATGAAACACGAGACTTAGTCACCAGAAATTTTTTCTTGCTTGAAAGAAGCTCACAAAATCACAGAAAAACAGAAAAGCGGACATGGAAAAACAAAAACTGCTACTTGTCTTGTTGTGTGCTTCCACTTAGCGGAAAAGCTATGAAAGTGCATACAGAATGTTGTAGTATACTCAATAGATTGAGTTAGTGGCTTGTACGTGGTACAGTGAGCTCTCTTAAGGAGCGACAGCCCCGAGATCATGGAATGAAAAGTGGGACGTATATGTCCCGCTGTCCAACAAAGGTTTAACATGCTCATGCAACTCATGCTTAACAAACACCCTGCATGAGCAAGAGAACTTTCTTGTCTTCGGGCATAGCGGGGTCGGTGTGCCAGAACAATCTAGTCACTTCTTCGGTGTACATATCGATGCGCTCATTTGGGAGCTGTACACGGTTCTGCAACAAGGCTTCAGCTCGTTCCTTACGGACGATGTTCGTGAAGGTGTTCAGAAATGCAGCTCGAAAGAGGGCCCAGGTTGTTAGTGTATGCTCTCTATTTTCGAACCAGGTTCTGGCGTCGTCTTCCAGCGAGAAGTAGACACGACGCAGCTTTCGTCGCAGTCCCACCTGTTGAACGTAGTGACCGAGTCGTATGCCTCCAGCCAGGTTTCAGGGTCTTCACATGGCGAACCACGGAAAGTCGGCGGCTCCCTGGGTTGTTGCATCACGACAGCAGATGTTGGCACAGGGGCTGTCATGATAGCTGTTTCCGAGGTCATGACTTTTGTCCTCTTGGTCTTGTCGGGTAGGGGTTCATACCCTGGTGGCAGGTTTAGTAGCCTGCGGCTAGCTCGCGGGTCGGGGTAAGTGTCGACGTCTTCTGGACGGTGTGGGCTTGGCTCACGGCTGGACGGAGGGGTCCGGTAGAAGGACATAAATGCACCTCCACCAGATGTCACGTAGTAGTGACAGTGAAGAAAACAGTCTCAAAACTGTGTATGACGAAACAAATTCTTGACTGGGCAAGCCTGTGCCCACAAAAGCAAGCTACACTTGAAGCACAATGATAACGGCAAACACAGTCGGCGATCGGCAAAATCTGAGGAGCGGCAAAACACTTCGGCTTTTATACATGAATCATCGAAGGTTCCAGATTAATCCCTGGTGCCCGCATGTCTTCCAGAAAGTACTATACAATTTGCGTCGCTCATACAATTAGATTACATAAGCGTCCGTGACAACAGACAATGGACAGAAGCATCGATAATGTTCGAGAAAGTTCCGATACATTGAGGCACGTCCTGTGCCTAGCGATAACGTTTAACATTTGTTAGCCAGTGAAAAGCGGTCACCGGTGAAAAATAAACATGTACACGTGTCAATATTTAATGTAATACATAAACAGAAAGCCAAATGAATGTACTTTTCATGCATAAAAGTTTTATTAACGAGATTGATGTAATAAAGAAGATATAAATTGTTAAAATTAAGATTATATTATGAGATATACAAAATGTATTGCCATCTAATAGGCACTATATGAAAAAAAATATCTACATTTTTCGTTGAACAGGTATTCCGCTACAAAAATTTAACTGCCAGCACTACAGTTGGGCATGCGGGCTGCGGACGCCGATGTTTCGGGCTTGATTGCGTCGTCGTCACTTTCAGACTAAGTCCGAGGAAAAGTCAGCGTTCTCTACCTCGCTACTATTACATGTATCAATAAGATCAGCTGCAGAGCAAACGAAATCGCGATATCTGCAATCTCCAAAGTGTGCGTGCCGTTTACAGAGCCAGAAATTTTTGCATTCTGCTTTGACAATCACGAAACTTCGGAGCGCGTTTAGAAATCACTGCTTGGGGGGGGGGGGGGGGGGGGGGCAGCGAACTGCTTAGAAAACAAAAATATAGTTTCTCCTCTTTTACGTTAGATGGTGCAGTGTGTCTGTGAGCGGTGCAGAAGGTCTTGAAAGCGGCGTTTCAAACCATAGATAGCGGGCGGCCATTTTTTCTTTCTCCTTCAACGATCGTGAAACTTCGGAGTGCAATAAAAATCACCGCCTCGGGGAAAAAAAGCTAACTGCTTAAAAAACTAAAATACACTTCTCCTTCACGTCCGATAGCGCAGTACGTCCGTGAGCAGCGTGGAAGGTCTCCAAAGCACCGTTTCAAACCATCGATAGCTAACCACGCTCAATGGGCGTGGTGAGGAAAGAGTTAGACTGTATGTTACGTTGCTGTAGCGCAGCTGTAAATGCTTGTACGCAGTTTTTGATGACATAGAAAAGCATTTCGCTTTGTGCTGTAGTCTTTGCGCTAGAATAAGATGAGTTATATCATGTGTCAAGTACGCAATATGTCATCGTTGTGCCCTCTGTTTATTACAGTAGAACTCTGCTCATACATACTTCACGGGACTGTAAGAAAAAAACGTAATACCCGGGAACACAAGCGCCAAGAAATAGGAAAAATTGAGAAATGAGAGTAATGTGTGGGGAGCACAAGCTGCCACCTTCTCCCACGGGCACTTGCCGTCGCTTGCGCACTAGGGCACTCGGCGTGAGTCGAGCGGACATCTTCTCGTGCGCGCACAACGGGATCCGGGCGGACACGGGAGAGATGCACTTTGCCCTCTCCCGGTTCTCGCTCGCCTCTCGCGACGTGCGTGCCCGCGCGGGAAGAGGGAAATTATCCGACGGGCTAGGAGGACATTCCCCTCGCGAAAAGATAAAAAGGTATAAACGAGCGCGACCGAGAGATCCCCAGGTCTCTCTGACCTCGCTACACCTACCTGCCCATACGGATATACCCGCCGCAACCCGTGAGTTACCTCGTTTGCGTGACTATCCCCCGCGACGAGGCAAGCCTATTTCATTACTTATTATACAGAGCGGACTTCCCTCTGCAAGTGTGTTTTATTGCCAGCAGCAATAAACGTTGTTGAGTTGACTCGCTTGTTGCCTTATTTGCCCGAACCCTACGTAGCTGCGATTATACGCGCTACGAGTTGGGGAAGACACCCACATCTAGCTGCCCAACGTGGATTTCTTGGGGCATCGGACGATAATTTTAACAGTTTTGCTCAGTTCAAGACAACTTTTGTTTCAACCGAAGCGTACTCCTAGCGTGGATTTTGATCGCTAGTGTCGGCGGCGTGCTTTCTTGAGCGTGGCGACGGTTGCTGTAGCGTGCTTGAACTTTTCAACATGCTAAGCCTTTTCGCGGGTGCTTTGAAGTACACTCGTCGGTACGAGAGCCACGTGGTCTGCATCCTGGGAAAGCGAGGGCTAGCGCCCACGGAGAATTGGCAAGCCTGAAGCGAGTGAGTACGGAAGCCTCAGGGGTGGTCCGAATTTCTTATGTAAATAGCTTCTTCTATATCTTTGACTTCGGAAGTCGCAGCTCGGGGAGCCGGGTGGCCGCGGGCCACGGGTGCCGCTACGGGCTGACTGGTATTGCTGCCTGGCACTGGGCGCTCCGACACCGTCTGGGACGGTGGGCGCCGTCAACTCGGATGCTGTGTGCACCGAGCGGGGTAGGACCACCTCACAGAGCTAACGTCTTCTCGCGGCTGCCTGTTCTTGTGCCCATTTTGGGTTTTTTTTTTTGGATGCCGGTTGTTGTCAGGGTAGCGATGCATTAGGCCTAAAGCTTTACGAAGCCGCCTGTCGCACGTGGAGGGACACCGCCTGGTGGATTGTCGTGTTGAAGTGTCGCACTTTGCTTCCCTCATTAGTTCGCCTCGCACGAATTGAAATTATTCGTTCGACTAAAGAAAGTAAGCTTTGTTCACGTGAACTTAGCATCTGAAATGCGGCCCGAAATTTTGCTAGCCGAATTCAGCATCGTACCACGTGGGCGATGCGTATGCCGAATTCCTCTCCCTTGCACTACTTTAGTGTTTGTCGAGTGCGTTGAGTGTACGCAGCATGTGCGGAGTGACCCCTGGTTTGCTGTCACCTGCACATCGTCTGCGCTGCTGCCCCGGCCTACGAACGAGCCACCCCTGGAAATGGAGATGCCTGTGGCCAGTTCGGCGCAGCGACTGCGGCGGTCGCCTATGTCCGGCTCGCAACGCTCGGCAGCTGGGAAAAGAGCCGGCAGTCACCAACGGCTACTGCTGCTCTCGTCAGCAGGGCGCGTCGACGTGAGCGACGCTTGCTTGTGCCGACTTCTGCGTCGCCGTTTCCGGAGTCCTGGGCTGGAGTCGTGCAGTCGATTCTGCAGAGCTGGTGCTGTGACCAACTGGGGCCAGCGGTGAACCCCAGAGACAATGTCGGCTCGCATGTTATGGAAAGCGTGTGGACATTTCCTCGGTGCAGCCACTGCTGCATGTACTACCTCTTGTTCGCGAAGCACGCGTTGATGTTAGACAGTGCGGACATGTTTCGCCGGAGTATGCAGTGATTTAAGGTTGGGGGAATGTGGGGACAAGCGACTCTCACGCATCCCCTGATGTTGTTTTCCCCGTACGCCACCTGACAGCGGCGGGTTGGGGGGGCGCAAAAGGGAGAACGCAGTTCCTCTTTGGGTTGTGATCGGTGGGCGATGCCGGAAGTCCCGCGCGTGCGCCGGTCCACGCTTCGCGAGACCGTCTCGCGTGGGTGGCAGTGTTGCCAGGTTTGGCTATATATAGCCAAATTGGGCTACGGGAAAATTTTGTTGGCGTCGACTTGGACGAGTTGGCTATGTGGCTATATTTGGGCTACTGAAAATCTGCGACTTGGCTGTGTTTGGGCTAAAAGTGGCGCCCTAATCCACGCTCCAGAGGTGGCTCTGATCGGATAGAAGCAAATCTCGAAGGCTTTGTTGTAGCTGGCTGAGCCGGCCGCGTGGCTGTGCGTGTGTGCGTGCGCGAAATGCCGCCCCCCGCCTTTCCTTCCCTCTCTGCACTGTTGTCTGAGCCAGTGGCTTGGATCTTTGATGCACTTAAACTCATACCCTGCTTGACCGTTCGGTGCCCGATCCCCGGGCATCGGGATGAACCTGGGAGTAGTGGGTTTTTCACAGTATACTGTACTAACATGGCTATGTTCAGGAAGGGAGAGCAATAACATAGGGTCGGGGCCATCGGGCGATTGTGGCGCCGACATGAAAGAAGGGAAGCACGGGTGGATGACACGCTCCAGTGTGTTCATGGCCATGTCTTTCGGTTGAAGTATCGCGCCGGGCACAGTTTTCGACATACTCCACGTTTCTGGCGCAAAGCTTTACTGCCATTTTCCTTTTACAGCTAGAGGAATTTTTCTTCGTGCTTAGATTCGAGATTCATTTTGTTAGGTTGGACGTAAGATCGGATCCTCCTCAGAGAGGAGAATCCATACATGGGGAAGTGGGCCAAGTATGCGAGAACGTATAAAAAAGAATGGGAACAAGACCCGGATCCAAAGGTGGGCTCTGGTGCTTTTACTTCTAGATGGTTTGCCCGTAACGTCATGGATGCAGATACTCATTCTACTAATATCGAAACATGTTTGCCACGATGACATCAGTGCACCACGTGACATGAACTTCACCCACCGTGTTAGCTTAACTTGTGAGGTGTCGTGCTGCTGGCTCGAGGATGCGGGTTTGATTCCCGGCCACGGCGGCCGCATTTCGATCAAGGCGAAATGCAGGAACACCCGTGTACTTAGGTGCACGTTAAAGAACCTGAGGTGGCCAAAATTAATCCAGAGTCCCCGCTGCATCATGCCTACCAATCATATCGTGGTTTTCGCATGTAAAACCCCAGCAATTATTAGAGAGTTTTAGTATGGCGGCCTCAAACGTTTTGGGGCCCCAAAGAAATGGCGTCGAAGCCACTGCGCATGCGCAAGGCGGAAGCTGTGTTTGGGTTTTGCGTCGGGCACGCTATTTCATCGATTTCACCGATTCAACATTATTTTGTGTTCACAGGAGCCCCAAAAGCTGCCCCAAAAGCTTTCGTCAGCAAACATGGCGGTGGCCATCGAAGCAACGGCTCTAATTTAGCACAACACTGGGCTCGATTCGTGGTAATGCGTGAAGTTCGTAAGATAGAAGAAGTGATTGCGGTTATTGCTTTCTCCCAACTAACACGTGTAATGAAGATTGATTCATTATACGCTGCTGATTACGAATTATCGATTTCATGGCTCGCAGGCCTATCACGGATTGACTTGGCTGGGTGAAGGTGCGTAAAGTTGGTTGCTCAAAACTAAACGCAACAAGTTGCATGCTGCTAATAGAATAAGTTGTAAATTGTAATTAAAGGCGAAAACATGAAATTCTAAATGACTTTTCGTGTCATGAAATTGTACATTTTATTTTAATATCTATAACAGCTTTTCTTTGACGCCGTAGTGGCGATGCAAACAGAACTCGCTATCCGCAAACACAAAACGCCTATTCCAAAGCCCTTCATTCCTGCATGCCCCAACGCTAACACCGGCAAAGCTCTTTGGGGCCCCAAACTTTAGGGGCCCCTATTCTAAAACTTTATTAGCCATCAACATGGTTTGCTTTTTCACAGTAACCGGTTTTCACAGCATTAGCACTGTTATCAATTTGTTGTTTACCATTGCTCTTTGTACGATGTCGCGGCTTTTACCATTTCGAGCGAGTTCGGGACGTACTCGTCGCCGATAACGACTGCGCGCTTCTTACACTAGTGTGCCGGTTTGCGCAGTAATCTTTTAAAGCTCCGCTTACACCGATTCAAACAGCAAGTGGCATATGTTGTCTGAGACTTTTTTTTATCGCAAGTTCTTGCCGTGCTAGACGCCTAAGATGGCAGAAAGGTTGATGTTAATGGACAGTATATAGAGCATGTATCAGCTAATCCGGGCCAATCTAATTGAAAAAACAAAAACAAAAAAACGAGAAAACCAGATTGGACGATGAGACAAATAACGCGAGATATCATAGCGCGAAAGACTTGTTTTCGCTCATTAAAAAAAGAAGCCGTGAGTATGTCGCCGTCGGAGATCTCTGGACAGCTGAACTTCTATGCCGTAGGCAGAGATAACGTGAGAGATCGATGACGCTGAACATTATTTTGTGTTCACGACAGCTAAAAAGCAGAGTTCGCAGTAAATATTACTGTAAATAACTGAAAATAATAACTTAGTACTATCTGTCATAAAATAAAAGCACTGTCTCGCCCTCTGCAGCGATTAGCTAGAATTTAAGAGCTTCCGGGGCCAACCAAAAAGTGTTCTGTACAAGCATGATGTCGCTGTTGATGTAAAGAGCCGACCGTCAACGGCGGCACGGACATTTTGTTACGACAGGTTGTGCAAAAAAGGATTGGCGTTGTCGAATGTGAAAATGTATACACAAATAAAATTGAAAATAACAATGGCTATATTTGGCTACGAAATATTTTGCACTTTTTTTCTGTTTGGCTACATTTGGGCTACAACTTCTCTAGCTCATGGCTACGCCGCCTCGTCGGACCTGGCAACACTGGTGGGTGGGAGCACGGCACCGGTATAGACGAACACAGATCGTTCGAACGCGCTACCGTTCGTGTGACCGTACACGTGAACGACTAGGCGATGGTGTAAAGCATGGGGCGAACATATTCGCTCACTATCGGTTGCGGTGAGTCGGACTTCCTTGACTTGTCGCGCGCCCATGTGAATGTTCTATGCATAGTAATTCGGCTAGCATATATTAGTGTAAGAAAGGTGCAATAAATGCCCTTTTGATTGTTTGCACTACTGTGTTGTCGTTCCTTCGTCCCAAGAGCATGTGTGAGACCCCACAAATGTTAAACTGCACACAATATTATTTTAATTCTTACGTGTGAAAAAATGTCGTAGTTTCATCCGAAAGCCGAAGCATCGATTGTGATAACAATTTAGTAGACAGCTATAGAATGTAAGGATAGTAGTTTTATCGGCCGTATAAACTTGTAAACATTCGCTTATTAACTATATTAACCCTTTCAAGGTCAATACTGTACAAGGACGGCCTCCGCGAACACCCTCAAAATGGTCAATGGCGTATACGTACGGTATCACTTGTACATTTAAAAAGCGGGCCTCTTTCGATCATTTCTTTTGCTTGGCATGTGCTGCCACTCGACGGGAAGATGTGGAATTTTTTACTTGCGCCAATGCCTGTTCGTTTTGTTTCTTTTTTTTTATGGCAACGACGTGTCAGCTCTCGCTTGCGCATCCGGCGCGCGGCATCGGCAGCAAGTATTGGTTTTCTCGTGCGGCGGATTCCGCTTGTTGCACGCGCTAAACTGATGGCTTTCTGGTTTCAAATCTATCAAAGGGTGACCGGTTGTTACTCGATCGTTTATCGCCCACCGCGGTGCGATTACGCCTCTTCCCAGGCAGTCACGTATATATACAAACGATGCTGCCGTTTTTGTGTTTCCTTTTTTGGACACCACAAAAGCTCTATCGTACCTTGTTGGCAATAGAAGGCTTCTCACTTGTTTCGGTTTCCGGACATGCACACAACCATTTTTCAGTGTGCTTATCTTCTTATTCATGAATAAACATTGTGTGTTTGACAACACAAATGATTTTTTCCTCACTTTACAGTCACTTTAAAAAAATTACATTTTTTTTTTCGAAATAGGTTCTTTCGAAGAATTTAAATCAGCAATAAAAAAAATCGACCATGGGGGGTCGCATTTGGCAAAAAAAAATTCGACCCTCAATGGGTTAACAAGCATGGTGTCAGCGCCCACAGGCAAACATGAACACGGTGTGGCATCAAAATGGCTGCCAGCTCTCAAGTTCAACAAAATTTATTTATTTTTGTTACTGAAATTTTGTTTTTGCAGAATGCCCGATGTTTTAGGCATTTCTTGTAGCTACTTCCATGCAAAAAAGAATCCACTAGCTGGTGACTATTCTATGAATAGAAGGTAGAGTTTCAATACAACGAAATTTCTATATAGTGAAGTAAAGTATCCATAATACATACTGGTTACATCGAGCTTTACCTCAATGCGCTTTCTTGCCCTATATGATTACGTAAGAACTTGTTTCCTGAAACAGGCAATTGTTGTGCCCGGGAGACTGCACACTCACTGCACATGGGCCTCAAGGGATGAGCTCACCTGCATACTCGGTGGGTGTCTGGATTGGTGGGCAGTGTGCCTCGAGTAGCAGCAGAGCAGTCTCAATGAAGGCCTGCTGCCGTCCCGACTGCCGCAGGAGCTGCGCTCGGCGCAGCAGCACACACGCTGCGTCTTGCTGCTGCTCCACACACACACACACACACACACACACAATTAGTGCAAGACAGACTCAGCTGAGCAAACAAGAATGGTCTGCTATACTTCAAGCCAGTTAATTCGAAAAATTAGCGCTGCAGTATCTTGTGAAATGGCAGAAACCGCCAAGTGTGTGATCACTGAAACCCGAAGGCAATCAGAAAAACAATAAAAAAATAGAGTTCAAAGAAATAAAAAAGGTGGAAGAAATCGATCTGGCAATGGTACAAACTAGTGCTTGCAAATACAGTGTAGACCGCTTATAACGTAAGTCGCCAGAGTCGCGAATATCCGCACTATAGGCGGTACCGCACTATAACCAAAGCAACAATTTTCAAGGCCCGCACATATGCAAAACATGTGCACCTAGCCGCCACGCGTATGCGACAGTCGAGGAATGCGGCTAGAACGTTTGCATTCACAGTCGAATCTCGTTAATTCAAACCAAATAACGCGGCGGCACCTTCTGGACATGTGGTTTACGTAACAGTCAGCCAGATAATCGGACATTCAAATGTGAATATTTTCCCTCTTCGCCCACACCTCTTTCCCCGTAACAATATTAGGCACCACTTACTGTTTATTCAAATATTGAATTTTTTCGCATGTATTACAATACTGTCACGTAGTAGTGACAGTGAAGAAAACAGTCCTAAAATTGGGCGAACCTGTGCCCACAAAAGCAAGTTACACTCGAAGCATAACGATAGTGGCGAACACAGTCGGCGATTCGACGAAATCTGGTCAGCAGGTCAAGCACGTTGCCTTTTATACATGAGTCATCGAAGGTTCCAGAGTAATCGCTAGTGCCGGCATGTTTTCCAGAATGTACTACACAGTTCGCATCGCACATACATGCAATCAGATTACACAAGGTTCGGTGACAAAAGACAGTGGATAGAACCATCGATAACATTCAAGAAACTTCCGATACACGCAGTCACATCCTGCTTTAAGCGATAACACTTGTTAGACGGTGAAATGCGGTCATCCGAGAAAGATAAACAAGTACACGTGTCAGTACCTTCCTCTTAAATAGCATCGTCACAATGCTACATACTATCATGAAAGCGAAAACAAAACCACGCGTAATAAAGAAAAAACAGCAACAACAAAGCAACAAAGAAACAAAATCCCTAAGCTTGTCAGTGGGCATAGAAACGCTCATGATGCACCACATGGATGACTTCAGGTCGTGCGTGGCACCGCTGTAATTGCGAAATGCCGTCTGGAACGACCTCATAGTCCAGTGCACCAATACGTCGGATGATCTTGTAGGGTCCGAAATAGCATTGTAACAGTTTCTCACTAAGTCCTCGTCGTCGTATCGGAGTCCAGACCCAAACATGGTCACCGGGCTGGTACACAACGCAGTGTCGTCGAAGATTGTAGTGTCGGTTTTCGGACCTCTGCTGGTTCTTGATCTGCAGGCGGGCGACCTGTCAACCTTCTTCGGCACGCTGCAAATAGGTAGCAACGTGGAGATTTTCTTTGTCGGTGATGTCCGGTAGCATGGCGTCAAGCGTCGTTGCCGGCTTCCTTCCGTAGACTAGGTTGAACGGCGCCATGTGCATCGTTTCTTGCAGGGCCGCGTTGTATGCGAAGGTCACGTACGGGAGGATGGCATCCCACGTCTTGCGTTCGACGTCGATGTACATTGCCAGAATGTTGGCGATGGTCTTGTTTAGGTGCTCGGTGAGGCCATTCGTCTGCAGGTGGAAGGCAGTGGTCCAGCGATGGCTTGTCTGGCTGTATCGCAGGATGGCTTGAGTTAGTTCTGCCGTAAAGGGCGTACCTCTGTTGGTGATGGCTTCGGGGCACCATGTCACAGCAGGATGTTGTCGACAAAGAATTTAGCAACTTCAGCCGCACTAGCTTTAGGCAGAGCTTTCGTTTCGGCGTAGCGAGTAAGGTAGTCAGTAGCCACAACGATCCACTTGTTTCCAGATGTCGACGTCGGAAAGGGCCCCAACAAATCCATCCCGATCTGCTGAAACGGTCGGAAAGAAGGCTAGATCGACTGTAGTAATCACACCGGCCTTGTCGGTGGTGTTTTACTTCGCTGGCAGTGTCGACATGTCTTGATGTAACGGGTGACGTCGGCAGTCAGGCGCGGCCACTAGTACTGTTCTCGTATTCTTTCGAGCGTACAGAAAACTCGAGGTGCCCGGCTGTCTTATTATTGTGCAGGGCTGGCGAAAAGTTCTTCACCAGGACATCGTTTCGTAGGGAAAACGCAGACAATCCCCACCTAAGTAACCTTGGGAAAAAGTCGGTCTTACCGACGAAGTACTCAGTAAGGCTTCTTAGCTCCGGGTCTGCTCACTACTGCTCGGCACAGTCGTCTCCACTTATTGTTCCTAAAAAGGCGTCCTCGTCTTCGCCATCTTATGGTGGCGGGTCCACAGAGCGCGACACAGGCAGTTGGCATCAGCGTATTGACATGTGTACTTGTTTATCTTTCACCGGTGGCCACTTTTCACCGGCTAACAAATGATAAATGTTATCGCTAGGCACAGGGCGTGCCTGCATGTATCGGAAGTTTCTCTAACGTTATCGATACTTCTATCCGTTGTCTGTTGTCACCAATGCTTATATAATCTGATTGTATGAGCAACGCGAATTATCTGGTACTTTCTGGAAGACACGCGGGCACCAGCGATTACTCTGGAACCTTCGATGACTCATGTATAAAAGCCGACACATTTCGCCACTGATCAGATTTCGATGATCGCCGACTGTGTTCGCTGCTATCGTTGTGCCTCGAGTGCAATTTGCTTTTGTGGGCACAGGTTCGCCCAATAAAAAGTCCGTTTCGTCATTCACAGTTTTGCGACTGTTTCCTTCACCGTCACTACTACATGACATCTGGTGGAGGTGCTAGTGCGTTCATGCACAGAACACCCCAGCAAAGCTGTGATCCAAGCACGAAACCAGAAGACAACAACAACGTCGCCAAGGACCAGCGAGCTAGCCATAGGCAGCAAGGACTTCGGACAGAGTACAGACTTTTTCCCGAGAACATCACAGCGGTCAAGGCCAAGTCAAGGACCCCAATGGCAGCACCAGTGTCCCCCATCCTGCTGCAACCTCGGGAGCCACCGACCTTACGTGGATCACCGGCAGAGAACCCTGAAACCTGGCTGGAGACATACGATAGGACCGCAGCGTTCAACAAATGGAGCGACGATGACAAGCTGCGCCATGTCTATTTTTCGTTGGATGACACTGCTCGGACCTGGTTTGAGAACAGAGAGACCACCCTGCTGACGTGGGACCTACTTTCCGAGAACTTCGTGAAGACCTTCACGATTGTCGTACGAAAGGAAAGGGCCGAATTTCTCCTTGAAGCCAGAGTGCAATTGCCGAACGAGAACATCGCGATCTTCACGGAGGAGATGACTCACTTCTTCCGCCATGCCAACCCCGACATGTCTGAAGAAAAGAAATTTCGCTTCTTGATGCGGGGTGTCAAAGAGAAACTATTTGCCGGATTAATATGCAACCTGCCCAAGAATGTAGCAGAATTTGTTCCGGAGGCCACAACGATCGAGAAGATGCTTGAAATGCACGCCAGGCAATCCAACTGCCGTGTGCTGACAAACTACGTCGAAGCTCAAGCGCTAGGTGCCAACGACCTGCGATCAGAGCGGTCTATGGGAAGAGCTGCAGAAGTTATGCCTAAGGTCGCAGCCTCAGGTGGCCTCGATCGCTGACATAGTCAAAGAAGAGATTCAGCGGTCTTTGGAAGTGCTAGAAGTTCCAGCATCACCTCAAACACGGCCAAAAGTGATGTACGCTGCCGTAGCCCGCCGTCACGTTGCCCCTCAGCGCCCGCAGCAGGGCCCCGTAACCCCGCAGTTCGTTGTAAACAACTGACGCCGCCAGCATGCCCGCCCGTTGCCCAGCACAGCTACCCGAGGAAGACGGACATTTGGCCCGCACCAGACCACCGCCCGCTCTGCTAGCGCTGCGGGGAAGCCGCCCATGTCTACCGCCGATGCCCATACCGCAAGATGGGCCTACGAAGGTTCGCCGTCAATGCGCCACGTCCACAGCTTGACGAGCGCCCACGTGACATCGCCGGATACATTGCGGGAATGCAGCGGAGACCCCGACGTCTTTCGCGTTCACCGTCGCCAGGATGCTGCCTGTAGGCAAAGCCCCGGCCATACACTGGCCCAACCTGGAGCTGATCTCCCAGCTCGTTGAGAACATCTTCTTGCATCACGGTGCCCCAGAAGTTCTCATCACCGACAGAGCTACGACCTTTACTGCAGATCTAACTCAAGCCATCGTGCGATACAGCCAGACAAGCCATCGCCGTACCACCAACTACCACCCCCAGACGAATGGCCTCACCAAGCACCTAAATAAGACCATCGCCGACATGCTGGCAATGTACGTCGACACGAAACAAAAGACACGGGATGCCATCCTTCCGTACGTGACCTTCGCATACAACACGGTCGTGCAAGAAACGATGCACATGGCGCCATTCAACCTGGTCTACGGAAGGAACCCGGAAACGATGCTTGATGCCATGCTACCGGACGTCACCGATGAAGACGATCCTGACGTTGCCACCTACTTGCAGCGCGCCGAAGAAGGTTTACAGCTCGCCCGCCTGCGCATAAAGAACCTGCAGAGGACCGATAGCCGGCACTACGATTTTTGACGACGCTACGTTAAGTACCAGCCCGGTGACCATGTTTGGGTCACTCCGATACGCCGACGAGGACTTAGAAAGAAACTGATGCGTCACTATTTCGGACCCTATAAGATCATCTGATGTATTTTCACACTGGACTATGAGGTCATGCCAGATGGCATTTCGCAATTACAGCGGCAACGCGCACGACCTAAAGTAATCCACGTGGTGCGTCTTAAGCTTTTCTACGCCCGCTGACGAACTTAGGGACTTTGTTGCTGTTTTTTCTATATTAACCCTTCGAAGGTTTTTGCCGTATCTGTACGGCGGCGGTTTTCTGTCCCGCAAGGCCTTTGATCCTCCGTTGGAAATTTCGCGCCATAATGACGATGCATGCTCACCAGGAGGTGCTGCCACCTTTTAGGACTTACAAGAAGCGTTTGACATTTGTGCTACCTTCTTGCGGAGATAAGCAGAACTGATTTCTAGTTTCAGCGCGTGCGTCCCGCAGACTGCGGCAACACCCCTTTCGCGGTTTTGGTTTCGCCGCGTGATCGCAACGGAGGTGTGCGAAACGTTATATTTCTCTTCGTCGGCACTCCCTTGAAGGGGCAGCGGAAGTTGATTTCTACCTTTATTGGCGCTGCTCTTAGCTTGTTTATCACCGTTGCTCACGAGGTATTCTCGCTCTCTGCGGCAACGCGCTTTCGGTTGCGCCGCGTGATCGCAACGGAGGCGCGCCAACCGTGAGTTTTCTCTCTGTCGGCACTCTCTTGCAGGGGCGGTGGAAGTTGATTTCTATCTTGATTGGCGCTGTCTTAGCTTGTATATCAGCGCCGATCATGAGGTATTCTCGCTCTCTGCGGCAACGTGCTTATGCGGTTTCGGTTCCGCCGAATGATCGCAACGGAGGCGCGCGAAACGTGAGTTTTCTCTTTGTCGGCACTCTCTTGCAGATGCGGCGGAAGCTGATTTCTACCTTGATTGGCGCTGCTCTTAGCTTGTTTATCACCGCTGCTCATGAGGTATTCTCGCTCAGAGGGTGCCTCAGACCTCTGCCCAAGGCAGCCGCACGCAGAGAAGATGTCATGTGTGCCAACACAACTCGTCGCCCCAAGAGGATGAAAGACACGCCGAGAATACCTCATAACAGACACGCGTTTTTGGTGTGCAGACTGCGATAGGCACTGTGCGTAGAACCGTGTTTCAAGGAATACCACACTCTGAAATATTATTGAACATTTGGAGTTCTGAGTGATGCCGACATCAAAATACTGTTTCTAATTTTTTTTTTCACTATTTATTCCTGAATTTATACATTTTGTACATTCAATATCCGCAATAAAGTAATTTGACCATCTGGGAAAGTTTTTTTCAAAATAATTCGACCTTCAAAGGGTTAAGCGTGGTTTTGTTTTCGCTTTCGTGTTTGTAGGATCGAGCCGATGTTTTTTTTAAGGGGAGGGTATTACCACGTGTACTTGTTTATCTTTCACCGGTGCCCGATTTTCACCAGCTAACAAATGTTAAACGTTATCGCCAGGCGCAGGACGCGCCTGCATGTATCGGAAGTTTCTCGAACGTTATCGATGCTTCTATCTGTTGTCACCGATGCTTATACAATCTGATTGTATGAGCAACGCGAATTATCTAGTACTTTCTGGAAGACACGCGGACACCAGGGATTACTCTAGAACCTTCGATGACTCATGTATAAAAGCCGACACATTTCGCCGCTGATCACATTTCGACGATTGTCGACTGTGTTTGCCGCTATTGTTGTGCTTCAAGTGCAACTTGCTTTTGTGAGCACAGGTTCTCCCAATAAAAAGTCCGTTTCGTCATTCACAGTTCTGCGACTGTTTTCTTCATCGTCACTACTATGTGACAGTATTTCCATCCGAACTTGTAGATTACAGTGATGTCACATTCTTGCAGTCTGAGGCTCCACCGTGCCAGGAGTCCTGAAGGGTCCTTTAAGTTTGCAAGCCAACACAACGCGTGATGGTCGCTGACGACTTTGAACGGCCAGCCATATAGGCAAGGGTGGAATACTGCTGCAGCCCAAATGATGGCAAGGCATTCCTTTTCGATCATAGATCGGCTTGGTGGCTGTGCCACCAAGCCACAGCGTCTGGCTGTGGCGTTGTAGATAATGGAAAAGGTTGATCCCGAATTCACCTCCATCTCACACTGTGTGCTTTCGATTCTTACACTCGCACGTATCTTCCTCTTGGGGGGGTTTAGACACTTTGTTGATAGCAGTAACTGCCAAGTTGTCGCAATATGAAATGTTTGTGCGAGGAGTGGTCTTGAATCGTTGCGTCCAGGCTTGGTTTTTGGCATGACCAGCGGGACCGGCAGACCTTAGCAATGTGCCTGGTTTTATTGCGATAGCAATTATATGGACACTCTAAAGCAGATTTCTGCCATCGGCGTCGCCGTTGCCGTCGCCGTGAGGTTCCGTATGACGTCAATGGAGATGAAATCGTCGCCGCGCGCCGAACGCTGTATGTGCAAGTGAAAGGGCGCGAGGGGCGCGCGCTTTCACGGGGAGTGAACGCACGGCAGAGAACAAACGCGCGTTCTGCGCCGTGCTGGCTTAAGGGCTGCAGAAGTAGGCGTCTCTTTCCTCCTTTGCAATCACCATATATGTAGAGCAAACGCGCCTTCTTCCGATGCGCGAGAGGCCGTCGGGGAAGGGGGGGGGAGGGAAGGGAGGCGACGTTTAGCTGCAGCACCAAGTGCCTATTTATATCAGAGGCTCCGGCAACAGTCACCAACGCCGCACGCATTTTTAGCGAACGCGGGCAAAACGCCGACGGCGTCGACAACAGTTCTGCGTGTTGCCGGTGCTGCTGCATGTCCAAGTTTATACAGCTGATAAAGCTAATATCATTACTCCGTATAGCTCTCTACAAATTTGCTATCGCAATTGATGCTTCGCCTTTCAGGTGAAACTGCGACAACTTTTTTCCACATTCCCTGCACTGGGCACCACGGAACCAACACAGGCGGCATTCATGCAGGCCTCCACAGCTACAGCAGGGGCCATCCACCAATCTCTCGGTGTCCCGTCCCTGAGTGGGGCTCGCACATAACCGAAGAACATCTTCGGCGGTGTCTTGCTCGCCATCATCGTCCCTTGATGCACGGGCTCGAAACGCGACGTGTTCATAGTTTGAAACGAGGGTAGGCTTGCTTCCAAAACCGAAGAACATCTTCGGCGGTGTCTTGCTCGCTATCATCGCCAGTCGTCGTCCCTTGATGCACGGGCTCGAAACGCGACGTGTTCGTGGTTTGAAACGAGGGTAGGCTGGCTTCCAGGGCAATGGCCTAAGCGGCAACCGCTTCCTCGACAGCAGTGGTGAGAGACCTCTTTTTCTGCCAGTAGTCGCCGCTTCACCGTGTCATTCTGTAGTTCGAACACAAATGGATACCGTAGCACGGTGTCGAGGTCGGTGAAGTTGCAGAGCTGTGCCATCGTTCAAAGAACAGCGAGGTAGGCGGCGGCGGACTCACTTGGTGCCTGGTTGCGGCGATGGTATGCATATTGCCTGGCAAGCTCCGGTGGTTTCAGCGCTAGGTGGTCATGCAGAATGGTGAGTATTGTTTCAAACGGTGTATCCTTCAGCTGGGCTAGTGCCACGAGCGCCCTGGCTAATTGAAGAGTGACGGGACTGCAGCGGCTGAGGAATGTCGATCTCTTCTTGCTGGCATCCGTAACGTCCTGCGCCTCGAGGAAGAACTGGAAACGTTCTGCATAGTCCTCCAACTCTTCAGGGTGAGCGATGTCGAAAAAGGCTCGAGCCCCTCTGTTGTAGTGGCAGTACGTACCGGACGGAGCTAGCTACCCATTCCAGCGGTCTCGTTCAAATTCCACCCTCGTCGCCAGTGTTATGTTGCTGCGTGGACCATATCGCGAGGCACCGTCGCTACGAGGAGGTATCGGCAATAACCTTTTATTTCTATCACGAAACAAACACAGAACGAGGGAACTCGATAACAACTGGAATATATACACTCTTGGGACCAGAAGAGGGCACTCTTCATCACCTGGGTTGACCGACGAAGATACGTCATCTGCTGAACTCAGGGGCCGGAATCGGTACACAACACCTTCCGTGACAGCTGAATCTCTTCTTTAACTACGTCAGTGATCAAGGCCACCTGAGGTTGCGACCTTGGGCATAACTTCTGCAGCTCTTCCCGTACAACCACTCTGAAGTGATTTGTACTTTAGTTTTACACTTTGGAAAAATAGAAAGTTGGCGCACGTCTCTTGCAGGTCGTCGACGACTAGCGCTTGAGCTTCGGTGGAGTTTGTCAGAAAACGGTGGTTGTATTGCCTGGCGTGCATTTCAAGCGTCTTCTCAAATATTGTGGCCTCCGAAAGAAATTCTGCGACAGTCTTGGGCGGGTTCCATATCAATTTGGCAAATCGTTGCTCTTTGACCCCCCGTATCAAAAACCGAACTTTCTTTTCTTCAAACATATCGGCGTCGGCGTGGCGGAATAGGCGAATCATCTCCGTGAAAGTTGAGATGTTCTCGTTCGGTAACTGCACTCTGGTTTCTAAGAGCACTTCGGCCCTTTTATTTCGTACGACACTCGTGAAGGCCCTCATGAAGTTCTCATGAAATAGGTCCCACGTCACAAGGGTGGTCTCTCTGTTCTCAAACCAGGTCAGAGCAGCGTCATCCAAAGAAAAATAGACATGGCACAGCTTGTTGTCATCGCTCGTTATTGAACATCGTGGTCCTCTCATATGTCGCCAGCCAGGTTTCAGGTTCTCCAGCTAATCCACGGAAGGTCGGTGGCTCCAGAGGTTGTTGCAGCAGGATGGGGGACACTGGGTTTGCCATTGGGATTGTTGACTTTGCCTTTATCCCTGTGGTCTTCTCGGGGAGAGGTCCGTACTCTGGCAGAAGGCCTTGCTGCCTACGGCTAGTTCACTGGTCCTTCGTGACGTTGGTGTTGTCCTCGGGTTTTGGGTTTGGATCGCGGCTTTGGGGGGGTGTTCGGTGCATGAACGCACTAGCACCTCCACCAGATCTCATGTAGTAGTGAGGGTGAAGAAAACAGTCCTAAAACTGTGAATGACGAAACTGATTCTTTATTGGGAAAACCTGTGCTCACAAAAGCAAGTTATATTTGAAGCACAATGCTAGCGGCAAACACAGTCGGCGATTGGCAAAATCTGGTCGCCTTTTATACATGAGTCATCGAAGGTTCCAGAGTTATCGGAAGGAATGCACACCTATCGGCCTTCTCCTCCTAGCTCACGTTCGTGCACGGGACTCGCGTCGTATCTTGAAGGTAATCTCTCCTCAGCAAGCGCAAAGGCCAGTGCCGAAATGGTTGGTGCCTTCAAGCACATTTTGTTGTTCTCGTGTGTATAATGGCTAGCGGTCACATAATCGAAGTTTCCGAGACACGGTGCGAAGTGCTCGCTCACGTTGTGACTGCGGGTTCGTGGTTATCGAGCGAGATCTGTGAATATGTTTGCTGAGCGCGCGTGGCAGCAATAAAATAACGAACCTTACTTCGTGTATTTGTCTCTTCACTATCGCCATCAATGCTCCGCCTTCTTTGAAAATGTGACTTCTTTTTTTTTGTTGTTGTGTCCAGAACCAATACTCATACCCTATTATACTTTTCATTTTAATTTGTGGGCGCCCGCTGCAGGCACTAAGTATGGTCAGCTACGACACCCAAGAATTACGGCGCCACGCAACGCATGCAAATCTCGAACGCCGTGAGCCATGTTGATGCATTGCTCTCGGCGTGATCTGTACCACACGCGCTGGTGCTCATAACCAGGCTATTATGACCTGACCTTCTTGCATTTTCCTTATAAGTGCTTACTAACACGATACTATCCACCAGGAATACTCTGAGAATTTGTGAAGTTGTTTTTAATGCTGAAACTTTAAAACTTCAAATTAACGAAATTCGCAATTTAATGAAGTTTTTCGCTGCAAGTACAACTTCATTATATCGAGGTTCGACTGCATTTCTTCGTGCATGCTCATGAAAGTTATTCTGTTCAAATCTGTCCTAATATTATCATTCATCTTAAGTATCGTAACAGCGCAAACAATACAGGGACAAAAGGAAGGAAAAACGACAACACGGCGCTGACTCTCAACTGTTATTTTATTGAAGGATCGTCTAATATATATACAAAAAATTTTTCAGAGAACCATGACTTGCGCAAGACACAGTGATACATCAAGGCCGTGGCGACAAACTAGGCATAATCACAAGTTGCAGAAGTAATGAAATTCCTTGTCATGGAGAGCGATCGATGGTTCACTGATGCATCCCGTGCCCCTAATCGTTATATTGTATGCCTCAGCGATTTCTCTTGTCAGCTGGTTAGTGTGTTTAAAGATGATAGAAGTCTTGTCAAAAAGGGGGCGACACCCGCATAAGTTACAATGTACCGGAAGATGACGTGGTTCTACCCCTTGCAGAGATAGCTCATGCTCCCTAAGTGGTACGTTTACACAGCGTTTTGTTTGACCCACATACTCATTACCACAAGATAATGATATTGCATACACAACGTGTTTAACACATTTGATGTAGCTGTTCACATGTTTAACAGTGCATTTCCCTTTTGCCTGCTTATCTTTGAGCATATTGTCAATAATCGGACATATGCGCCCTATCTTATGTTTCGCGGAAAACCAAACATCAATACCGTACCTAGAACCTACGTTCTTTAGCCCATGCGCCATTTTGTGCACATAAGGAACTACCGCGTTTTTTCTTTTTTTATCCGACTTAGTTTTTCTGCCTTTGTTACTTATGTTTTTGACCCCAAGAAGCATACTTTCACACACAGAAGAAATGAGCACATTTGGGTAACCAGAGTCTTTTAAACGAGTAACTTGATCATCAAAGGCAATCTTGGTCATATGTATACACGACTTCTTCAGTGCAGCATTTAAGACAGTCTTCGTTATAGCTCTCTTCACAAGCTTAGAATGACCGGAATTGTAATTCAAAATGGGCTTGACCGATCTGGGATCATACTTCCAGCACATATGACTTTTACCAAAGGTTAATCGTAGGTCCAGAAATTGTAGTTGATGATTTTTAGGGAGTTCAAAAGTGAAGTTGAGGCCCATACCGTGCTGTCTGAATAGCAGTAGAATTTGCAGTAGTCTTGCGCAAGTCATGGTTCTCTGAAAATTTTTTTGTATATATATTAGACGATCCTTCAATAAAATATCAGTTGAGAGCCAGCGCCGTGTTGTCGTTTTTCCTTCCTTTTGTCCCTGTATTGTTTGCGCTGTTACGATACTTAAGATGAATCCCAACCAACTGGCCCAACTTGCCGTCTTGTTGTAATATTATCATGCTTGGCAACCAATGTTCTGGTGGAAGTTGACCGACGACATACGAGAACAGTACGTGTAGACTAATACAGTCGAATCTCGTTAATTTGAACACGCTTAATTTGAACTGCCGGTTTATTCGAACTGACGCTGTGGTCCTGTCAAAGTTATGTGTATTTCAATAAGCGAAAGTGCTCGGTAATTCGACCGCAAAAGCATTTGCGACGGTTAATTCGAACATACCGCGGACCGACAATACTCTCAGCAGCGCGCCAAATAACGCGGCAGTGCCTCCGACGCAGGCGCGAGGGCAAGCGGGTGTGAGAGAGAAACGATGATATTCCTAAATAAACGCATCACTGTTTTGATGATCCAAATATAATCTCACTATCATGGAGGAAGCAGTCTACCTGACTAGAGCAATATTTCTTTATTTGGGGTGTTGCTACGCTGCGCTCCGCAACACCCCAACGACCGCCGCTTCGCATTGCTGCCCAGCACAAATGCGAGCAGTATCCACTTGTTTACACCACCACAGTTCACGGAGATCAAAAGCCGTCATGCCGCACCACCCCTACTGCAAGGATTTCCGCCACTAGAACAAACGCTACAATAATAAAGCGCGGCCGGCGTGGGCCAGACACCGCCAGACATTCAACGCGCCCTAAACGATTCGCTCCCTAGGCACGTAGGAGCTGCACTCGGCAAAATAGCTGCGCCCGGTCTCGGAGATAAGAGAGCCACGCTCAGCAGAGACCAGTGCCTCAAAAGTCCCTAAGTGATTATGTCCCTAGGCACCTAGGAGCTCCACGATTGCCATGACAACACGTGTTAAGCGGAAGTCTCCGCTGTACCTACTAGCAAATGTAAAGTCGTGACTGGCATCACTCCGACACCGCCATAGAGCAAAAGCTTAGGAGAGACTCCTTAATGCAGTGGTGGAGGACCAGTCTGGCCCACGCCAGCAAATGCTCGCTTCCCGATAACGACAGACAACGAAACTTCAGGGAGGGGGTTAAGCTGGCGCCGGGCCGGCTGGACTGGCGGCGCCGGCACCCACGCCGGCAAACGCTCGCTTTCCGATAACGGCAGAAAACAAAACTTCAAGGAGCGGGCTAATCTAAGTTGGTCGGCTGAACCGGTGGCGCCGGCACAGCGGCGGGCACGCACGGAGACAGTCTGAGGGGAGGGAGCTGCGAAGGAGCTGAGAGAGAGGGCGAGGGGAGCCACCGAAGCCACTGCCACCGAAGCCACTGCCACCGAAGTGGCGGAGTTGCCGAGGCCAAATCCGCTTCCCTGCGGCCCTCCTCCCTCACCTTCGATGGTCTCCGCGTGCACCCGTCGCCATCCGGCGCCGTCCGCTACTTGAAGTAGTTTCGTTTGCTGCCGTTACTGGAAACCGAGCGTTGGCCCGGTGGGCGGTTGCGCGCCGCGATATTTCACGGCTCGCACCGTTCATGCATCGTGCTATGGTGTTCGAATACTTCAAAAATATGCCCTTTCTTTAATTCGAACTTCTTTTAATCTGAACAAATTTCCAGGCCCCTTCGAGTTCGAATTATCAACATTCGACTGTAAAATGAAGGTGTGTTATTTTTCGTTCTATAACCAAAGCAATGCCTACTGTTTGCCAGCCTCCACTAGTTCACATGGGCCCTCCCGTGCTTCCAAATCTCGCCAGCAAGCTGTCTGACCGACGCCGTGCACACGAAATAACTTTTGCAAATGTGAATGCTCGCAGTGTTGTGAACAAATTAGATGCTTTAGAATCGCTAGTTATCCGTCTTAAACCTGATTTTTTGGCCGTTACTGAAACTTGGCTAACAAGCGATATTGAAGATGCTGAGCTAACACCCCCGAACTATATGGTCATACGCAAGGATAGACAAACACGCGGCGGCGGTGTGGCTATCTTTATAAACAATAAAATCCCATTCACATTAATACCTGACAGAAACGGCGTAGAGGCGGTGTTCTGCAAATTGAAGTTCACAACCCACGCTGTGCATTCTTGGGTGTGCGTACCACGCCCCTTGATCGAGCCCTGATTGTATGGACGCACTGTCCATGTATATGCGGCGTCACGTATCTGGTGCCAGAGTTATTCTAGTGGGGGAGTTTAATCTGCCTGATTTCAACTGAGAATCAATGCAGTACTACAGCACCTGCTCAGAAATTGTTTTCGACATAATGCTTTCCTTTAACTTTACACAAATAGTGACGCAACCTACATGTATACAGAGACACAACTCGAGTGTGCTTGATTTATATTTCTCACTGATAACTTCCCGATACGTGATGCAAAGATAGAAATACTGGATGTCATATCAGACCATAATATAGCTTACTGTATAGTACTGATAAATGTCAGTATAACGCCTACTCGGGCAAAAGAAACATTTCCAGATTTTAGTAAAGCTGATGTCACAATTCTTGACTTGCTGTTCTGTAAATTCCCGTCATTTCAAGAAATAGCGTCCCACTCCACAGTTAACATTGAAATGTTGTGGCAAAGGTTTAAAGAAATTCTTCTTTATTGCTTGAAAAACCAGAAGAGAAAAATGCATGCATGGGTCACATGTGACGTTATACATGCCAAAAGAAAGGTGAAGCATTTGAGGAAATCTCTAAAAACAAATCAAATATTAGTAGCAGACAGAGCCTGAGAGCAGGCATAACTGATATTAAAATTGAATTTAAGGCAGCCAAGTCTATTTATTTCGCGAAAACCCTACGGAAATTCATAAAAAGCTCCCCTACAAAATTCCCAAGGTCTGAAAAACAACCCAAGAAAAGCGTGAAGAAAGTGCTAATTCCGTAAATGCATTAAATAACTATACTTTCAGTCTATTTTACCATTGATGACAGAAAGCAGCCTAACGTAGAAATTAGGGAGGAAAACATGATGAAACCATTAGTTGTTTCAGAAGCGGGAGTCCTTAATCTACTTTTGAACTTGGATGGAAAAAAAGCATCAGACCGGATAACATACCTTCAGCACTTTTTAAAGAGATATGCCGAGTGGATATCAAAATAGCTGCGCTTGCTCTTTAGCCGATCAATGTCGTTGCACACCACCCAAAAGAGTGGAAAATAGCAAAAGTGATTCCTATATATAAGTCCGGAAATAAGAGCGAACCTTCGAATTATAGACCAATCACATTAACTTATACAGTTGTTAAACTGCTCGAACACCATAATCCTAAAACACATAATGAATCACCTTGATGGATACAAAATTTCAACACGGGTTCCGCCAGGGCATGTCTACGGTAACCCAACTTATTGAATTGGTCCATGACATCTCCTCAAGCCTCGATCATCAAAAACAAATCGATCTCATTCTGCTGGATTTGTCTAAAGCTTTCGATCGGGTATCGCATAAAGAACTTATTCTGAAACTTGAATTTACCCTGGGCAAGGGACAAATTCTTGTCTTGGTCACCAACTTCCTCACAGATAGATCACAATTCGTAGAACTCAATCATGCGAAATCCTTAGTCGTACCGATGACCTCTGGTGTACCGCAGGGTAGTGCTTTCGTGCTGGTATTATGCTTACTTTTTGTGAACGATCTGCCTACATCTGTTAATGTTGGATGCAGGTTGTTTGCAGACGACTGCGTTCTGTACAAAGAAATCAATACTCATGATGGCCACATCACCTTAAATACAGCCTTAGAGGCAGTTTCACTGTGATGCAGAGATTGGCAAATGCACATCAACAAAAAGAAAGTCCGCTCTGTTAGCCATAACTAGAAAAAAAGTATTCATCCGACTTTAATTATACTGTAGTGAAGAAGAGGGACGATGCAGTGGGGCATCCTTACCAGCGCTGTCTAGTGGGTCAGGCTCTCCAGCGCATCGCTTGGACTACGCCGCTCGCGCTCGCAGTTCCCTGAACTGATCCAACGGTCGGCTCTAATGCTTCGTGCAATAAACGCTTTTACAACTGATGGAGTTCTGAGGAATGAGGAATACTAACAGTCGCAGTCCAAGAGGCAAGCAAGGGCTGCGACAATGTCGAACTGCACAAGTCCTCATTGCAGCCCATCCAATGTGATAGACGTGCTTGTTGACGTCCGCGCATCTGCACTCGTGGACACAGGAGCAGCCGTATGTGTTATGGATGCTACACTTTGCCGCTTACTTCGGAAAGTCACAACGCCCCTGTCCGGACTATCCGTTCACACAGCCAGTGCTCAGCTTATTCGACCCTTGGCGTCTTGCACTGCTCGTGTAGAAATTCAGGACATATACGCCATAGAATTCTTCATCATTTTCTCCTGCTCTCACGGTGTCATGCTCGGCTGGGATTTTCTCTCGCGCCACAATGCCGTTATCGATTGTGCACGGGCCGAAATAGAACTATCGCGGCTGCTAGATTTGACACTCACTGACACTCCGTCACTTTCCAGGAAATTGATCGTCAAAGCCGACACTCAGGTTGCTCCCGCCTCAATGATCGTGTCCATGCACTGCAGTGGCCTCTCGGACGCCATTGCATTACTTTCGCCGTCTGGCCATTTCCTCGCAAGGAAAGTCACAACTTTTTGCGACTGTGGACATCATCAAGGGCACTAGCACAATTTTCATTTGCAACCCGTGCCCATACCCTGTCATGCTGCTCCGAGGAGATTGTGTTGGTACCGCGGAAGCCATCGACAACGTGCAAGTTATTGACGTGCCCGACTACCCGAATTTCGCAACCTAACGTACGCTCAGTGCTCTTTTTACATCTATCGCATTGCCCAGAGATGTATTTGGTTCCTGCATCGCTGAGACCCTTACAGCAGCCCAGCATTCCCAGCTGCTGTCCCTCTCGGAAGAATTTCGTTAGTCTTTCAACGTGGGGCAAGCTTCCTTAGATCGGACTTCAACTGTAACGCACCACATCGACGATGGCTATCACCCACCATTGCGACAACGCCCGTATCGCGTTTCTGCCAGCGAGCGTCATGTGATTAACGAGCAAGTCAGCGACATGCTTCGGCGCGAAGTAATTCGACCCTCGAAAAGTCCATGGGCATCTCCTGTCGTCCTTCTCACAAGGAAGGACGGCTCCGTAAGGTTTTGCGTCGATTATCACCGGCTCAACAAGATCAGTCGCAAGGACGTCTATCCCCTGCCACGCATAGAAGACGCAATTGCCTGCCTGGAACGAGCCGAGTCCTTTTCATCTCTGGATTAGCGCTCCGGGTATTGGCAAGTGCCTATGGAAGAAGTCAATCGGCCGAAAACAGCTTTTATCACGCCTGACAGCTTGTACGAGTTTAACGTCACGCCTTTTGTACTCTGTAATGCACCTGCGACATTCGAGGGCATGATAGACACAGTTCTGCGAGGCTTAAAGTGGCACACATGTTTGTGTTATCTTGACGACATTGTAGCTTTCGCGCCCGCCTTCACCACGCACCTTTAACGCCTCGGGCGTGTTTTGACGTGTTCATCGAACGTCGGCCTACAATTAAACATAAAGAAGTGCCGGTTTGCTGCATGGCAACTCACGATACTTGGCTATCTCGTATCCGAGGACGGAATTCTCCCCGACCCCGACAAACTTCGCGCCGTTGCCGAATTCCCCAAGCCAACGTCCATCAAAGAATTGCGAAGTTCCATCGGTCTATGCTCTTCCTTCAGACGCTTCATTTGGAATTTTGCTGCCATCGTATCGCCCCTGACGAAGCTCCTAGGGAGCAACGGGCTCCTCACCTCGTGGTCATCAGAGTGTGATGAGGCGTTCACGAGTCTTCGGCGTTTGCAGACTCCCCCCAATTTTGCGCCACTACGACCCTACGGCCCCTACAGAGGTACACACAGATGCCAGCGGTGTTGGCCTTGGCGCTGTCCTCGCACAACGCAAGCCAGAGTTCCCTGAGTATATCGTTGCTTATGCCAGCCGAACGCTTACGAAAGCCGAGAATAATTACACCGTGACAGAAAAAGAATGCCTCGCGATCATCTGGGCTCTTACTAAGTTCCGGCCATATTTGTATGGCCGCTTATTTCATGTCATCACGGACCACCACGCACTATGTTGGCTGGCGTCATTGAAAGATCCATCCGGCCGTCTTGCACGTTGGGCACTTCGCCTGCAAGACTACGGCATCCGCGTACTCTACCGCAGCGGACGACACCACTCGGACACCGATGCCCTCTCGCGCTCTCCTTTGGCTAACAATGTATCTCGGTTGACTGTGTCTTCCACTGACCTTCTCACCATCGCTCCCGAGCAGTGCAAGGACCCCTGGATTGCGTCGATTATAGGCTGGCTCCCTGATCCATCAACCAGGTCAACAACCCACGAGTTGTGCCGTCAAGCTCACCATTTCATCATTCGCGACGACCTGTTTCACCTGCGCAATTACAGCTCCGACGGCCACCAGTGCTTGTTAGTAGTGCCTCACAGCCTGCATTCCGAAATATGTGCAGCTTTCCACGCCGATCCCCAGTGTGCCCACGCTGGCGTTTTCAAGACTTACCAGCGCCTTCAACAGCGGTACTACTGGCGAGGGGTGTACAGCTACGTTCAAAAGTTTGTACGCTCTTGTCCCGATTGCCAGCGGCGGAAATCTTCACCCCGGCTCTCGCCAGCTGGGCTGCAACCTTTACCTTGCCCCACCCGGCCTTTTGGGCGCGTCGGTATAGATTTGTACGGGCCCCTTCCAATGACATCGGCTGGAAACCGCTGGGCCATTGTGGCAGTTGACCACCTTACACGATATGCTCCCTTTTTCATCCCCGGGGTAATTGTAGTGAAGAAGAGGGACAATACAGTGGGGCATCCTTACCAGCGCTGTCTAGTGGGTCAGTCTCTCCAGCGCATCGCTCGGACTATGCCACTCGCGCTCGCAGTTCCCTGAACTGATCCAACGGTCAGCTCTAACGCTTGCATGCAATAAACGCCTTTACAATACCATTAATTCAAGTAGGCTTTCTAAAGTTAAGGAGCATATTTGTGTTAGGTGGTGCTAGCTGTAGCCATCTCTTTAGAAAAAGCAGTCTTTTTAGTGCAGAAACTGTCATGTAATCAAAATAATAATCAACGGTTACACGACTTTTTAAATATAGACAAGTCCCATTATAGTATTAAGCAATCCGCAGCAACAACTACCCGCCAGAAACAGTGTCATATCCTTGCTGATTACATATACCACACAGATGTCCTCAAATTCTCGTTTTTTCCCCCTGGCATCAGTGAATAGAATAATGTAACCCCCTCCAATATGACCTAGGTGTCATATTGTCACAAGACCTATTATAGGATTCTTATTTTGATTACATGACAGCTTCTGCAGTAAGAAGACGACTACAGCTAGCACCACCTAACACAAATTAACTGGCCTATAATACATTTATCAGAACCATCCCGAAATACACGAACACTGCTTGGTTTCCGTACACACACACAAAAAAAAACTAACCAACAAGCTGAAAGGAGTTCAAAGAAAAGTGCCTGGGGTCATTTTTAACATATTTAACCGAACAGATTCGTCTACAGGACTGCTTAAGGAGGCTGGATTACTAACCATAAAAAACCAAGTAATATTGGCACGCTTAAAGGTAATGTACCAACTGTTACACAACTACCTAAATATAGACAAGTCCCATTATAGTATTAAGCAATCCGCAGCAACAAGTACCTGCCAGAAACAGCGCTTGCTTATTACAGATACCACACAGATGTTCTCAAATTCTCGTTTTTTTTCCCCCTGGCGATCATAGAATCTAATAATGTGACCCCCTTCATTGCCAGTAGCACATCTTTAGCCCGTTTTAGTAATTACGCCTCACTTAGTGCAATAAAAATGACTGAATCAGCTGCTGTTGGACACAACAGAAGTTTTCTAATTGGAAGCTGCGTTCTCAATTTAAATTTCTAGACTGTTTAAACTAGTTTATCTATTTCGCCAGTAATCAGTACCCACGAATGGCTTTGGCGGCGGATGTAAGCTGATTACTGAGTGGCGCAAGTTTTGCAATGGTATATTTTATCAACTTTATTTAATAGCTTCTAATGCTAGCTGGGACACCCTGTACAAGAGAACGTTCCTGTTCTTGAAGTTGACCCAACAAAGTACAATGCCTGACACAACATGAAGAAGTGATCACGGTTCTGATCTTTATTAATGGTAAGGTAGCCATAACCATCAAAGCACTAACAGTACGGAAAGTGCTCATTCGTGGCACCAAGGTATCGTAAAATTCTGAGGCACTGTAAAAAATCTCAAATGTGAATGCCGAGTTCGCGCGCAATATATGGGGATGTGTATGCAAATGAGGTCCTGCTAAAGAAAATATGTAAGCCGCTTGGGCCCATTCATTCTCTATGTGAAAATAAGGAAATGCACTGGCAAACTGCATGACATCATGGGAAATAATAACTCCACTTAGAAATTTTGAGATGTCGAAGCACCACCTCATTTCCCATAAAAACACAAGGAAGCTGACAGCTTCCGGTAGAAGCAATTTCTTTTAGTAGTTACGGTATTTCCTGCACTTGAAAGTGAGCACTCTGAGGATGAGGCTTTGTTGCACACGCTATTACTATTTGACTCGCAGGCTTTCCACAATTGTGTCCAAGCTGGGGCTTGGAGAGATACGTCTGACAGCTGACCAACATGGGCTGTGCATCAAACACATGTAAGTACAGTAAAATCTTGTTAATTCGACCCCCGTTAATTCAGAATTTTGGTTAATTCAGACGCGGCGTCTAGTCCCATCCAAAATGTGCATTGTTCTATGACTGAAGACTCTTGTTAATTCGAACTCCCCACAAGGTAGGGTCGCGACAGGGATGTAGCAGCGAATTCCGCCGCGGCGGACTCGCACCCGAAATCGACGGCACACCCAAACAACTTCGAGATCGGGTCGTGGCCTCCGAGATTTAGAACGAGGTACGAGCGAGTTTTGCATCTTGGAGGCAAAAAAAACAAACACGTGGCGCCAGTTTACAACTGAAATGAAAGGCATTGCATCGCTACTGTCATCAGCGACGGGCAACCGACGGATTTGCTTTTTCTTTCTTCTGCATTGTTAGTTTTTGTTCGTTGTCTATTTCGTGCGGGTGTGCGTCACCACCGCGCAAGCGACGCCGGGATGGCTTCTTCGTTTCCTGCCCAAGCCCCTGGAGCGAAGGATTTGGCTGCTAAGGTGCAAATACTGAAGGCGTTGCAAGCGGGAGCATCCCGAAAAGAAGTGATGGAGAAGTTCCAGGTCAAGAAAAGCACGCTGAGCGAAAAGCACGTCAAGAACGAAGACGAAAGTATGCAAGCGTATGACGGCGACATGTTCGGAAACAAGAGGAAGAGGCTCAGAACGGCAGCGCACCCCAAACTAGAAGAAGCACTGTTGCGCTGGATCGCCGTCTCGCGTGCTGCGCAGTTTTCATCATCATCATCAACTTGTTTATTTCACCACGAGATACACAAGGTGAAAAGGGAGAGCCGGAAAAAAAGCCGAAATTTCATCGGCTTGACAGAGCTCCGGTCTCCCAGACAGGCACGGTAGCGGCTGGTGTACCAATATAATCACGTATAAAATGTTGATATACGAGTATTCTAAGCACAAGTATATGCAGATACTTTCATGTTATTGTATAGAAACTATAGTTATAATACAGTTGTGTGAATTGACTCGCAGTATACAATCACAATCTGTTATCTTGCATATTATGGTTTGACACAAACTCAATCACATATAGCATAAGAATGCAAAAGCAATATATATACACATATATACACATATATATACACATATATATATATACATACACATATGTACACTCACATATACATGTATAACAAGTTTCACAGAACTATACAATAAACACAAGTTACCATAAGGAAACGTTCTTTTTTTTTTAGAAATCGTTTTACATACTTGTAAATACATCTGCGCATCTATGTTAAAAAATAGAAAAAGATAATCTGCATAGGCTGCTGCTTTCGCGACAGATACCCGGCAACGTAGCCTAGGGCGTCATCACATCCTAGAAGTTTAGAAGTGCGAAGACGCCCTTTGCAGCATCCAGTTCACAACGCAAGCCCTGCCGCGCGGCCTGGGCACAATCGCTGCAGCGGAAACCTGGATGCTGGGGTTCATAGTTAAAAGTCTGAACGTATAAACACAACGAGAGTACATCATAAGCCCTGCGGAACTGTTAGATCATTTAACAATACACATCTATAAGAGCAGATCCAATATTTTAGTTTTGCTTAGAGATAACACATCAACATTTTGTTGGTTGAAATAGTTAAGCAGGGAAGGTAGTGTATGTTTAAGGCGTTGACAGCCATAATTAGTACGCGAGAAAGGGATCTGCCATGGTGCCTGGTGCCTGCCCTTGAGCGGCCCCCTTATCTGCGCACAGGCAGAGAAGTTCGCACTCAGCATGAACATTGACTCTTTCAATGCGTCGGAAGGGTGGTTTGACCGCTTCAAGAAGCGACACAGGCTGGTGTTCCGCAACGTGTGCGGTGAAAAAGGTGCCGTCAGCGAAAGCGTGGTGCATGACTGGCGGTCTTGACTTTCCGCACGCCTTTTTGCGTACGAGCCGTGCAACATTTTCAACGCTGACGAAACAGCGCTGTTTTATTGCGATAGCAATTATATGGAAACTTCAAGCAGATTTCTGCCGTCGCCGTCGTCGCCGTGAGGTTCCGCATAAAGTCCAAAGGCGATAAAATCATCGCCGCGTGCGATACGTGCGAGTGAAAGCGCGCGTGCACGCGTGGGACGCACATTATCTCGCAGAGCGAACGCACGGCGGAAAGCAAACGCGACTTCCGTGGCGCAAAACGCCGTGGTGGTATGGGAGGGAAGGAGGGCGACTGCGGCACCAAATGCGTATCTTGCAATCGGGCGCAAGGGGAACTGGCGACGCAATCTCCCACGTGAAAGGAGCAGAGCGGGAAGGCAGCGCGAGAGGGAGGGGGGGTCTTCAACTCTGCCAACAAATGCGTTCATGTACTTTGCGCTTTGCGCTTGGTTCTTTATTATATGTTTGCGCCCGTACGGGCTGCCGGTGTTGTCACGTGCGCCGTATCTTGCAAGCGATCTCCACACGGCTCTGACCTTTGTATGTGCTGTGCATTCGGCCGCTCAGTTTCTATTGAAGCGATACACTGCATGAACCTTCGCCCGCTGCGGCGGCTGCGCTTGCTGCCAGCGTTTTGACAGTGGTTGTCTGCGGTCATCGAGTGTGATCTATTCATGTGTGCTTGTGCGCGCTGACACCACGCTTCTTATTTCAGTTAGTAAGTGAATGTGTCCAAGTTTATGCAGCCGATAAAACTACTATTCCTACTCTGAATAGCTCTCTACTAATTTGCTACTGCAATTGATGCTTCGCCTTTCGGGCGAAACAGTGACATTTTTTCAAGGCTCTGCCTAATAAAGACAATCGCGTTTAAGGGGGACCTGTGCGTCGGCGGGAAACGCAGTAAAGAGCGGGCGACGGTTCTTCTGGCTGCGAACATGACCAGTACAGAGCGGCGGCCGCTGTTGGTGACAGTGAAGCCAAGATGTTTTAAGAAAATTAAGCAGCTGCCAGTCGACTACCACTTTAACCGAACGGCTTGGATGACCGCCGAAATATTTCAAGCCTGGCTGCGTCAGCTAGACCGCCGCTTTGCGGCCAAGACTCGGAAGGTGCTGTTCGTGCTGGACAACTGCAGTGCGCACACGAAGGTGTCCGGGCTCAAAAACATTGAACTTCTATTCCTGCCTCCGAATACAACGGCTTCCCTGCAGCCGATGGACCAGGGAATTATACAGTTTGTGAAAAGCCGCTATCGAAGGCAGGTACTCGAGCTATGTTGCTCTGCATGGAGGCAGGCAAGCAATGCGAGATAAGCCCACTCAGTGCAATCCATGTGCTCACGTACGTGTGGAACAACACGCCGCCTGAAGTAATCGCCAACTGCTTCAGGCACAGCGTTAACAGGCGCTACGTTAACATCATGCCAGCCGATGTGCCCCTGCGTGATTACTTCTCAATAGACAATGATGTTGCCGTCACCGGCATAGTGACAGACAGCGATATCGTCGCCGAGGTCATGGATGGGGAAGGGGAATCGGCGGACGAGGACCCCAATGATTCAGACGAGCATCCACGCACCACAATGTCTGAGGCTGCGCACGCGTTGACCGTTTTAAAAGACATCTGCATGGTTTCCTCGGACAGCGTGCACAGACTGAGTCATTTACAGGAACTTCGCAAAATTGTGATTTCCTCGCACATTTCCTCCGCGAAGCAAACCGCTATCACAGACTTCTTTAAGAAATGAAAGTCTGATGATGTCTGAATCATTTTTTAAGTGTTTTGGACGTACTCTCGATAATTCGGACCCTCGGTTAATTCGGACATTCTCTCCGGTCCCATGAAGTCCGAATTAACGGGGTTTTACTGTACATGGATCGAGTGCCGCTGGTTCAGTCTGGCTAGTGGCCCTTCAGCTTTCATCAACTGGAGGTGCTACGTTGTTCAGCATGTCTCTAATAATGGTACCGATTGCATCTCTGACATCTGGGCTCTACAAATAGGCGGTGTCCAAATCCCCACCTCATAGAGTGGCGCCCTATGGATTTAAAATGCGGATCTTAAAGGCTACGATTTTGCTCACTGAATGTGACAAAGCGATTTTGCTAGCCGGAAACACATCACACATGTTGCGTTTTGGACACCACCTGTTCGAGTGCTTGGTATTTTGGATCGAGAAATCATGCCCTCTGACAAGCAGACACCAAGTTGGGCTGGGTGCCCTAGTTAAAGAAAATTGATACATATCTCTGTGTACCTTCATTACATATCTACCTTCATTACAGGGTGAACAATGGAGACGGGGATGGCATATTGCTGCAGATAATGGTAGTTTAGCGAGTTGAAGAATACTAGTGCTGATATGCATCCAATTAGCTCTGCGCGTAGCATTCAAAAGAGGCTGCTAAAATCCATGTGCAGTGTTGACATACGCTGGGAGTAATTCGTTGCTTTTTTTTTGCAGGACGTTCGTGCTGGTACACTGGTTTCTGTGTTGGTACCGAAATTCTTCGGTACCAGCCCAGAAAAACAAATATCGGGATATTTGAATATCTGAATACTTGGATATTACATTAAAAACTCATTATTCAACCCTCGTTAATTCGGAAAGTCTGATAATTCGGACTCGTCATCTGGTCCTGGCAGGCCTATGCATTATTTATTGCAATCAAACTCCCATTAATTGACATATTTGGCCACACATTGGATCATTCGGACAACTCTCGGAGTTCAGCGAGTGCGGAGGGCCGCAAACGTGCGATACAAAAGAGCCAAATAAGCGTCCACCAAAAATGAAGCGGTTGAGTCCACATCACCATAATCAGCAGTGGAAATCGCACGTGATTGATAGCAACGCTTGAACGCTTCGTGGCTATTTGTGCTCTTCAAGTCTTTATTTTTGCATTTATCGCCACACAACAACATGTTGGCCACATGCCTTCATAACTGCATAGTCACTGTCCATGATCGCGTCAATAGCCCCTAAGATTTCGTCCAGAGCGGTTGCGGCACACGCTAGTTTCAATTTGATTCGGTCGATGGGTCGGCCACGTGCCTTCATAATTACATAGTTGCCAGCCATGACTGCGTCGATAGCGACTGCAGTTTCATTTGCAGTGGTTGCGGCAAACAGTTTTGACTCGACGCGTCCGTCGGCTGCATGCCTTCAAAACTGTGTAGTCACCATTCATTACCACGTCGATAGCAACTGCGTGGTCATGCTGGGATGGCAGTCACAAGGTTTTTCGCCTCTGTAAGCGCTAATCAGTCCCGAGATGGCGAGAATTGCATCTACCACACTGCATTTGTGCAAAATACACAGAATGTTCGTCGATTCATTCAGTAAATAAAAGCGTATTGACACAGTAAGCATTTCTTCATACCCTCGATAATTCGACATTCGGGCAATTTGGATTTTTCTGTCTCGTGAAATATGAATGAATGAGGTTTTACTGTATACCCAAATATTCAGGCAGCCGAACCGATTACTCCAGTTATTTGGTTTTTGAATTCGAACCAGTGAATAGAATAACTGGATAACTGGTTTTCCCGTGAGACCAGCTTGATGTTGCTGCACTAGTACAAAAAGCACCTTGCTGTCCACAATTTTCCAAACGCTGGCTGCTGACAAACATCTGTCTCCCTACACAATTCTCCTATCAGATAGAAAATGGGTCCAAGCGATATTTCTGCTGTTGTGGCCAGTCCCAAGTGCATCACTATCAGTGCAAAAGAATGGTTGCTATGCATTGGAGAAGAAAGACTAGTATGCACTGCTTCAAGAAAGACAACGACGAGTTGGTCGAAGCCTTGCGCCTGCATTGCCTGAGCTGTGTGACCTCTCGCTGCAGTGCTCTCCTCTCTGAGGGCTGCATTAATTAAACCAAAGCACCTCTTGACATTTGGTGGAGGTGCTGGGACCTTTACCGACCTGGAACTCTACAGCTGGCTTCTCCCTCCCGTTTCTGCCATGCCTGAGGACGAAGCCACACAGCCCGATCCTCCCCGGGCATCGCCTGTCATCTGCGCCGGTGCTATACGCCAACGAGATCCTCCTGTCTTCATCGGCACCGACGATCATAACGTCAAGGATTGGCTCTCATCATACAACCGCGTAAGTGCACATAACAAATGGAATGGCACAGCTAAACAGAATAACGTCATCTTCTATCTTTCTGGAATCGCTAACCTCTGGTTCCGGAATCTTGAATCCGACCTTTCCACCTGTACAGCATTTACGACTTGTTTCAAAGAAGGTTATGGTTGCCCAGCTGTGCGCAAGCTTCGCGCGGAACAACGCTTGCGTGGTTGCGCTCACCAAAGGGGTGAAAACTTCACGAGCTACATTGAAGATGTAGTTGACCTTTGCTGGCGCATTAATCCCACTATGCCAGAAACTGAAAAGATTATGAATGTCATGAAAGGCATCCAGGATGACGCCTTCCAGATGCTCTTGGCAAAAAATCCTCTAATGGTTGACCAGGTCAACACCCTGTGCCAGAGCTATGACGAGCTCCGCAAACAACGCCTTACTACGTGCCAAGCTGTTTCGTCCGTGTTCGTCCGTGTTCGTCTTGATGGAGACGAAAACGGATTCGAAACGTAAAGCGCGCTGAAGCTCTGGCGAATGGGAATAATGGCGAAGGGAAGCAAGAAGGGATGACGGCGTGCAGCAAGTTTCGACGGCGTGAAGAGAACTGTGGAATCGTAGAAAGCAGCACAGGAAACGGGCACAAGGTCAGAAGAGAAAGCAGGGATATCGGTGTCGGCGGCGACGAACACTCGAGCAGAAGATAGAGGCAAATCTTCAGAAAGACTGCCGTAAAATGGAGTCAGTGCCAGTTCTGCACGTGCACAATCAATAACTGCGTGATGAGATGAGAGGAAGTCCCATCCTAGAATGATGGCATGAGAGCAGCGGAGAAGAACAATCAACTCAATGTGATAGAAATTGTCTTGTATGGCAACTCAGACAGTGTATTTACCTAAGGGCTCAATGGCCTCATTGCTTGCTGTATGTAGTGAAATGGCAGAAAATGGCATAGTGACTTTTTGGAGCGTTCAGCGAAGCTCGTCGGCAATCACTGACGCGACAGCACCTGTGTCGACAAGGGTGTGAACGGCGATACCTTTGGCATAAACTTCAGTGACATCTTCAGGGAATAAATGAGGGCTCTAGCAGTTCAATGAGATCGCAGTTCTTGCTTCTGGAACTGCGGCTTGTAGTTTTCCTCTACAGCTGGAGGGCGATGGATAATGGGGGACAGCGAACGTCGATGGAGACCGATGAGGGTTGAAGGTTCTGGGAACAGGAGACGAAGAAGCGTTGTGCGGAACTGTTGGGTCATAGCGGGACTGGGATTCAGGAGCATTCCCGTGTGGTCTCGCAGTATCGGGAGGGTACCAACCCCGCTGACGGCAAAACCGTGCCACGTGACCGCCAGCAAAGCCACACGCGAAGCAGATGGGCCGGTTGTCTTGGGTACACCACGGATTGTGAAGAGGCGGCCCAGGTTGGGGAATGGTGGGAGAAGCATTTTTTAACTGTCGGTTAGGGCCAAAAGCGTACGTAGTGTGTTGTACAGTCGAATGTTAATAATTCGAACTCGAAGGGGCCCGAAAATTTGTTCGAATTAAAAAAAGGACTTATTTTTGACGTATTTGCGCACCATAGCGCTACGTACGAACGGTGCGAGTCCTGAAATATCGCAGCGCGCAAGCACATAGCGAGCGAGGGCCACGAAGCTGCCCACGCTGGCCAACGCTTGCATCCCGATAGCCCTCTTCCTTTTCACAACCACAATCTCTCTCTCTTGCATCATGATAAGGGCAGTGAACGAAACTTAAGGGAGCGGGCAGCGCCAGCATGGGCAACACGCACGCTTGGAGACCGTCAAAGGTGAGGGAGAAGGGCGGCAGGGAAGATCATTTGGCCTCGGCAACCCAGTCGCTTCGGTGGCTCCCCTCGCCCTCCCTCTCAACTCCCTCGTAGCTCCCTCACCTTCGACTGTCTCCGTGCGCGCCCGCCGCCATGCCGGCCCCGCCGCTCCCACCGGCCAGGCGCCAGCTTGGCCCGCTCCCTCAAGTTTTGTTTTCTGCCGTTGAAGCGAGCGTTGGTTGGCGTGGGCAGTTTTGTTGTGCAGACTGGGCCTCCACGTTGCTTCCCTCTGCGCCGCAGCACTCTGCGCCGCAGCATTGGCCGCCACGTCGGCATGTGCACGCGTGTTCCGGCGCAACGCAGAAATGGCGACTTTGCCATTTGAGAGAGTGACATTTTAGCCGCGGTATTTTTTTTAAAATTTCTCCGCGCGGCGTTGAGGGGTCTCTCCTAAGCTTTTGCTTTATGGTGGTGTCGGAGCAATGCTGGTCGGAGGCGCCGCCACGTGATTTGGCGTGCTGCTGAAAGCATTGTCGTTGCGCGGTTATGTTCGAATTAACCGTCGCAAATGCTTTCGCGTTCTAATTACCGAGCGTTTTCACCCATTGGAATATACATAACTTTGACGGGACCACAGTGTCAGTTCGAATTAACCGGAAGTTTGCATTAACGAAATTCGACTGTACAAAAAATGTGTGGACAGCACAAATCCGAAGTGATAGCAATCCTATCGAACACGTGTGACAACTGGAATGATAGGCATGTCATGCCCCTGGTACGGCTTGTGGAAAACACTTACGTCAGCGTCCCCCATGGCTCCTTGTTGGGGGGTGTCAGCTGACTCGAGGCAGGCAATGGCCCGATCCGTGAGCCCCTGGGCCAACAGCAACTGGCACAGGGCCAGGCGTGCCTGGGCATGCCCGGGTGCCAGCTCGCACGTGCGCTCGTATGCACCGGTTGCCTCCCGCAGGCGCCCCAACTGCTGCAGGCACTCCCCGTAACGCAGCCACACCGCCGCCTGAGGGAATGCGCAGCACACTTGCTCTTCCTCCTCTCCACACAGCTGCCAATGTACTTAGTGTATACGTGATCGGCAGAACAAGGTGTTTCGGAGTAAGTCTTTCAAGTTTGACACTCATCACGCTGATGCAGCAGATGACTAACCATTCCATAGTTGTGCGTGTCCACCAGTGCATGCAGCAAGGGCAGAGCCTCGAGGGGGCGCCCCACATCCATCAGTGCCTCGGCCACGTCCAGGAAAAGGTCGCCGGCCTCCTCCGGGTCCTGGTCATGCCGCAGCTGGTCCACCAGGTCACCCGTCAAGTGCTTGCCTCCTCCTAGGTGCACCAGGCACAGAACCAGCTTGGTACGCAGGTCCACGGGCATCTCCGCTGGCACCTCGCACCTGCCAACCAGCAGGGAGTTTGAGCATGGTCGAATCACGCGGCTCTTCCAATTGTTGAGCTCAGATGTGCTTTCTCTGACCCAGAGGCATCGAGCAAGGTACCCCTAAGCTTACACAACACTTTACCCTGCATTTGGTGAATGTGAGGACGAGGAAGGGCAGAGATTGCCGTATGTGCCACTAATGGCTGAGCAGAAATCTGAAGAAAACAAGACAAGAACCTTTGTTCTTTACGTGTACTCAGAGCACGATTTTTCCAAAGGTCTTGGCAACATTGTTAGAATTTCCTGCTCTGAAGCGCTTACCTTTAGGATAGCTTCAAAAGGGAGTCAAAAGAAAAATACTGATAATGCTAGGATTTCCTTTGCTATTACCTTCCAATCATTCCTTACTGTTCAATCCTGTGGATAACTTAGATGGAGGCCACTGACCAAGAGTGTGGGAATAGAATCACAACACTATGCGTGCCCCCAGTGCACTCTTCAGCAAAAGCATGTATGACAGCAACAGAGACAATGCTGTCGTACGATTGCCGCTGAGGACCATACCAATGAGGACTGCATCGCTTCGTTTTTGGACGCTAGCGCCGTTTTAGCTCTTTTGCGGCGCGCACTTGTGGTGCTCCGCGCCCCATCAGTTTTTTTTATTCCTCCGAAGTATAACATCAGTGCGCACGTACGCTATCGGCACCTACCCTATCTACAAACGGGAGAAATGCGCACGGTGGTAAGTTAGAGCCTCCGAGATTCAAGTGCGAAAGCTTAGGCGCGCTGCCCATGGCTGCCCGTTTTCGGAGATTGGGTGGCGACAAGCTGCTTGCGGATTTATTGCGCAGTTCGCGCGTTGCCGTTACGCACTGTGATGTGCTTTTTGACACTTGGGCATAGGTAATTGAGGTTCTGTGGATCAAGCGCACCTTGTGTTCGCCGTTTTCGCCACTTGGCAAGCGCGGGACCACGGAAAATTTATCAGTGGCTCGCGGAACCCCGAGCAGGGGCCTGCGGAACCCCCGGGTTCCGCGGAACCCACTTTGAGAACCCATGTGCTAGAGGGAAGTGTTTCTTTCTTTCTCTTTCGGCTTCCTGACACTCCAGGAGGACGTGGAGCACGGTAAGCCTCTCGCCACATCTACCACAGGTTGGAGGATCATTACCATTCAATAGAAAATTGTGGGTGCCGTACGTGTGTCCTATTCTGAGACGACAGAATAGGATATCAGTTCGCCGGGTTTTCGTTACGGAGGGCCAGTAACCTAACTGTGGCTTAATCAAATGAAGCTTATTGCTTGTTTCTGCATCCCACAAGCGTTGCCAGTGGCTTTGCAGTTTCTTTCGCAAGAAAGGTTTCAAATCTGTTGCAGGAACAGCAGCTGTACGGTTAATAGAGAGTGATGTGACTGATGTGGCCATTTGGTCGGCAAGAACATTGCCCTCGATGCCTCTATGCCCAGGCACCCAGCATATAATACCATGCTGGTTAGTTGCGTATGCTCTACAAAGAACAGAATAGAGCTCAATGAGAACAGGGTTTTTCTGTTTACAGGGTGACTTCAAGGCTTTTACGACGCTTTGGGAGTCTGTAAATACAATAGTTTTTTGAAGTTTTGATTTCTTTATATGCTTTACAGCTGACAATATTGCGTAGGCCTCAGCCGTAAAGATACTTGTTTCTGGGTGGAGTGCGCCGGATTCCGAGGACGGACGGACCGACGGCTGCATAAGATACACCGGAATGTGGTTTAGAAGCGTCTGTAAAATTCTGTGCACGAGTACAGTGAAAGCTCGATGATGAATATTCGTATTAGCCGAAATTCGTATCATCGAAACACAATTAAATCTACAGTCGAATCTCGATAATTCGAACTCGAAGGGGCCCGAAAATTTGTTCGAATTAAAAGGACGTATTTTTGAAGTATTCGTGCACCATAGCACGATGCACGAACGGTGCGAGTCGTGAAATATCGCGGCGCGCAAGCGCATAGCAAGCGCGGGCCACGAAACTGCCCATGCCGGCTAACGGTCGCTTCCCGATAACGGCAGAAAACGAAGCTTCAGGGAGCGGGCGGCGCGGGCACACGGGTGTACGCGGAGACCGGTGAGGGAGGAGGGCGGCATGGAAGCGGATTTGGCCGCGTCAACTCCGCCGCTTCGGTGGCTCCCCTCGCCCTCCCTCTCAACTCCCTTGTAGCTCTCTCAACTTCGACTCCGTGCGCGCCCGCCGCCGTGCTGGCGCCAGCTTATTTTAGCCGCTCCCTGAAGTTTCGTTTTCTGCCGTTATCGGGAAGCGAGCGTTTGTGGGCGTGAGCAGTTTCGTTGGCCTGACTGCGCCTCCGCCGCTGCTTCCCTCTGCGCTGCTGCCGCAGCATGCAAGATCAACATGTGACTAGAAAATACAGGAGAAGGGTTCACTGCCATTTTATCCGCGTGGCTGAGACGTCGGCACTAGTGTGTGCTAGGATACGGTTGTCTAGAACACTCTAGTCGGTACGTACACGCTTGTTCCGGCGCGATGCAGAAACGGCGACCTTGCAATTTGAGAGAAGGTGAAATTTCCGCCGCGGGTTCTTTTTTTATTTTTTTTCCTCGTTCCTTCGCGCGCGGCATTGAGGGGTCTCTCCTGAGCTTTTGCTCTATGGCGGTGTCGGAGCAATGCCGGTCGGAGGCGCCGCCGCGTGATTTGGCGCGCTGCTAAGAGCATTGTCGGTGCGCGGTATGTTCGAAATAAGAGTGTTCGAATTAACGAGATTCGACTGTAGCTAAATTAAAGAGTCAGAGGTGAACTGACTCAGGCACATGTACGTAAAAAGCACTTATTTCTTGAAGAAAAAGTCTCTAATGTCCTTCTATCTCGGTAGACATAGTTCACTGCGACTAGGTAAAATGGCGCAAACACAAAGAACGCGGCCCGAAGCACAGCAGCCACTCCGTCCGATGGGCGGCCGCCGAAAAGGAGGAAAAGTACAAAAGCGCCACCACTTCAAACTCTTCGCGCCCAGTCGCGGAGTCCGCGCTGTCCGGCGCCGCGTCCGCGCCTCCGCACCAAAAGATAACGGGAGAAAGCGCGTGACTGCGCGCTGTTCTCTTTCGCGGCCGTCAGTGGGGCAGCGTTTATTCGTATCAACCGACACAGGCCGAAAATCGATTCGTAACAACCGTTCTCTAGCACGTTGCAAAGTAATGAGGCTCGGCCGGGACCACAGAAAAATTCGTATCATCCGGAAATTCGTATTAGCCGTGATCATATCATCGAGCTTTTACTGTACTTGGACTGTAATTCTAGGAAATGCATTTGGATTTCGACCTCTGAAGCGTGCTCTGTAACCTCTACAAATGATATGTCACATGCTACTACCTGCCGCTCCCAAGGTGGTAACAGCTTAGCTGAAGGCATTAAGCGATGTTCGAGGAGTGGGATATCCATTTCTTCGCTTAGCTCCCTGACACGCAGTGAGAAAGGCTGTCTTACAGAGGGACGATTACGAAAAAGTGTAGCACACATCATATTGTTAATGGTATTAAAACACGGATGCTGATGATTAGAGTGGACTTTAAGGAAATATGTGAGGCTGGTGTATGTTCTCTGCAGATGGAGTGACCACTCATTTGATTCGACGTATAAACTTTCAATGGGGCTTGTTCTGAAAGCGCCAGTGGCCAGGCGGATACCTAGATGGTGGACGGAATCCGGCATCTTCAGCGCACTAGGGGCGGCAGAGTGATATACCGCGCTACCATAGTCCAATCGTGATGAAATGAGACTCTTGTAAAGATTCTTAAACACTTCCTGTCGGTACCCCAGGATGTGTGAGATAAAATTTTCAGTAAGTTCATTGTTCTTAGGCATTTCACCTTGAGATATTTTATATGCGGAATGAAAGTTTAGAATCAAGTATGATGCCTAGGAACTTGTGCTCTTTGTTCACAGGTATTTGTTGTCCATACATTCCTATAGTGGGATCTGCAAGAAGCCCTTTCTTCCTGCTGAAAAAAACACAAGAACTTTTGTGGGGGTTCACTTTGAATCTGTTTTCGTCTGCCCCCTTGGACACTTTGTTCAAGCCCTGTTGTACTTGTCTCTCACACAGTGTGAAGTTGCAGGATTTGAAACCTACTTGTATGTCGTCTACCTAGACGGAATAAAAAATAGCTGGTGGTAATGAAGCCCGAAGTGTGCTCATCTTCACGATAAACAGTATGCAGCTAAGCACACCTCCCTGGGGTACACCAGTTTCCTGCATAAAGTGACGCGAAAATAAATTGCCGATTTTCACGCGGAAGGTACGTTTAGAAAAATAGCTTTCTATTATGTTCAGCATATTTCCACGGATGTCCATTCCCGACAAGTCTCGCAAAATTCCGTAACGCCAAGTTGTGTCGTATGCCTTTTCCATATTAAGGAATATCGACAAGAAAAACTGTTTATGTACAAATGCGTCACGGATATGTTCTTCAATGCGCACAAGATGATCAGTTGTGGACCGCCCTTCTCTCTGAAGCCACACTGATAGGGATCAAGCATACTGTTCAGTTCAAGGAAATTTATAAGTCGGCGATTAATCATTTTTTTCAAAAAGCTTACACGGGCAACTTGTGAGAGCTATCGGGCAGTAACCTGCCGCCGAGGAAGGGTCTTTACCCAGCTTCAGAACTGGAACAACAATAGCTTGCTTCCATGAGTTGAAAAGGCCCAGAAGTGTCATCTGTGTGTCAGTGTGTAAGTTTTTAATCATGTCATACATGATTCTGTCAGCTCCCGGTGCAGAGCTGCTGCATACGCTCAAGGCAGCTCTCAGCTCGGCAATATTAAATGGACGGTTGTAAGGTTTATTCGGTCGGCATTTACGATCCAGTGACTTAAGTTCAGCTACTTGTTTATATTTTAGGAATGCTTCTGAGTAATGCATGGAGCTTGACACGCGCTCGAAGTGCTCGCCCAGAGCATTGGCCTGGTCTTCCAAAGTATTCCCTTGGTCGTCAACTAAAGGCAATGGATGGGTTTCCTGCCCCTTTAGCCTTCTAAGGCCATTCCATACTTTAGACTCTTGTGTGTAAGATGTTATGCCAGAAAGGAACCTCTCCCAGCTAGCCCTCCTTGCCTGTCGCCGCGTACGCCTTCCCTGGGATTTTGCCCAGATTGAATTCTATAAGATTATCTGCAGTCGGGGAGCGACGCAGTGCGCCCCAGGCTTTGTTCTGTTTCTTTCGTGCCAGCCTGCACTCCTCATTCCACCAGGGGACCCGTCTTTTACATGAGAAACCTTTGGTTTGCAGAATGAATTTTTCAGCTGTGTCGAGTATAAAACCGGTAAAATACGCTACTGCGTCATCAATACTAAAATGGTTGATAAAATCTTGTGTTAAGTAGGTGGACTCTTTAAAACCTTTCCAGTGAGCTGATGTTATTTTCCAACGGGGGGCGTGGGGTGGACTGTCATGTTCTTCTATCAAGGTACAAGTCACAGGGAAGTGGTCGCTGCCAAATGGATTCTTAACGACATTCCATTCTATATAAGGAAGGAGGGTAGCAGAGCCAATCGCTAAATCTATAGAAGAAAATGAATTATGGTGGGTGTTATAATAGGTGGGGTTTTTTTTTGTTAAAGAGACACGCACCAGAGGTTAATAAAAAGTTCTCTATAAGCCAACCCCTGGCGTCACACTGGGAGTCTCCCCACAAAGTGCTGTGAGCATTAAAATCACCGGCAATAATGTATGGTTCCGGGAGCTGGTCAATTAGTGTGTAAAATTACGTTTTGCCGAGTTTATAGTGTGGCGGTACGTAAATACAACAGATTGTTACCAACTTGTTGAAAAGTATCGCTCGCACAGACACCGCCTCTAGTGGTGTCTGAAGAGAGAGATTCTGGCATGCAACACATTGATCTACAATTATTGCTACACCTCCGGTAGAGGCAACAGCACCATCACGGTCTTTACGGAAGATAGCATATTGTCTGAGGAAGTTTGTTTGTGTAGGTTTTAGATGTGTTTCCTGAACACACAGCACTTTTGGCGTATATTTATGGAGGAGTTCTGTGATATCATCGAGATAACGGAGAAGTCCTCTCACATTCCATTGTAGGATTTGTGTGTTCATTTTGATAGATTTTTATGCTGTGTGTTCAAGAATATAAAGTTAGCTCACGGGCCCTTTCCAGGCGCCGTGACATGAGATTTTTTTTTTTTTTTGGAGCGGTCGATGGAATCGCGCTGCTCCTTAGGCGCTGACTGCGCCCTCATGCTCGATGTTGTGTCCATGGCCTCTTGCGAGGCGCTGGACACGCGCTCTTTCGAGCGATGTAGTTGCCTTGAAAGCCTCGCCTCGAAAGACGGGGCCTTGGAGCCCACCAGCACAGAGGTTGATGGGCCCTCTTTGGATGGCGGAGCAGTACTGGCTGCACCCGCCAAGGGGGCGGGGCGGATGGCGTCCCCGCTGGCTCACTACGCGTGTGCCAGGCAGCCGCCGAAGGCCATTGTGGTGCAGCCCCCTGACGCACCATTTCGGCAAAGCTGGTTTTTGGCAGATAGGACACCTGCCGACGTGCCTCTTTAAACGAAATGTTTTGTTTTACTTTAATTGTAACAATTTCCTTTTCTTTCTTCCAGCATGGGCAGGACCGTGAGTACGCGGCATGCTCCCCATTACAGTTCGCACAGTGAAGAGAGTTTTCACAGGATTCAGAGGTGTGTTCATGATTACTGCATTTCGCACAAGTTTGCCAGCCTCGGCAGTTCTGTGAACTGTGCCCAAATCGCTGGCACTTAAAACATCTCAGAGGATTTGGCACGTATGGCCTTACACGAAGTTTGATGTACCCGGCCTCAATGGACTCGGGCAGAACACTTGAATTGAAAGTGAGTATCAGGTGCTTAGTCTGGATTTCTTTTCCACCACGCCTCATTTTAATTCGCTTAACGTTGATAACATTCTGTTCACTGAAGCCCTCCAAGAGTTCAGCTTCAGTCAGTTCCAACAAATCGTCTGAGACAGTGCCACGGGTGGTGTTAACCCCAAGGTGCGGGATTACAGTTACTTGGATGTCCCCAAAGGACACTAGATTAGGCAGCTTTTCATATTGCTTCTGATCATGGAGCTCCAAAAGATCACCACTGGCCATCCTCGATGCCTTATAACCTGGCCCAAGAGCATCAGTAAGGGATCATCAGACTAGAAAAGGGGAGATTGTTCGTACTTGTTTTCCTGCTTTTTCCGAGTGAATTACATGAAATCGTGGAAAGTTTTGTTTTTGATGTCCAAAGAACTGGAACACGTCTTCGGTGCACCCTCGTTTCAGACGGCGATCAGGGAGTGATGGGAAGGAACTAGCCATAAGGATATATGGATTTTTCGGCAGCAACGCCAGCCACCCACCATGGAGCCCAACAAGGGGACGCTGCAGGGCCTGTAAACACAGGTCCTGCAGATGCCAGCCGTACGTCACCACTATAACCGAATATGAAATAACCTAGGTTGGCTACTCACACAGGGTTAACCCTCGCTGCCAAGAAGATCGGAAGTAATATAGAAGAGAGTAGAAGACAGGAGAGATGAAGAGGCGAGAGAGAAAGACGAAGATTGGAGAGAGAGACAGGAAAAGGCAACTACCGATTTCCCCCTGGTGGGTCAGTCCGGGGGTGCCGTCTACGTGAAGCCGAGGCGAAAGTGGTGCACATTAATGGAATCCCGTTTCTCCTCGCCCATGCGAGTGGTGATCTCGTGCTTCTTTTTTTTGTTCACAAGACATTGCTGCCTGCAAGCAAATGGTCAATGATGCCAATGGTGTCTCGTCATCTTCTAAACTTTGGAGTCTCATCGAACTAGACGAACTTGTTTAACCCCTTCTTGCGTATAAAATTCTCTGGTTAGCAGTGGTCAAATCGGCACAAATTGTGACTGTCATCGCATTCTAGGTCAACATCCTGACACGCTAGCTTGGTAATGGCGACGGCGGTTGCTGCTGGCGTCCCACCAGGCTGGAACAAAAGCCATGAAATCACGCGACGGGTACTGGAGGGACTGTTGGAGGATTTCTTTTTCGTTTTCTTCTTGGACCTGTTTGTGAAGAGCAGGTCATCCATTTCATCGTTTTGGATGTCATTATAGGCACCACGAAGGCGTTCTGTGGTGGATTGTGTAGCGTCCGCTGGTTCGTTTTATTGCGATAGCAATTATATGGACACTCCAAAGCAGATTTGTGCCGTCGTCGTCGTCGTTGCCGTGAGGTTCCGTATGACGTCAGTGGAGATGAAATCGTTGCCGCGCGCCGAACGCTGTATGTGCGAGTGAAAGGGCGCGAGGGACGCGCGCTTTCACGGGGAGTGAACGCACGGCGAAGAAAAAACGCGCGTTCTGCGCCGTGCTCCCTTAAGGGCTGCAGAAGTAGGAGTCTCGTTCCTCCTTTACAATCACCATATATATAGAACAAACGCGCCTTCTTCCGACGCGCGAAAAGTCGTGGCGGGGAGGGGGGGGAGGGGGAGGGAAGGGAGGCGACGTTTAGCTGCGGCATCAAGTGCCTATTTATATCAGAGGCTCCGGCAACAGTCACCAACGCTGTACGCATTTTGTGGGAATGCGGGCAAAACGCCGACGGCGTCGACATCAGTTCTGCGTGATGCCGGTGCTGCTGCATGTCCAAGGGTATACACCTGATAAAGCTACATTCATTACTCCGTATAGCTCTCTACAAATTTGCTATCGCAATTGATGCTTCGCCTTTCAGGTGAAACTGCGACAACTTTTTCTTGCTAGGCTTCGGTTGCTGCGGCGATGAATCGGCCAGCAGCGCTTCGAATGACGTCGCGCTGATGGCATAGTCGGTCCACGATCGGTTGTGCGGATGGCAGTCTCCTTCCTGGGTTTCACGGCACCATAATGTAAAGAACGAAGTGACTGCACATCAGTCGGTTGCAGTTGCTCAGGGCGACCCCATTTCCCCTCGCCCGTATACGTGGTGATGTCGTGCTTCTTCTTCTGTTCCCAACAGGAGTACATTGTAGTAAAGATCATAGGCTGACACGCTCACAAGGCTGATGTACTACAAGGGGCAGATGTTCATTAAACTAAATTGTGTCATTTTACAGAAGGGCATACTCCAGGTCTTTGGTTTTGCAATCAAGGCAAACAGCCAAAAATTCAAATGCAGCTTATGGTCTTGCCAGTAAGTTGTCAAAGATCCTAAGCTTCCAGACACAAAAACTGCTCTGAAAGAAGGAAAATGAAATATTCTGTGATATTCAAGTTGCAACCAGTGAAAGAAAAGTTGCCATCATTTGAAAATGTTGGCGCGTGTCATCACTGCAGTGGGCAACATAGTGAGTTATCACACAGGTTTAGAAACCTTCGTTATTATTCTTGCAGAAAAATTAACATTCAGCGAAGTGCCCGGCTACACGGGAGGTGGCTAGAAATTCATATGCTTCAATTAATCAGCGTACCTGATTAAATCAAGCAGGCTAGGTGACTATTTGTCACCACCCCGTTTCAAAGGGGATGCCATTAAATCACAATCATCATCACCAAAAAGACGGTATAGCACCAGCGGACGACATAGGGAATGTGTCGTATTTCATAAGCCTATCGTGCAGCTACCTAGAGCCCGGGACAGATGCACTGTGTTGGCGGTGGATGAACTGACGGCCATTTTCCCTGGTTGCAGCTCAAAGGGTCCGACATACAGCTGAGGGGATACTTTGACTGCCAGTCAGCTGTCATTGGTAAGGCAACCATACTGGCCGAGTTGCCATTGCTCATCGTCGGAAGAGGCCCTGCTTGGAAGAAACTAGACAAGAGCTTTTGGTATGCCGCTCTAAAGGTGTTTATTGGAAGAGCTTGGAGCAGCGCAACATCGACGGGTAGGGCAGTTACAGCGTCAAAGCACGAGAGCCGTTGCTGAGCGAGAGCGCTCAACCCACTAGCGTTTAGATCCAGTAGCACTGAACCCACTAGTGCCTGTCTTCTTTGCTACAATCACCCCCGGGAACGATAAGGGAGCTGCCCGACGACCTAACAGCTTGTCACGATGAGCGGGTCGAAGTAACGCTTTAGACGGTCGACATGGACAATGTCTCGTCCACGGCGGCACATGTCTGAAGATGGCTCAACTGGTTCTATAACGTAGTTGACAGGAGATGCGCGTTTGAGAACACGATAAGGGCCTTCATACTTCGGGACCAGTTTTGATGAGAGGCCAGGGGCAGTCAAAGGGACTGAGAGCCACACGAACGCTCCCGGATCGAAGGTGACCGTGGAAGTGGCGTCACCGCGATTGCTCCTCTGGTGCTCTTGATCATCGAAAGTAAAGGCCCGTGCTAGGTCGCGGCACTCTTCTGCATGCCTGACCGTGGCAGACATAGGCACATACTCGGATGCATCCGGCCGGTATGGTAGAATGGTGTCGATGGTGTGCGAAGGGTGTCGACTGTACAGTAAGAAATAGGGTGAAAATCCAGTGGTGCTCTGCATAGCTGTATTATACGCGTAGGTCACCAAGGGCAAAATGGCGTCCCAGTTGTGTGGTCGGAGATGACGTATATTGAAAGCATGTCGCCGAGTGTACGGTTGAAGCGTTCTGTGAGGCCATTCGTTTGAGGGTGCTACTACACCGTAGTCGTACGATGAACAACATGGCACTCCTTGAGAATCACTTCAACTACTTCGGACAGGAAGACGCATCCGCGATCACTGAGCAGTTCTTGAGGTGGACCATGCCGCAGGATGAATCGGAGAAGCAGGAATGAGGCAACATCGCCCGCTGTAGCTGCTGGGAGAGCGACGGTTTCGGCGTATCGCGTAAGGTGATCTACTGCCACAATGGCCCAGCGGTTACCAGGCGACGTCAAGGAAAGTGGCCCATACAAATCAATGCCAACGCGCCCGAACGGCCGGGTAGGGCGGGGCAGAGGCTGCAGACCAGCTGGCGAGAGCTGGGGCGAAGATTTCCGGCGCTGGCAGTCGGGGCATGAGCGAACGAACTTTTGAACGTAGTTGTACATTCCTCGCCAGTAGTAGCGTTGTCGGAGGCGCTGGTAGGTTTTGAAAAGTCCCGAGTGTGCACACTGTGGATCAGAGTGGAACGATGTGCAGATTTCAGAATGCAGGCTTCGAAGTACTACTAATAACCAATGGCGGCCGTCAGAGGTGTCATTGCGTCGGTGAAGCAGGTCGTCGCGAAAGGGGGAATGGCGAGCTTGACGGCGCAATGCACGAGTAGTTGGCTGCAATGACGGGTCAGCAAGGAAGTCTATGATGGAGGCAATCCAGGGGTCCTTGCACTGCTCGGAAGCGATGGTCCCAATGTCGACGGAAGAAACGTCAAGCTGGGATAGTGAGCAGCAGGCATTGTCGTCAAGCAAGGGAGAACGTGAGAGGGCGTCAGCGTCAGCATGCTGACGTCCGTTGGGGTACAGCATGCGGATATCGTAATCCTGTAAGCGAAGCGCCCAGCGGGCGAGACGGCCTGAGGGATCCTTCAATGACGACAGCCAGCATAGCGCATGGTGGTCCGTGACGACATCAAATTGACGACCATACAAATAGGGCCGGAACTTAGTAAGCACCCAGATGATTGCCAGACATTCTTTTTCCGTGACACTGTAATTGGTATCGGCCTTAGTAAGCGTACGGCTTGCATATGCCACAACATATTCAGGAAACCCTTCTTTGCGCTGCGCTAGGACAGCGCAGAGGCCAACACTGCTGGCATCTGTGTGTACCTCAATAGGTGCCGTTGGGTCGTAGTGGCGCAAAATGGGTGGAGACGTCAGTAAACGACGGAGCTTAGTGAACGCCTCGTCGCACTCGGACGACCACGATTGGAGGGGTCCGTTGCTTCCAAGGAGCTTCGTCAGGGGCGATATAACGGCGGCGAAATAGCGAATAAAGCGCCTGAAGTAGGAACACAAGCCTACGAAACTGCGTAGTTCCTTGATGGACGTTGGTTTAGGGAATTCGGCGACGGCACGAAGTCTGGCTGGATCGGGGAGGATTCCATCCTTCGAGACGACGTAACCTAGTATCGTGAGCTGCCACGCTGCAAATCGGCACTTCTTTAGGTTCAGTTGGAGGCCAGCGTTTGCTAAGCACATCAAAACACGCCGTAGGTGTTGAAGGTGCGTGGTGAAGTCAGAGGCAAAAACAACATCGTCGAGATAACATAAGCACGTGTGCCACTTCAAACAGCGCAGAACTGTGTCCATCATGCGTTCAAAGGTTGCTGGTGCATTACGAAGTCCAAACGGCATGACGTTAAATTCGTATAAACCGTCGGGTGTGACAAAGGCTGTCTTCGGCCTATCGACATCAGCCATGGGTACTTGCCAATATCCAGAGCGTAAATCTAGCGATGAAAAGAATTCTGCTCCTTGTAGGCTATCGATAGCGTCATCGATTCGCGGCAGCGGGTATACATCTTTGCAAGTGATCTTGTTCAGGCGCCGATAGTCTACACAGAATCGTACCGAGCCGTCTTTTTTCTTAACAAGGGCGACAGGAGATGCCCATGGACTGTTCGAGGGTCGCATCACTTCGCAGCGAAGCATATCGTCCACTTTCTCATTAATCACACGACGTTCTGTGGCAGAGACGCGATATAGGCGTTGCCGCAATGGCGGTTTGGAGCCGGTGTCAATATGGTGCGTGACAGCAGATGTCCGGCCCAGGGACGGTTGCCCGACATCAAAAGAAGAACGAAATTCTTCTAAGGTGCGCAGAAGCTCAGAACGCTGAGCTGGGGTGAGACCATCGGCAATTGATGAATCGAACACACCTGTGGGCAAAGAGTCGGACGTAGAGAGAGAACCGAGCGTGTTGTAACTGGCGCAGGACGTGGCTTCGGGAACATTCGTAATTTGTACATCGTCGATCACCTCCACATGGCCAAGACATTCGCCTTGAAGCAGCATCACGGGGTATGAGAAGGGGTTACAGACGAAAATAGCTGTGGAGCCCTGTTTGACGTTCACAGTCGCAAAAGGTAGCAGCAAACCTTTTCAAGTATAAAAGCGGCCAGACGGAAAAAGTAGTGCAATGGTGTCAGAGAGGCTGCTGCAATGCATTGAGACAATCACTGACGAGTTGGGAGGAACGCTGGTGTCGTGCCTGACAAGAAGTTTGTTTGCAAAAGAAGCATTATAGGCAGGCGTCATATCTGAGATCGGCGACAGTTCTAGTTCGGCCCGTGCGCAATGAATAACAGCATTGTGGCGGGCGAGAAAGTGCCACCCCAGGATAACTTCGTGGGAGCACGAACAAATCACAATAAATTTGATGGCGTATACAACGTCCTCGATGAGAACACAAGCGGTGCATGCCGCTAGCGCAGGGGTTCTCAAGCATGTTCGTTCCAGGGAACCCTGATAAGCTCCATGATGCGCCAAGGAACCCCCCCCCCCCCCCCAGTTAACCGAATTAAAATGTCCTAATTAACCAAATGTCGAACTATCGGGGTATCAAGAAAACAATAAACAAATGCTTAACTACATCAACACACTTTTATTTACTCAATGAATCAGCAAATTCTGTTTATATTTATTTAGCACAAGACCAGTGCAGAAGCTGAAATTCTCGTCATCTCATGACTGATTTGCGCTAGCAGGGGCGAAGGCCTCGCGCGCGTACATCCCGATTATTTTTTCGCCAGTCAGCTGCTCGCCAACAAATTGTCCGCCCATCGCGATGTAGCCGGGGCTCTTAATCTTCGACAGCTTTAAACTACTGCTTGCCGCAACCGCTGCGCACGAAACCGCGGCCGCTATCGTCGCAATCATGGACGGCGACCTTGCGGTTCAGAAGGCAGGCGGCCGACGCACGCACCAAGTCAAAACGAAACTACCGTTCGCTGCAACAAGTGCGGACAAAACCGCGGACGCTATCGACGCGATCATGGACGGCGACCTTGCGGTTCAGAAGGCAGGCGGCCGACGCACGCACCAAGTCAAAACGAAACTACCGTTCGCTGCAAGAAGTGCGGACGAATTCGCGGTCGCTATCGACGCTACCATGGTTGGTGACTACGCATTTGTGAAGGCACGCAGCCTACGCGCGCACCGAGTGAAAACGAAACTACTGTTTGCCTCAACTGCTGTGGACGAAACTGCGGTGGTTATCGATGCGATCGTGGATGGCAACTACGCACTTATGAAGGCACGCGGCATGCCGCCAACGCGCTGTTACGCGCGGCGATAAACGCAAGAATAAAGTCTTAAGGGCGCAATTAGGCACGAAGCGCTCCGGCGTTGCTGTCAATCACGTGCCGCGCACGCTTGCCACTGAGGACCATGGCGATGCGGACCGCGCCGCTTCGTTCTGGTTGGACGCTAGCGCCGTTCTTGCTCTTCTGCGGCGCATATTTGCGATGCTCCGCGCATTTTTTTTCTTCATTTTTTTTATTCCTCCAACGTATACGGCAGTGCGCACCCAATCAGCACCTACGCTATCTACAAACGGCAGAAATGCGCATATTGGTAAATTACGGCCTCCGAGATTTAAGTGCGAAAGCTTAGGCGTAATGCCCGTTTTCAGAGGTTGGGTGGCTACAAGCGGTTTGCGAATTTATTACTTAGTTCGCGCGTTGCCGTTACGCGCTGTAAGTGCTTTTGGACACTCGGGCGTGAGTAACGGAGATTCTGTAGATCGAGCGCACCTCATTTTCGCCGTTTTAGCCACTTGGTTAGCGCGGGACCACGGAAAACTTATCAGTGGCTCGCGGAACCCCGAGCAGGGGCCGGCGGAACCCCAGGGTTCCGCGGAACCCACTTTGAGAACCCATGGTAGCGGATGAATACGCTGTGCGCCTGCTGTGTGGAGGGAGAACCCGGCAAGAGGTGTCGTGACCTTTCGAAGGAAGCGAGAAAGCTTTGCGTCGATAACTGAAACAGCAGTTCCGGTATCCACAAGGGCATATGTGCGCACACCGTCAACTAACACGTCTATCACATTGGTCGGGCTACGTTGAGGACTTTCGCGTTTTGACGGCGTCGCAGCCCTTGCCTCATGGACTGGGACGATTAGTTTTCCTCATCCCGAGCTATGGGACGAGGCCGCATCGGTGATGGGGAGCGCCGGCGTGGAGAAGGTGAGCGGCGGATGTTGGCAGACCGGTGGAATGGTGGTGACGCAGCCCGAGGTTCGTCGTCGTAATCTGGGCGCAGAGAACCCACCATAGCACTCGGCGCATATGGTGTAGCGCTAGGCGACTGCACGCGACTACAGTGGCGTGCGACGTGGCCTGCGTAGCCGCACGCAAAACATATCGGCCGATTGTCCGCCGTACGCCACCGAATCGCTGCGGCAGGTCCCATTCATGTGGGAGGACGCGCTGGACGTGGCCGCTGGTGAAGTGCTTGCACAGCCGGCTGTTGTCTGGGCATAGCGAGGACTTCGGCGTACGTGAGAGGTCCCGGGACGTTGAGGGAGTTGTTGAGGCTGGGTGATGACTTCCGCGTAGCTCAGTGGCACAGTCGTTGGGATCTGTTGGGGCCTGGCCATGACTTCGGCGTAGCTGTGAGGCGCAGCCGCAGGAACACGCTGATGGTGCTCAGGCAGAACCTCGTGCAGCTCTTGCTCTATGACGCGGCGAAGCGGAGGTGCAAAACTCGACGTTGGCACGGTAACCGGCTGCGGCTGTGCAAAATCCATCAATGATAGTTGCCGGGCAACTCCCTCGCGGACGAACGCCTCATTTTTGCGAGCAAAGCTGTCTGGTCGGACATGGCAGCCAAACCAGCAAGGTGTTCGTCACGCGGTAGAGGTCGACGGGTCAGTGATCGCTGCCTGCGGAGTTCTTCATAGCTCTGGCACAGTGTGATAATTTCGACCACAGAGCGACGACTTTTGGCCAGCAACATGTTAAAGGCGTCGTCTTCTATGCCCTTCAGAATGTTGCGAATTTGATCAGACTCCGCCATGGTCGAATCGACTTTCCTGCATAGGTCCAGGACATCTTCAATATAACAGGTGAATGTTTCTCCTGGCTGTTGAGCTCGTTCTCGCAAACGCTGGTCGGCACGCAGCTTGCGAACAGCAGGGCGACCAAACACATCGGCGAGGGAAGTCTTAAATTCCGACCATGTCTAGAACTCTCTTTCATGGTTGTTATACCACAGGCTGGCCACTCCAGCGAGGTAGAACAGAACATAACTCAGCTTGGCCGCGTCGTCCCACTTGTTATGGGCGCTTACCCTGTCGTATGCCATGAGCCATTCGTCCACGTCAGTGTCATCCGCTCCAGTGTAGATAGGAGGGTCGCGATGACGAGGCACCCCGGGACACGCAGTGGGTGCGGGAGGAGGCGTTTGCTGGGAGGCGTCTTGGGACATGGTAGATGGTAGGGTGCGAGACCGGAGTTCCAGGATGATTGTCTGAGGTTACTCAGCACCTAGGAGATAACAAAACTTGGAGGTTCCCCTAGGAGATAACAAAACTAAAAGGCGGTAAACGTGGCATTAAAGGACCCCTCAACAGGCCATATGGCAAGTTTTGGTTATGCGCTGAAAGTTGTTCCGTGCCCTCTAAGGAGTGTTCTACCGCAATAATTTTTCAAAGCAGTTCATTCACTGTTTCCCTACCACGCCCAATGGGCATCGTTAGCCTGTTATCGATGGTTTGAGACGCCGCTTTCGAGACCTTCCGCGCCGCTCACGGACACACAGCGCCATTGGACGTGAAAAAGGAGCACTATATTTTCGTTTTCTAAGCAGTTCGCTTTTTTCCCAACAGGCAGTAATTTTTGAAAAAGTAGAAAGCAAATACAGCCGCCTCCAAAAGCGGCGCACACACTTCAAAAGATTGCAAATCACGTGATTCCGCGGCATCTGCGACTTCTATCAATGAATCGAGCTGCAGTGGGTCTGAGGATGCTGCCTTTTCATGGGACTTTGATTCTGAGAGCGATGATGACGCAAACCAGCCTGGAACATTGGCGGTCGAAGCCCGGCAGACCCAACAATGGCAGTTAAATTTTTGTAGCAGAATACCTGCTCAATGCAAAATCATGCCGACGGCATAAACAGTCATCCACGCAATGCTGAAGTATCCCGCAGCTGCCTCGTCTGCGTGCGCTCTTGAAAAAGAAAGTTTACAGAGGAAATAAATAATTATTGCACAAGTGACTGGTGCAGAGCGAAATCTTCGTGCTACGGTTCGCGAATACCTGACCGGCACTTCCGCGGCCGCCTGCTCTTTGCTGCTTGACGCGGAAGGCTTGTAACCGTAAGCGGTAATATTACTTGCCAAATTGGAATGGTCCTCGTCTTCAGACGTGTACTCATCGCTGGTAGAGGCGCCACACTCGAATCCATGCTTGCGATGGATAGCCACTCCGCGGCCGGCGGGCTGGCTATCCGACGAGGGTGTCATGACGTCACGCCTTCAACTCCCAAGGGTCGGGCGGCGAGGCGCGCGCTCACAAAAACGCCAAAAATAAAGCCATCGGCTCAAAAATCAGCTAAGTGACTACTTCTTTTCGGTGTAATCACACACTGAGGATTCATTTTCAGCATTTTTGTAAAATTTTCAGATTTTGTGTCTGTATCCCTTTAAACAACTGATGTTGCCTTGAATAATTCTTGGAAGTCGCATGTTGCTACAAGCGACGTCACAGCACTGCGATGTACGTAATTGCACACTTGTGTGATATACGTCGACTCTTTGGCTGGGAGCGTGGCGCCTGCGAGGAGAAGGGCAAATGGCATCGCACACCACGCCGAAGTGAAGCCACATTTAAAGGTGAAATTCGCATCCCACACTGCCATGAAGCTACACTTAGAGGTGAAATTCGTACATAACCCTCACCCTGACTTTACTGTTAATTGCGGGTTATACAGTGGAATCTCGATGATACGAATCTCACGGGGTCACGAAGAAATTCGTATTAGCCGAAATTCGTATCATCGAAACGCAATTAAACCTAGCTAAATTAAAGAGTCGAGAGGTGAACTCACTCAGGCACACGTACGTAAAAAGCATTTACAGTATAGACCACTTATAACGTAACCGTTTATAGTGCAGAACTGGCTACAACGCGGCCTTTTCCGACTCTCGTTTACCCTCCCATAGAACTCCATGTAGTATACGCATGCCGCTTACAGTGCAGCCGCGTGAGACGAAATTGCGGCTTCCGCGGGAAAATCGCTGACAAGGGCGGTAGCGAGCACAATGTGTGCCCACCGATGAGAGAGGAGATCAATGAGGGCGATGCGGAGGAGGAGCATGAGACGTGGAGCACGAGTCCAAGGGCGATAAAGTCGTCACCGCGCGTCGTATGTGCGAGCGAAAGCGCGCGGGGCGGACGCGCGCCTTCACGGACAGCGAACGCACAGCAGAGAGCAAACGCGACTTCCGTTGCACGAAAGGCCGTGGGGGTATGGAAGGGAGGGGGGCGACGCTGTGCTGCGGCGCCAAATGCTTGCAACCGAGCACAAGGGTAACTGGCGACACAATCTGCCCACACGAAAGGAGCAAAACGGGAAGGTAGCGGGGGAGGGAAGGAGTGGAGGGGGGGGGGGGGGAGGGCGGCTCCTGCTCTGCCAACAAATGCGTTCTTGTACTTTGCGCCTGTGCCGGCTGTCGGTGTTGTCGCGCGCACGTTTCGTATCTTGAAAGCGATCTCCACACGGCTTTGACCTTTGTATGCGCTGTGCTTACGCCGCTCAGGTTCCGTTGAAGCGATAGACCGCACGAACCTTCGCTTGCTGCGGCTACGGTACTGCGGCGGCCGTGCGTGGGGAAGCGCGGCCGCCGCAGCGAGCGAAGAGACAAGAAGAAAAGCGCAAAAGCAACAAAAGCGCCAACTCCTCGCGCCCAGTGGCGGCTTCCGCGCTGTCCGGCGCCGCGCCTCCGCACCAAAAGAGAAAGAGAAAACGCGCGTGACTGCGCGCTGTTTTCTTTCGCGGCCGTCGGTGGGGCGGTGTTTATTCGCATCAACCGACGCCTGTCTAAAATCGATTCATAACAACCGTTCTCTAGCACGTTGCAAAATAATGGGGCTCGGCCGGGACCGCAGAAAAATTCTTATCATCCGGAAATTAGTATTAGCCGTGATCGTATCATCGAGATTCCACAATACTATCTTGCTGCGGGTTATACACGCAAAAATACGGTAGCCTCTTGAATTTGCATCGCGTCGACGGAGTAACAAACTGGGCAAGAAAGTTTGCCGAATTGTTTTCAGATGCAATAGATATACTGCATGCTATCAAGGGCAAGATAAGAGTGTCCAAGGTAACTCAGGCGTAGAATGGAGCAAATGATCGTACCATTTGCCTTTCAAGACCTTTAGGACCAGTAATTGAGACTTCAACGTGAAGGCACGTTGAATCACGTGCAGACGTCTGAACGGGCAGCACCACTATAGTGCCAGTGTTGAAAAAGAACGAGAAGATCCGACTGTGCGGAGACTTCAAGCTGATCAGGGATAGGGTGGGAGACTCGTCTTAGTTTAGGGCATTACTACTAACACGAAACAACTGCACATAACTCAGAAGCATGTTATTCGCCATATTTTTTGTATTCCTTACGATGCTCACAGGCTTTTCTAACACACAGCATAATTCCAATCACAGAGCTATATAATAACATACTACTAAGAAAATGAATATTAATGGTTACAAAAGGCAAGTTATTTATTAGGCAAATTTCAGACACAAACACCATAACCACAGCACTTGTGCTGGGAGCCGATGGTTGATAGCAAAACCTCGTACTACCCATGGTCGGCAAAGATTGTCATAATTTGCCTCTTGTGCTTAACATTGTATGCAATCTTTATTTATGCCATAATAAAAGCAGTGCAAATGAATGGCAACACAAGACAGAGAAGTGCACAGGACAAGTACACACCACATCAGCACCTGTCCGGTGTACTTGTGTCTCGTTCCTTTTGCGCTGCATTTACTATGAAGATCAACTTTCACACTCCATTGCAGTTAATTTATGCCACTTTGCAATGTGACTGTTTTAGACTTTTAATTATGCATTGTCAAATGTACATAATTTTCACTTTTATTTACGTATTGCCAAATGTATGTAAAGTGACGGTGTGTACTGTCTGCATTGTTACATTTCATTGTTGCACTACTGAAAACTCTCTTGCACTGAATAATTATTGTACCGTAGCATTTATATGTAAACATGTTTTGGTATAATGCTGATTACGTGACTCACTGCTGCCATAAGAAGCCAACAAACAAAGACACCAAGGAAAACATAGGGGAGATTACTTGTACTTACTAATTGAATTAAAGAAATGATAAATTAATGGAATGAAAAAATAACTGGCCGCAGGCGGGGAACGAACCCACGTCTTCGCATTACGCGTGCGATGCTCTCACCGTTGAGCTACCGCAGCGCCATTTTCCCATCCACTTTCCAGGGTATTTATGTTTTACAACTATGATATGATTAATAAAAATCGGGCCCCTCAGTTCCCTTGTTTCTCGTTCACTGCTGCCATGTAACACGGGGGGCTACCCCTCAAGCTGCCTCATTGTGGCTTTTATCTTAGCCCGCGCCAATCTTTGGTTTTTGCAATGAAGAGGAGGCGGAAGGGGGGGAGGGAAAGAATCTTTTTAACGAAATTTGTGGTAAGTTTTGCAATAAGAAATTTGATAGCTTTCTACGGAGATTTTTTTTCCCACTTCATATAAAAATTTGGCTAAAACTAAACATAGTGGGGACCCCCCTTAATTGTCTTTATCTGAACACACGCTCCAGTGCCAAAGCCACTATATCTTTAATTGCTGGGGACGACGCAGATTCATGGTGAACATCTCAGACGGCTACGGTTAGTTCTTCAAGCCATACGGTCCGCTGGGCTTACTTTAAAACCTGAAAAGTGTCATTTTGGCTATGAAGAACTAACTGTAGCTGTCTGAGATGTTCATCAAATGTGGCAGAATAAACAATTACATCGTCTAGGTACACTAAGCAAGTCTTCCACTTAAGGTCTGAGAGAACGGTATCCATTAGCCTTTGTAATGTGGCTGGGGCGGAGCACAAACCAAAAGGGAGAACTTTGAATTCATAGAGCCCATCAGGCGTCACAAAAGCAGTCTTTTCGCAATCCCGTTCATCGACCTCTATTTGCCAGTACCCACCCTAAGTCCATTGACGAGAAGTACCGTGCATGTCGTAGCCTGTCGAGGGAATCGTCGATGCGTGGTAAGGGATACATGTCTTTTTTCGTAATTTGATTGAGCTTGCAATAATCGATACAAAACCGCAGGCTACCATCCTTCTTCTTAACGAGTACCACGGGCGACGCCCAAGGACTTTTTGACGGCTGGATGACATCATCTTCTATCATTTTCTTGACTTGCTGCTGTATTGCTTAACGCTCTTTCTCAGCCATGCGATACGGATGCTGCCGGATGGGTATTGCTGTTTCCTCCGTAATAATGCGGTGTTTCGTCAGTGGTGTTTGACGCACTCGGGACGTTGTAGAGAAGCAGTCCTTAAAATGGTCAAGCAGTTCCCTGAGACTTTGTTTTTGTTGCGGCGCTAAACCTGGGTCAACGTCGACGACGGGTGCATGCGGCATCGTATCGCTGGTTGATTCCTCTTTTACAGCAAAGCAGTATTGAACGCGGTCAATTTCGTCACAGTATGCCACAGCGGTGCCTTTACTGATGTGCCAGCGTTCATTGGTAAAATTTGTCAGTAGTACCTCTGTGGAACCACCAATTAGGCTGACGATACCCCGAGCGATGGCAACACCTTGATGGAACAGAAGTGCAGTTAATTGTTCGGCTACACCGTCCTCGTTAAACTGTTCTCCGCAACTGACGGAGACAAGACTGCATGATAGTGGTGGTATGCAGATGTCGTCGGCGACACGTAACAATGTACGTTGGCGCTCTTCGTCGTGGCTCGTGTCTATACTATTCGATAAGGTTATCTCGCCATCACGTATGTTAGCCACGGCACCGTACTCCTTCAAGAAGTCCATTCCAAGGATGAGTGATCTGCAGCACTCTTTTAAAATCATAAAAGAGGTGACAAAAGCTGTATTTCCTATCTGGAGTCGTGCAGTACATTTTCCTGTAGGTGTCATTATCTGGCTCCTGGCATTTCGAATATGACGGCCCGTCCATTGCGTTTTGACTTTCTTAAGCCGGTCTGCCAACTGATCACTCATTATCGAAAAGTCTGCGCCAGTATCAACTAAAGCTGTCACGTCGTGTCCATCAATCGTTAAGAGTAGGTCGGCACTCACAAATTTGCTGGTGATCCGTTTCTCCGGGTTGCTCTGCTCGTTTCTCCGTAATAATGGGGGATTTTCGGCGGTTCGACGACTTGCAACCTTCCCCCCGGAGGTCGCTGATTTCAGTTTCCCCGCCGTGGGCTTGCAGAGCGGCCTCTTACCACGTCGGAGAAACTGCGACAGTCCGGCGAAGAAAAGCGTAACGGAGACAGCGAGCGCGACCGGAGATTAGCAGAGCTGCCTGGTTCCCGAGTGATACTGTCGTCGAAGCGTGGATTTCTCTTTGGAAACTGTCGCGGAGTAGCAGGTGGCATTTCCTGGATGCCACCCTGGCGATGAGGGCAAAAACGATAAATGTGCCCTGATTCGCCACAGTGAAAACACAATGGTCGGCGATCAGCAGTGCGCCATACGTCGGTCCTGCGAAGCTGGGGTCGCCTGAAATGCTCTCTCTGTATCCAGGCAGCAGTAGGTGGCCGCTGGTGGTGCTGCTGTACTGGCACGGTAGAAAGCGGGCGATGGACAGCGTCTGCGTAGCTATATGCACGTGGCTCGAAGCGCGGCTCGGGACACGGTTCAGGGAGTGGCTCCGGAGATGCAAATGCTTGCCAGATTTCTTGCCGGACAACTTCAGCGACCGAAGCAACAGTAAAATCCTTCAGTGTCGCAGTTTGCTTCGCAATCTCCTTGCGCACAATGTCTCTGACCATTGACGCAGCGAGGTCTCGTCCGTCACTGCCAGGACTGCGGCTCCTGCAGGTGCATCGTTAGTTAGGCGTTCGTATTGCCGGCAACGCTGCTGGAGCGCCCGCTCAATTGCTGTGGGTTCCTTAATAAATTCCTCCACTGTTGTAGGCGGGTTTCGCACGAGACCAGCGAATAGCTGTTCTTTGACACCGCGCATGAGATGGCTCAGCTTCTTCGAATCAGGCATGTTGGGATCCGCACGGCGAAACAAACGAGACATGTCCTCGGCAAACATGGAGACACTTTCGTTGGGTTTCTGAATGCGCAACTCGAGAAGGCGTTGTGCATTATCTCGGCGATCAGTGCTTCCGAAGGTATCAATTAGCCGACGGCAAAATTCGTCGCACGTTGTCAAATGTGCCTCGCGGTTTTGAAACCATGTCCTTGCGGTATCTTCAAGAGTGAAGTACACATTGGAAAGCTTCTGGTCCGGACGCCACTGATTGACCCTAGCCACGCGTTCGTACTGGTCCAGCCAGTCTTCGGCATCTTCATACGTGTCACCGCGGAAGCTTTTGGGGACTAGATTGTTCTGAACAGTCACCTGTGTTGTATTTGCAAGCGCCATTTCCTGAGTCGGTGCGGTCGCTGACAAACTTTCTTGCAAGAGACTGAATTCCGGGCACAGACCTTGCAGGCGGCGGCTTGCGCAGTGCACAGGTGTCTCGACGCATGGATGATGTCTTGAAGGGCTGGATGCAGGGCTACTCGCAGGAGTCGTCCCAATCATTAGGTGAGGATGCGATACCCAGCACCTCCACCAGTGTCACGGCTCACTGGAGACAAGAACAAAGAGCGGTATTTATATTGAGACAATTACGACAGAAGCGCTCAGTTCAAACTTCTTCTTCTCTAGCACCTCGCTTGCACGCCCGAGGTCGTCGTCTTTGTTGTCAGCATGGTTGGGCACAGATAGCGTCGCAGCAATATGTAGGATTTTTCTTGCAATTCTGTTATGCTAGAAGAAACTGTTCTATACATATCACATTCTTACGGTGGAACCAAGAGTGGCGCCAGTCAGAAGACGATTTGACTTGTAAAGGTGGACTCAGTCTCGACAGCTGTCTTGTTTATGTATCGTTGTCTCTCTTGTAAATAGTGTAAATACATCTTTATATGCGACTTCCGCATCGTAACAAATTGGTGAGAGGTGCTGGGTACCTACAAGAGACAACAATGGAGCTCCGCAGTGGTCGTCACATTAGACTGGACAACATGATGGACGAAAGAGGTCGCGAAATGGCACAACCCATATCAACGCCTACAACCCTGACGGTTGTCCAGGCTCAGCCGCGGGATCCAGGAACATTCTGCGGCACCGACCACCTCGACGTGGAAGGCTGGATCACCACGTATGAGCGTGTAAGTGAGCACAACAAATGAGATCTGCCAATTATGTTGGCTAACTTGGTGTCCTAGCTACAAGGCACGGCAACAGTGTGGCATGATAACCACTTGGAAGAACTTAACAACTGGGACACGTGCAAGCAGACGCTGAGGGACTGAGAAGAGCGCCGCTAAGAAAAAGCTAGCGACCCACGTGCAAATGTCCACAGAATCAAACGTATCTTACATCCAGAATGTGCTGGCTCTGTGCCGCAAGGCCGACAGCGATATGACTGAGTCAGACAAGGTTGGACATGTACTGAAGGGGATGACTGACGATGTTTTCAACCTGCTCACGTGCAAAAATTGTAAGAGTACAGGACATCATAAAAGAGTGTCAACGCTTTGAGCAGGCCAAGAGCCGCCGCATTGCAATGCCATTTGCACATCTACCGAACGCAGCTGTGAAATCCACCTGTGACGACAGGCTAGGAATGCAGCGACCATCATTGTCAGACGACCTGACGCGAATAGTATGGCGAGAAATTGAAGCCATGGCTCCTGCAGCCTTTCCCACCCCAATGAGCTGAACAACACGCCTACAGTACCATTTGTGCAGGGAATAGTCCACGAAGCACTCGCTAATCTTGGAGTTCATTCTGTGTGCACCATTGCCGCTTCACAGCTGTGGAATGCTCCTCGCCCATTTAATAGTCAGTGGTATCCTGCACACTACCGAAATCGAGCCGAGTGGCAAACCGTAGACGATCGGCCAATCTGTTTTGCTTGCCATCGTATCAGTCACGATCTCGCCATTGTAATAACCACATACACTGTCTCCTCCCATCGATGACCAACATTCTTCAGTTATTATGACCCCTACCAGAGCCAGCATTGTTACCAGCCTCCATTTGAACCGCAACAGCCAAACAATGACGCTCGTGCCGCTTGGAACAGTCCCTCGTCGTCATTCCGATGTCACCAGCCCCGTTCGCCACCAGCTCGTCGACCATCGTCCCTATCACCTCAGGCTCGTCGCCCACCGTCCCCAATGCAGCACCAACGCCCGTCTACGGAAAACTAAGCGATGCAGTTCCAGGAGGTGACGCTGCATTGACGCCTCGACCGCAAAACCCTCTGATCCCTTTGCACACCAACCAGAACTTGATGGACGTCGTTGCTGATGGCGCACGTGTCCCAGGACTCATTGACACTGGCGCGCACATAACCGTAATGAGTGCCCAATTGCACCGACGGCTGAAGAAACTCCTCAAACCCGCTGCATCATGCACCCTCCATGTTGCTGATGGAGGAACGCCTACCGTGCTGGGTATGCGCACTGCTCGCATTGGCATCGCGGGGCACCTAACCAATGTGGCATTTGCCGTTTCGGCCCTTACGACGTTATACTCGGCTTAGACTTTTTATCGTCCCATTTAGCCCTCTTTGATTGCCCCTCTAGTCACTGACGAAATTAGCAAGAAGATAGCACCGGACCTCCTTCCTGCACAAGCTGTTGACTTCCACCGTCTCTTGGAAACTTACCGCAACATTTTTGATCTTGATGGCCGCACTTTGGCCCAGACATCGGTGGTCACTTATCGTAGTGTTAAGGGCCACCTCCTTGCATTAAGGAAGAAGAGAAGAAGACGATGATCGCCGGGGGACGCTGCACGTGTTCAGCCATCTTGGCCATCTCTGCCAACAGTGCCTGTTTATAAATCCTGTCCCGCTTTTATCTATTTGACACCCCGTCAAAGACTGGTGGAGGTGCGGCGTATTCTCGCCAGACGATGGAGCTCTGAAGCGGTCGGAGCTGCGGTGCGACCACCATGGCTCACCAACCAGAATATGCTTCTGGGCCATGGACACTGATTGTAGTAGTCCAACCCCGAGACCCTGGAAAGTTCAACGGGACCGATGGTATCGACGCTGAGAAATGGCTCACGCTATATGAATGGGTGAGCGATTCCAACCACTGGGACCTGACAGTCATGCTGGCCAATGTGGTGTTTTATCTTAGTGGAACGGCGAAGTTGTGATATGACAATCACGAGGCCGACTTTGGGAGCTGGGATACATTCAAACAAAAGCTCCGTGACCTGTTCGGTAAGGCCTCCAGTCGAAACATCGCTGCGAAGCAACAGCTGTCGACTCGCGCCCAGATGCCCATGGAATCCACTGACCTTCCTTCTGATCAAGCTACTGACCTTCGATGCCTCCTGGAGACTTACCACGACATTTCCGACTTTGACGATCGTTCTCTGAGCCAAATGTCTGTTGTCCAACATCGCATCGCCACGGGGAACGCGTGCCCTATCTGCCGCCGTCCCTATCGCATACCTGCCAACCAAGCAACATGAAAATTCGGGAGACCGCCGTGCAAGGGGGGAGAGGGGGGCGGGTCAAAAACAATTTTGCCACTGCGCAAACCAGCGCATGTCGTACAGAGTACAATACTTGTCACCTCTCCGGGAAGTGACAAACCACAGAAAGTCAGTCATAGACGATATCATAAATACTTGCAAGTACTTATTCCTGGCTTATGAAAGAGCCATCTATCACTCTTACTAAACTCGGAGGAAACAAAGAATAGTCTGGCATTCCGCACTTCACTCGACAACCTGACAAAGCCAATAGCGTAGCACACTGACGATCGATTAACGACTGGATTGCTAAAAACGCGTGAGCCAGCCAGAGACAAGCCTATCCGGCAAATTCAATATGGCAGCGCTTATCGGTTGCTCGCGTTAATGGTGGTGATTCAAGGTGCATGCTGGTAACTGCTCTAACGCTGCTTTCTTGCATGGTTATATTACAAGGCGTAATATGGTTACAGCGATAAGGCATAAAAGAAAGAACGAAAAAAAAAAAGAAAGACTCTGTGCTATCGCGACTGCTTTTCGGGAGATTTGAGGTCGGGTCCGTACAATCAGGAGATGTAAGCAAAATTCGGGAGGCTCCTGGACAATTCGGAAGAGTTGGCAGGTATGCTATCGTGTCTCCCTTGCCGAACGTCGTGCGATCCAAGGCGAAGTTTACAAAATGCTCACAAAATGCGTTATCGAACCTTTTCCCAGTCCGTGGGAGTCCCCTGTAGTACTAGTAAAAAAGAAAGACGGCAGCTGGAGCTTTTGTGTTGACTACCGACACTTGAACAACATCACACGCAAGGAAGTATACCCCCTGCCCCGAATCGATGGTGCCTTAGATTGCTTCGACGGCGCCACGTACTTTTCTTCTATCGACCTACACTCCGGATACTGGCAGATTGCCGTTGATGCCATGGACCACGAAAAGACTGCGTTCGTCACACTAGATGGACTTTACCAATTCAAAGTTATGCCTTTTAGATTGTGTAATGCCCCCGCAACCTTCGAGCGAATGATGGATTCTCTCCTTCGGGGCTATAAATGGTCTACTTGTTTATGCTATCTAGATGACGTAACTGTCTTTTCGCCTACTTTTGAGGACCACCTAGCCTGTCTGTCGGCCATTCTCGAGGTGTTTCGCCACGCTGGCCTGCAACTTAACTCCTCCAAGTGTCGTTTCGCTTGACGTCACATCACCGTTCTCGGTCACCTTGTTAGTGCTAGCGGTGTCCAACTTGACCCCGACAAGGTGCGTGTCGTCCGAAACTTTCCTGTTCCTCGCTCAGTTTTCAGCGGAGCTGTGAAACTGAGCTGGTTCTAATAACATTGTTCCAGTCCGTGGGCATCCCCTGTTGTCCTTACCAAAAAGAACGGCAGTTGGCGCTTTTGTGTCGATTACCAAAACCTCAACAAAATCATGTGCAAGGATGTTTACCCCTCGCCGCGTATTGATGATGCTTTGGACTGCTTGCACGGAGCCAAGTCCTTCTCATCCATAGACCTTCGATCAGGCGATTGGTAAATCTCGGTAGACGACGTGGACCGCGAGAAAACTGCCTTCGTAACACCTGACGGCCTCTACCAATGCAAGGTTATGCCGCTCAGCCTTTGTTATGCCCTAGCAACCTTCGAAAGAATTATGGATTGCTTACTTCATGGCTACAAATGGCCTACATGTCTTTGTTATCTAGACAATGTGAGTCTTTTCACCATCTCCCTCGTCTGTCGGCCATTCTTGCTGTTTTCCAAAGCGCCAACTCATCCAAGTGCCACTTTGGACGTCGAATTACCGTTCTTGGTCATTGCGTCAGTGCCGCTGGCGTTAAACCCGACCCGGACGACATTCGTGCTGTCCAGAACTTTCCTTTTCCGTATTCCACCGCAGACATAAGAAGCTTTGTTGGACTGCTTCTACTTTCAAGAATGTCACCGACCCCGCTCGCCTCCTCACCAACTTACTCAAGAAGGACGTTGCTTTCACATGGGGCCTTGCACAGGTCAAAGCCTTCTCCACCCTCGTACTCTTGCTAACGGCTCCCCCATTAGCGGCACATTATGATCTATCAGCTCCTACTGATCTTCACACGAATGCCAGTGGCCATGGAATTCGGGCAGTACACGCCAGCCGCCTCTTGTCACCCACCGAGAGAAATTTTTCAATTACTGAACGCGAGTGCCAGGCGTTAGTTTGGGCAGTAGCCGAATTCCGCCCCTACTTGTAAGGGTGCACATTTTCCGTGGTTACTGATCACCATGGCTTGTGCTGGCTCTCATCACTTAAACACCCCACTGGATGATTGGGTAGATGGGTGCTACGGCTTCAGGAATATTCATTTGCTGTTTTATACAAGTCAGGCGGAGATCAACTTGCGGCTCGGATGCGAGCCCCCGTCTGTTCCCGGCACTCTATCTTCAACTGTTATGCGCGCTGTTCGCGTTTCACCTTCATCTTTCACACATACCCTTCTTCGCTGTCGCATTGGCCACGCGTCGGGACAAGCCTCGGAAAGGTGCATTGCTTGTTGGCCGTGTTACGGCCGCTTTCACGAGCCAGCGGGTGGCCTTGCTAAGCCTGATGCTTAGCAAGGCTTAAGACTACTATCCTTACCTTGTGTAGCTGTCTGTTATTCTGCTATTGTAGTGGGGATGAAGCAACGGACGCAGCAGTGGGACTCTGTCTTGGCTGAAGGTGTGAGCGTAGATCGCGAGCTGCTTATGCCGGCTGAGACTGTCTTTGTGCCCATCGTGCAATACTTCCACCTGCCGTCCGGCGTTATTAAATCCCCTTCCAAAGTGGTGGAGGTGCTGGGTCTGCAAAGCTGGAACTCCGAAGTCGGACACTACCACTTGCCCCGACAATGCCTGACGAAATCACCCAACAAGCCACCGCCCAATCTCCGCAGGTCGTCGTAACCGGCGTGCTGCACCTGCGTGACCCTCCCTTCTTTAGTGGAACAGATGACCACGATGTGGAAGATTGGCTGGCCACATTCGAAAAGGTGAGCGGCAACAATAAGTGGGACTACCCGTCAAAACTGCAGAATGTGTCATTCTATCTCAAAGACGTCGCAAGCCTGTGGTACCACAACCATGAGTCTGACTTCGCTACATGGAGTGAATTCAAGAAACACTTCGCAGATGTGTTCGACCGCCCCGCCGTGCGCAAGCTCCGCACCGAACAGCGCCTCCGTGGATGTGCGCAGCAGCAAGGCGAAAATTTCACCAGTTACATAGAAGACGTCATCGACGTGTGCAAGCACCTGAATCTGTCTATGCCCGAGCAGGAGAAGATAAAGCACGTCTTGAAAGGCATTGACGACGACGCCTTTCAAATGCTGATGGCAAAGGACCCACACACGGTAGCTGAGCTTAAGACCTTGTGCCAGAGCATTGATGAGCTCCGTAGGCAACGCGTCTTAGTCCGGCAGCCGACCACACCAGATGATTCCCTCGCCGCTTTAACCATCGGAGGTGATCACGAGACGCTACTGTCGCAAATCAAAGAGTATGTGCGTGAGGAAGTGGCACGGCAGATCTCGTGTTTATCGTATCTGCCGACCCCAGAAGTGCCCTACGCACAATCTCGCACCGTCTCTCAGACAAGTCATTCAGAAGCAGGTCTCCGAGGTGCAGCCATCCGCCTCTCAGCTGCCACCTGTTGCCACATCACTCAATTATGCAGCTGCCGCTGCAATGCCTCCGCGTCGACCGCCAGCGTTGGCTCCTCAACCCCCCACGACAGCCACCGGCATCATTCCCTGGTGCACAGCAGCACATCGCCAACCCGTGGCGCACTACTGACAATCGACCGATATGCTACATTTGCGGAATTCCCTGTCACGTCGCACGCTTCTGTCGTAGGCGCTTCGCGGCTGCCTCGCGTGCACCAAGATACTGCGACTATTCATTTCGCCCCCGATACTACACTCCACAAGACGCGCCACCTGAGGTATACGCACGAGACCCCCAGCCTGACTCCGACTTTCAACCCTTTGCTTTCCGTCGCTCACCCTCGCCGCGCCGCCATTCTTTGTCACCTATGCGTCGCCGACCCACCGCCTAGACGGAAAACTGACTGCCGCAGCTCCGGAGGCATGAGCTGCGTCGTCGTCGACCTGTGTAAGTCCCCGCTTGTCCCCAGCCAACGTTGTCAAAGTTTTTGTTGAAGGTATACGAACTCTTGCGCTCGTCGATACCGGTACCACTATATCTGTCATTAGTCAGAAACTTTGCCGCTCACTTCATAAAGTCACAACGCCACCTACAGCGTTTTCCCTCAGTACTGCAAGCGCACAGCGAATCCATCCGATTGCAGCATGCACAGCTAAGGTCGTCATTGGCGACATACTGTACAACATTGAGTTTATTGTGTTGACTTCGAGTTTCATGATGTGATCCTTGGGTGGGATTTCTTGTCGCGCCATCACGCCGTTATAGACTGCGCTCACGCTCAGGTGGAACTGTCTGTATTTGGCGATGTGCCTTCTGCCCATATGCCCGTGCCTGGTGTTGACAAGCTTGTCGTGGCTGCTGACACTGACCTGCCCCCTCTCAGTGCCGTCATTCTTCCTGTTTACTGTGCTGCCCTAACTGAAACTACAGTTCTGTTCACGCCGTCTGACGTATTCAGTCACTGCCACCATGCGTCGATGCCATTTGCCGTCCTAGCACTTCATCAGGATGCCTCCGGAATACTTATTTCTAATGTTACCTCATGCCCTGCCACGTTGTGCCGTAATGAGATGCTTGGCCACGTTCAGTCAGTCGACGATGATGTTATCGTGCCTATCGATTCCTACGAGCCCAATCCGAACCCTGAGCTGAAAGCGCTGTCAACTCACCTTGCATCCGATGACCGTGTCCTCGGACGTATTTTCCCCTGCCATCGACACTAACCTCGCTCCAGATCAACGTGCGCAGCTTATTTCCCTTCTCAACGAGTTTAGAAGCTCTTTTGACTTCCCTCAAGCACCATTAGGTCGAACGAACACAGTTGTTCACAGAATTCACATCGGAACCAACACCCCTTTGCGCCAGCGCCCTTACCGCGTATCACCAGCGGAGTGTCGTATAATTACGGAACAAGTTAACGACATGCTTCAGCGTGGAGTCATCAAGCCTTCCTGTAGTCTTTGGTCATCCCCCATTGTGCTGGTCAAGAAGAGAGACGGTTCCATTAGGTTTTGTGTGGACTACCGGCGTCTCAACAAAATTACTAGCAAAGATGTTTACCCTTTCCCTCGCATAGACGACGCCCTCGATTGTCTACAAGGCGCCGAATTCTTCTCATCGCTCGACTTGCGTTCGGGCTATTGGCAAGTCCCGATGGCTGAGTGTGACCGTCCAAAGACCGTGCTTGTCGCACCAGACGGCCTGTACGAATTGACAGTCATGCCATTTGGACTTTGCAATGCACCTGCAACATTCGAGCAAATGATGGACAGCATTTTACGCAATCTAAAATGGCAGATGTGTCTCTGCTATCTAGATGACGTCGTGTTCGCCCCCGATTTCGCTACACATCTCGCCCGTCTGCGCACGATTCTCCAATGCCGTACCAACGCAAACCTTCATCGCAACCTGAAGAAGCGTTACTTCGGGGCTCGCCAGCTCACCATACTGGATCATGTAGTGTCAAAACACGGTATTCTTCCTGATCCTGAGAAACTTCGCGCCGTTGCGGAGTTTCCTAAGCCGACTACAATAAATGAACTGCGCAGCTTCTTGGGCTTATGCTCGTATTTTCGTTGCTTTGTCCAGAACTTTGCCTCCATCATGGCACCGCTTACGAAGCTACTTGCTCGCCCTAGTGACCTATCAAATTGGACTCAAGCCTGCGACGACGCCTCCACTACATTACGGCATCTGCTTACCTCACCACCCATTCTATGCCACTACGACCCGACTGCGCCAACCGAAGTACACACGGACGCCAGCGGTGTCAGTCTTGGTGCAGCACTCGCGCAACACAAACCAGGATTTCCTGAGTATGTTGTAGCTTATGCTGGCCGTGCCCTCACCAAGACGGAATCCAACTACGTACTCAGTAACCGAAAAAGAGTGTCGGGCGATTGTGTGGGCAATAAGCAAGTTTCGTCCCATACTTATACGGCCACACTTTCGACGTGCTGACTGACCATCACGCTCTGTGTTGGTTGGCTTCCCTGAAGGATCCTTCTGTTCGCCTTGAACATTGGGCTCTTCGCCTGCAAAAATTTGACATTCGCGTGACATTCGGGGTGAAAGCACTCTGACACTGATGCGCTCTCCCGATCTCCCGTGAAATCGGCTGAAGAACCGCATTCAACTGGTGCATTTCCCTTGGCTGCTCTGACCGCCGCAAACATGCCATCTGAACAGCGCAAATACCCCTGGATCGCCTCTCTCCTGAATGTTCTTTCCGCACCGCCAACCTCTACACACCCACGTGCACTTCGCCGCCAAGCCAAGCATTTCGCGATACAGGACGAACTATTATATCATCGCAACTATCGACCGGATGGCCGTAAATGGCTGCTTGTCATCCCTAGCCACATGCAATCCGATGTCTGCGCATACTTTCACGCTGACCCCCAACATGCTCACGCTGGTGTGCTGAAAACGTATGAGGGGCTCCGCCAACGTTATTACTGGAGTGGACTATATACCTGTGGGAAGACGTGATGGCGTTTGGTTGCGCACATTTATTTATGCACTATCACAGACGCTGTTGCTCTTGCTGCCGTTCTTGCCGTCTTGTCGCCATTCTACTCTCGCACTCAGCTCGAATGTGCGGAGCAGCCAAGGCGCAACATCGTCATCGTCGTCGAGACGCTGACGGCTCGTCATAGGGCCCCCCCCTCTAGCGAGGCAGCCAGTGTGCGAAGGAGCGATCTCTATGAGCAGCTGGTAGGTTCTGCTACCACTACTGGTAGGTTCTGCTAAATGGGTCAAGAATCAGCCGCAGTAGCACAGTTTTTAGAGGGAAATGATCATGTTGGTTTCGGTTTTTCTGTAGAGGTGCAGGACTTGTTTTATTCGGTCCCGCAGAATCAACTGTTAGTGTGTGTCAAAGAGAGCATTGAAGATAACGGTGACGTATCTTTCCAGAACACCATCAGTGTGTCCATTGACAATTTTATGTCTTTATTGCAGTTTTACCTGAACTCTACTTTTATTGTATTTGACGATCAACCGTTTTTGCAGCGCGATGGCATCTGCATAGGGTCTTGCGTAGCCCCTATTCTTTGTGATATTTTTCTGGCCAAGGTGAACGATGCACTAGAACAGGTGTTTAATGGGGGGCCGGTTTTAAAAACCTTTAGGTATGTTGACGATTTTTTAATGCTTTTGAAAAAGCAGTCCTCCTCCACCTACTCCTCTATTGTAGGTGAAGTTTTATCTTCTTTTAGCAAACATGGACGAGGGTTGCGTTTCACCCATGAGCTCCCGGATTCTTCTATTTTACAGTTTTTAGACCTTAAAATCACGTTCTGTGAAGAACACGTTTGCTGGGGATACTACCCACGGGCTAAGAAGGAACTGCTTCCCTATGACTCGGCACATTCCAAGACAATTAAGAGAGGAATAGCGGTGACGTGTATGGAATCGGCTCTCCAAAAATCGTGCCCACATCAGATGACGCCTAGTTTTATAATCAGGTAAGCCGTCTTTTGGCTGCAGGGTTCCCCGTCTCGGTCTTGACCGCCGTTTCTGAAACCCTCCTTCAAAAATTCAAGCGTGGAACGGGAAGTACAACGGCGGAGGATCACCGGAAGGCACATAGACCTGAGGTGGTCCCTTACATCCATAAACTTTCCCACAATCTTAAAAAGGTGGCAAGTAGGCACGGCGTGCCAATTTGTTTTTCTGCCCCAAATAAGCTGGGACAGTTGTGCCCACGTATTTGCAACACCAGTAAACGTGGATGCCAGAAGAACCACCAATCGCCGTTCGTCAAATGTTCCACTGGAGTGGTTTATTGCATTCCCATGTCATGTGGGAAGGTTTACGTCGGCGAAACTGGTCGCTGCGTCAATGACCGTTTAGGGGAACACGCTCAAAAACTTAAAAAACGAGATGACAAATACGCACATATAGTTGCGCACGTTAGCATGTGTACTGATTGTGAGGCCCGGTTAAAAGAGACAAAGATTCTAGGAAAGAGCAGTGACACGACCGCGCGCATCAGTTTAGAAGCCTACCACATATGGAAGTTCGGTAGCAAGTGCTTTAGTACGCCTTCCCTTGCTCTCTTTGATGCTGAATTTGATCTTCTCGATGCGGCTATCGGGGTTTCAGATTGGAAATAAAAATAATTGTTTGCATCTTGTTGCGCTTGCGTTGTTGGCACGAGTTTACCCTTGTTATGTTTTTCCCCTTTCCCTTGCTTCAACCTGGCATATATAAGGTGCGCTATCCTTGCCAATAAAACAGTTGTTAGTCAGCGCTTGTGTGTGCGTGTCTCCCTTCTTGTGGTCGTCTGTTTGCGCTGTTGCCCAAAGTTTCAAGATGTACCAACTCGCCCAAAAAGAAGTATTGATGGAGTAGCTGCTGCAGCCTACGCTGTTCCGACTCGGTTGTCCGGCGTATAAGCTCTGTTTAAGAGTGTCGTAGGCTGTGTCAGGAGGTGGAGAGCGCAGAATGTCCCTTACCATTGCGATGACAGCAGGTGGTAAAGCACCGATGACGTAGTCGTACCTTGCTGTGTGCGATGTTACTCGATGTCGTTGGAAGAGAGGCTCGACATTCAGAAACCAGAGTTCTGAGTCCGACTGCCAAACTCCGGTAGCTTGAGAGTAGCGACGACAGGTTCGGGTACCGTGCGATTAGGTGTGACGTCGCTGTTGGGTGTGGTGTTCATGATCAGCCAGAATGAACGAGGCTGAAGGTGTTTACCATGGGCACTCGGTGCGTTGGCGAAGGAACGAGCAGGTGGCACGTTGGCGTCGGAAGTCCAGGGTCACCACTTCTGGCAAGACGTGATGGCGTTTGGTTGCCCACATTTATTTATGCACTATCACAGACGCTGTTGCTCTTGCCACCGTTCTTGCCGTCTTATCGTCGTTCTACTCTCGCGCTCAGCTCGAACGTGCAGCCGAGGCGCAACATCGTCGTTGTTGTCGAGACGCTGACAGCTTACCATATACCTATGTCCGAAAATACATTTGGTCTTGCCAAATGTTTCAACTATGGAAACCATTTCCCCATTCGCCCGGACTCCTGCAGCCTTAATTTACCATGTCCTGCACGACCCTTCGACCGTGTCAGAATCTATGTTTATGGCCCACTTCCGTGCTCTCCCGCTGGTAACAGATGGGTCATCGTCGCAGTGGACCACCTAACGAGGTATGTGGAAACAGTCGCGCTTCCTTCGGCTGGTGCTCGTGATGTTGCGAACTTCATCTTACGTCATTTCATCCTCCGCCATGGTGCACCACGCGAGCTACTGAGTGACAGAGGGCATGTGTTTTTATCCGATGTCCTTCAAGAGCTCCTTCGTTCATGCCGTACAGTTCACCGCACGTCTACAGCCTACCACCCACAGACCAACGGACTAACAGAGAGCTTCAACCGAATGCTGGGAGACATGCTGTCCATGTACATTGCTTCTGACCACTCTAACTGAGATGTTGTTCTTCTGTTCGTCACTTATGCCTATAATACCGCGACACAGTCGACCACCGGCTTTTCCCCATTCTTTCTTTTATACGGCCACGAACCACGCACCCCTCTCGACACCATTTTGCCGTATCGTCCGGACGTCTCCGAATTCCGCCCAATTTCTGAAATGGCTCAATATGGTGAAGAGTGTTGTCAGCTGGCCCGTTCATTTACTTCAGACAACCAAGCCCTTAAGAAAGATCGCCATGACCGTCATCTAACTGAACAAGCTTTCGCCATCGGCTCCCTCGTATGGCTCCGCATACTGTTTCATTCCCCTGGCCTGACTCCTAAGTTTGCCCCCAAGTACCAAGGCCCTTATGACGCCATCGAGTGCCTATCTTCCGTCACCTATGTTATTGAGCCGCTCAACCCAACCTCCGACAAGCGTCGTCTTGGCCGCCAGGTGGTGGATCCCCTGTTGTGGGGAGCACACGCTGCCACCTTCTCCCGCGGGCGCTCGCCCGTCGCTTGCGAACGGAGCGCACGTGGCGGTAGCCGGGCGGACATCTCGTGCGCGCACAACGCGGGAGCCGGGCGGACACGGGAGAAATGGGAGAAATGCACTTTGCCCTCTCCCGGTTCTCGCTCGCCTCTCGCGACGCGCGCGCCCGCGCGGGAAGAGGAAAAGTATACGGCGGGCGAGGAGGACACTCCCCTCGCGGAAAGGTAAAAAGATATAAAAGAGCGCGACCGAGAGACCCCCGGCCGCTCTGACCTCCCTTGACCTACCTGCCGATATGGATTTACCCGCCGAAACCCGTGAGTGACATCGTTTGCGTGATTACTACACGCGACGAGGCAAGCCTATTTTATTACTTATTATACAGAGCGGACTTCCCTCTGCAAGAGTGTTTTATTGCCAACAGCAATAAACATTGTTGAGTTGACTCGCGTGTTGCCTTATTCACCCGAGCCCTACGTAGCTGCGATTGCAAGCGCTACGGGTTGGGGAAGACCCCCACATGTGACGTTACCAACGTAGTTCGAATTCGGCAACACGGCGAGTCTTTTTCTGTTTTTTTTTGGAGCTGGGACTACTGAAGTTATAGCAAACAATGGCGACGGGCTTGTCTGATTTTCCAGATTTGTTCATGTTGTCGGATGTAGCAGCGCAAAATCAGAAACCTAGTGCTAACGCGGCGGCAGCTTCCGAACAAGCTGGTAGCTATAATTTTGAGTGTTTCATGCGGAATAGTCAGGATCGCGGAAATGTCACGTTGGCAGGGTATAGGCCTGAAAGTAGGCATAAGATGCCGAGTGCCTCACCGCTTCGCCCCGCGGACACAAAGGCACATATGCCTCTAAATAGTTCGACGCAAGCTGCGGATGCGTCTGAACCTTCGTTATATAGTATTCCGTCGAGCGAAATAATGCTGCAGAATGTGCTGCAAGTCATGCAGAGCTTAGCCGGCGCCCTGCAGAACACAATGCAGGCCACGCCGCAGTGCGAGCGACCATGAATTAAGGTAGACATGCCTACCTATAGTGGGTACCACGATCGCACTAGTGCAAACGAGTACCTCGATCGTCTGCAGTATTATCAGCAAGCAACAGGGCTTTCAGACGCCGAACTTCTCGCGCGCGTGGTCCCTGCTTCACTGACCGCCGAGCGTGGAAGCTACGGCCCTCCGGATTGGAGCGATAGGCGCCCATGCCACCGAGGCTTCGGTGGCCATTGCTACCAGTGCGGTGGACTGGGGCACATCGCCCGTGACTGCGCAAGCACGCCGGGCCGAGGTCGAGCACGTGGTTCGGGAAACGGGTGAGGCCGCCGGTGATCCACCTTGGGTCCCGGGCAGCGATCTCGAACACAACTGGTGATTTCGATTTACTTGCGCCTTTGGCTTGTCACGTAGGAGATGTCGCGGACTCGCAGGCGCCGTTCATCGAGCTAACGATAGCCCGAAAAAAGTTTGCTGCATTATTGGATACTGGGGCAAGTGCTTCTTTATTTGGTGACAAGGTGTTGCAGCATCTCCGCGAAAACAATATCCGCTTAAGAGATAGTGACATCACTTTCCGCCTTGCTTCCAGCACAGCACAATCGAGCGGTGCAGCTAGACTAGTTATTCGTTGGGAGAGACGCGTCAGGCGACAACGCCTCGTACATCTTCCCGGTCTGTCAGTGCCTGTTATTTTAGGTCGAGACTTTCTCGCCAAGTCGGGTATTTTGATAGACATCGCCAGCGGAGGTTACCGAGAGAACGGAACGGGTGTTTTGAAGCGTTTCGCAAAAGCGCCCGCGCCTGCGGATACACGCCAGTCTCCGGGGGCGGCGCGAGTGGGCCACACCCAGCCGAGCGAGCAAACCGTAATCGGTAAACACGATCAAAGCAACGGAGAGACGGTGGCACAACATTGTGCCGCGACGTTGCAAGGGGCAGCGCACCCACATTTATCAGAGGTCAACAGCCTGCCAGAGAGAGAAAGGGCACGACTGTCATCGCCGTTGTACGAATACGACGCGATTTTCACGGACCGGCCGGGCCGCACTACGTTAGTCAGGCACAGGATAGACACGGGTGACGCAGTGCCGTGGAAATGTAATCCTCGGCCGATAAGCTTGACTAAACGGAAAGCACTTGACAGCGCCTTAGACGAACTCATCGACACAGGCGTTGTGGAAAGGTCGAACAGCCCATGGGGCTTCCTGGTAGTTCTAGTCCCGAAGAAGGACGATACTTATCGCCTTTATGTGGACTACCGCAGGCTGAATGAGGTTACGAAGAAGGATGCGTACCCTCTACCCTCCATTTCCTCTTTAATATCTAACCTAGGCGGGGCGAAGTACTTTACGACGCTCGATGCTAGTCGTGGATATGTTCAGGTCGAAATGGACGAGCGTGACAAAAAGAAAACGGCTTTCACTTGTCACCGCGGGCTCTTTCAGTTCAAAAGAATGTCTTTTGGCTTAGTCGGAGCTCCCGCTACCTACCAGAGGCTGATGGACCGAGTTCTAGGAGATGCGAAGTGGCAACATGCTCTCGCATATCTCGACGATATAGTGGTTTATTCGAAAACATTCGACGAGCACTTGCGCCACTTGAGAGACGTCCTAGACAGGCTGAGGTCCGCGGGTATCACGTTGAACCCGAGTAAAGCTCAGATAGCTGCGAACAGAATAACGCTGTTGGGATTCACGTTGGATAACGGCCGCATTCTGCCGAGTGAGGATAAGCTCGAGGCAATACTGAGCTACCCGTCGCGGAAAGCTATCGGCGAACTGAGACGCTTTCTGGGATTGGTGAACTTTTCTCACCAATTCATTCCAGACTGCGCAGCAGTGCAAGCGCCTTTAACGAAGCTCTTGAGGAAAGACGAGCGTTGGACTTGGGGTCCAGAGCAGGAGGCGGCACTGCGCGGCCTCACAAAGGTGCTCGCTGACACGGCAGAGTTGCAGCTGCCCGACTTGAACAGGGAGTTTGTGATTCAAACAGACGCAAGCGACCTGGGTCTAGGTGCAATTTTGCTTCAGGAGCATGGAGGCATTCTCCGACCGGTTGCGTTCGCGAGCCGTTCGTTGACGCCGGCGGAAAGGAACTACTCGGTGACAGAGAAGGAGTGTCTCGCGATAGTTTTCGCTCTGCGAAAGTTTGACTATTATGTCGACGGAGTGGCATTCACGATTGAGACTGACCACACGGCTCTCACTTGGTTGAGGCGCTTGAGTGAGCCGAGTGGCCGCCTGGCGCGTTGGGCACTGCTGCTGCAGCGTGACAACTTCGCCGTGCGCTAACGCAAAGGAAAAAGCAATGCCGCAGCGGACGCACTTTCGTGAGCGCCAGTCCGAGGCGAGGGAGAAACCCTGGCCGTAGCCTGAGTAAGGGACGCGGAACAACCGTCGATCCTCGGCGAGAGCGTGAACCACGTAGATGTTGTCGGTTCCGCAGGAGTTGTCTTCAGCAGAAAGGAGCTGTTCGAAGCTCAGCAGAAGGATCCGTTTTGTCGAAAAGTGCTCGACGGGCTCCGGGAGCCGGGCGGCGCGGCCGCCGCGCACATGGAGGCAGCTGGTATTGCTGTCGGTGCGGAGCGCTCAGGAACAGCTGGTAATGCTGTGAGCGCACTGGATTCCTATCTGCTGAATTCCGACGGCGTCCTGCTGAGGTATATTCCCACCGAGAACGACACAAGTGAGGCGGTTAAGGTGGTGATACCGCGCGCGTTGAGAGGAGCACTGCTACGCTACTTTCATGACTCGTGCATCGCTGGGCACGCGAGCGGCCCCAAGACTTACGTTAAGTTGTGTCGCTTCGCTACCTGGCCAGGCATGAAACGGGACGTGATTCGCTACGCCCGATCGTGTCATGTGTGCCAAAGCGTGAAGCCCCGAGGCGGACGACCGCCCGGCTTCATGCAGCCTATCGACAGCCAGACTCCCTGGCAAATCGCGGCATGTGACGTCATGGGACCGTGTCCCACAACACCGAGCAGGAACAAACTCTTGCTGGTGGTCACGGATCACTTCAGTAAATGGGTAGAACTTTTCCCCCTACGAAAACTGACGGCACGGGTGATCATGGATAAGTTAATGGAGGTTTTCACCAGGTTTGGTTTTCCGGAGCAGTTGATAATGGACAATGCGTCCTATTTCACTGCAAAGGTGTTAGTTGACTCATGCGCCGCACTGGGCATTAAGCATAAGAAAACGACAACCTGCCATGCTCAGTCGAACCCCACTGAACGAGTCAATCGCAACATCAAGCACATGCTTGTCGCGTTCTCTGAAAGGCATAAGGACTGGGATACCTACCTTCCAGAGATCGGGTTTGCATTGCGATCGACAGTGAACCGCTCGACTAGGTATGCGCCTTCTTCTCTCAACCTGGGGAGAGACCTGTCGAATCCGATGGATAGGGTTCTCGCGGATCGCAGCGGAATGCCAGTCGCGCCGTCAGCACGAGCTGAATACGCGACGCATCTACGTGCCAAGATGACGGAAGCTTTACATAAAGCACGCTGTAATCTTCGCACTGCAAGGGCACAGCAGAAGGCGCAGTACGACCGCTCGCATCGGAACGTCCACTACGAAGTGGGCGATCTGGTGCTTCGACGCCAGCACGTTCTCAGCGATGCTACCAAACAGTTCGCTGCCTCGCTGGCGCCGAAGTGGACCGAACTGTATCTAGTGAGAGAGAAGGTTTCCTCGCTTGTTTACCGGCTCGAGAACAAGAAAGGAAAGCCGATCGGCGGACCGGTACACGTATGCGACCTGAAACGGTACGTGCCGCGTGATGAGCAGTGGGATGACGATCAGGCCCTCCCTCAACCGCGTTCGGTGATAGAGAGCAGTCAGAACAGAACGGCGAGCCCGCAGCCGCGCTACAATTTACGTAGCAGGCGAAGGTAAACTGACTGCTAGTTGCGTAACCCAACGACTGCGATGAACATTCATAAGTCCGGGTGGCGTTGCGTACCGCGTGAGCATACAGCCGCGCCGGGCTGGCACCTTGGTAGTTCCTGCCGGGGAAGCGAACGTCTAGTGACCACGGAGCGCCGAATATGGACGACGAGTCGTCGAGGCCACGACGGGAATGTGGCGTGAACGTTCGACGCGTGGGTGTGCGGTTTCACCAAAGACTGCTGTGAGGGACAGTGCGGTGATTATCTTGTGCTGCGACTCGAATTGGTGATGATTCTTGCGAACATTCCCTTCGCAACAGACGTCGATGGGGTTCCCGGATACGGCCAACTATGCTGCTGTTCATAGTGCCACTTCGTGCAGTTTGCCAATAATTTCCAGGAGCAGAGCAAGACGAGATACGGCCGTGCGAATTGCCTGCAGTACGCGCTGGAACAAATGACGCCCTTGCAGTACTGACGGCGCTACGCCGGACTGGAGCCGGCGGCCGGCAGACGACCACCCCCTCCAGCGCAGCCTACACCTAGGGCGCAGCACTGAGAGCCACCTTCCAGCCCCGACAACGATCCCTCCCGCCTCGCTAGCGCCAGCAGTGCAGCTGACCAGCCGCCTCCGAGTCGGCATCAAGTGTCCGCCAGCTGAGGGCCACATCACCACAACGCTTCCTTGGTCGCCAACCTCGGCGGGTACTCAGACAAACGGACGTCCCTAGGTGCCAGCCTCAACGTACGGGGCCTTCTTAAGGGGGGGAGGATGTGGCGAGCACACGCTGCCACCTTCTCCCGCGAGCGCTCGCCCGTCGCTTGCGAACGGAGCGCACGCGGCGGTAGCCGGGAGGACATCTCGTTCGCGCACAACGCGCGCCGCGGGAGCCGGGCGGACACGGGAGAAATGGGAGAAATGCACTTTGCCCTCTAACGGTTCTCGCTCGCCTCTTGCGACGCGCGCGCCCGCGCGGGAAGAGGGAAAGTATCCGGCGGGCGAGAAGGACACTCCCCTCGCGGAAAGGTAAAAAGATATAAAAGAGCGCGACCGAGAGACCCCCGGCCGCTCTGACCTCGCTTGACCTACTTGCCGATACGGATTTACCCGCTGAAACCCGTGAGTGACCTCGTTTGCGTGACTACTACACGCGACGAGGCAAGCCTATTTTATTACTTATTATACAGAGCGGACTTCCCTCTGCAAGAGTGTTTTATTGCCAACAGCAATAAACATTGTTGAGTTGACTCGCTTGTTGCCTTATTCGCCCGAACCCTACGTAGCTGCGATTACATGCGCTACGGGTTGGGGAAGACCCCCACAACGTGAGCCGCCTAAAGCCATATCATGACCCCCTTGTTCTCACGTCGCCTTGAGTCGCCAGGATGGCTTCCCTTCGCCTGCCGGGGTACTGTAGCGGGGATGAAGCAACGGACGCAGCAGTGGGACTCTGTCTTGGCTGGAGGTACGAGCGTAGATCGTGAGCTGCTGATGCTGGCTGAGACTGTCTTTGTGCCCGTCGTGCAGTACTTCTGCCTGCCATCCGGCGTTAATAAATCCCCTTCCACTATTGCAATCGATGCTTCGACTCTCGGGCGAAACTGCGAATTTTTTTTAAATGTAAGAATTCCTTAAAAATTGTGTGCAGTTCAGCACTATTTTCATGTCTCACTTGGGCACAAAAGTGCGCATAATGAACGCGGGCGCCACGCAACGGAGCAAGTAGGCCCCGTGGCAGCTTTGATAGAGGGAGAGAGTGCATACGACACAGACAGCTGACGCGATCAACGCAGACTAGAAGCTTTAACAAGTTATGCGAAGGTATCGAGAGAGAGGAGAGATAGGACAGAGAGAGAGTCCGTGCCAAAACACACTCTCACAAGGCGAGCAGAGCGACAGCCCGAGCGTGCGCCAACGGATGAGTCACCACAATTCTTGAAGGCATTCAGTGACCACGACCGAAAACACGAGAATTGTCTAGAAGATTCCCAGGCTTTGTTCATGCTATGAGAGCACGACTCCGTCAGAAAGTTCGAGAAATGCCAGCAAAGGCAATAAAAGCGCCGTGCGGGAATCAGTAGGGAAATGAAACCACACCGGTAAAGAGATGTGCCGTGACGACTGACCATCTGCGGAAGAAGGGGATTCCCTGGCAAGCTAACCGACGAGTTCCTCCAGCGTCTGCATTTCCGGAAGAAGTTCATTCTTCAAGATTTGCATCGAGCTACGCCGAGATCGTCCCGCTCAAGACCAGCACGGGTGATATGATTGGACACTTTATGTTCCTATTCATCCTGTATTGTACGTGTTGGACTCATAGTGCTTGTTGTTCATTATTTTCCAGTGTTTTGTTAACACCCATCTGAATTGTATTGTGATGAGCCTAGCCAAAGTGTACATATGTGTATGTAACTGCCTTGTTTGAAGAATATATTTTGTTATGTTCTGACAACTCTGGGGCTCTGACTCGGTCTTTGGACCACAACTGGCATTTCCTGGCACACCAGAAGGCCTCTTATTAAATGTCCGTGCTTTCGTGGGGTTATTTTCGGAAGCTGATAAGTGGGCATTGGGATTTGGTCCGGTGTTGGCGCCTCGTTCAAGGGGTGTGTGACACACTTTTTCTCGTTTCTCAGCTTTTACATATTTTTTTTATGGTCCTGTGAAAAACTTATCAGCAGGGGTTCTACTAGTACTGTACACACTGACTACCAAGTCTTGCCACACAGCCTCATCAGAAGTATACCTAGTCAAGCAGGCCTTGAGGCGTGCGGAGGCCCACGGGGTCACTGCAACACTTCATTGGATCCCTGTTCACCGGGGCATCGAGAGAAATGAGAGAGGCCACGAGGCGGCGAGCACCCTTCTTTCCAATCGCGTCGTCTCCCGGGATCCTTCAGAAACCCTCAGCACCAGCAAAAGCAGCACAACAAAACGACCACCGTACGACCCAGACAGAGTTCTAATGCAGCAGCCAACCGATGCAAGAGGGAACTACGTGTGAGTGTTCCACCAGACCCAGACCCACTTCCCGCGGGTCTTCCCAGGTGCAGGGAAGGTGCTGCTGCATAGGCTCCGTTCCGGCTTCGTCCTCACACCAGATGTACTGGAGCAGTGGTGGTAGTACCGGCCACGCCGAGAGAGATGCCCGCCTTTCCCGTCTTCTGACTCCCTTCCGTTGCAGGAACCTGGCCCCTCGACAGCCTCCGAGGACCAAGAAGCACCCCAGGAGACACACATGTGCCCTTACTGCGGCGTGGCCACATGACAATGTCACGGTTGCCGGTGCACGAGACATGAATCAGGACAAAGACACACAAAACACATTTATGATGTGTTTGTGTGATGTACCACACCGATAAACACCTTTATGATGTGTTTGTCTGAGGATGTACCACACCGATAAGTCCACATCAAACCTATACACAACCGCAAGAATGGTTACACTTAGTTTGATATCTCTTTCTTAAAACGTCCTAGTAAGTCACATGCGCTGTGGTGCTTACATGTCTGCTTTTATGTGCTTCTTGCGCATGGCCCGGTGGAATGCTGGCATCTCTGATAAGGGTTGTCCCCATAGAATCAGCCTGGCTTGTCGAGCGATGTCGTCGGTGAGGGCGAGGTTATCCCTGTAGCATAGGACGGGGCCGTTGTCCTCGGACCAAGCCTTTGCTGGCGACCACGATGCACAGCCGTGCGGTGTGGAGGATCAAGCCTGACTGGTGCAGGGCCACTGGTGTCCTCCTCCTGCTCAACTCTTCGATCTCGATGCCATTCTTCACCGCTTTGTTCTTGTTGTCTTAGCCCAGTCTCCTGGCGGACTTCTTCCTTCTTTTCTTCTAGCGGTGTTCTCCCATTTCCCACCTTGCTCCTTCCAGGCCACGTCAGCTCTCTTCTTTTTCTTCTTCTACTTGCTCTCGTGACAGACCATCCACAGCCCATCTGTTTTGGGAGTGCCAGCGCTATGCTAAGCAGTGGGACCACCATCTGAGGGCGGTGCAAGTGTCATCCTACGAGGAGTGGATTATGCTGGTAACTGGATCAGCAGATTCCAACAGGGCCATTCTGTACTTGCTCTTGGGTTTCGCCAAGGACCCGCAGCTTCTAGGACAGCTCTGAATACTCCTCCCCTCTCCCCTTCCTATTCTACATATCAGGCCTTCGAGCCATCCCTCACTAAATAAATTTTATCATCAGCATACAAGTCAGGCCGCTTGCACAAGGACGCCGGCTGCTTCTCCCGTCATCCTGTCAACCACCATGAATATGATGCACATGACAGTGACACTTGCGTTCTCGCCATTTCTGATCAGTGTCACATTCCCACTGAACAACGGTGTGATGACTGCTTACGTGTTCTCATCGACTGTCTCAATTCTGGACATTCGGAGCCCACGCTGCACATGTTCGTAGTCCCCCACGACGTTCTCTACCGTCGCAGCTTATGCCCTCAAGAACCAGAATTTTTACTCGTCTCGCGACATCTGTACTTGATTAGTTGCATGACACACCTACTGCAGGCCACCTTGGCGCTTCTCGTACTTACGGCCACATACAGCACTGCTTCTACTGGCCATGCCTGTATTGCTCTGTGCGCCGCTACGTTGCAGCCTGTGCACTCTGTCAGCGCCGCAAAAAACTCGCAGTGCTGCCTGCTGGATGCCTTGACCTCAACAATGTGTCCTCAGAACCATTCTTTTGCGTCGGTCTTGATCTTATTGGCCCTTTTCCAATGTGGAAATATGGCAATAAGTGGGTCATCGTCGCAACTGATTACGCGACCCGGTACACGATCACGCGAGCTTTGCCCACAAGCTGTGCAACTGAGGTGGCGGATTTCCTTTTACATTACGTAATCCTCCATCACGGCGCACCCCGGTAGCTCCTCGCTGATCGCAGCCACACCCTCTTGTCCCGAGTTGTTGAAGACTTCATTCGCTCCTGTTCTGCCGAGCACAAGCTTTCCACCGTCTTCCACACAGACAAACGGAGTCGCGGAGCGGCTCAATCGCACGTTGACAAAAATGCTGTTTATGTACGTTTCTCACGACTACAGTGATTGGGACAGCACGTTACCCTTTGTGACCTTTGCCTATAATTCGTCCCATGACGAGACCGCTGGCTTTTCACTATTTTACCTTCTGTTCGGCCGCCCCCCTACTCTGCCCTATGACACCCACTGCTTCCTTCCTCGACGAACACTCCCACTGAATATGCCCAAGACGTCTTCGCTCAGGCTCACATGGCGCGCCAGATTGCTGGATCCCGGCTCACTGAGTCTCAAGCCACACAGAAGATCCGGTATGACAGCCAACATCGGGATATTCGATTTCCTCCTGGGGCCGTTGTCTTCCTATGGACACCATGTCTCTACATTGGCTTGTCTGAAAAGCTGATGCCATGCTACACAGGGCCCTACGCTATATTGCGTCAGCTTGTTGATGTGAACTAGGAGATCACTCCGCTGGACTTGCGTGGCCCCACTGAAGTTGTGCATGTGTCCCAGCTGAAGCCTTACTTTGCCGAGAGTTCTCGTGCCTTATAGTTAGCGCTGAGACGGCGCCTTTACAGGCGGGGGTTATGTTACGGTGGAACCAAGAGTGGCGCCAGTCAGAACACGACGACATGACGCGTAGAGGTGGACTCGGTCTCGACAGCCACCTTATTTATGTATCTTTGTCTCTCTTGTAAATAGTGTAAATACATCTTTATATGTGGCTTCTGCATCGTAATAATATAGGATACACCATGTGATAAGGGGTTAAAAGATGTCTTTTCATACCTCACCTCTAGTATTACAGTAAAAGCTCGTTATTTCACACCTCATTATTTCAAAATTTTCAACAATTCGAACTAACTGGCACAGTCCAGTTGCGCTCTATAGAACTCCATGCATTAAATAGCTCATTAATTTTGATGCAAATTGGGTCCACCATGGATAAGTCAAACTGTGCGCCGCCGTGGCTGCCTCCAGGCTTGTGCTCGTGGTCACTTTTCCAGCTAAGCAACAGCTGGTGCAACGGGCTTTATCATCATCATTGATCCATGCCCCAGTGACAGTGCCCTCGGATCACAAAGCTATACTTTCTTGGAGTGCACGCACCAAAAAGATTAAAGAAGCCAGAAACACGTCATGGACGCCATGTCCTTAAGTTTATTTTTCCAAAAGGTTTGTTGCATCGACATCAACAATGAAGCATGACGGCTATGTTGGGCAGAAGAATTAATTGTTCGGCTAGTTGGTTTTCCATAACTGAACAAGTAACTACAGTATAGACCACTTATAACGTAACCGCTTATAGTGCAGGACCGGATATAGTGCGGTCTTTTCAGACTCCCGTTAATTTTCCCATAGCACTCTATGTATACACGTACCGCTTATAGTGCAGTTGCGGGAAACGAAATACCGGTTACAGTGCGGCTGCCTGGGAGTACGGAAGTCAGCAGAGACGGCGAACGCTCCCCTCAAACAGGCGGCCCAAGGAGTGCTCGAGGAAGAAAGAGAGACGAAGTGGAGGAGAAGGGCACGTGGTGCGAACGAACAACCAGTGAGGCTGAAACCAGAATCTTGAGTGCAAGTCGAGTCGTGAAATAGCACGGCGCGCATAGCGAGCGAGGGCCACGAAACGGCCAACGCTCTCTTCACGATAACGGCAGTAAACGAAGCGAGCGAACGGGCGGCGCTGGCACGGCACGGCGAAGGGCGCAGGCGGAGACCGTGGAATGTGAGGGAGGAGGGCGGCAGGGAAGCGGATTTCGCCTTGGCAACTCCGCCGCTTCGGTGGCTCCCCTCGCCCTCCCTCGCAGTTCCCTCACTTTCGGCTGTCACCATGCGCGCCCGCCGCCGTGCAGGCGCCGCTACAGCCGGCCCTGCGCCAGCTCCCCGAAGTTTCATTTTCTGTTGTTATCGGGAAGCGGGCGTTTGCCGGCGTGGGTAGTTTCGTTCCTGGGACAGCGCCGCTGCTTCCCTCTGCGCCGTAGCCGCAGCGTGCAAGGTCAACGCGTGACTAGAAAGTAGAGGAAGCATAAAAGAGAAAGAAGGGTTCACTGCCATTTTCTACGCGTGGCTACGGTAGCGTGGCTGAGACGTCGGCATGTACACGCATGTTCCGGCGCAATGCCGAATCAGCGACCTTGCCATTTGAGAGAGGGTGAAATGTCCACCGCGTTTTTTTTTCTTTTTGGTTTGTTCACGCACGACAATGAGGGGTCTCCCTTAAGCTTTTACTATATGGTGGTGCTGGAGCCATGCCGGTCGGAGGCGCCGCCGCGTGATTTCATTCGAATTAACGAGATTCTACTGTAAATTGAATGCAAACGTTCTAGCCGCATTCCTCGACTGTCGCTTACGCGTGGCGGCTCGGTGCACATGTTTTGCATATGTGCGGGCCTTGAAAATTGTTGCTTTGGTTATAGTGCAGTACCGCTTATAGTGCGAATATTCACAACTCCGGCGACTTACGTTATAAGCGGTCTACACTGTAAGTGCAAAAATAAACAGACACACAAGAAAAGGAGACACTACAGTCTCCTTCCCTTCCATTAAACAGTTGTAGGTAGCGCTTGTCTTTGTCTCCCTTTCTTGTGTCTTTTTTGCGCAAAGTTACTTGTTCAGCTATGCTGGACAACTCGCCAGTCGCAAAGGTAGAGCAAGTGAGATAAACTGTGCCGTTTTTATCATCTTTCTTATGTCGGTGCCCCGTTGTGGGACCTTTCTGTTGCCTGCACTGTGCTCATGCCACCGTGTCTTTGTCGTATGGCAAATACCAGACCTGAGGAGAACGAGTGCATTCCTGTTCAGGTACCGACCTCAGATCTGTTAACTATGCGTGGTCGGAGGTCCCATCCATGCGTTTGACTGGCATACTCATATGGAATGCACGGATGGTATCTCAGGTGGACGCGCAAGCGTGTCATCAACACATCTGAGGTGTGTACATGAAATGTTTGGCAATGTGTAATTCGCAGACTACATAAGCGTCGACAGCTGCACTGTAGTATGCAGTACCGTCACCAACGATGACATCATCGCCGAAGTAATCAGCAATGACCATGCAGTGCTTTGATGACCATGTTTTCTGACACATTCGAGCTTTGGAAGATAAGCTTACAGAGATCGCTTTAAAAGGCTCCTCACCATGTCTGGCCATTTTGAGCTGATAAGCGCAGTGAATACAATGCGTGCCAACGATTGTGTCTGATAAGTATTACACCGCTAGGCCCCACGGAAAGAGGTTAAATTTCCAAACAAACACTATTTGCCCTTCTCCTCGCAGGCGCCGTGCTCCCAGCCGGAGAGTCGACGTATATTGCACAAGTGCACAATTACGTACATCGCAGAGCTGTGACGTCACTCGTAGTGACACGTGACTTCCAAGAATTATTCAAGGCAACATCAGTTATTTGTTTAATCAATTGTTTCAATAGACGAACTTAAAATTTAGAGAAATAGTAAAACACAAGAAATGATTGTCTGGTGCTTTTGTTTTACTTTGCACCACAGCAAGACAGCTTGCTGCGTCTGCTGCTTCTCACGTCGTGCAGTCAAGTGCACTCACAACGAAACTATGTCACTCTCTACTGTGTTCCAGCACGCGACCATGCTCTCTTGTCCACTTGTGTCGGCCTCAGTGTTGGTGCAGCACTGACTTATACAGATAGTCGGGTGTTCTCATGTACAGCACTCAAAATTGTCTGCTGCACGAAATAAGACAAACGCAACAGCAAGTTTCTGTTGCGTTTGTCTCATTTCGTGCAGCACTTTGAGTGATGATCTCTGTTGCTGCAACAGAGATCGTCACTGAAAGTGCGCCACTCAGCAAAAACGTGAGATAGAGAAAAAAAAAAAAAAAAGGCTGGGCCCGCGACGTTTTCGTCACACGATCCTCCGGCTACAGTATGGGAGAACGCAGGGAAGGAATTTCGCTTGCAGAGGCCAGACGGGGCAAGTGGAGAGAGTAGCGATGTTGGCGGTGATACTCGCCTACTGAAATCATGGGTTCACGGCAGTTCCAATATTTCTATCTCTGTAATGAACCAATTTGAAAAATTCTCGCGGTAGAACACTCCCTAGAAGGCACATAACAACTTCCAGTCTATAACCAAAATTTTCTATGTGTCCTGGTGAGGGGCCCTTTAAGAGAAAAAAAACAAAAAAAAAAACAGAAAACAATCACACATTTATTTCGTAAATAAAAGGTGATGGTTCTAAAAGTGCTCCCACTCCTTTCATCTCCTGTTTATCATTTTTATTAGTTTGAATTTCGTTCAATTCCCCCATAAAATTGGAATCAACAAGATTTTGCTGTATAAACATAATAGAGTACAGTGACATGTGTGTGCATCTCTTGGTCAGATTCTGTACTGTTCCTCTCCTGTGCTAATCTAGTGACATACGTGCACAAAACCTGCAATATCTAATATTAACCACAGTACTCTCTCCAGATATATAAGAGCACCTACACAAGAAATGCTGGCAATGTTTTTAACAAACATCTTCACGCAACAATCCCAGTAGGTGTAAAAGTCTTTCTTCAACAATTCCAGGGTTTTCCCCAAGGTAAGAAGTCCACAGATACGTTACTGCAGTTGGCAAAACCAATTTTCTCGTTTTCTGACAGCCTTCTTTGGGACTTGATAAGTCAGCTTCTCCAATGAACTAAGTGCAGCAGCAGCATTTTCAAGTGCAAGGAACATGAAGCAAGGTTCCTAATGTGATGCAAGCTGCCCTTTCAGAGTGACATTTAGGATCATCGTCATCCATGCAAATGTGGTAAAGTCTCCTTTTTAGTGAGATGGAAGTTGATCAAGCTCAGCTGGTCAAAGTGAGTAAAAAAATGTGGGCAGCTTGCACTAGTGGTGCAAGGCTGGAGTAAACAGCGGAGCTGGTGATCGACCTAGCTTCTTCCAGGTTTTACTAGGCTTGGCTAAGTTTTGCTAGGAAATGCTAAGTGCTGCTAGGCATGGTACTCCAAATCGGCTCGCCGCCGACACACAGATTCTTGCTTGGCCACGCGACGCACTTCAAGATGAGCGGCTTCTTCTTCCAGTGTCCAGATCTTCTTTGGTCGTCCCATGTCAAGGCTACATGTACTCGCCACAAAGTCAACGAGAGTTCTGCCGCCGTCGCGGCGGCTCCGAGCGTTATCTCCCCGGTGACGTCCCGGCCAAGCTGCGCCTCCACATTTGCCAGGGCGTGGCTGGCCGAAACCTGCCGAGCAGCTGCCAGAGGCGAATGCTGCAGTCACAAACATCGCGCGCGTTTGGCGTGAACGCGGAGAAATGTGGACGGCGTCGGCAGCAGCTCTGCACGTTGCCTCGTTAATGCTGCTACAATTTCTTTTTCTCTTTCTTACTCTCATTTTCTCTCTCTCCTGAGCATAGCGCGCGCTGCGCGAATGCTCTCATTCCGTCTCCTTAATGTCCCATGTCAAGGCAACATGTGCACGGCACGAAGAGGAGGCGAAGCACACGGCGCTCCGCAAGGTAGGCAACGCGCGGTGACGTCATCGCCAGGAGCAGTTTTTGTTTGCACTACGTGGCACAACCAAGAGCTTAAACAGCTCCACTGTTACAACGTATGCCAAGCACAAGAGGCAGACCAGCGCATGATCAAAAGGCTCCCACGTGAGGAACCCGGTATGGGAACCTTCTTCTTTCTGGGGTTTTACGTGCCAAAACCCGGTATGGGAACCAAAACATGGCTAATGTGATAAGAGTCCTCCAGGTGCAGTGAGGCCATGAGAGCATTCGTGTGCACCTACCTCTCAAAGGCGGCCAGGGATTCCCCGAGCAGCTCCCAGCTGGGCCCCTCGCATCCTTTGGGCAGCGGCAGCAGTTGCACCCCACAGTGGCTGAGCAGAACCTGCATCCGACCACGAAAGTTCATGGACGCGCACGACACCGAACGCTTGTCGATCACCACTCCCAGGATGTTTTGCCTTTCCCGTATCAACCGGCACTGTAGTAGAATTTCACACACTGTGTTATTCCACACTGTAAGAGACTGTTTGCCAGACACATTTTTGGGGTGCGCTCCAAGAAAGAAGCCAATCCAAAGCCACCACTTCTCATGCTTGCTACGCCACCTCCTCAGGCAGGGAGTGCTCAATTGGCTGCACACACACAGTGTTGCCACAGGTCATATGTACTACATGTAGTACAGTTGACTTCCATACATTTAACCCACATGGGACCACCGAAATTGGTCGAGTTATCCGGTGGGTCCAACTAAAGAAGAGGCAGAAAAAACTCCCAACCACACCACTGATTCATTTGGCAATACAGTTAAACCTCAATATAATAAAGTTCAATATAAAGAAATTCTTGATATAACCAAGTATTTAACCGTCCACAACTTCTTGTCTGTAGAACGGCACATATATTGAACTTCAATATAACAAACGAAGTGTGTTTATACAGTCGAACACAGATCTATCTAACCGACATATAACGAATTATCGTTTATAACGAACAGCACTAAAATCCCCTTGAAAATTAAAAATTTTATAGATCGAATGACCTATATAACGAACTTTTTTGTGATCTCCTTCAGATTCGATAAATACAAGTTCAATTGTACTTGGGGATCTGGCACCTCCATGGCTTCCGGGAACTTACGTCATGTATTTCTTCAGGTTAGTTATTTTTATCTCCCTGTACAAGGTAAACCATTTAAAAAATCCGTGTCAGATCCCATCGCTGTACTGTGCATAATGTTTTGCTACATTTCTGCTCTGTGCACAAATGCTGCTGCGTGCGCTCATATGCTCAAAACGCTTTTGTTGTTATCTGGAGATGTAGAGCAAAATCCGGGCCCTCTAACACCCCAACAAGAAAAGCAGATGTTTGACGTCATCATGACTATACCGTCAATGCAGCAATCTCAGTCTGCAATTCTTGATGAACTAAGCTCCATTCGAGCAAATCGCAAAGCTTTCCAACAAAAAATAAAAGAGGAAATCCACTCAGTACGAAAAGAGCAACAGGCTCTTGAGCGGCAATTGGCAGAAGTAAACGAGAGAATAACACGCGTAGAAAATAACGCATCGCAAGGTGTTGAAGGCAAGAAGGAATATGAGCAGCTCACAGCCCAAACGGAAATACTTGTGGGCGTATGCAGGGCAATACAGGATAGCCAGGATGACCTCGAAAGTAGGTCTCGCAGAAATAATCTTATATTTTACGGCCTTCCAGACATTGAGAATGAAACGTGTGCGCAATTCGAGCAAAAACTAATTTCCTTCTGTTCTGGTGACCTAAAGCTTGATATTGGCCCAGAGGCTATTGAACGTACTCACAGATTAGGCCGTTATGCAGCGATAAAAAAAGGCGCGTGATAGTGAAGTTTCTATCATTTAAGGACAAGGAACGTGTGTTGAAAACCTCCGGAAAGCTAAAGGGAACCGATTTCAGAATAAGCGAAGACTATTCACCCAAAATCAGGCTAGAGAGGCAAAAACTGACAAAGTACTCCAAAAAGAAGGGCGGCGACTTCAGGCTTCATTTCAACAAATTATTTATGAAAGGCCAAACCTTCTTGTACACAGATAGCGCCACAGATAGTGTTTTGCCTATCCTTAGATAGCCACCATCGCAGAATGTCGTACCGCCTAAAAAAGAAGCTCGGAAATGTGAACTAACATCCATTGTAAATAACTGCCGCAGTTTGAAAAACAAGAAAACAGAGTTCGTCTCGTTATTGGAAATGACTAAACCACACATAGTTTTCGGCACTGAATCATGGCTCGATAACATCATCGCAGATCATGAATTTTTCCCGTTGACCTATACAGTATATCGAAAGGACCGCACGACTCATGGCGGCAGTGTTTTAATACTGATTCATAACAATCTTAGTAGCATCCACATCGATACTGATAGTGACTTGTGTGAAACTGTGTGGTGGAAGGTAATTCTGAGCTCCACTGTGGCTATTGGTTCGTTCTACAGGCCTCCTGGCAATGTAACACCGCAACCATTGTTTACCTATTTTGTCATCTCTCAACACAACTTATGTAATGCTTGCTGGCGATTTTAACCTGCCAGATGTGGTATGGAACTCATTCAAACCAGTAGTCTTTGCTGCATATCACGAATGCAGCAAAGACTACTGATTCTATTCGTGATTCTCTATTCGTATTACATTCGTGATTTCTATCAAAGAAATCACGAATGTTCACCAGCTATATCAAACTGCGACGGCCCCTACGAGGGTCTGCAGTACTAGAGCAAACGTATTAGACTTATTCTTTTGCAATGATCAAAGCCTTGCATGTTCTGTTGTTACAGTGCCGGGAACTGGTGATCGTGACGTTGTGGTTGTTAAAATGTGTTGTGCTGTGGCACAACAACAAGCTTCAGTGCCAGGCAAAGTGTTTTTTTATGAAAGAGGGGACTATGCCTCCATTTCAAGGAATCTTGACGCTCAGTTTTCCGAATTTCAAGAATTCTGTTTGTGTTCTGACGTGGATACTACGTGGAATGTACTGAAGACAAAACTGTTATCGCTAACACAAACTTTCGTCCCATCGCGAATCTTATCTGCCAAACACTAGATGATAAGCCTTGGCTGAAAAAGGAAATTCGAACCCTCATAAATAAAAGAGATCGTCTATACCGTAAATATTGCCAGACGACAGACGCTGAAGCGTACATACAGATGAAAGAACTTTCAAAGAAGATAGCCAAAGATATGCGCAAGGCGGAGGGTGCATATTTAAGTAACCTAAGTAATAAAGTGAAAACCAACCCTAAGCTTGTCTGAAAATATGTTAAAAGAAAGACTAAATCTCACGGCTCTATACCAGATATAATTCATGGTAATAAATACATTTCTGATAATGCGAGCAAAGCTGATTGTTTTAAAAGGTATTTTCAAACGGTGTTTTGAGTGTCGTCAGCTGTTGAAACTGCAACATACAATATAGGAGCGTTATTGCAAATGGCTGAGTTAGAGGTTTCTGAACAGGGTGTTGCATCCCTTTTAAAGAACCTTACAGCAACTTCAGCATGTAATTGCTATTGCAATAAAAAAGCAGCCTCTACTTACAGATTACTGCATGGAACAGACCCCACTACGTGTTGTTACAGAATATACGTACCTAGGGGTCGTCATTAACGGCACACTGTCCTGGAATGACCATGTTCATAGGGTATCAGCAAAAGCCAGCCGCGTTTTAAACTTTCTACGACGTAATATCAGGAAAGCACCTTCTGTTCTTAAGGAAACTCTATACGTATCAAATGTACGCCCAATATTGCAATACACCTGCACCGCCTGGGACCCAGCAACTAAAGTAAATATCGATGAATTGGAGCGTGTCCAGAAACGTGCCGCCCGGTTTGTGACGGGCAATTACAACTTCACGAGAAGCTCAAGCGAAATTGTCAACGCATTGGGATGGCCCTTACTTTCATCAAGGCTTAAATATCTCACATTATGTCTCTTCTATAACATATTACACGACAAAACAGGGATCAATAAACATAATTACATAAAGTCACCTAGCTACATTTCATCACGAAAGGACCATATTTTGAAAGTACGCGAATATATGTGCCGAACAAACGCTTCTGGAAATGCATTTTTCGCTAGAACAATACATGAGTGGAATAGCCTTCCGGGGTGGATTGTTACGTCCCCACTCACTGTCTTTCCTGAACTTTTAAAAACGCATGTGTTGACATGGTGTTTTTTTTTGTTTTTTTCGCTGTTTATTGATATCAAAGGCAATTGTCCTGCCTATGTATTCGTACCATATATCGGATGCTGTTAAACTGTTGCATATTGTATTGCATGATGTCATTTATGTATTTTTGTATAGCAAACCCCCTACAACAACGCCCCTAGAGGGCACTGTAGGTACATGTATAAATAAATAAATAAATAAATAAATAAATAAATAAATAAATAAATGTACGTGATTTCCATATAACGAAATCTCACAGCCACCGTCAAGGAATACTGAGGCAATAAATGGGAACTGCCATGGTAAAATGGTTCAATTACACCTAGCTGCTTGTGAATTCCCCCTTAAATCATACTTCGAGCGACACAGAGCGGCCACCGAAGCAGAACAGCATAGCAGCAAGACCCTCGTGTTCTGTATGAAGTCTAATTGAGATGAGATCCTATCGCTCTCCATGCGCCTAACGGTGTAGGGAAAGCGTGTGAATGTCAGTCAAGAAGAATGGTGGCTTGATCCACGCAGTCTGCCCAGGCGAGCTAGAGGCCGCAAATGAGTTTGCACCAAGGCAGGAGTGGGGAGCCTCCTCCTCTAGCCCAGCTGTGGCTGGGCTAGAGGAGGAGGCGTGGAACGGCGGCGGGATCGCTTCACATTCCCCTAGGGTCGACGTGTCGGCATCGTTCGCCGACGAGCAGGTCCTGCGTGGTTGGGAATTATCAGACCGTGCCTTGGACCCGTACGCCTACGCGCTGAAAACAGCACAGCATAACGCGGCACACAGTGCACCATGGCAGGAACTTGCGACTAATGCGATACCGGAGGAGCGGCACATGCCGAGCGTGGAAGCAATACCAGGAATCTGGGACATCGCCGAACAGCGCCTCTAGCGGCCGCCTCTGAAAACATGCGCATTTTCTATGGGAGAGCATCATTTTTCCCAAATAACTAATCATGGAAGCCATCTTTCAAAATATTACCGTGGAAATAGGCTCTAGGAGCTTAGCCCGACATCTCATGCAAGCGGTACCATTACTTAAGACAGAAAACCCGTTCCAAATTGCGGGTGAAGTTCGAAGTGTGGGAGTCTATGGAAAAGGTCAAATTTTGGAGGCATTTTTGGCCAGAAAAAAGCAATTTGAGATAAGCCTATTGCATCGGTCGACGTATTACCGGGGATTTATCAACTTCAATGACTCGGCTTTCAGCTAGTTGCAGCAGTAACTCTTGAAATGGCAAAAAAGTCATTCCAAAATCGCAGTTTTCATAACAAGGTCGCATAATTTATTGTGGTACGTATATAAACCTAGTTTTTGCCTCCAGCACTCAAACCGATAGCCGAGCGCTCTGCGCGACCACCGATTAGGATCACTGATACCACGATTGTCAGTTGGCAGGTTCGAAGCCAGCGGCGCCGCTATTTTTTTTTATCACTTTGTCGCTGCTTAGTTTGGCGGTTTCCCGCCAGATGGCATATTCCGAAACGCAGGTCATTTAGTTACGGTTCTTGTTTCGTTTCTTTCTACTGTACCAACGTCTTCCTAAAAAAAATAGCTGGCTGGTTTCGTCAACATGCGAACGTGCTTCCAAACTTCTTTTGAACTTTAGGTGTAATGTATTTTAGACAATAAACCCAGGTTACGTGTTTTCAAAGTTCATTTCTTTCCTAAGGCAAACATTTATGAAGACATTACTAAGAAATAATTTTGCCCATTCAGCTATGTCATGGAAAGGCGTGTTTGTGCGACTTTTGTTTAGCCTGAAACGTACCACAAAAATAAATAGCGCCCCGTGTGTGCAATCAAAACACGCAGAAATAGAAAACTTGGCTGCAGCCCCAGACGTACTATTCTTACAAAGGAATACAGAAGCTATTTGACTGAGTATATTTGCATTATATCAAAGCAGAATTTTTGCGTACCGGATCTTCGGTGCAAATGAAGGCTGTCCGAATTATTTCACAAGCTTTTTTGCTTAGTACAAACCAATAGCTCGAAACATAAACATTCTATCCTCAACATGCAGCGCACGTATCTTATCATTTGAACCATTCCCATATACCTTCACGAAATTCCCGAAATACTAAAGGTCTTCATATTGTTACGGGGAGGAAAACACAACAGGAAAACGTATTTACAGTATATTTACAAGGCGATCAAGCGTCAACCATATGGCGGAGAGCGCGCGCCCGATCATCAGCGTCTTCTTCATCGATGTTGGCGTGAATCATATCGTGACATGACCCCCGGCTGCTAAAGCACCGTCACGGTGCTTGCAATGATCCAGGCGAGTGGTAAGGTTTCAGGCGGGATACGTGAACAACGTCAGTAGGTGATGAAACGGTTGGCGAGGAAGACTCGAGCGGGCCAATCTCATACGTGACGTCTGTTACACGACGTAATACACGGTAGGGTCCGGAGTACCGCGAAAGCAATTTTTCTGAGAGTCCAACACGCCGAGTCGGAGTCCACAGAAGCACAAGGGCACCCGGAGTATAGATAGCGTCGCGATGACGGGAGTCGTAGCGGTGCTTCTGGTGGCCTTGCGATGTAGTAAGGCGACGGCGAGCAATTTGACGTGCCTCATCAGCTCGAGAAATGGCATCACGAGCGTACTCAGTTGGCAAATGGACGGCATCGGGGAGGATAGTGTCAAAAGGTAACGTTGGGTCGCGGCCAAACAGAAGATAAAAGGGTGAGAAACCAGCAGTATCATGACGGGAGGAATTGTAAGCGAATGTAACGAAGGGCAACGCAACATCCCAGTCTTGATGGTCAGATGAGACATACATAGAAAGCATGTCAGTAAGCGTCCGGTTGAAGCGCTCAGTCAAGCCGTTAGTTTGCGGGTGGTAAGCCGTCGTAAATTTGTGTTTGGTGGCGCAGGAGCGAAGCAGGTCATCGATAACTCTGGAGAGAAAGTAACGGCCACGGTCAGTGAGGAGTTGACAAGGGGCTCCGTGATGTAAGATGACATCGTGTAGTAGGAAATCTGCAACGTCCGTAGCACAGCTGGTAGGGAGAGCGCGTGTAATTGCGTAGCGGGTGGAGTGGTCCGTAGCAACGGCAATCCATTTGTTTCCAGCAGTAGAGGTCGGGAAAGAACCGAGGAGGTCAAGGCCAACTCGGAAGAAGGGGTCAGCTGGGACGTCAAGGGGCTGAAGGAGGCCAGCAGGAGGCTTAGGTGGTTTCTTTCGGTGTTGGCAGGGTTCACAAGCAGCTACGTAGCGACGAACGGAGCGGTAAAGACCGGGCCAAAAGAAGCGACGCCGAACGCGATCGTAGGTCCGGGAGACTCCAAGGTGACCAGCGGTCGGGACGTCATGTAGCTGGCCGAGAACGCTCAAGCGCAGATGCGTAGGAACGACGAGCAACAGTTCGCGTCCGTCCGGGTGGACGTTGTAGCGATATAACGTGTCATCTTTAAGCACGAAGAGGCGAAGGGAAGGATCGGGCGTGGCGGAATCCAGCTTCTGAATAAGCTCACTTAAAATGGGATCACGGCGCTGTTCATCACGGATGTGGCTTAAAGCGGAGAGCGAGAGTACACATGCAGGCATGTCATCCGAGGCTTCAGGCGGATCCACGGGATTGCGGGACAAACAGTCAGCATCCCGGTGCAATCGGCCAGATTTATAAGAAACAGAGTAAGTGTATTCTTGGAGCCGGAGTGCCCAGCGACCAAGACGCCCACTGGGATCCTTAAGCGACGAAAGCCAGCAAAGTGCGTGGTGATCGGTAGTCACAGTGAAATGCTGGCCATGTAAATAGGGGCGGAATTTGCCCACCGCCCAAACGAGAGAAAGACACTCCCGTTCTGTAATAGAGTAGTTCTGTTCGGCTAAGGAGAGGAGACGGCTGGCATAGGCGACAACACGGGCATGCCCATTCTGATGCTGGACTAAAACAGCGCCGATTCCGTAGCCGCTGGCATCGGTGCGGAGTTCTGTTGGAGCGGAGCTGTCGAAATGAGCCAGGACAGGTGGTGTAGTGAGCGACGTGATGAGGGTAGAGAAGGCGGCAGCCTGTGCAGCACCCCAAATGAACGAGACGCCTTTCTTCAGTAAGTTTGTGAGAGGGCGTGCGATTTCCGCGAAATTCCTCACAAAACGACGGAAGTAGGAGCACAGTCCCAGAAAGCTACGAACTTCCTTTGTGCAAGTCGGAACGGGGAACTGCTGCACAGCTCGAACTTTGTCAGGGTCGGGGCGAACACCGGTTGAGTCGACGAGATGACCGAGCATGATAAGTTGCTGACGTCCGAAATGGCACTTAGATGAATTAAGTTGCAGGCCGGCTTTGCGAAAAACAGAAAGGATAGAAGAAAGGCGGTCGAGATGCGTTTCAAAGTTCGGTGAAAATACAATGACGTCATCAAGATAACACAGGCAAATGGACCATTTAAAACCGTGTAAGAGAGTGTCCATCATGCGTTCGAAGGTGGCCGGGGCGTTGCATAAGCCGAAAGGCATGACTTTAAACTGATAAAGGCCGTCAGGGGTAACAAAAGCGGTCTTCTCACGGTCCATGTCATCAACGGCTATCTGCCAGTACCCTGACCGAAGGTCGATCGAAGAAAAATACTTGGCGCCGTGAAGGCAATCCAGGGCGTCGTCTATGCGTGGGAGCGGGTACACGTCTTTTTTGGTGATCTTGTTGAGATGCCGGTAGTCCACGCAAAATCGCCAACTGTCATCTTTCTTTTTAACAAGAACCACAGGAGAAGCCCAAGGGCTGCAGGATGGCTCGATTATATTTTTGGCAAGCATCTTGTCGACCTCCCTTTGAATGATGTGGCGCTCAGCTGGAGAGACGCGGTATGGCCGTCGGTGGATCGGATGGGCATCGCCAGTGTTTATGCGGTGCTTGACAGCGCAGGTTTGACCCAGAGGACGGTCGCAAAGGTCAAAGACGTCCCTATAAGAGAAGAGGAGGCGAAGGAGATCGTCAGCGTGATGGGGCGAAAGGTCTGGAGCAATCATTTTCTTCAGGTCGGGAGGAGACAGATCTGGCGAAGAAGACGGGATATCAGTGGTGTGCGACCGACCAGCATCAGGAGGAAACAAGGTCGAGATAACGTAATCGTAGGAGGGCGTCAGCATAGCGAGTGAAATGCCTTGTGGGAGCACTTGTGAACACAGTCCGAAATTAATCACAGGAAGACAAGTAAGATTGTCCCGTAGAGTGATAACAGTGTGAGGCAAACCAACACTGTGCGTCAACAGAACGGCGGTGATGGGAGCGAGCACATAATCACTGTCGGGGACTGGTGGAGAGGGCGTCACAGCAACACAAGTAACGGCTTGTGGCGGCAAACGGACGTGCTCAGCAGAACAGAGCCGACTCTTGAATGGTCCGGGTGGATCAATCACACTTGGTAGGTCAAGCTGTACAGTACCAGCGGAACAATCGATGAGGGCGGAGTGGGCGGACAAAAAGTCAAGACCGAGGATGACGTCATTGGAACAGCAGACGAGGACGGTGAACAAAACAGAAGTTTGACGGCCGGCAACACTGACACGTGCGGTACAAAGGCCAGCTACGGGAGACGTACCACCGTCGGCCACACGGACAACACGTGATGGGCCAGGGGTCATAACTTTCTTCAACTGCCGGCGGAGGTGAGAACTCATAACAGAAATATGGGCGCCAGTGTCAATCAAAGCAGTAACAGGTAGGCCATCCACTTCAACGTCGATCAAGTTCTGATTGGTAGGGAGCGTCAACAGAGGAATTGGAGAGCAGGTCGGAATAGCAGCATCACCTCCAGGAGCTGCAGCCGTTACCCGAAGGAAAACGCCGGGAGTAAGACGGGGACGGGGAACGGCGTGGTGGGGGTGACCGAGAAGGTCGGCGTCGTGGGGAGGGCGAGCGGCTGATGATCGGGCGGTAGTAGTAGTGGTCTCGGCAGATGTTTCCTGGTCAGGTTGGCTTGGTACCTGGTGCTGGCTTCGGGGTGGGTAGCGGAAGCTGGATGAGTTGGGTCGAGAAGACGAGGGCCAAGGACTTCGGCAATATCGTGAAATGTGTCCAACACGTCCACATCGAAAGCAAATGGGCTTGTCGTCAGGCGTCCGCCACGCATTCGGGTCGCGATAATTCGGAGTGGTGTAACGGCGTTGGAGAGGGTTGAAGGTGGCCGAAGGGTAACTGTCAGGGTGGTTCACAGAGCAGATCATATCGTGACAATATCTTTTTACCACAACGTACGCAGAGGAGTATTGGAAATTATGGGACAATACACCGGGACGTGTTAATGTAGTTTGTCGTGTAAAAATAGAGAACGATTCCAACCACAGACCACACCCTTTTTGAGTTATGCCCACAAAGTGCTACAAGAAGACATTGTTTTCGGCTACAATCACCAAAGTTGCTATCGCATTCTGCTGTTCTGTGCTTAACTAACTCTATTGCTGAATCAGATCGCAGCACCTTGATATAATTACTTTTACAATTCTTCAGTAATTCTGTGAGAATATTTTCCTACCCTAAATATAAGGTTTTTGAACAATTGAAGAAACATGAGAAAGGACCGTGAAGGTTTGCAGAAATGTTCCCTTATTAGAATCGTTTATGGCCCATATCGGTACGGTGGTATTGTCATGATCACGCCAGCGTCCACTGATACCATTTATCACTTTACTGCCTGTAAATAAAATACAAAAGTGTCGTTCCTTGTGCGTGAGTAGCACAATCGCAGCTGATCGTTTCATATGGGCCCACTAAGCCACACCTTCCCTTTTCTGCCATGGTGCCACCAAGAGATGTCAATTTCACCCTTGAATTTCTCCCTTTCAGTTTCCTAGAAAGCATAGGGACGTACACAAGACGAACAGGCGAAGCTTTGAAGTAGTGCTGAGATTTGAGTAAAATTTAATAGGCAATATGTTATTATCCTTTATTTGTTTACATATTTATTACACCTCATTGGTGATAATAATGACGTACTACATCATAGTTCAGTTCTTCTACTTAATAAATCATGTCTGAGATGGCTGTCTTGAAAATTAACCACGTGTAAGCACTGCATGACGTTGGCTGGAAGGCCATTCATTAAAAAAATTGTGTGCAGAATAAAGAAAATGCAGGTGTTCGATCACACAGTCGCCATCAAACGTTTACGCGGCTGAGGTTCTTTGAATAAGTTCATTTTTAACGCAGCTACGCCCGCAGCCAATAAAACTATGAAAAACTTTGTTTTGTTTACTCTAGATCAGTATACGCTGTAAATCCGAATACCACGATGCGTGCCTAAGGCGTAGAAATATAAATATTTTTTCACCTTCCGGGGTATGAAAGCTTTTGACGCTGACTATACGTTCTGAAGGCGAGGTTGCTTTTTAGCTTATTCGTGATGACAAGCGCCGAGCTCTTGGTGATGGAATATTGGAGCGTAGAATTGTAGAACTTGTGCAAGCTCACACGACTTCACGACGCAAACCTAGCGATAGAAGCTCAGAAGGAGGAATAAACATTTATTGTAGAACCAGCACTTTATGATGTCCGGGCCTAAGCCTCCCATGAGGGGACGTCGAGGGCTTGCCTCGCCGCCGCCTCACGGGCGTGCTGGGTCGCCCAGGTTTGGTCGTCGAGGGCGGAGCTTCGCAGAGCCTCACGCAACCTTGACGAGGGGGTCGTGGTGTCAATGTGTGTGTACTGTGCTGGGCACTCCCACAGCTTATGTGGAAGCGTAGCCAGGTGAGTGCCACAGCACCAGCTGTTGGGTGTACTGTAGACTTCAGGGAATATAAGGTGGAGGCGGGCGAGTGAAGGGTACTTATTTGTTTGTAGCAGACGCAGGGTGGTAGCCTGCGCCCAGCTGAATTTGGGATGAGGTGGGGGGAAAGATCGGCAAAGCATGCGTTTAGTTTATCAACACTGATGATAGATGAATAGACAGAGTAAATGAATGTTACTGTCCAATTATGGACAGACTCGAGTGTAATGCACACGTTCTAGATCACTGTAGGTTCCTGTCGTGTCTGACGGAAAGACAGCGCAACGGTGGAGCGAAAACAATACGGCTTTATTTAGCCATCAACTTAACAGCAACGGGCGAACTGCCCGGTTCAATGTTACAGGAATGACAGCACACGCCAGTTTGAATGCCGGCGCTTTTAAGCACAACCAAAAGGTGATAACGCTGTGCCGCCACCACAGCCCATGCCTAGCTGTGACGCCTTATCGCCTAGGCGCGCGACATATCAGTTCCATACTAATTCCATACTACGCATTCCTATTCGAATTGTGGCCTGTCTTAAGCCTACCGAGTCTTAAGTAATCAAAATAAGTAGGCAATTGCTTGGGATGTAGCCGAGGCCATGGTAGATGTGATTAGTAATGCGCTATATGTGAGTAGGCTGACTGGGATTATTACATGAAGTGCGCCAACGTACCTACGTAAAGCCACGGTGGAAATTACGGAGCCCTTTATAGTATATATATTGAAGTCATCTGAGAGTGTCTCTGGTAAAAAGTTATAAGTTTATTAATATGAGGACTGATTAGCCTTCTGTTAAGCTGTTAGGAAAAATACCATGTATGAAGTTCTATTGTGGTTTAAATTACAACGTTATCAGCGCTTCCAAAAGAAAGTGACTGTACAAGACCATTTTTCTCGGGCGTTCATGTCACCTAGGTACCACCGCCTGACACAAGACCTTTAGGTTTAAAAAAAAATCTGCACCGATGACGTAAGTTACGTCGCGGAAAAAAATAAATACCCTTTCTAAAGAATGAACCATAAGAGCTTCCCGCCAAAGCACAGTACGTTGGCGCAAGTCGTCATTTGTGATAACGATAAGAGCGACAGCCCGTCGTTAAAAATGGCTTGTCACTCCCCGGTTTTTCTTTTTTGCTCAAGGACGCGACTAACCCGTACAAGGGTAATCCCTCCCTTCGCATGATGCTTGCGACCTTTCTGGTTCTGGACAAGCGCGTTGTTTGTGTATATTTCACGCGCTTGGCATCGAAAGGCTTAGACCTTTAAACAGCGAAAGGCTGTCACAGTCACTTCGGTAGCTGCACGGAAAGCGCGGGCAATCAGTCCATTTTCACCACACGCGCTCTCAACCAAGACATATTTGCGAGAAAGGGGCTCCTATATTACCCATAGCGAGAAATGTATCCACAAATTACACCTCATTATCCCGATGTGTTTATGAGCCGCACTCTGGGCCTGTATTCCGTGTTATGACAAAAAATCTAGTTTGTGCAGTGTCAGTAGCCTAAACATAAAACAGGAAATTGAAGTCGTCACATGAACTATCATATATCACAAATTGAAAAAAATAAAACTGAAACTGTACTTCATAATACTCGCACTGCAAACTTTGATACATGTGATTCATTTCAATTTCCTATCTGCTCCAGGGTAGAAATATGCTGTGCAGTTGGTAAAAACAGATTATTTTGCAAATATTGATAAGAATTTTTGCCTCCAACATTTGTTCCTATTGGTCATGCACATCCCTCTCTATCCAATATATGGTCGAAACATCACAAAGTTGAATTGTGAATCATTTAAAGGTTAAACTGGCTTCTCCACATAGGGGAAATGCCGTAGGAATTTGAGAATGTAATAATACAGAATCATTTGGTTGCATAAACTTCCTGGCTATAGGCATGTAATGAAAAGCTCAAATGTATTACACGGCTTTGTCTCTTCGCAGCAATTTCATTCACTGCATTTATAAAGCAATGTACGTTTTTTTTTATTTTAGCGCGTGAGTCCAAAAACACATAGCAACTTATTTACCAAAGCGATATAAGTTTCAAAAGCTCATTAATTAGGTTGTCATTTGAGCCAATAAAACGTGAGACTTTCATGCACAGACAAAATAAGCGGCTAAGAGGAACAACTAACTAGTTATTTCAGAAGAATAACTGAGTTTAGCTACGTAGTGTTAAACTATGTAGCTTTAAATAATGCACATTTTTTATACATCGCCGGATAGGGGTCATTGGAGATCGCTGGGCGAGGCCTTCGTCCTGCCATGGACATAAATTTAGTCTGATGATGATGATGAAACATTGCCGGAGGTGACCACCTCTCATCCAAGAAGTATTTTTTACAGTTTAATAATTTGTTTATTTGCGCCGTCAGCACTCGAACGCATTACGGAAGGAAGTGGGTTGAGCAGGCTAAACAAATAATGCAATGATTAAAAAGTAAGTTTCTAATCATATAATTTTAGCTGGTGGTATGTGGAAAAAAGTTCAGTGCGCATGACGAAGGCAGCTTTACAATTATACCATATTAGCTGACCTTACAAAGAATTTAAAAGGAACATAGTAAGTAATTAACAAATTCAGATTACACAATGTATGGTAGTTTATGTTGCATGAAACTTGCGTTTATTTGTACTCTTTATGATTTCTTTGGGGAGGCGATACCATTCAAGGGCTTTGCGAGGCCAGAAAGAGCTGAAGGAAGTTAATGTGACTAAATCTGATACGTATTTTGTACGGCTGATCAATACGATGCCATATATATGGTGACGGAGATACAGTCGTACGCGGATATATCAAGCCAACTTATAACGAATTATTCTGTATATCGAACAGCTGTAAAATCGCCTTGAAAATTCCATGCAAATGTATCGGGCTGGTGCACGCGTATAAAGAACGCTCGTTCACCAGCACATTCGATATACCGAACGCGGCGCCACGCAGAAGACCTCATAGTGTACTTTGTAAACTTTGAGGTATTCTGGCACGTGGAGGTGGAGAAGAGATAGTGCAGTCAGTTCGGCCCCGTCAGGCTGTTCGGCTAGCCCTCATGCTACCTCTGATCAACTCAACATTCCTTCTATCCGATTTTCGAGGCGTCGTCGTGTGGGTTGAGTGCCTATTCACGAGTTTATTTTCCACAAGCGATGGCCGCTACAAGTGTAAAGAAAAGAATCAGCTTGGACTTTTCAATGAAGTAGAAAGCGAACCAGCAATTTTTTTGCGGGTAAATAAAGTGTGCTTGCTTTTTTTTCCCCGAATTGCGTGCAGTAAGTTAGCGGCTCTCGGATGCACTAATCGGTAAGCCACCGTTTACGTGAGAGCCTATTATTTAATATTTCGAATTAGTTAAATAACAACATTTTTTGTGATCCCCTTCAGATTCGATATATCCGGGTTCGACTGTATCAGTTTACGGGTTACAAATTCAAGTTTAGCTTTATTTGGGGTGACAGTAGCTATTCGATCATAAGCTGAACATATAAAAAGAGTGGAGTAAATTTGAGTTCTAATGAGGTAATAAATACAATGGAATTTCACACATTGGATGTATACTCAAATTTTGTTCCTATTAGTGTTTTCTATAGTAACATGAGAGAGGATGGTGGCATTATAAGTGGACAGGAGCCAATAACCCAACGTTCGATCCGCATTGTTACTAATGTCGATATGCTAGGTAAGATTGGCGGTAATAGGTTGACCAGGTAAGATAAGCGGTACTATGAACACGTGAATACCTTTATGAATATACAGGCTGTAACTCCGTGTTGTTAAGTAAGTAATACCCGTGTCACACGGGCATTTGGAAGGCCTTCCAACCGATAGTCAGTTGACTCAAAGGTCAAGTTCAAGCTGCTACACGTGCGGTTTCGAAGACCGCAGAGTCAATAGTTTATCGAGTCAACGGAGCACCCTACAACTCTATCGAAATCTCGATGGCCTTTGAGCAACGGAAGCGGAAACAGCGCGAACATTTTGTCTCCTTCACAGTGTGCTCATACTCACTGTTAGAAAGAACAAATCCAACCAAAATGCTCTAAAAATACTATACATGAGTGTTATTAATTATTCAATAAAGTATTTTTGCCACTTGATATGTGCGAACTGCACATACTCTCGACAACAGCGACGTGTTTGTGTACATTCCTTCCTCCATGCTGTCTAGTACGCTCTCCCTCTACTCCATGTGTTGCCGGATGCCGTCATATCGCCGCCATTTCGCAACATAAAATAAATTATAGCGTTTTTAAGTGGTTTTAATGTTCGTTAACTTTTGGTGACATAAAAACAAAAAAAAACAAGATCCGCAGCGCCACATAATTTTGCGAGAAACGCCTGAACCACTCAACTCCCTTTCAAAAGTGCCGTGTAGCAGCGCGACAACTCCTTCGAGTCGATAGAGTTATGGCGTTTCGAAGGCCGTTGACTGGAAGGCCTTCCAAATGTACCCGTGTGACACAGGTATAAGTCGAAGAGTTATTTTGAATGGGAGTTGCTCAGATGATGTTGCTGCTACGTCTGGTGTGCCGCAAGGCTCCGTGTTGGGGTCGATTCCTTTCCACTTTTTTAATGCGAAAGCATTATATGCCCCATTACGCGAAAACCCGTAGTTGTCGGCGGCGTGACCGAATGACGCTACCAAAAATGGCCGACGGCAAAGAGTAAAAACGTGTAAAAAATGCTCAAATTGATGACAAATTTAGCAGGCAGGTTCATGTAAACAAAGTAAACTAGTCCCTTTGAAAAGAAAAATAGGTAAATATTGATCTGGGCGGGAATCGAAACCGGGCCTGCGAGGCGCGGAGGAGACCCGACTTTGTCCCCTACGACCGGATAAACTCATCCTAGCCAACTCATCCTAGCTCGACTCGCAACTCCCGCTCCACCGCTACTCCGAATTCCGCCGCTGCCGAGAAATGTATGCAGCCATCTACGCCTCAAGCTCTGGCGAGGCACCGGCCCTCGCCTCCCCAACTCTCTGCCCTACGCCACCCCAAGCTACCCATCAACGATCATAAAATCATCCTCCGTCCCCGTGGCGGCCTCAACCTTCGGATCGTGAACGGCGTTGAGCTTCGCGATGGGATTCTGCAAGCAGCCGCCTCGGACACCAAGAGGCCAAGCCAGACACCGTAATCATCAACACCCTCCAGCATGTCGTCCTCATCAACACTCCCGACCCACAACGCCGACACCACTACCTCGCCATCAAGTCCGTACTCATCAAAGACACCGCCTACGACTACTCCTACCAAGCGGCCCCGGAAGACTGCGCCCAAGGTGTGGTCCACGGGGTCCCTCTTGCCCACTCTTACGAAGACATTCAGGATCGTCTCAATCGCGAGCAGATCCCTCCCATCCTCGACTCTAGACGCATAGGCTCCACGGAGTCCATCATCATCCTTTTCGAACAAGACTGGGTGCCCAAGCACATCTACTACTCCTCTGTACTATATAGGTGCTACATCTGAAGCAGCCTGAAACCGTAGCCATCTACTGAAACAGCCCTCCAACCATACCAAGCCCATGGCCTGATCCCACTCCTGGACCGGACTCAGGCAACCCCCACTTCCAGTCCCCCCAAAACCACCTGCACAGGAACCCGGCCGCCACACCAGTGAGGTGAGCTGGGCAGACGTAGTCTGCCAGGACTCCGCCAACCCCCTCTATAAGAAAATGTTGCATGTCCGTGCACAGCTCGCCTCCCTCCACACTACCAACCAACGCCTTCAGTCGCTGCTGCATGCATCCTGCAGGTCCTCACCCCTACCCCGGCGACAATGATCTCGGCCGCTCATAAACTCCCTCCCCTACCACCTTCTCCTTCTACTCGCGAGCAGCCGGCCAAGAAGAGGGCTGCAACTCCCACTACCTCCTCGGCCACACCAACATCGGCTGCGGCAACCCCGGCCCTATCCCCCCAATTCGAACAACTCGTGGAGGCCAAAATTCAGGCCGTGGTGCAGACGGCCATCCAAGCCTTCACCCAACAATTCTCCAACCTAACTAGCCGTCTAGACGAATTTTCTCGCCAAATTGACGAGGAGCAAGAGGAGGAGCAAGATGCCCTCCACGCGACAGCCTGTGCTGCCACGCGGCCTAAAAAGGCCAAGCTCCACACCCTCTCCAATTCTCCGCTGCAAACTAGAACCTTTAGCTGCGGCACCAAATGTGTATTTATATAAAAACGTTGCGAGGCGAGAAGGTGGTAAAGACTTCCGACGCTGCTCGACGAGTTTCCCGTTCTGATCTCGTCGAAAACCTCCGAGCCGCCCCCAGAGGCCCTGGCAACAGTCACCAACGCCGCGCGCGTTCGGTGCGAACGCGGGCAAAACGGCGAGGGCGTTGACAACAGTTCTGCGCGTTGCGGGTGCTGCTGCATCTCCAAATTTATACAGCTGATAAAACTACTATCCTTACTCCATATAGCTCTCTACTAAGTTGCTATCGCCATTGATGCTTCGCCTTTCGGGTGTCTCCTTGCCTGACCCCTTGTATTTATGTCCAATTGAACGCCGCGGAGCGCTGCTTCGAGTTACGAACTCGTGGGCAAGCGAGTGCGTTCAGACGTTTAGCGCGTTTTCATTTGGCCTCGCCGAAGCGCCTTTAGAACGCAGGGGAGAACTCGCACGGAGGCGGAACGTGCGGAAAAAAACATTTCACCAAAGCAGCAATGTACACGTTCCTCTAAAACAGGAACGAAAGCTCGTTCCTTCCCAATCTTGGAACGAGTTCCCGTTACAAGTTACTTTAATGCGAATGGAATGCGTTCCAGTTACATTTATAACATTGGAACGTGTCGTTCCATTAACGTTACATTTGATTTTTAAAAATTAAAATATGGTCTCGGATAATCCTGCGACGAAATAAAGTGTGCAATTTAAATCTCACATCAAACTAAGTATATTATAAGAATTTGAACATTGCGGCGGCACATCATCTGGAGATAAAAAGAATCCAAAGAAACGCTCCTAGACGAATTTTTTTTCAAGCAGCACCGGACATACTCCAGACATGTTTAACTGCAACTTTGGTGCTCGTATATTACAAGTGCAACGCATACGGCGCTTTCCACTTCGGTCTTCAAATGCGCAGTCAGGATACTGCGCTTCAGATCTGCAAATAGAAAGTTACTCACATGCACCAATAGCCTCCTGAGACCCGGACACAACAACGGGACATAATCGCTCTTCACGGTAGTTTTTATTGCCTACTGTTATGTCATGAACTAGAAAAAAAATTTTTAAAATTTCAATAGTGTAGCACCATTGTAGGATGACGTGACAGCGGCCGTACGAGCCGTGCCATCGTCCCTACTCAAAATGGCGAAGATGGTGGGCCGAGCGGCAGCTGCGACGACAAGCGTGGCTAGCTTCTAGAACGACACTGCGCGTGCCGAGCTTGTGCCTCGAGCACGCGCTGTGCTTCTTAATTTTTCACTTCTTTGACAGCTGGCGCTAAGGCACCGGCTGAGAGCGCCAACCAAAGGGCCCTGCGTTGCGGCGTCGGTGGGCGCTATAATACCACGGATAGATGCTGAAAGCTCCGCCTCCATGGACGTGAAAAAAAAATGACTATCTCCATCATCTCCTCATGTTAGCTGTGGTAAAAACTGAATTTCATTGTTTAAACGCTGAGATGACGATGGAACGTGTAGTGCATTGCCATATTGCTGCTGCGTCCGGTATTTTCACGAAATCTCGGTGACTTCGAAATACGCCTCGAAGTCTTTCGGTCGTGTGGGACGACACAGAGGTCTAGACCAATTTATTGTCAAATTTCTCGAAAGCGGATGACAAGAATATGAGTAAACCACTTCATTACAGTAGTTACACATGCACCGTACTTCAAACCCAGAGTGAATATTTTGCGTAATCACTTCCGAGTGAATTTCGAAAAAAAAAAGTGGAAGGCAATGTGCAATGTATTGCACAAGGGGTCTCAGGAGGATATAATTGAATGTTTCCACAAGAAACCGCATCGAAAGGAACAATACTTAGGCGTTTAATGAATGCTGATCCAATATTGCAGTATGAGCGGAAAAAGAAATGTCCAGAATAGATATTCTTAATTTAGTAAAGACCCTTGTTGGAACTCGGCAAGAGTTACATCTCGATGTTGGTGTCCGACAGGCCGCCATGGCGGAAAGAAACTACAGAAGGGAGCGTCACGTGACAATCTTAAAGCCTAGTCGTGAAAAAATATAATGCAGAACTCGCAAAAAAAAAAATGCACCATAGTCACGTGACAGACAAGCGGTATACTTCTTTGCGCCCTGCATGATGTGCTGCATACGTGCGTGCGTCGGTGCGCCTGTTTAGTGCCGTGGAACGTTTACTGAAGGAACGCCGTTCCCTCTGCCGTTCCTTCGTAAAAATAACGAGTTACCGTTACAGTTCCACCGAGCCTTAAAGGAATGGTGGCATTCCTCCGTTCCTCTCAAAAGGAACTAGTTCCTGGAACGCCGTTCCGTACAAAACTGCACCAAAGGGAATATATATCGCTTTCGCATACCCACACGTAAGCAGTTTGAAATGTCTCTGCCGAATTTCTTTTTTTTAACAGCGAAGCTGTTTAAGCCAGCCGTAATTTGTGGTGCGTATCAAGAGACTACCAAAAAGGAAAATAAATAAACTTTCTTGCCGAGGTGGGTTTCAAGCCCGCGTCGCTCCGGTCCCAAAGCGAGTGTCGGAACCACTAGGCTATAAGGCCACGCTGCCAGAACATGCATTTATGCTAACCATATGATTGCGTTCAAGCGTCGTCGTAATCCTCCACAGCTGGCGCGTTTGTACGCTCGTGCTCTGCGAGGTAAAGAGGTTTTGCGTGCTATGAGAGAGAGAGAGCGATGCATTCACGGAGCGGGCCTCCTGGAATGATGTCGCAAGCTGCGCTGTGCAACGCGCAGTGTCGGCCGTAAGTCCGAGACGCGCGAAAAGAAATTATCGTCTACATGAGTAATAAGATGAGAAGTTCGCCCGCACTTCCGGAAAATGCTGGGCTACGATCACACAGCTTCGCTGTTTCAAGCGTTGCGCGGCCGAGTGCAAGGTTTTTTATTAGCAATATGTGTGATATTATTGAACCGGGATACAATTTTTGTGGATGATTGTGTACTGTGTGCAAGGGCATCTAATGAGTCATTGTTTTTATTGGCGGCTGACTTGAAGCGCGTATAAAAATGGTGTCACTAATAGCATGGCCCTACACATAAATAATTATGTAGACATTTGCTTCACTACAAAAATGTTAGAAAATCAGATATAAGTATTTGTTAGGTGGCCAGGTGAAATAAAAAAATAATTCACCAGTGAAATATTTAGGTCTTATGCTGTCAGAGGATGACTCTTGGTCATAACATGTTAATACCATAGTTAGAAATGCCGGGCAGGCCCTTCAATTCTTGCAACAAAGTTTAAAACACATAAGTATTAACGTAAAATAGCAGCGTAAAAAAACAAATTTACCAATGTTGGTGTAGGCATGCCCTGTGTTGAATGCGGTTTCTGATGTGCATATCAATGCAGCATTGGGTGAACGTTAATGAACCCGAGGTGGACTAAAGTAATCCGGAGTCCCCCACCACGGCGTGCCTCATAATCAGATCGTGGTTTTGGCACGTAAAGCCCAAGAATACATTTTTTTGCATATTAATGCTCTAAAAAAAGTCCAATCCGTCGCGACACTGTTCGACCTGGGGATATACAACCACTTTTTAGTGTAAGAGAAAAAAATAACTTGACTGGATCTTTTTGCTTCAACAGGGAAGCAGGTTACGTCTTAAATTGTTTTACTCAATCTTTCATAATCATATTGACACGTATGCATGTTTATCTTTCACCGGTGACCGCTTTTCACCGGATAACAAATGTTAAACGTAATCCCTAGGCACAGGACGCGCCTGCAGGTATCGGAAGTTTCTGGAACGTTATCGATGCTTCTATCCGTTGTCTCTTGTCACCGACGCTCATGTCTTCTGATTGGACGAACAACGGGAATTATCTATAACTTTCTGGAAGACACGCGGGTACCAGGGATTATTCTGGGACCTTCGACGACTCATGTATAAAAGCCGACGCATTTCGCCGCTGATCAGATTTCGATGATCGCCGTCTGGGTTCGCCGCTTTCGTTGTGCTTCGGGTGTAGCTTGCTTTTGTGGGCCTGCAAGGGTTCGCCGTCAACGCGCCACGTCCACAGCTTAGCGAGCGGCCACGTGACATCGCCGACTATCTCGCCAGAGCTCAGTGGCAATCACGACGGCCCTCACGCTCGCCGTCACCAGGCTGCTACAGCTCGCCGAATCGCCGGCTGTACGCCGGCCCAACCCAGCGCCGATCTCCTAGCCCGGGAAAGTAAAGGCAGCAACCGATAGAGGTGCGGTTGCTGTACGACGCAATGCTGAAGATACTCCGCCGCCGACGAACTAAATTCGGGAATCATCATGACGAGGTATAAGCATAGCGCCTGGCAAGAGCCTTGACGACAACACTTCGCCGCCGAAAGTAGACCTACCAACGCGACGTGGTCAGGTGCTCCATAGCCACTGGGGACTGAGGGCCATGGGTTAATTGTCAGCAGCAGCGGAGCAAGCCGACGCAGCAGTGATCCGACGCCACGACTTAACGGTAACGCCAGACGATGGTCTACCGATCTAGACGTGCTATCGGATGGTCATAACGCCACCACTCTCGTCGACACTGAAGCCGAATATTCCGCCTGCAGTGGCGAGTTCGCCGCCAAGTTGAAGAAGGTGAAAACGGCCTGGCAAGGACCCGATATCCGGACAGCGGGAGGCCACCTAATAACGCCGGCTGGGGCCACCTAATAACGCCGGCTGGAATCTGCGCAGCGCGAGTCACGGGAAAAAACCGCACTTACCCGGTGAGCTCCGTAATCCTGCAGCACGGCTCCAGGGATGTTATCCTAGGCATGGACTTTCTAAACCAACACGGTGCAGTCATCGACTTAAGGTCCAAGTCGATAACGCTTTCAACGAACAACGCGATACCACCGGGTACAAACACCAGTTACCATGCCTTGAATGTGCTAGAAGAACACGTTACCGTTCCGCCTCGCTCCAGCGTAATGTTTTCCGTCGGTACCGAAGTGCCTACAGACAGGGAGGGTGTCATCGAGGGCGATCATCACTTACTGCACGACCGTGACATTTGCGTCGCTAGAGGCATAGCTGAGCTACATGAAGGGAAAGCAAGAGTGATACTCACGAACTTCAGCCACGAATACAATCACATTAACAAAGGCACCACGGCCGCCTACATCGACGAAATAGTACAATCCAGTGGTACTTTCGCCTTCACGGATTCTAGTGCACCTGCAGTGATGACTGTAGTACATGAAACAACTTTCGACGTCAATCAGAACCTTCCCAATCATAAGAAAGAATAGCTAAAAGCTCTGCTCCTGCAATACAAGGACTGCTTCTCGTCGTCGTCAAAAGTTCGACAAACCCCTGTCGCCAAGCACCGCATCATAACCGACGAATATGTCCGCCCACTCGGTCAGAGCCCGTACCGAGTTTTGGCGCGCGAACGCGAGGCCATAAGGCAACAAGTCGAGGAAATGCTATGTGAGGACATCATCCAGCCATCCAAGAGTCCGTGGGCGTCCCCCGTGGTGTTAGTAAAGAAGAAGGATGGAACGCTACGTTTCTTTGTTGATTATTGTCGCCTCAATAAAATCACGAAGAAGGACGTATACCCTCTGCCACGTATTGACGACGCCTTGGATCGAGTCTACAACGCAAAGTACTTTTTGTCAATGGACCTCAAGACCGGCTACTGGCAAGTCGAAGTCGACGAGAGGGACCGGGAGAAGACTGCCTTTATAATACCAGACGGACTGTTCGAGTTCAAGGTCAGGTCGATTGGTCTTTGCTGGGCACCTGCGACTTTCCAACGCATCATGGATAATGTACTGGCAGGCTTGAAGTGGCAGGCTTGCCTCGTCTATTTGGTCGACGTCGTTGTTTGCCTCAAGCTACTGCCGGCGCCTTCAAACAGTTCTTCAAGTTATCAAGACCTCCGGACTCACGTTAAAGCGAGAAAAGTGCCGCTTCGCATACGAGGAGCTCTTGTTTTTGGGCCACGTCATCAACAAGTCTGGAGTTTGCCCTGACCCACAGAAAACTGCGGCCATCGCTGACTATCCTCCGCCCGCCGACAACAAGGCAGTCCGTAGATTTCTTGGACTGTGCGCCTATTACAGGCGCTTCGTGAAGGACTTTTCACGGATCGCTGAGCCACTGACGTACCTCACGAAGGCCGACGTCGAGTTCAAGTGGGAGACGCCGCAAGTCGAAGCATTTGAAGAACTGAAGCGAGGCCTGCAATCGCCGCCAATACTTGCACATTTCGACGAAAAAGCCGATACCGAAGTGCACACTGACGCAATCAGTGTAGGACTAAGCGCTGTGCTTGTGCAGAGGACTGACGAACTAGAAAGGGTTGTAAGTTACGCTAGCCGGTCGCTGTTGAAGGCGGAAACAAATTATTCCACAACCGAAAAGGAATGCCTCGCCATCCATCTGGGCTACATCAAAGTTTCGCCCCTACCTCTATGGCAGGCCCTTCAAAGCTGTAAGCGACCACCACACCTTGTGTTGGCTAGCTAACTTGAAGGATCCTTCAGGTTGCCTCGCACAATGGAGTCTGAGAATTCAAGCATTCGACATCACCGTCGATTACAAGTCCGGGCGAAAGCACTCTGACGCCGACTGCTTGTCTCGCGCCCCCGTTGAACCGCCGCCACAGGACGACCAGGATGACGACACTTTGTCGGGACCCATCAGTCCCTGTCTGCTTGTCTCGCGCCCCCGTCGAACCGCCGCCACAGGACGACCAGGATGACGACACTTTCTTGGGACCCAACAACAGCGAGCTGACCTGGAACTAAGGAGCCTTGTAGACTGCCTGGAAGGCAAGACCGTCACTGTGCCCAAGGTGTTCAGGCGAGGATTGGCGTCGTTTTCCTTGCAAAACGACATTCTCTTAAAACGAACTTCTCGACTGTTCGAGCCAACTACCTGCTCGTGGTACCCTCAGCATTGCGTCCAGGGGTTCTGCAAGCTCTCCATGACGACCCAACGGCTGGACACCTCAGTTTTTCCCACACACTCGCGAGGATCCAAGAAAAATACTACTGGCCTCGCCTCTCTGCCGACGTCGTCCATTACGTAAGGACATGCCGAGACTGTCAGCGACGCAAAACACCGCCGACAAGGCCAGCCGGACTTCTACAGCCAATCGAGCCACCTCGCTGACTGTTCCAGGTGATCGGGATGGTCATACTGGGGCCTTTTCCGACGTCGACGTCCGGGAATAAATGGATCGTCGTAGCTACGGACTACCTCACGTGCTACGCCGAAACAAAAGCATTGCCCAAAGGCAGTGCCGCCGAGGTAGCCCGATTTTTCGTTGAGAACACCCTCCTGCGTCACGGCGCCGCAGAAGTCCTCAGCACCGACAGAGGTACAGCCTTTACGGCAGAACTAACTCAAGCCATCCTGCGATACAGCCACACATGCCATCGCCGAACCACCGCCTACCACCCACAGACGAATGGCCTCACCAAGCGCCTAAATAAGACAATCGCCGACATGCTGGCAATGTACGTCGACGTCGAACACAAGACGTGGGATGCCGTCTTCCGCACAGACCTTCGCATACAACACGGCCGTGCAAGAAACGACGCACGTGGTGCCGTTCAACCTTGTCTACGGAAGGAACCCGGCAACGACGCTTGATGCCATGCTACCGGACGTCACCGACGAAGAAAATCTCGACGTTGCCAGTTATTTGCAGCGTGCCGAAGAAGGTCGACAGCTCGCCCGCCTGCGCATCAAGAACCAGCAGAGAACCGACAGCCGACACTACAATCTTCGACGACGCTACGTCGAGTACCAGCCCGGAGACCGTGTTTGGGTCTGGACTCCGATACGCCGACGAGGACTTAGCGAGAAACTCTTACGTCGCTATTTCGGACCATATAAGATCATCCGACGTATTGGCACACTGGACTATGAGGTCGTGCCAGACGGCATTTCGCAATCACAGCGGCGCCGGGCACGACATGAAGTCATCCACGTGGTGCGTCTTAGCCCTTGCTACGCCCGCTGACGAACTTCGGTACTTTGTTACTTTAGTAACAACTTGATGAGGGCTAGTTGGTTCATAGTTGAGCGAAGGTATGAAGTAACAGCGCGTAATGAACAAGGACGAGAAAGGAACGAAGACCACAGGACAAACGCTTTGTTATTGTTTGTTGTTTTTTTCTCTCTCTGGGGTACGCGTGGTTTCATTTTCGCTTTCTTGTTTGTAGCATCGGGACGATGCTTTTTAAGGGGAGGGTATTGACACGTATATATGTTTATCTTTCACCGGTGACCGCTTTTCACCGGCTAAAAATGTTAAACGTTATCGCTAGGCACAGGACGCGCCTGCATGTATGGGAAGTTTCTCGAAAGTGATCGATGCTTCTATCCCTTGTCTTTCGTCAACGACGCTCATGTAATCTAATTGTATGAGCGACGCGAATTATCTAGATCTTCCTGGAAGAGATGCGGGTACCAGGGATTATTCTGGGGCCTTCGATGACTCATATATAAAAGCCGACGCGTTTCGCCGCTGATCAGATTTCGACGGTCGCCGACTGTGTTCCCCGCTTTCGTTGTGCTTCGAGTGTAGCTTGCTTTTGTGGGCACATGTGCGCCCAATAAAGAATCGGTTTCGTCATACACAGTTTTACGACTGTTTACTTCAGCGTCACTACTACGTGACAGTATGGGAATCTGCTGATCAGACTATCTGAAGTAGAGCACTGCACGGGCCGGTTTTTCAGGTCCGGGCCTGGCCCGAGCCCGAAAGCACCATTCTTTGGCCGGCCCGGTTCTGTTCGACCCATTAGCCCTTTTGCCTTTACGAAGGTAGCTCCCGTTCTCGATTATTGTGAAGATACTGTCATGTGATCCAAGGCCACCGGGTGGTCTTCAAGCTGCATCATAGCGGGTTTTTGCCCTGCATCCCTTCTTTCTGGTTACTTGATAATTTAACTGTGAGAGAAATAAACATTTCATTACTAGCCGAACACCCACAGATTATTATGTGAATATTTGGTATGAAAACAAACCATATAATAGACAGTTACGAAAATAGGGAGGGATCAGGCAGGCAAAAACCACCGGGAGTGGTAGAGCCCCGGCTTACATTTAGGGATGAAGTTGTAGAAAAGTACATCAGTTGACCACCATGCTCGTGCTTTAAAGTGTGCGGCAACATACTATAGCGAAGGCATAGGTGAACACTACCGTAAACACCTCCGCCCGCCATTTATTCTCACTTTTGAATCTCATATAGTCATTCGGATGTACCTACAGTGATAGAACTCGAGCCAATAATTTTTGCGCGAATGTAAATTTAGATACGCTGGTTACTGGCTTTCAGAAATACAATAATACACGGCCACTAGAAGCTTTTTTTTTTTCATTAAACAGAAATTTTTGACCCACAACGCTAACGCTCATCATAGTTTCACGCGGCACATGCCATTCTTATTGCTTTATTCGGCTTCATTATAATGATGTCAATTTTTCAATCGATAATTTAGGCATCCTTGTTTAGAAATATATGCAAATTTAGACTCTGTCTAATTGTGTTTCAGTACAGTGCATCTACAACGTAGGCTTTCCTTGTTGTTGTTTTTTTTCTCCGACAGATTAAAGTATGATCTGCCTGCATATTCACGCAAATTCGCAGACAACGCACCTAGTGCTACAAAAACATATACAAGGCTGCGAACACGAGGGTCGAGCCACTTAACGAGTGGAAATAGCATTCAAAATAAAAATTTACTGAGGCAATTAAGTGCTCTGCATTTCTATTTTGTTTTTGACATTCCCCTCCCCAATGTTGAGAAATTTTGCAGCATCCGCGTAGACTTAAAGCATTTGTCTAAGAACAATATACACTTGAAAGTCTCAGTTTAATTAGTTGGGCTAATTGTGACTTAACCTATGGCAGAATATTCAACTCGCTTGAAAATATAATGAAGAAAATTAATTGAAACCAGTAGTAAGTTGCCCTGTGCCTTAGGACACAAAAAAGTTGCAAATTTACTTTTCAGAATTTATTTGCTACAATTTTATCAATGTACTCTAAGTACGTCTTGAAAACTTATTTATTTTTGTTTTTCCGTTAAAATGATCACGCCGAAAATCTAGATATTTTTGTGCAGCAACAAAATATTGCAGTCGACTCTGCCTCTAGGCACGTCTTCCGCTCTTGAAAAATGTAATGAGCTCTATCGAAACTCATCTCATTGATTCCCGTTAAGAATAGCTCGGATACCTGAGACAGTCTAATGAATGTTTTTGCAGCCAGTCTCACACCAATCCAATAGTTTTCAATTTCTTTAGCGCGACTGCAATGCATATATATTTCTAAATCTTTGTCAGGTTGATTCAAATCTGTGATGTCAAGCAACTCTTGAAGTTTGCCTTTCGCCGCTATTCCCACCCACCCAAATGTGTTTCTCCTGGTCGATGGGTGTCGCCGCTGTCGAAATCATACCGCTAGCTCCATCAAACTTCGGGTCGTCCGTCACATGCCTGAGCACGATCACCTCTAGGAATTCGAGGTGTTAATAGGCTGGGAACAATGTGGACAAGAGTTCGTTAGTGTCGCGAAGACGAAAGAATTCCTGTAGAACCGATGTTAAGATGACTAACGAAGTTAATGCGATTAATATTCACACGATCTAGCGAACAAGACGCGACACATTGTGTTAGCTAAGACACCTATATTTAGAATCCGTAGTGTTTCTCCTGGTGTTTCAAGTGATTCGGCTATATGCGGCCATACACTGTCTCCCTGATTGACCCGCTTTGTTATGACCATCGCTCGCCAATGTTACCTCACGATGGTAGAACAAGAACCGCAGGCCGACGGTGCATGCAGTGACGACGATGGAATTACGAGGTAGGAATGATGTCGATAGAATGACGAAGGCATATAAGGGCGGCGGCATGACGACGATGAGAGGATTCTGAAGTGATGGCGATAAAGAATTGCGACGGAATAAAATGCCATTACACCGGTGTTCTAATCTCGATTGATTGACAATAATAGCACAATACTAGCGGAATGAAATAGAAATTATGCTGATGGAATGGAAGGTGGTATGACTACCAACGCATTTAGTAATTTTTAGCCACCCAGACACGCTTCTGAATAACATACCAGCCTTCTCCCTTTCTTTTCTCCTATTCCTTCCCAAGACGCTTGGCAAACATATCCTCTGCCGTTGAGCTCGGTACGCCAGTGCTCTAGCTCATTAGGCCACGATCACACGTTTACAAACGTATCTTGCCAACAAGTATATTATTCAAGCTCGAACTTAGGGGGAACATTGAGCTTGGGGGCTCCTATCGAAATATATGGGAAATCTGCAATAGTTTCCCAGAGGAACCAATGCACCAAATTTGATGCGTTATGTTGAAATTAGAAAAAAAAAAGTTGAAGCGTAGTGACTGCAGAAAGGGATATTTTATTATAGACTGGTCTACCTTTCTTACGTCAAATTTTAAAGAATTGCCAAATTTCGAAAAAGAAAACTTGACTTATAGAGATATGTACCTCAGCAGCTAAAAATGATATCTGAATTCTGTAAACTGCACCTAATAATACATCAAAAGCGGATAGCAATCATATATCATACACCATCCTGAAATATACCACTATGTTGTGAATGTTGCATTTGCAAAACCCTTCCAAACATTATAACAAATTCATGTAAGTTTTAAGGTAAAGCAAAAAAAAGATTGTTCGCTTTTGATGCTCCAACGGGTGCAGTTTATAGAAATGCCATATTTGTTTTTAATGGCTGAGTTGCGGATTTGTAAACTTCATGCTTCTATTTTTTTTTTCAAATTTACGAACATCCTGCAATTCTTTGAAAACATTACACTATCTAAACGAAAATTATATTTGCTGCAGTCTCTGCAATTTAACTTTCCCTCTTAAATGCAACACATTTCCTTGAAATTGGTTCAGCGGCTTTCTCATAAAAGCATTCCTTCATTTTACATGTATTTGAGCATCCGGCATCGAAGATAGGCCCGAGCTAAAGCTTCCTCTTAAACAATGGATCACGCCAGTTTTATAGGAAACCCATGAAACAGAACCCTGACGTATAAGCAAGACCGTGGCCACAGTGGTGCACAAATAAAAAGTCTGCTCAAGGAAAAAAATATATATATTCAACGGAAGCTTCGCGGGAGCCGTTATCTCGGCCAGACATCTCTCCAGAATGCGGACGAGCTTTCTGGCGAGGTGTCTAGCAAAACCGTCGATTCATTGTCAGTAGAGCAAGTAGCTGGCCGTCTTCGAGATAACGCTGATACACAAGCGCACTCGTTTCCAAGCACCGAGGTGAAGCCACAGCTTCAGGGTGTGTTTCTTTTTATTGCGCTTTCTTTAGTTGTGCGTCATAGCATACGTCATAACGGGAATTTCGAATTCTTTAAGGTCGATACGCCACGTGGTGGCGAAAAAAGGAAACTGTACGAAATGTCCCTAATTCCTGGTATTGGCTACGGCCCGCCGGATTGGAGCGATGGGCGGCCACGCCACAGAGGCTTCGGTGGCCGTTGCTACAGTGCGGCGGACTGGGGCACATTGCCCGTGATTGCGCAAGCACGCCGGGCTGAGGTCGAGCACGTGGTTCGGGAAACGGGCAAGGCCGCCGGTGATCCACCTAGGTCCCGGGCGGCGATCTCGAACACAACCAGTGATTTCGATTTACTTGCGCCTTTGGCTTGTCGCGTAGGAGATGTCACGGACTCGCAGGCGCCGTTCATCTAGCTAATGATAGCCCGAAAGAAGTTTGCCGCATTATTGGATACTGGGGCAAGCGCTTCTTTATTTGGTGACAAGGTGTTGCATCCACTCCGCGAGAACAATATGTGCTTAAGAGATATAGACACCACTTTCCGCCTTGCTTCCGGCACAGCACAATCGAGCAGTGCAGCTAGGCTAGTTATCCATTGGGAGAGACGCGTCAGGCGACAACGCCTCGTACATCTTCCCAGTCTGTCAGTGCCTGTTATTTCAGGTCGAGACTTTCTTGCCAAGTCGGGTATTTTGATAGACATCGGCAGCGGAGGTTACCGAGAGAACGGAACGGGTGCTTTGAAGCGTTTCGCAAAAGCGCCTGTGCCAACGGAGACACGCCAGTCTCTGGGCGCGGCACGAGCGGGCCACACCCAGCCACAGCCAAGCAAGCGAACAGTAATCGGTGAAGGCGATGAAAGCAACAGAGAGACTATGGTGGCTAGAGAGACGGTCGCACAACATTGTGGAGCGACGTTGCAAGGGGCAGCGCACCCACTTTTGTCAGAGGTCATCAGCCTGCCGGAGAGAGAAAGGGCACGACTGTCATCGCTGTAGTACGAATACGATGCGCTTTTCACTGACCGTCCGGGCCGCACTACGTTAGTCAGGCACAGGATAGACACGGGTGACGCTGTGCCGTGGAAATGTAATCCTCGGCAAATAAGCTTGACTAAGCGGAAAGCACTTGACAGCGCCTTAGACGAACTCATCGACACAGGCGTTGTGGAAAGGTCCAACAGCCTATGGGGCTTCCCGGTAGTTCTAGTGCTGAAAAAGGACGATACTTATCGCCTTTGTGTAGACTACCGCACGCTGAACGAGGTTACGAAGAAGGATGCATACCCTCTACCCTCCATTTCCTCTCTGGTATCTAACCTAGGCGGGGCGAAGTACTTTACGACTCTTGATGCTAGTCGTGGATATGTTCAGGTCGAAATGGACGAGCCTGACAAAGAGAAAACGGCTTTCACTTGTCACCGCGGGCTCTTTCAGTTCAAAAGAATGTCTTTTGGCTTAGTCGGAGCTACCGCTACTTATCAGAGGTTGATGGACCGAGTTCTAGGAGAGGCGAAGTGGCAACATGCTCTCACATATCTCGACGACATGCATAGTGGTTTATTTGAAAATATTCGACGAGCACTTGCGCCACTTGAGAGACGTCCTAAACGTTCTAGACAGGCTGAGGTACACGGGTATCATGCTGAACCCGAGTAAAGCTCAGATAGCTGCGAACAGAATAGCACTGTTGGGATTCACGCTGGACATCGGCCGCATTCTGCCGAGTGAGGATAAGCTCGAGGCTATACTGAGGTACCTGTCGCCGAAAGATATCGACGAACTGAGACGCTTTGGGATTGGTGAACTTTTATCGCCAATTCATTCCAGACTGCGCGGCAGTGCAAGCGCCTTTAACGAAGCTCTTGAGGAAAGATGAGCGTTGGACTTGGGGTAAAGAGCAGGAGGAAGCACTACGCGGCCTCACAAAGGTGCTTCCTGACACGGCTGAGTTGCAGCTGCCCCGACTTGAATAGGGAGTTTGTGATTCAAACAGACGCAAGCGACCTGAGTCTAGGTGCCATTTTGCTACAGGAGCACGGAGGCATTCTCCGACCGGTTGCGTTCGCGAGCTGTTCGTTGACGCCGGCAGAAAGGAACTACTCCGTGACAGAGAAGGAGTGTCTCGCGATAGTTTTCGCTCTGCGAAAGTTCGACTATTATGTCGACGGAGTGGCATTCACGATTGAGACTGACCACATGGCTCTGACTTGGTTGAGGTGCTTGAGCAAGCCGAGTGGCCGCCTGGCGCATTGGGCACTGCTACTGCAGCATTACTACTTCACCGTGCGCTACCGCAAAGGAAAAAGCAATGCCTCAGCTGACGCACTTTCGCGAGCGCCAATCCGAGACGAGGGAGATACCCTGGCCATAGCCCGAGTAAGGGACGCGGAACAACCATTGATCCTGGGCGAGAGCGTGAACCATGTAGATGTTGTCGGTTCCGCAGGAGTTGTCTTCAGCAAAAAGGAGCTGTTCAAGGCTCAGCAGAAGGATCCGTTGTGTCAAAAAGTGTCGACGGGCTCTGGGAGCCGGGCGGCGCGGCCGCCATGCACATGGAGGCAGCTGGTATTTCTGTCGGTGCGGAGCGCTCAGGAACAGCTGGTAATGCTGCGAGCGCGCTGGATTCCTATTTGCTGAATTCCGACGGCATCCTGCTGAGGTACATTCCCACCGAGAACGACACAAGTGACGCGTTTAAGGTGGTGATACCGCGCGCGTTGAGAGGAGTACTGCTACGCTATTTTCATGACTCGTGCATTGCTGGGCACGCGAACGGCCCCAAGACTTATGTTAAGCTGTGTCGCTTCGCTACCTGGCTTGGCATGAAACGGGACGTGATTCGTTACGCCCGCTCGTGTCATGTGTGCCAAAGCGTGAACCCTCAAGGCGGACGATTGCCCGGCTTCGTGCAGCCCATCGACAGCCAGACTCCCTGGCAAATCGCGGCGTGTAACGTCATGGGACCGTATCCCACAACACCAAGCAGGAACAAATTCTTGCTGGTGGTCACGGATCACTACAGTAAATGGGTAGACCTTTTCCCGCTACGAAAACTGATGGCACTAGCGACAATGGATAAGTTGATGGAGGTTTTCACCAGGTTTGGTTTTCCGGAGCAGTTGATAACAGACAATGCGTCCTACTTCACTGCAAAGAAGTTCGTTGACTCATGTGCCACACTTGGCATTAAGCACAAGAAAACCACAACCTACCATGCTCAGTCGAAGCCCACTGAACGAGTCAATCATAACATCAAACACATGCTTGTCACGTTCTCTGATAGGCATAAGGACTGGGATACCTACCTTCCAGAGATCGGGTTTAAACTGCGATCAACAGTTAACCGCTCGACTGGCTATGCGCATTTTTCTCTCAACCTGGGGAGAGAGCTGCCGGATCCGATGGATAGGGTTCTCGCGGATCGCAGCGGAATGCCAGTCGCGCCGTCAGCACGAGCTGAATACGCGACGCATCTACGTGCCAAGATGACGGAAGCTTTACATAAAGCACGCTGTAATCTTCGCACTGCTAGGGGACAATAGAAGGCGCAGTATGACCGCTCGCATCGGAACGTTCACTACGAAGTGGGCGATCTGGTACTTTGACGCCAGCACGTTCTCAGCGATGCTAGCAAACAGTTCGCTGCCTCGCTGGCGCCGAAGTGGACCGGCCGTATCAAGTGCGAAAGAAGGTTTGCTCGCTTGTTTACTGGCTCGAGAACAAGAAATGAAAGCCGATCGGCAGACCGGTACACGTATGCGACTTGAAAAGCTACGTGTCGCGTGATGAGCAGTGGGATGACGATCAGGCCCTCCCTCAACCGCGATCGGTGAGAGAGAACAGTCAGTACCGAACGGCGAGCCCACAGCCGCGCTACAATTTGCATAGCAGGCGAAAGTAATCTGACTGCTAGTTGCGTAACCCGACGACTGCGAGGAACATTCGTAAGTCCAGGTGGCATTGCGTACCGCGTGAGCATACAGCCACGCCGGGCTGGCACCTCGGTAGTTCCTGCCGGGGAAGCGAACGTCTAGTGACCACGGAGCGCCGAGTATGGACGAGGAGTTGTCTAGGCCATGACGGGAATGCGGCGTGAACGTTCGACGCGTGGGTATGTGAGGTGCGGTTTGACCAAAGACTGCTGTGAGGGCCTGTGCGGTGATTATCTTGTGCTGCGACTCGAATTGGTGATGATGCTTGCGAACATTCCCTTCGTAACAGACGTCGACGGGGTTCCCGGATACGGCCAACTAGGCTGCTGATCACAGTGCCGTTCCATGCAGTTTGCTAATAATAATTTCCAGGAGCAGAGCAAGACGAGATACGGCCGTGCGAATTGCTTGCAGTACGCACTGGAACAACTGACGCCCTTGCAGCACTGACGGCACTACGCCGGCCTTGCAGCCGCACGAACCGCTAGCCGGAGGCCGGCAGACGACCACCCCCTCCAGCACAGCCGACACCTAGGGCGCGGCATGGAGAGCCACCTTAGTGCACCGACAACGATCCCGCCTCGCAAGCCCGCCTCGCAAGCCCGAGTAGTGCAGCTGACCAGCCGCCTCCGAGTCAGCATCAAGTGTCCGCCAGCTGAGGGCTACATCACCACCAGCCCGACGCATTCTCGGTGCCAGCCTCAACGTACGGGGGCCTTCTTAAGGGGAGGAGGATGGATGGATGGATGGATGGATGGATGCATGAGGCTGAACCCTTTAAATCGGGCGTTGGCATACGCCACCTAGCCATGACAATTAACATATTTTGTACTTTGTGGTGGGTGAAATTTCACCCCTGTCTTGATTTTAGCCACCAATCAGATAACCTCCGTTTGGTTATTTCTACCCACTTAAACTCTATTTTGCCTTCACTGTCCCTAAACCCCAATGCTTTGAAAAAATCAGCTCCGTTGCTTTGCACTGTAGGGTAAAGCCCTTTACAGAAAAGTGTGAGGTGTTCAGCCGTTTCCTGTTCTCCACACGCACCGCACAACATGTCTATACCTTGGTACTTGACTCGGTACATCTTAGTCCGCAATACTCCCGTCCTGGCTTCAAACAACAAAGCGCTTCCCCTGGAATTATGACAGATATTTTCTTTGGCAATTTCTTGCTTGAAAGTTCTGTATGTTCCCAGTGCTGGTTTCGTGTGCATCCCTGTTTTCCACAGACCCCTCTTTGTTTCTTTAACCTTTTTCTTAGCCACAGTTTCCTCATTTGCACCCCTCCTGCAGTACAAATATTTGATTGCCAATTTTCTGGTCAGCTTCCTCCATTTTGTGTCAACATTCCTCATGTACAAATAACTGAAAACTCTCCTTGCCCACTGCTTTTCTGCCATTTCTCTCAATCACTCCTCAAATTCTATATTGCTGCTGGCTTCCCTGCCCTCAAATGGTGTGGGGAGCACACGCCGCCACCTTCTACCGCGGGAGCTCGCCGTCGCTTGGACACGTAGCGCACGCGGCGGGAGCCGGGCGGGCATCTTCTCCCACGTGCGCGCGCAGCGGGAGCTTGGTGGACACGGGAGAGATGCACTTTGCCCTCTCCCGGTTCTCGCTCGCCTCTCGCGACGCGCGTACCCGCGCGGGAAGAGGGAAAGTATCCGACAGGCGAGCAGGACATTCCCCTCACGAAACAGTAAAAAGGTATAAAACAGCGCGACCGAGAGACCCCCAGGGCTCTCTTACTCCTGACCTGCCCCTACGGACATACCCGCTGCAACCCTTGAGTGACCTCGTTTGCGTGACTATCCCACGCGACAAGGCAAGCCTATTTTATTATTTTATATACAGAGCGGACAAGAAAAGTAGAAAGTTACCTATCAAGAAAGGGGTCAGGCAAGGAAACACAATCTCTCCAATGCTATTCACTGCATGCTTAGAAGAAGTATTGAAGCCCTTAGACTGGGAATGCTTAGGAGTGAGGATCAATGGCGAATATCTCAGCAACCTTCGGTTTGCAGATGACATTGTCCTATTCAGCAACAATGGAGACGAATTACAGCAAATGATTGAGGACCTTAATTGGGAAAGTGTAAGAGTGGGGTTGAAGATTAATATGCAGAAGACAAAGATAATGTTCAATAGCCTGGCAAGGGAACAAGAATTCAGTATCGCTAGTCAGCCTCTAGAGTCTGTAAAGGAGTATGTTTATCTAGGTCAATTACTCACAGGGGACCCTGATCACAAGAAAGAAATTTACAGAAGAATAAAATTGTCCGGGACTGTCGGATAATCGAAGAGGCCCACTGTCGATGTAACTAACCATTTGGACAAATAAACGTAAGCAAATGGCGGCCATGACATGTCCTTGGCTCCTTTAATCTCTTATGATGCATCAGCAAAAGCTTAGCCTTTCAAATCTGAAGAAGCTCTCGCTGGGGCGTGGATCAATGATGATGAGCATGTCGCGCCACCTGTCGCTTAGCTGCGAAAGTGACCACCTCCACGAGCTCAGGAGCTGGCCCCGGTGGCACGCAGTTCGAATTATCTATTTATTTATTTATTTCATTGTGGCTTTTTATTACATGGAGTTACAAAACGGACACTACCATGATTGGAGTCACCACTGCGGTCACCACTCAGGTCGGGCGCATGAGTGATGACCAGCCAAGTTTGAATGAAGGACAATTTCAGCATCAAAATAACATTTGGCGCCATAGAAATGTATGCACGCCGGCTGCGACCTCCATTTGGAATTGAATTAACCAGAGTAAAATTAACGGAAGTCTATTGTAGTAGTTTGCGCTTGAAATACGAGCAGAAATCAAGAGCTTCTTGCAGCTATCAAAAGAAGCATTTTAAACAATGTTTTCAACCGCATGACGTTTCCAGTGCTCATTGTTAGTTCTACAATGTGCCATCAAAGCAATTACACAAGTTCAAGTTTATTATTTGTTATTGCATGTACAAAAAACGGGCTTACATATTATATACAGCATCAGGAGGTCCTAGAGTGAGAAACTGCCATGGGGACCTTCTATCATAAGTGGGTACATAAGAGTAGTCAAACCTCGATATAACGAAGTTGTATATGCAGCTAAATACTTCGTTATATCAAGAATTTCGTTATATCGAGGTTTCGTTATTTCAATAAAACTATGATGGGGAAATAAACATAGTTCGTTACATCACAAATTTCGTTAAATTGAGGTTCGTTATATCGAGGTTTGACTGTATTACAACAGCAAGAACAGGGCAAACAAAAAAATAAAGCGTCAAGAAATACAATTAGTAGGGAACAAGTTATAGTGAATAGAAAACAATTAGATATGCATTAAAACAGCACTATACAATAATAATAATCATCATCAGCCTATATTTATGTCCACTGCAGGATGAAGGCCTCTCCCTGGGATCTCCAACTACCCCTGTCTTGCGCTAGCTGATTCCAACTTGCGCCTGCAAATTTCTTAACTTCATACTGCAATGACCTCCAATATTTTTAGCACGGCTTGAGAAACCACACGGCCTACAGCAAATTTTTAACGTCATACCTATTTCAACCCAGTTTTGGAAGGGCTTCAGACAGTGCCCGGTGTGTTTTGGACTATGGTTGAGCCCAAGAATGAAAACGTACATATCGCTCGTAGGCAGTAGAAGTTGATTAAACTTTATACTTATATTTGGACAGCTCCGTGGCACTGCCACTGGCCCCCTAGGCTTAATGTATAACGACGACCGAAATTTTGGACATCTTGCAGTGTGTCACACGATAATCCAGACTCCGGCTGCACAGCTGTGTGCTAATTCGGCCCAGCGAGTCAAGCAGAAATAGATATATTTTCATTTTGATATGTCACCATCATGGTAGTCGGCCATGTCGTCTGTGCCCTCTCAAAGCAGAAACGGGCAAGCTCAGTTGATTATCAGTCACCGACCGTGCCCAAACCGCAGAACAAGTCAAGCCAAGCCACTAAGTCACAAAGGGGTAAAGGCTGAATTTGCAATTTGTGTGATTTGTTCTGAGAGTTCGATTTTGCTCTTATCATCCACCATTTATGACCGGCTGATCCAGTTGATAAAGCGAGTGGAGTGATGCTCTGACCGCTGATAAGTGCAAAAAACGTGAAAAGAATAGCATATGGGCGAGTAGCACCGGACGCGTGAATGGGCGGCAGTGCTTCTACACTGAGGTAAGATAGCATGCTTGGCAATGTGCCACAAAGTCTGTCTCAACTAGATTGCGGCAGTCATGCAAAATGAAGGTACTCATCTTCTTCAGACGTGATCGCCTCTATTTCACGAGCTGTTTGTTGCATGCCATACGTGCAGCTGCAGAGTTCCATTAAATCTTATCCACTGCCAGAAGTGTACGTCGCGGCCTATGGCTAGCAGGGAGACCTCCCAGAGGTCCACCACATGGTGTCCGGGACATAAAACCCGGGGCCTCTCTCATCACCATGCCAAGCTTCTACCGACGTGCGGAGCCGAGTACTACTTTTGAAGACCATCGATTTTGGCGACCTTGGTGACGAGGTCTCCAGCTAGCACTATGGAACAGCTACTCCTACGATGGCAATGCCTCTGCTTGCAATTGAACAACACCAGGAGTGAGACGGACAGCGCACTACATGAACCGGGACTCACGGCTGCAAAGGAGTTTTTCTTGGACTGATAGAAGTGCTACATTCACAAATACAGAAGCTCGATAACTCAATATTCGAACAGACCCGAGACCAATGAGAAAGGATCCATGGTCATGCTTTAAACATTGTCACTTAAATTCAGTGAAAGATTAAATCCGGACGTTATCGACTATCATTAGAAGGCGGAAGTCAGCGCAGTTTTATTACTGCATATGCTTCGCAGAGGCATGGCTGCAAACTTTTGGAGGAAGAACGTTTAACAGTAGGTGTGTTCGGAGGCACCCAGTCTTGAAGCAATATGAAAAATGTCCATCTGCACCTGATAGCAGATAAAGAGACACCAATAGAGATTGAGGCATTACAATTAGACACGATATACAGTGAATCAATTGCCATAACGTGCCCTGAAATACCCGACACAATGAAAAGAATGAACCTCGACTTTCAGCCTTTATCCAGCCAAAATCTCAAGGGAAACAGCACCACCTTATTAATAGGATCCGATTACTACTGGGACATAGTGACAGGCAACGTTAAGCCTGTTGTCAAGATGTTGAAAGCCGTTGAGACAAAGCTTGGTTGGTCTGTGCAACGCCCACTTCCTTAGTTTTCCAACGTGATGCACTGCTCAAGCGTCTTGTCCTGCGAACAACGGTTGAGCCTTAAAGGGCCCCTAAACCACCCAGAGGTCGAAATTTAGTTGTGGTGTTGCAGTTATGCATGAGTCTACAATGAACACGTAGCCGCGAGAATTTTTCGAAATGGTGCCGTAATAGCGGAGTTACGCGCGTTTGATGATCGAAAAACGGCCCTGCCTCGTTTCTCTCTTTCCTTCGCTTCTCTCCTCGTCGGCTGGTCTCCCCTCCTTGCCGAGTGCTGCTCGAAATGTCACGTGACATACGTCATCGCCAACGCGCTTCTCAAAACACTGCCTACTTCCGGTTAAGGCATGTCCACGCTAGCCATCCTAGCGGCACATATACGGACGACGAACCGGCCTACTGTCTCCCTCGCGAGAGGTGTCCAAAGTAGACGGCAGTTCGGCCGGCGCCCCGCCCGCTGCACCATCAGCGGGCCAATCGACGACTGCGGAGCTGCGCGCCTCCGCCACCGGCAACGAAAATATCGGCTGCAGCCGAGTGCCACGGCTACCGACGGGAGACGACCGACTCGGCTGTGCTCGCATCGCAGCCGATGGCGCCGCTAATATCAGCGTATTTTTCTTCTTTGTGTACAATTATTGCGAAAAGCGATAACAATGATAAGAAAATACTGTGGCTTATGAGCATCGGTAATTCATTTCGAAGCGCCGTCCGCTTTAGCTTTGAAGGGAACCGGAAAAGGCTCCTAGCGCCGATATCGACGCCGTCGAGCGATCAGCGGCAGTGAGGCTGCCGCACAAATGAGTCCCGGTCTCATCCTCTCTACGTACGGCGAGGAAATCTCGCCGCTCGTGAGCAAAACCGCTATCGAACGGCGGCCCGCGAATGGCAAACGGCGTGCGGCGAGTTAGCGTGCCGGTAACGTGGACTCGGCACTTCTCGGCTACCCGATGTTGCTGCGGTGCCGGCACGTGTTATGCGAAGCGTACCGCTATAGACCCAGTGTTGCGCGCACGTCTGGAAAGGCCAACACTGTCGCACTCTATTCGCGCAGCTAATGAGACCGCTAAGCATGACTGTGTTGAAACACGAGCGATTTGGCACTTGCGTTGCGGGCTGTAATATTACCTACGCGCAAGCGCGCACAAGCGAGCAACACGGCGAGGACGAGCAGGGAGCGCGCGTACCTGCTAGCAGACAAACCGGAAGTCGTAGGTTCTTGTTCGACCAATGGACATCGTTTCCACCGTTGACATCACCAGATTCCCCCTGCTGACATCATGACGGCTGCTGGGGTTCCGGAAAGGCGAGGGGAGGACGGCATTGTTTTTTTGGTTTTGTGGCGCGCCCGCGGCGCGTAGCGCTGCAGCGTTTGGCATCGTTGATCGTGATTGCATTCTGAACTCGATGCGCGTGTTTACTTGAAATGTTCAAAAAATATCTGAGGTGGTTTAGGGGCCCTTTAAGAATATCAAAAGCCCCGACTCGCTTCTGGGTGCTTGAAAACACTGGGGTCAAGACTGAAGACGAAGAGTCATTCCACATCGACATGGTATTAGAACAATTCTAGAAGACCATCCAAAGAAGGACGTGCGGTATGAAGTCGTGGTGTCACGGAAGCTGCACGACGACCTACTGGACAACAAAGGCACAGCTTGCAAGAGGCTTTGGAAAGGGTCGATAAGCTCAATGCCAAATGCCAGACTCATGGAACACTATGACCAAACATCGAGGAAGGCTCCACGGAGAAAGTACGGTCTGAAACCGTTCCCCGGGGGAGAAAAGCCTCAGTGTGCAGTGGTACACAAAGGACGAGTGAAGTACGCATTGTATTCGATGCGTCATCACATGAAAAAGGAGTGACTGACAACTTGGCCTGAACACAGACGTTGTGGCCCTGCTCCTTCGTCGTTATAATGTACCCATGATGTTGAGGTGTTTCTGCAGATAACGCTATGGGACAAAGACAGGGATGCACTACGTATCCTGTGGTTTAAGACTCCACCAGAACCTGGTTGTTCACTGTCAGTACAATAAGTATGGAGAATGACTCGTGTTCCCTTCGATCAATGAAGGAGCGATACCCGAAGGCAGAGTGGTTACTCCAAGGCTCTCTGTATATGGACAATCTCCTAATTGGCGTTGAGACCACAGAAACAGCTATCACAGAATGTACAACGAAATAGTCTCCAGATTTCGAGAAGCAGCAATGAACATCCACAAGTGGCTCTGCAATGGTCATGGCATAACCACAGCCTCCGAAGAGACTATGACATGTGCCGAGAAGGCGCTGTCTTTGCCTTTGCCGATGCAAGCCAGTCCGCATACGGGCTGCAGTCTACATGAGCAGGCACGGAGCTGACACGGCGTTCAATCTGTGTTGCTTATTGCGAAGAGCTGCGTCGCACTACTGAAACCACCGACTCAAGCTAGGTTAGAGCTTATGTCTGCTCTGCTAGTGACACCGTTTCCTCACTAAGAACTGTGACCTCGCGATCAGCGAAGTCCATTTTGGTATCAGATAACTCTATGCTGGATACAGAGGGACCCGTCCAGTGGAAACCATTTGTACAAATAGAGTACAAGAAATTCTCGATATCTCGGATCTGTTATGCTGATGCTTTTGTCAAGGTAAAGAAAACCCTGATCTGCCTACTGGAGGGATCCCAGCCTATCTGCTACTGAAGTCACAAGACTGGTGGAACGAAATATAGATTATGGACCCAATTTCCTCGACACAGCTTGACTACAAAGAAGCAACAATCACAGACATTCCAGAGAAGGCCGAAACAGTGAAAGCAACATACACAGAGCCTCTCGAAGTACCTGTTATAAATAAAAATGCTTCAGCAACTGGGTTAGACTAGCGCAAACTACAGCGTGGGTGCTCCGTGACGTGAATACAGTCGATCCCGCATATATGTGATATAGCAAGGCAGACACACACTGCTTTTTTCCAGAAGGTGCGGGCTTATATAGCTCTCGCCGAGGCACTGGCAGCGCCTCCGAAACGCTGGCTGTGCTTCCGAGACGCTGGAGGTGTTTCTGCAGCTGTTGACAAGCAGGAGGTATAGCGTAGACAAGAAACTGCACCTGGCGATGACGTCACCGCGCTTTGCCTAGCAACCACTTGGCACAGCTGTGCCTCACTTCGTCGCCGCTCTGCACCTGCTCCGTCTAGCCATGACGTCACTTCGCTTCGCCTAGCAACCACATGTGCCTTGCTTCGCCCAGACATGTCAACACTTCGCCAGGCTGCATCGTCGCTTTGCCAAGCTTTGCTATTGCATAGTTACAGGTTTGCCCAGCCGCGTTGACAGTTGGATGATCGTGCGGAGGTGGAGCTTAGTCATGACGTCACCGGGGAGATAAAGCTCGGAGCCGCTGCGACGTCGACAGAACTCTCGTCAACTCTGTGCCGAGTACATGTAGTCTTGACAATGGGACGACCAAAGATGATCCGAACACCCGAAGAAGCTGCTCATCTTGAGGTGCGTCGTGCAGCCAAGCGAGAATCTGCACCTCTTAATGATTGACTGTGCCTGACTAGCGCCTGAACAAGCTAAGTCGATCACAAGGTCTGCTGTTTCTCCAGCCTTGCACCACTAGTGCAAGCTGCGCTCATTTTTTTCTTTTTTTCTTTTTAATTATAACCCCAACAATCTGGCTGCGAACGCTCTCTTGTGCTTCTCTGGAGAGGGATGGGCCTGGGTGATTCTGCGTGGTCCATGCCTAGTTGGCCGAGGTGAATGCCTATTCAGGCCCATTAGCCTCGTCTCCATCAGCCTTTCTGTCTTGAAACTCCTCCATGGCGGTCAACTTGTCATCTTCCCCTACAACTTCTGTACCCGTCTGGCTGTCCACTTCGATAATGTCATTGCTGCCGTAGTCGTTATTCTGTGGTTCAACCGAGGATGACTCTGCATAGTCTTCTCCACTCTTGGTGATACGTTCACACGAAGAGTCACACTCGAAAATGTCTGGACCTTCCTCACCTCTTTCCACGTTGCCCGTTCCCTCATCAGCAGCCTCCTTCCTTTGTCGATACTGCAAACTTTCTCACTGGTAGCGCCATTGTCCCTTCCTTCATTGTCCCCCTCTTTTCCATTACTGGAATCCTCTTCTGCCTCATGTGAACAGTCGTGAGTGTCTGGAGCATTGCCATCTTCTCCATCTTTGCTCTAGCCAAGATTCTCGGCACAGGTCTGCCAAGGCCCATTTCTGAGATGACGGTGACAACGTTGCTCGATTCTTTGTTTGACTGGAAGTTTGACCAGAATGACCTTTGGCGGGCCTAGGTTACAGTTTGATTCGAGAGTTCCTTCTGCTTCCGCCTTTGCCCGAAGCTGCTTGTGTCGCTGGTAGCAGTGGAAGCTCATCGCCCTCTTCTCGATGGGGTCCTCGGCATTGTAGTTGGCGTTGAACCTTGGAACGGAATGTGACAGGGTCCCTTTCTCAAAGTATCCCTTCCTTGTGCTCAGGCTTTGGGATGACAAAAAGTGGTGTGGCCCAGTCGCTCTGCATGACTTGCTGCAATATCCCTCTTTCCTGGAGCACAAGTTATTCCTACTCGACAACATTTTTCAGTGCATAGGGAACAGGACGAGTTTTGAAGAAGACCGGACGAGCCTCTTCTTTCAAAACAATTTGCGCATCATAGCCCTTTATCAAACCAACTTGTGGACTGAACGTGTCCGGATACTTCTACAGCAGGAGTTTTACTCTTTGCTCTGCTTCTACGTTGAAAATGTGATTCCAGTTCAATTTGAGCTGCGCAAGCGAATCGCGCCCTAGCAGGAATGGTTGAATTCCAGGAACGAAAATCACTGGCAAAGTTTTCTTTTGACCTTCATACTCTACACTTACATGTGTCTTCACCGTCGTCTCGAGCAGCGCGCCACCCTAACATTTCACTTCGAGAAGGCATTTTGTCAGGCCTGGCTTCAGTGGCAGTCAAGCGTAGATCTGCTCATTGATAAAAGATACGGTGGCACCAACATCTAGATGCATGCTCACAAGTTGCCCTGCAATTTTCACTTCTACCAGATAGGGCCTCGGAATTTACTTGTTTAATTCAACTTGAAAAAGGTGCAAATGGTCCATCTCGGTCTGCACCTCGAGCACATTAAATGCTTTGCCATTTTCCACAGGAGAGAGGAATCATACACCACGCCAGTGGTGTATATGATTCCTTGAAACTATCGAAACTTTGTAGGTTTGGTTCGCAAACCAGGCGTGGGCATTGTACTGTGAAACACAGGAATCGGTTAGTGTCCTGCGCCAATGCCTCTCTCCTGTGGAAAAAAGTACGTGAGACAGACCAGCAGGTGCATAAACGATCGTCTCAGAGAGCACCATAATAACGTGTACAACACAATACAGGGTCATCTGGGCATTCATTGCCGTGATCACGGGTGTAAGCCCTATTTTGACAAAAGCGAAGTGCTGGCTAGGCATAATTCGCAGCTGACACGTGAAATTATTGAGGCAGATTTCATAAGGAAATTTGATAGCTCGTGCATCAGTTCACGTTCTAATGCACTTTCATGTCGGGAAATCGCATATCTTAACAACATTTGAATGACAACTGCCAGTATGCATTGTTAGCACGTGGCTATCATTATCATCAATCGAAATGATGCTGCAGTGTTTTGTTAATTATTCACATGTTGCGCATGGCAGTGCCATATATATTTCTTCCCTCATGTCCTCATGAATAAACTGTTGCAAGTCAGCGCTGTGTGCATGTCGCTCTCTCGTTTCCGTGTCTTTTTTGCGCTGTGTTTTTGCCAATGAATCACAAACACGCCCAAGCTTCCACGCTAAATCACTTAGGTCCATACAAGTGAGGATGTAGCGAGCACCTCTCGATAGTGGGAGTGGGCCAACAATATCGATGTGAACGTGACTGAACCGAGCGTCGGGTGGACGAAAGGAGTGAACTGGCGATTTCGTGTGTTGTGTCGTCGACAAGGGTGGGAAGGTAGCCGTAGGGCATTAACTGTTTCGGCAAGGTCACCAATCAGTTGTTCAAGGCAAGACTGCCAGTCTTCGAGTCGTGACAGCGGAACGGTAGATAGATGCCGTCACCACAGTACCTCGTGCTGAATAATCAACGACACGATCGGCCAGCTCCCCCTTGTCGAGGGACAGGTCGTCTGGTGAGGTAGCCAAGGCAACAACCCCATGCTGCGGCAGGCGCTGAAAGAACAGTTCTAGCAGCAGCAGGCTGTTTGCGTCTAACCTACTGTCACTGAGAAGCCGCCGCAGGCGACGTAGAAGTTCCGCCGGTCGCCGAGCTCCTCTTCGTTGAGAAGCTGCTGAAGACGCCTGCGCACAGACACCGACATGCGGTGCAGCACCGTCGTTTTAAAGTGGTCATAGAGGTGGCTTCGTGGAGCGCGTCCACAACGTCGTAGAGCTCCGCAACCACCTCCATTGAGAGTGCGGAGAAAGCGTGGTAGAACTTCGTTTGTTGCAAAGTAATGCGCTGAAGGGTGAAGATGGCCTACACGTGAGTAAACCAGGCTGCAGGATTCTGTGGCCAAAACGATGGCAGGTGAATCTGCACCGTGACGATGCCCTCTGCAATAGTGGGTGCAAGCTAGCTTCAACACTGCTACAATACTTCAGCTGTCACACGGCTACACAATGCTTAAAACACCACAGAAGAAAGTGTAACTGCACGACAACAAAAACAAGCAGGCGCATCAACTATAAATTTGACTTCAGCAGTCACAACATAGGCTGCTGCAAAGGGAACCAAAGTATTAGACATAATTATTGACAGCTGTAGAATTAGGGCTTCTTGGTTGATTATCACTATTAAAGTTACACCAGTGCCAAGCACAATGTTCTGTGTGGCATACTTAAAATGAAATTCATTTTAAGAGCAACAGTGCAATAATCACCAAATGCCATGGCAAGAGCAAGCAGACAATTTAGCACTGTATGCGAAATTGTGTGCTTCCTAAATGATAGAGCATGTGAGGATTGAGGGAGGCGCCGGCGCCATTGCGCAGGCTTCACCTGTTCTGCCGTCCCTCGCCAACCCCGCCTGCTCCCAACCGGTTCCAGTGGTGGCGCTCCACACGCGGTGGTTTGCAGTGAGGGTGGCGCTGATGTCACTACGCGGCCGCGTTGGCTGCTAGTTACTGAGCGCGGCTCTCTTATCTCCGGGATCAGCACACGGTACGTAAAGGCTTTCCTGTCGTCTTCCAGCACCTTAGTGACTAGGACTTGAGCTCGTGCACGGTGCCTTGGCCAGTGCGAGGTGCACGTACTTTGTGGTGATCCTTTTTCCTGAGGCTAAGCCGACGAGCGGTGCCTAGTGCTCACGCGAGGTTGTACCACACCGAGCCGCACTTGCCGAAAGCCCAAGCCGAAGGATATTGCCCGAGCTCTCCCGAGTTGACCCATTGGTTATCGCCAGAGCAGGTAGCATAGCTGCCGGGACTTCCTAGCAGCGTGTCCCAGCCTGTGCTCTCGCTGTGACGTGCTATAGGCACCCATTTTCTGTATTTTCGCCCTTGGTGCGGGACCCATTTAGTTCCCCGCCGCGCGGCATTTGTGCAGTGCTGGTGCCGACAGAATCAATAAATGGTTCCCGTTACCTCAGGGCATTACTGCATTTTTGCGTGCTTCGCTCGGTAGCAGCCCCTTGCGGCCTGAGCTCGCACGTAGCGGTGCTGGAGGCGACGGCTGATGCGGCCCTATGGCTCTCTAAGCTCGAACTCGCGGTGGTTGGTCTCCTGTGGGACACCAAGAACCCACACTGGTACCCAACGCGGATTCAAAGGCTCATTAAGCCTTTGTGCTTAGCCGAGTCAGCACGCCTTTGTGAATTGGACCCGCCACGTTATGGCTGCGAGGCATGGTGACCTTTCTTAGTGCTAGCAGACGCCGCGTTCTTGAATAACAGGGCCTTGAGCAGCGCACTCCTGCACCCTCACTGGTAACGACCCCCCCGTGGGGACGGCAACGCGAGGCGCTATGTACCCTTTGGAGCAGTAGCGTTGTTTGAAAACGGGGCCAGAGCCCTCTCCAAACAGTGCACACATGCACATTGCCACGGCTCCCTTTGGAATGCCAGGCAGTGCGATGTCGCAGCGCTCTCCCGATCATCTCCCTCAGGATTTAACGGAGCACAGCGCAGAAACGTGGCCTTAGGCCTCTCCAATTTTTGCCCGATGGCTGCTTCTCAATTGAACAGCCAAAATCAGTGGAATGCTGCGGCCCCCTGTGGGGACTAAAACACGCCGACCACGAATTTCGGTCATCCATCTCCCTTTGGAGTACATTCGGTGGGCCCAGTGACACACCGATCGATCATGCACCTGTTTTGTCGACACTGGCTGCTTCTGAATTGAACAGCCAAAACCAGTGGAATGCTGCAGCCCCCTGTGGGAATTACAACACGGCGACCACGAATTTCGCTCATCCGTCTCCCTTTGGAGTACATTCGGTGGCGCCCAGTGGCACACCGACTGAGAACACACCTGTTCTGTCGACTCTGGCTGCAAGCGGCCTAAGAAATTTACATATAACTGCCTCAAGTGGCGGCTGTGAACGACAGCAGGCGCACCCCGCTAGGAGCCCTTTTTGCTCTGGGACGGTGGGGCGCCGGCCGGTATCCCTGTGAAAACCAACCGCTGATCGAGCTGGACGACGGCTCATCCTTGCTCGACTGCGCCGCTAACGCGCCAACGGCTCCCTTTAGAGCAGGCGCAGATGCTGTTGCATAACGCCGCTGAAATGATCCAGGCGCTCTCGGGTAGTTACAACACTGTCAGCTGTTCCGAAATGCACTCACCCCGCTGTACGGTTGGCAGTCCCGACCTACAGCGGTTACGGTGATCTGCTCAGTGCCAGGGATTACTGTTACTCCCTCGCATGCTACCAGAGAGCTCTGGGTTTGAACGTTCAGGAGGTACTCGGATGCGTCGTCCCTGTTGCACTCACTGATACGGCGGCTAGGTGGTATCGACTTTCCGAACTCCGTGCAACAACCCTCGAGGAGTTCAGCGCGGCATTCCCGCATGAATTCCTACCCACTGACTACGAGAGTAGGATGCGGCGAAAGCTTGGGCTACGTACACAGGCTCCTGATGAGTCACTTCAGAAGTACGTACGGGCAATGGAAGACCTTTTCTTAGTCGCCGAGCCCAAGGCCTCGAATGAGGAAGCGTCGAACGGGTGATCAAGCAGGCACATCCGACCTTTTCGACGTACCTGCGCGGCGGCCGCTTCCGAAATCTGGAAGAATTGGCCGCCGAGGCAAAGCGCATTTAAGGTGACATTATCGCCGCGCGCGCCTATTGCCCACCGCCGCCCGCCAGCGAGGCCCTTGAGCCAAGCTGAGCGTGGACAGGCTGACTGTCAAGTGGGGAGAGCGAACGAGACGCATGCGTTTCGTTCATCTCCCAGGGCTCAGTGTTCCTGTGATTCTCATTGCAGAAATTGCGAATGGCAGCTATCGCGACGGACAGTTCACATTGCTAAAGCCGTTCATTAGCCCGCCGGCATCCAATTCTGCCTGTGCAGATGAGGCATCGGAATCGCGTCGTGTGCAGAATTCGGGGGCAAGCCCCTGCGCTATGCGGTTGACTCACAATCCCCAGTGGGATAGAGCGACATGGCACGAAGAGGCACTACATCCGAGCGCCAACGTGGTAGCTGACGCCGCTATCTCGTGCCCCATTGTCCACTCAGAGCTTTTTCTCCAGGTGTGACAGCTGCTGCTGGTGCCTTTGCGCCAGCTAGCGTCGGGGGCGAAATGAGCTGAGAGAGGCAAGTCCGCAAGCGGGCAAACCTGTTATTCTGCTCTCCAGGCAAGCAGTGCGCTCGCAAAGCGTGCGAGCGGGGGAGCTTCTCAAAAGTGAACCCATGATGCCAATGGCTGCAGTCCTGAGTGCGGACGAGACCAGCCTCCCCTTTGAGAGAATTGAAATCGCTTTCAGCAGGCAAGAGCTTCTGAAGGCCCAGCAAATTGATCCGTTTTGTCGCAGAGTGAGCGACGGTCTCAGGGAGACGAAACGCCGAGACGTGTGGTAGTGCGGCGGGCGCAGGGGGGCAGGAACCAGCGAGTGTCGCTGGGTCCCCCGCGGATTTATATTTGCTGGGATCATGATGGGCTCCTGCTGAAATCATAGCATCGATGATGGACTCTGTGTACCCGTTTAGGTGGTTATTCCCAAAAGTCGGAGAAGCGCACTGTTGCAATGTTCTCATGACGAACCCTTGGCCGGTCATTTGAGTGTCTCTATAGTTCTTGCGGAACTAAGCCAAACTGTAACCTGGCCTGGCATAAAGCGTGACATTTTTCGCTATTGCCGTTCCCGCCACGTCTGTCAAATGGTGACTTTCCCCCTGGTCATGTCTTTCAAGGCCCTTCTAACTTCATCGCTAGTTACAAAATGAGCCTCTGTATCCCGTTCATCACTATTTCGAATGAAAGTAGCTTGGCAGTTTTGGGCACTGTACAGGTCAGTATAGAATTCTTCCGCTGCTTTTACCATGTCATCGAAATTGCTGATGATATTACCATGCTTATCTTTCAGTGCATACATCTTCCCTTGTCCTATGCCAATCTTTCTTCTTACTGATTTAATGCTGCGTCCATATTTTACGGCTTCCTCAATCTTTCCCACGTTATAACTTCGGATATCCCTTACTTTCTTCTTGTTCATCAGTTTCGAGAGTTCAGTGAATTCTATCTGATCTCTAGAGTTTGACACTTTCATATGTGTGTGTGTGTGTGTGTGTGTGTGTGTCGGGTTTTTTGGCACAAAAGCAACTGCGGCTATCTTGCACCAAACACAAGGTGCCGGTTAGCGCAAACTTCAGATGTTATTAAGTATGTTTATGTTATTTACGTGGGGTATTAAAGCACACGTGTCTTATAGTTTCTGTAGTATCTGTGCAGCTTTTAAAAATGTGATGACATGTTTTAGTTCAACTTCAGGTTCATCCCCAATTAATAGTGCAGGATGAAAAGGTATGTTTTTTTCATATAGTGATGAAAGATCTGCTTCCGTTCTCGTTCTAGTTTCGGACAAGAGATGAGAAAATTATTTACGGATTAATATTCTCCACAGTTCTCACAAGTTGGTTGTTGCTGCTCTTTATGTAGAAGGAAGTTGTGGGTCAGGTGAGTATGTATGTCTGATTCGAAGTCGGCATAAAACTACTTCCATGAAGCGTTCTTGGTGTCTACGAGATTGCCATTCACCAAGTGTTGGTTTGATGACATGGAGTTTGTTATTTATGCTTTCGTCCAACCTTAATTGCCATTTTTGATTCAGTGCTCGCCGAAATTCTGCTATCCAGTTGGTTGACGGTATTTCTAAGTGTTCGATGGGATTATGTTTTGCTATAGCTGCACACTTATCTGCCTTTTCATTTCCGCTTATCCGACATGGCTTGGTACCCAGCAGAATATATATGTCTCCCATGATTAGTTGCTTCTACTATAGCTTTTAGTATGTCTCCTATAATTGGTAAACTGTGTTTTTTGGATGCTAAAGATTGAAGTGCGCTCAGAGAATCGCTGTAAATAACTGTGTTATGGTTGTTGTCTTCTATTGTTTTGGTTACCGCTAGGTAGAGTGTGAAAAGTTCGGCAGTGAAGATTGAGGCATGACTTGGTAGACGTACGCTTTTTTCCCACCCTATTCCAATAACTCCGCAGCCAACGTGTTCGTGTGTTTTGGATCCATCGGTGTAAAACTCTGTGAAGTCCCGGTATTTTTCTTGGATGGCGTAGAACTCTTGGATCAGGTGCTCCCGTGGTACTTCGCTCTTCTTGAAGCTTGTTAACGAAAAATCGCAGGTGGTACGCAGGTTATTCCATGGAGGTAGTGCTTGGGGTCTTTTTAAAACATGCAAATATTCCTGTGGGATACTTAATTTTCTGCATATTTTTTTCAAATCTAAGGCAAAGCGGTCTTATAGTACAGGGTCTGTTGGTATAAAGGGTTCTTGTTTGACACTGCGTAATAATGTTAAAACACGGGTGTGAAGGTAATGTGCAGATTTTTAGTGAATATGCAACCAAAAGCAAAGAGCGTCTGTCATCTAGAGATGGTTCATTAGCTTCTACATATAGGCTAGCAACTGGAGATGTTCTATACGCACCTGTGGCAAGTCGGAGGGCAAGGTTATGCATGGGATCTAGTTTTCTAAGATATGACGGCCTTGCTGATCCGTACACAATGAGTCATAGTCAAGAATGCTACGCACTAACGATCGGTATAAGTGTAGGATGCACGTTCTGTCCGAGCCCCAGCGTTTTCAAGATAAAATCTTTAGTATGTTAAGTGCCTTATTTGCCTTTGTTTTTAATGAGTTTATATGGGGGATGAAACTTAGTGATTTATCAAACACCAAACCTAGGAATTTGTGTTCCTTTTTCACGGGCAGTACATGTTTATTGAGGTGTAGATTGGGGTCTGGCTGGAGTCTTCGTTTGCGTGAGAACAACACAGCCAACATTTTCTCGTTTGAAAATCGGAACCCATTTTTGTCTGCCCATTCACACAGTCTGGTTATAGTTAGCTGTATCTGCCATTTGCAGGTGCTAATGTTGGAAGAGTGGCAAGCTATTTGTAGGTCATCCACGTATATAGAATGTTCGACGAAGCTGGGTATTATCTTTGCGATTGAATTCATTTTAACTATAAAGAGGGTTGTACTTCGGATGCGACCCTGTGGTACACCATTTTCTTGTATAAAAATGCGCGAGAGGGTTGTGCCAATGCATACCTGAAAGGTGCGGTTTGAGAGAAAGTCAGCTAAGCTGTTCAACATTCTACCTTTTATTCCCATATCCGCCAAGTCGCGTAGAATTCCGAACTTGCAGGTAGTGTCATAGGCCTTTTCTAGATCGAAGAAGACTGCTAGACACTGTTGTTTATGTATAAATGCTTCTTGTATTGTGTTTTCTAGCCGGACTAAATGGTCTAATGTTGATTGTGTCTTTCGAAAGCCACACTGGTTAGTATCTAGTAGGTTACGGTGCTCTAGGGTGAACATTAGTCTGACATTTACTACACTTTCAAATGACTTGGCCAGACAGCTTGTCAGGGCTATGGACGGTAGCTATTAGGTAGAGTATGTGGTTTTCCTGTTTTCAAGAAAGGGATGATTACAGCCTTCTTCCATGCTTGCGGTATTGTGCCCGTAACCCACACTTTGTTAAAGAACTTGAGTAAAGCAGTTGTTGCGTCTTCAGATAAGTGTTGAAGCATTACGTAATGAATGTTATCTAGGCCTGGTGCTGTTTGCTTGCGTGTAGCAAGTGCGTTACGTAGTTCGTCTGCACTAAATAGACTATTATACTCTTCCTTCGTACCACCTCTGGTAGGTAGCTTCTGTTTTTCTGTTGTGCTTTTGTAAGAAAGGAAAGTCGTATTGTAGTTTGATGAGCTTGACACTTGGGAAAAATGTTCCCCTAAAATGTCCGCCTGCTCTTGAAGTGTTGTTGAATACCAGGAGGAGTAAACAGAGGGATTGTGTAGGCTGTGTAATCGCCGTTCATTTTCCGTACACCCTCTCAGACTTTTTTAGTTGGTGTCGAGCTATTGATAGAGGATACAAAGTTTTGCCAGGAGGTTTTTTCTGCCCTTCTACGGATGTAACGTGCTTGAGTTCGGGCTTGTTTGAAGTTTATTAGGTTGGCATATGTTGGGTACCTCCTGAAGGTGCCCCAAGCCTTATTTTGCTTCTTTTTTGCAGTACGACACTCTTCTGTCCACCACGGTTTTCGGTTTTCTCATGCCAAACCTGATGTTTGGGGTATTGACACAGATGCCGCTTGAAGAAGGCAGACAGTAAATCTTTCATTTATTTCCTCTACGCTAAAGCTTTCGTCGTATTCTTTTTCTAATGCGGCATGTGTCGTGTAGAGTGTCCAGTTTGCTAGGTGTAGTTTCCACCGCCGTGGTTTAGTAGGTGTTGGAGTTGGTTGCGTGAGGTGTATAAGGAATGGGAGATGATCACTTCCATATGGATTGTCATGTACTTCCCAATTGAGGTGGACGTACAGATCAGGAGAACACAGAGCTAAATCAAGCCAACTCATTCTTCCTGTGCTTGTATGCAGTACGTTGGGTTATTTGTGTTAAGAATGCAGATGTTATTTGTTAGGATAAAATCTTCTATGGTTTGTCCTCTACCGTCTGTTGTCGGACTTCCCCAAAAGGGACTGTGCGCATTAAAATCGTGCACCAATATAAAGGTTCTGGAAGTTGTTCAACGAGTTCCTCCAAGTCTCTAACTGATACCTGCGTATGAGGAGGGATGTATATGGGCAGATAGTTAATGTTTTAAATGATACTACACTAACGGCTACTGCTTCAAGGCACGTATTTAACCGGATTTCTTGCACAGTAGTGCTACAGTGCATAATAATGGCCACGCCACCTGAAACGCAACCAGTGGTGTTACGGTCTCGGCGGACCACTTTGTATTGTTTCAAAAAGTGCGTGTTTTTCGGGCCTAAATTTGTCTCCTGAATGCACACGGCTAGGGGACAGAACCGATTTAAAATATCTTTTACGTAACCTAAGTTACGTATTAGTCCACGACAGTTCCAGTGAACAATAAAGGCCATTTTATCGAGTAGCTGTTAGTATCCGAATACTTTCTGATATGTTAGAAACAGGGGATAGGTGAAGGAAAATCTGTCTTTACTGTAGGAAATATTTAGTCACGTGCCCTTTCCAGGGGCAGCGACTGGCTGGAGACCTGCCTTACCTCTGCCAGTGGACAAAGGAGGGTGTTTCGGGGTAGGGGTCCCCGATGTACTGGGTGGTGTCCATTGCTTCCTCAGAAAGCCTGGACACAGAAGGCACTCGTTCAAGCTGGGTGCCTGAAGGTGCCGCGCTCTTTGGCGGTACACTGTCCGTAGGGGCACGTACCGCAGGGACAGCAGGTGCCACAGTGGACTCTACAATAGAACCCACTTGGGGCACCTTGGTCGGCTTTGGGGCCCTCGCTTCGACAGCAGGGGCCTTTTGAGCGGCCGGTGGCTGCTCGCGGGGGGCGAGGGGCAAGGCCAGATCAGCGAAGCTGTACTAACAGCCTGTAGACACCAGACGCCGCTCCGCCCCCCGACGAGCTGCGTCCGCATAGCGTGCGCCTGAAAACAGTGCATGTTTCCGGCGCGCTTCCGGAAAAGTTAGATTTTCGTTTACTTTAAGCTGAATTATTTCCTTCTCTTTTTTGAAAGTTTCGCAGGATGGCGAGTACGCCGCGTGGGTACCGCTACAGTTGGGACATTTCATGACTGTTTTGTCGCAGTTCTCAGATGGATGATCATGTTCTGCGCATTTTGCACACGTAACTTTTCCTCGGCAGGACTGTGAGCCATGCCCGTACCGCTGACATTTGAAACATCTTCTCGGATTCGGGACATATGCTCGCATGGGACAACTGATGTATGCCACATTTACTCTTTCTGGTAGACTGCTGCGGTTGAACGTGATCACTATGTACTTAGTTTTTATCTCTTCGTTTGCTCTTCGAATGGTGATTTTTCGAACAGCGCTGACACCTTGGCTTCGGAGATTTTCTAGGATGTCTCCGTCTGTTTCGTTCGTCAATTGCTTTTCGGAGATCACCCCTTCTACGCAATTAAGAGTATGGTGTGTGTGATTGTCACGCTCTGCTCGGCAATTTCTTTTTGTTTCTGAAGTTCCTCGCTTTGCGCTTTTGTTTGGACTTCGATCAATAGGTCACCAGACGCGAGATTTTTTGCCTGGTACTCCTTGCCAATTGATCTTTCTAGGGACTTCGCGATCTTAAAGACCGATTTCAATGTAATGGGTTCTTTGTCATTATCTGAATGAATAACTAGGAACTTTGGAAAGGTTTCGAAAACATTTTCTTTGCTTAGGACTTCGGTGCGGCCTCTTTTCAGAGACCGATCATTTTTCTTTGGGTTTGAAAATGCCATACGTCATGTATAGACTGAGGGTTCCCGATATGTCGACTGAGGTTCACCCTCATACTCTCAGCAGGGTCCCGGAGCTTCCAGCCTGATAGCCAGGCAAGAGCCCACCGGCCTGGGCTTGACCAAGATCCCGAACGCCACCGTTTGCGGTTTCTAACCCTTCACCTTACAACCTATAGCAACGGTACGGATAACAGCGTTGGTATGGGGGCTCGGGGTCCGTGGTGACGCCACACACCAACACCTTGATGACTCAAGGTGCCCCTGCGGGTTGACACTTCATGTTTTGCCGTTTCTTTGTTAGGTCCTTTGTTACTTGGGAGGGCTTACCTACTGGTTGTCTTGGTGTCTTACCTCCCACTTCAATTGCTGCTTCCGAAATCAGCCCTAGTTAGGGTTTCATTCATTACCTCTATGTTGTCCATCTTCCTGTTCTGCATATTTGTTTCCGAGCACCAGCCTGAATTGGTATGCTTTTACCCGTACTGCGTTTAGGTTGGCCTGTTTCTTCTTGACTAATTTTATTCTTTCTCTCTTCAAATTGAGAGAAATCCTAGACCTCACTAACCTATGGTCACTGCACTTTATCCTACCTAACACTTCTACATCCTGCACTATGCTGGGATCGGCAGCATAGTTGCAAGCCAATACCATAAGCGTTGCGAATTGATTGCAGTGGGGGCATATATAAGAATACAGCGGAGGGTGTATGGCGTGGTAGAGACTCGAATGTGGATATGCGTTTGTTTGGATTTTTCACCATATTGCGGCTTCCTCTTGCGTCAGAGCATTATGAGGTGGCGGTAGTGTTCTTTGTGAAAGGCGATAGTGTTGTAGGATGTGTGTGTAGGTGAGTTCGGGATGAAACTGCTCGGCGCGGCCCTCATGCAGCTCCCGGTGTGCATGCGCTCGGGCGTAGGCATGTGCCTGCCAATTGCCGCGTAAGGACTCAAGCCCCAGAGTCCACACAATTTGTATGTATGGTGGGAGCTGGTACACTCCATTCAGAATGCGATGTGCAGCCCTGGAAATTTTGGCCCGGTAATAATTTCGGCATGCCGTCTGAGAGTCCATCAGAACTACGACGCAATCCCAGTGCAGTGTCGTCGTGATGGCTAACGCTATCGCTAGTCCTCTGCCTCCGCAGCACTCGCTCTGGAAACCGACAACGCATTTATTTCGGTCCCGTGATTTTCGACTACGCTGGTGACGAATGCGGTGCTTCTTGCAGTGCTGGCCACATCTACGTACAAGACATTGGGGTAGTTTTCATACTTTCTCGCGAGCGCCTGCGCTTGGGCTTGTCGCCATCCGATGAGGAAGTTTGGGTGCATGTTCCTCCGAATCGGTGAGACGTGCATGGTTTCTTGTATTCCTGTTGGGATTTTTGTCAGTGCTCTGGTCTTTTGTACGGAATATCCAAGAGGTTCCCAGACGCAGCGTCCCACTATTGCGTGTAGTACCCTTTCCTTCTGGCTTACCAGGTGGGCCTCTATGGTTTCCTGTGCGTTGTTGTACACCCCTGTCTCCTCGAGGCAAAAAGTAGCCGTTCCGGGTGGGAGTTCGAGCGCTTGCTTATATGCTTTGCGTATCAGCCGGTCGAGTACATCCACTTCCGCGTGACTGAAACTTGCTGAAAGTTACCGAGATGTGCGGAGATCTCAGATAAACTTCAGATAGTCATATTTTAGACTTTGAATTATTGATATTGAGAGACAACATTTCGGCCATCAGACTCTTCTTTATTCTGTCAGATAAACTTCAGATAGTCATATTTTAGACTTTGAATTATTGATATTGAGAGACAACATTTCGGCCATCAGACTCTTCTTTATTCTCCCAAAAAAGAGCCCCACCAGGCCCAAAATGGTGATGATGAGTATGTACAGATGAGAATATGAAGCGTATGAATAATGCTCACACTAATTTCCCCACGCGCACATGCGGCCAGCCAGGCTGCGACTTAGCCAGGAGGAAAACGCCGAACGAATCGTTTGAGACGTGAAACATGGACGATCTCTGAACCACGACAACGATGGTCTGAAGAAACCTTGACGGGAGTAACACGATAGTTCACTGGGGATGTTTGTTCATTAATAATGTAGGGGCCAAGGAAGCGCGATTAAAACTTCTCACACAAGCCGGGTGTACGAACGGGCGTCCAAAAGAGCACTTCATCTCCAGGACGAAAGGAGATGTCTCGACGAGAGATGTCGTAACGTTGCTTGCGGTCTAGTTGACTGACTTCAGCATTGAAGCAAGCGCGGTCACGACATTCGTCAAGTCGCGAGATGAACTGTTCGGGTATACTGGCCAAGGAGTTAGTTGGGGCAGTCAAGAAAGCAGCATTGATGGTGAATGTCGGCGAACGGCCGTAAACGAGGTAGAAAGGTTAGTACCCTGCAGTTCGCTGAATAGCCATGTTGTGAGCAAACGTCTCAAACGGTAGAAGTCTGTCCCAGTTGTCGTGGCCTGGCCTGATATACATTAATATCACATCTGTTAGCGTGCGATGAAATCGCTCTGTTTAGCCATATGTTTGAGGGTGGTATGCGGATGTCGTCTTATAAACTGTGCCACAAGCTCCAAGTACTTCTTCGATCATTGTTGACATGAAAGTCTTGCTGCGATCACTAAACAGTACACGAGGTGCACCATGATGTAGCACAATGGCATCCAGAAAGAACTCGGCAACGTTGTGGGGTCTCACACGTGCTCTTGGGTCAAAGGAACGACAACACAGTAGCGCAAACAAACAAAAGGGCATTTATTGCGCCTTTTATACACTAATGCACGCTAGCCAAAGTTCTACCCATAGAACATTCACATGGGCGCGCGACAAACTAAGAAAGTCCGACTCACCGAGACCGGATAGCGAGCGAATATGTTCGCCCCATGCTATGACACCATCGCCTAGTCGTTCACGTGTACGGTCACGCAAACGGAGGCAAGTTCGAACGATCTGTGTTCGTCCATTTCGGTGTACCGCTCCTAGCGTCGCGAGACGGTATCGCAAAGGGGGCCGGCGTACGCGCGAAACGTCCGAGCGTGCTGCTCGCCAATCCCAAGCCCAAGAGCACGTGTGAGACCCCACATCTGGCGCCCAACGTGGGGCCAAATGTGGGGGTCTTCCCCAACCCGTAGCGTGTATAATCGCAGCTACGTATGGTTCGGGCGAATAAGGCAACAAGCAAGTCAACTCAACGTTTATTGCTGCGGGCAATAAAACACACTTGCAGAGGGAAGTCCGCTCTGTATCATAAGTATAAATAGGCTTGCCCTGTTGCGTGTAGAAGTCACGCACGCGAGGTCACTCACGGGTTGCAGCGGGTGTATCCGTAGGGGTAGGTCAGGCGTAGCGAGGTCAGAGAGGCCCGGGGTCTCTCAGTCATGCTCTTTTATACCTTTTTACCTTTTCGCGAGGGGAATGTCCTCCTCGCCCATCGGATACTTTCCCTCTTCTCGTGCGGGTAAGCGCGTCACGAGAGGCGAGCGAGAACTGGGAGAGGGCAAAGTGCATCTCTCCCATGTCCGCCCGGCTCCCGCCGCGTGCGCTACGTGCGCAAGCGACGGCGAGCGCCCGCGGGTGAAGGTGGCGGCATGTGCTCCCCACGTCTAAGGCCGAACTAGAGCGTAGAGGAGCAGTCTCTGCGTAACGTGTGAGATGGTCAACAGCCGTTACGATCCATCGATGACCTGCCGGCGTTATGAGCAGACGCCAACTAGGTCTGTCCCAACGATGGCAAAACGTGTCTCGGGACATGGGATGGGCTGTAAAAGGCCAGCAGGAGGCCAAGTCAGTCGTTTCCGCCGTTGGCACTGGACTCAAGAAACGACGTATTAGGCCACAAAGATAGACATGCCTGGCCAAAAGAAATGGCTCCGATCGCGGTGGTATGTTTTTTGGAAACCCAAGTGGCCATCAGATGGGTCGTTGTGAAAGGCTTCAAGGATTTGTGTGCACAGTGAACGTGGAAGAACAGGTACCCAGCGGTGTCCGTCGGTGTTGTAAATGTAGCGGTGCAGCACATCGTTGTCGAGCTTAAATAGTTGCAGTTCTCGAAGTAATTGGGCCATTCGGTGCAGAAAGTACCGCACAGTCGTTGGATAATGCTGCTGCAGTAGGGATCAGTATGTCGACACAAGGCGAACTGAGTGGCGCGATTAGAAGATGGCATGTGAGTAACCGCTAGCGGTACTAATGTAAGTGGACACATAGTCTCATCATCACGTGGCGCGGAATGGAGAGACGTGCTGGTAGATAATAGTGGCAGGGAGCAGCGAGACAGAGCATCGGCATCTTGATGTTTTTTTCCTGACTTGTATACAACATCAAAACCCAGCGACCAAGGTGGCCAGACAAATTTTTCAGTGACAACAACCAGCGTAAGGTGTGATGATCGGTTATGACAGTGAAGTGGCGTCCATATAGATAGGGTCGAAATTTTAGTATGGCCCAAACTACTGCGAGGCATTCCTGCTCTGTGATCGAGTAATTCTGTTCGGCAGCCGTTAATCTATGCCAGTCGCGCAACTCTCTCTCGTACAGTGATATCACGCTGTAGAAGGACAGCACCAATTCCATGGCCACTAGCGTCGGTGTGCAAACATGTTGGTGCGTTCTCATCAAAGTGACAGAGGACGGGGTCGGATGTCAAGGCTTGCTTGAGGACTTGAAAAGAATGTTCACAGTCGTCTATCCAAGTGAGCAACTTGGATAGACGACTTGGATAGAAGTGAGCAACTTGGAAGTGAGCCTGACTTTAGCAACTTGTGCAGCGGCGACGCCATGGCAGCAAAATGACTCATGAAGCGGCAGAAGTAGGAGGCCAGGCCCAAGAAAATTTTTAATTGTTTTTGATTTTCAGGGTGAGGGAAGCGAATCACGGCAGCAACCTTGTTGGGATCTGGTCGAACGCCATCTTTACTGATAAGGTGGCCCAACACTTCGATGTTCTTTCGGGCGAAATGGCATTTCTTTGTGTTGAGTTGGAGTCCAGCGTTAGAAATGCATGCTGATGATGAAGATAATGAGATTTATTGGCACCCCTTTGAAACGGGGCGGCGACAAATGGTCACCTAGCCTGCTTGATTTCGTCAGGTATACTATACATGTCCTTTATCTAGCATTTTTGTATACTCTCATTATTCTTTTCTTTTTCAAAATTTACCTTGTTCCGCTACCTTTGATTTTAAGAGATCAGGTCGTATCCATATTTCCCTGCTTTTTTTCCACCAGTACTCTAATCGTCTCTTGCTTATCTCTACGGCTGATCTGTTGATGTTTCCTTCCACATTAACCCAAGTGCTTCTGGGAGTTGCATGTTACCTACGGTTCTCGCTGGGTGGATCCTGTCGCAGTCCATTAAGATGTGCTGAGTGGTCTCTTGATCTTTACTGCAGCATACACCTGCCTCATCTAGTGCCGAATATTTGCTCTGGTATGTTTTGGTCCTTAGGCAACCGGCTCAAGCCTCAAATAGCAAGGCACTGCCCTTTCTGTTATCATACAGATTTTCCCTTCTAATTTCTTTCTTCTCATTCTTGTAAATCTCCATGGTCCTTTTTGTTTCCATTCTTTGCATCCGATTCACGGTCTCTATTTCTCTCACTTTCTTTCTGGACTCCTGGTTGTCTATTTACAGTTTCGATTACCCTGTCTTGGTTGCCAACTTCCTTGACCTCTTCCTCCTTCTGTGTCCATGCTTTTCATGTAGAGATACTTGTGTACTTTAGCCGCCCATTATTTTCATCCATGTTCCTGAGCCTTTTTTTCAAAACTAATTTTGCTCTGTGCTTCTCTGACTTCAAAAGAGGCCCACCCATGTCCCCTTGCATGCCCATTTGTGGTATTACCGTTGGGCTCCAACGCCAACCGGCCTACTGATATTTGTTAACTTCCAAACCGACAAGATATTCGATTTTAAGCATATAATGGCATTTGCAAATGTTAGCACTGGCACCATTACTCCTTTCCAGATTCCACGCACCACTCATACTATTGTGGCCCCACAGTGCTCTGTGTTTCATTATTGATGCATTCCGCTTCCCTTTAGTTTGAGATTATCTGGTGGTTGCTGAGTAACTCTTTCCTTCGTATGCCGAGGTACTTATATGCTTCACCGATGTGGTATTACTTGCTGTTGAATTGACACCATGAAGTTACTCGTCTTCATTAAAGATCATGATTCCTGACTTCTCTGTGCTAAACTTAAGGCCTAGATGTGTCGCTGCATTCCCACAGATATTCGCAAGTATCTGTAAATCTTTTTTATTGTCCGCTAGTAGCACAATGTCGTCTGCGTACATCAGTCCAGGCACCTTCCAGGACAAATGTTGCACCATTTGTCCATTAGGCATGTAGGATAAATCAAAACCTAATTCGCTGTTTTTCCAGTCATCTTTCTATACCTTTAACGTAAAGCGCGAACAACAATGTCAAAACGTCGTGCAAACGCTCAAGGTGCTGACAAAGGTTGTAGAAAAATTAACGATGTCATCTAAATACCACAGACAGGTCTCCACTTAAGGCCGCGGTAAAACTGTGTCGATCATACATTCAAATGTTACAGGAGCATTACATAAACAGAAGGGAATTACGTTGAACTCGTAAAGTCCATCGGGTTGTTGCAAAGGCTGTCTTGTCCTTGTCCGCTTCGTGCATGGGTATTGCCAGTACCCGGATCGAAGGTCGAGACTTGAAAAATATTCAGCGCCCTGGAGGGAGCCAATGGCATCGTTGATTCTTGGCATCTGATATATGTCTTTGCGCGTTATCTTAGTTAGGTGCTCGATAATTGACACAAAATAGCACAGAGCCGTCTTTCTTGCGGACCAACACAATAGGAGACGACCAAGAACGGACGATGGCAGAAGAATGTCTTTTTTAAGCATGTCATCAACGTTGTCCGCAATGATTTTTCGTTCTGCAGAAGACACGCGATATGGGCAGCGGAGGAGAATCGAACTGCCTTCGGTTTTGATGCGATGCACTGCGGTGGAAGTGCACCCCAGAAGCTTGGAATAAACGTCTAATGAAGCGCTGTGTTTTTGCAGTAGGGCCATAAGGTCTTCTTTCTGCGTAGCAGTCAGATCAAGATTATTGCGGCCATTAAAGCAGTGGTCGCAGCATCATCTGTCAGTTGTGGTAGAAAAAGGTGGTGATTCGGTGTGAAGGGTACCAGCAAAGAGGTTCGCCGTCAGTTAAGCAAGTCACAGCGGTGCCCTGGGAGAGCACAACTGGCGAAGAAGTAGGGTTACGAACAGCGATCAATGCTCTACCATCCTGAAACCACACCAGGCTAGGAGCAATGCTAAGCCCACAGATATGAAGCGAGCCGCTCGGTACAAGGAACGCATCACCATTACAATCGTGCCGGAGGCCAGTGTTAGAATATGCTCACTGCCCGGGGGAATGAAACAGTCGCTACACGCGACAAAGCGCAAGCTGTGAGCATCGACAACGGACGAAGATTCAGTTGTCCGTCATATGAATAGTTCCGCTGTCGGCAAGATACTAAAGCTGACGTTGAGGACAGCAATTCCCATCCCAAATCATTCCATAGGTACACGAAGATAGCACAGCAAAATTGAATATTGGTGAAGGGATGCCCCCCCATCAATGAAAACACGCGCAAGTGCAAACACCGGAGGGCTGATTAAGAACTGCATACCACAACGTAGGGGAGGACCATTATATGGAGTCTTCACTTTTCGCAAGCGGAGAACACAAGTCAGTACTAATAACCGAAAGCGATGCACCCGTGTCAACCAACGCTTTACTCCGTAAACTTTCAACCAAATGCCAAAAGTATATTTAATGGGTGCTCCGGAGGAGTTTCAAGTTGTCCAAAGGATGCAGCTTTCCCTCCTGAAGCTGCACTAGTTAGTTTTTCCGGGCGGTGATCGGAGGACGAAGTAGCCGGTCGAAGAAGGGGAAGAGGAGCACCGCATCGGTGATGGAAAGGGACGGCGCGGGAAATGCAATGAACCGGCAGCATTGAATTCCTGCGGAGATGGGGAACGTCGAAAATAATAATTGTAGTATGAATGCTGACGTTGTGGTACAGGGCCAGAGAACTCATCCCTTTCAAAACCATCATAGCCACGTCCTTCATCTTGCTGACGGCGTTGGCAAAACCTTGAAATGTGGCCACGGTTGCCGCAGTAGTAGCAACAGGTCGAGGTGGGTTCCATGCACTTTAAGATTCAAGAGGAGGTGGTCGCGCAGTGATGGGATTCAGGACCCGTTAATTGGAGGTGCCTGCTGCGGCGGCTGCTGCAAGGGTGGCACTAGAGAGGCAACCTGAGCATAAGTTGGCATAGGGATGGGTGCGGGCTCGGGTTTGCGGGCACATCACGGCAGCTATCTTTTTCCCTCACGATATGGCGTAAGCCGCCACCAGGAGGCGTCATAAGGACTTCAGGAGGGGTTAACGAAGCTTGGGCGTGAAGTTCCTCTCGGATGATGGAGCGAATCAGAGCACGTAGCTTGCTATCGTTGGACGCCCTGAAATCAGACGTGTCAGGGTATAAGCGGATCATAATAAGCTTATCCAGGTGCTGACACGTACTGATGATGTCTGTGACGGTAGTGGGATTCAGCACGACAAGAGCATTGAATGCCACAGTCGCAATACCCTTGAGCAGGTGGCGTACACGGTCACTTTCCGCCATCGAGGTGATCACACGGCGGCAGAGGGCGAGGACGTCCTCTATATACGAAGTGTATCATTCGCCCGAGTGCTGAACACGCTCAGCAAGCTTCTTCTTGGCAATATCTGAGCGGACAGAAGAGTTTGCGAAAATCTTGCGTAGGTGGTGCTTAAACGTGCTCCAGTTGACGAAATCGAGCTCAGGGTTGTAAAACCAAGTTGTTGCGACGCCGGTAATATAGAAGGCGATGTGCCGCAGTTTTGCCTATTTGTCCCAGTGGTTAAAGTCACTCACGCGCTCGTATTCTCCAACCAGTCTTCAACGTCGTCACCACAAAATCCAGCAAACACCGGTGGACCCTTTTGAGGGGTGGTGACCAAGAAGGGGTTGCCGCCGGAGCAGGCAAGGTTGATGGTCGCAGTACTGGCATGCTGGTCTTGGGACATGGTCGAGTGCAGTTGGAAGAGGTGGCGACCCGAGCGGGGCTCCAGGGTTGTAGCGTACATGAAGCTGAAGAGTGACCGGGAGCAAGAGGACCGAGGAACCGGACAGCACACTCCACCACTTGTGAGACAATGTTTAGGCCGTCAGACTCTTTTCTCTCCCAAGCGAGAGCCCCACCACCAGGCCCAAAATGGTGATGATGAGTATGTACAGATGAGGATATGAAGCGTATGAATAATGCTCACAATATATTGAAATATATCGCGATTCCCTTCGAGTTCCATATATCCGGAATTGATTGCAATCTGAAAGGCTCAATACGACTAAGCAGATCACTTCCAACGGCAGAAATTAGAGAAGCCGAAAGTTTTCCGATCCTCAAGAAACAGGACTGTCACTTCAGAGCGGAAGATGACTGCATAGGAAAAAAAAAGGACGCCTCTTCTTTCCTACATCCCTGTGATACAACTAAAACGGTTCTTTAACTTGCACTTGAGCACACTTATTACACATGACATGCTCATATGAACATGCTTCACGAAGGCGTTCGTGACACCCTAACATAAGTCTGCAAAAAGTTTCGGATTCTTCAGTCCTCGTCAAGTTATGAAGAAAAACCATACAAATATGTGGAATCTGACAGCGACAGCACTGCATGCATTTGACAAAGAAATGCCTTCGCTGCCCGAAGACAGAGTAGTCAAAGCGTCTCCATTCTTTGCGAGCGGAGTTGACTTTGCGGGACCTCCCTATGTTGAAAACGAACGGCAGATGTGTGCGTACATCAGGATATTTACAGTAGAGTCTCGTTGATATGATTCTGCATAATACGTTTTTCCGGATAATCCGTTTCTTTTTCTTTTCGCGAAAATAAGACTTGGTTGGATAATACGATTTTTGGATGATACACATTATTTCCCGGTTCCTGTGAAGATCATATCAACGAGATTCCACTGTATGTGCTCCGTCACAACAGCGAGTGTACATCACGCTATTTATGTGGTCCGTCACAAAAGCTGTCCACTTCGAGTTTTTATTTGTTTTACAAAGATTTTGTTCCGCTGAGGAGTTTGTCAAACTATCTACAGTGACAATGCTTGAAATTTCGTTAGATCATTCAAAGAGCTTCTGAAACTCTGGGCGACAATACAACACCCCGATTTCCTTGCCTCTTGCTCTCCTTCCAACATTCAGTGGAAGTTCACCTTCCCTGGTGCTCCATGGTGGGGAGGGTATTATGAACGACTTGTGAAAGACTGTGAAGACATCATCGTCACGAGCTTTGCTCTGTCTCACGAGCCGTGCATGTAATGCGAGCAACTGCCAAGTTCCATGAAATCTTCTTCGCAGCCAGAAAAGGTTCTCTCACGGCCTACGGCTAGCAGGAAGACCTCCAGAGGTCCACCACAGAAGGTATCCCCACAAGTGATGATCTGAGAATATGGCCCACCTTTCTTGGTGATTTGTAGAATAGTGTCCCTTATTTTCTGGCGAATCCATTATTTCGGACTTCCAACTATTTGACTGTCCCCATCTAGTCTGAATTATCAGTCGGCAACTGTAGTAGAAAGCAGTGAAGAACACTTAAAAACTTTCAAAAATGGTAAATTTCGTTGTTTTCTGGAAGGTGCCACAAATCAGTACAATAAAGGAAAGCGTTACCACTGCACACACATGCAACTTCATCTGCAGTGCTTTACACCACTCACCATCAAGGCAGCTGAGTACATCTTCTGGGCCAGCTGCAGCTCCAACAGCATGTTGATGTCTGCACACAGCCCAGCCCAGAGAGAGAGAGAGGCATCAATCGTGGCAACAGTTTATCAACAGCAAGCAGCAGTGCTCACAAGGAAAGCAAGAACAAGTAAAATGCATATGTGGTAGCCTAAACAATGCCATTGCAACACAGCTGGTAATATTAATATACAGTCGAATCCCCCTACAACGAAATTTCCGCCACAACGAAGATTTTCCGATTCCCCATCAGCTGCCCATAGAAAGTAATACAAAAAAGTCCCTTCATAACGAAGGCGTTTTATTCGGTATTTCCATTTCAACAAACTTGTCAAGAACTAAACTGGGACTCAATTGAAATTGGAACTGCCGAGTAGTCAAATTAGAAGGCCCTTCCAAAGCTGTGACGATCGTACGTCCGCTTGAACGAGGTTTTCTTGAACGAAATTAAATTCAATGTACCGATTTGAGCCACTGCAATCCATAGCCACGCATGGCCATCATGCGCCTGCGCGAGACAGCACGGGATCACCTCAATCACTGCCTTTTTCTCCGTGCTGCGTGTCCGGAAGACGAAGCATAGATTGCGATAGCAGATTCGTAGACAGCTATACAAACTGAGGATAGTAGCTTTATCAGCCATATAAACTTGTAAACAATCGCTTACTAACTAAATTACCTTGCACGGTGTCGCGCGCGCACAGGTAACCATGAACACATCTCGCTCGACGATCGCAGAAACTCTCTGTCAACACCGTGGAATGAGAAGGCGCAGCAATAGCAGCAAGTGAATTGACCTCCGTGCCGTCTCTCACTTCAACGCGAACTAAACGTCAAAAGCACAGCCCACACGACTCTACCGGCACTAGTTGCACATTGCACACATCGCAGATCGCTTTGAAGATGAGGCCCACGCGGGCGCTCACTTTGTGCACGTCGCAGATTGCTTTCAAGATAGCGCCCGAGCGGCCGAGCCGCAGCCGCTGTTGTCAAGATGCTAACGTCTCATCTGGAGAAAATGATAACCCGCTAGACACACTGACTCCGACGACTGCTTTGAATGTAATGGATCCTTTTGACCTCATCATAAAAGTAATCAGAGCCCACGACAATGACATTGCGATGGCTCTTTTAACAGATTGTGAGACTCGTGTAATGCCTTTGCTTGCTGTGAAGTGTAAGAAATCCAGGCTGACCGACTTCTAGAAATAAAACTTCCGGAAAGTGCAAGCTTGCCAAGTTTGACGACTTTTGTCATAATTTTTCAGTGAAATTGATAATTCAAACAGCTTCATTGCGACGGTGCATGTACCGCAAAATGAGTGTATTGCGATCAGCCGGGCACGCGCGTTGGGTTAGGCGTCGGCCACAATGTACGAAAAATGCTGCAACAGCGGTGCAAAATACATTCTCTTGTGAAGTTGAGACTTTATGGACGGCCATCACTAGGTCTCAGCCTTTGCCCCCACGCCATTGCGTAGATTTCCCGGACGATGACTTCGGTTTCGTTGGTGGCTTTGCCGTTTGGCGTACATATATATATATATTGCAAGCACTATTAACGTACTTCGTCCTTTTCATTTGTACATAGCCATCATCACCTTCCCTGTTCTTCTACTTCTTCGCGCATGAGCTGGGGCGTTTGCTTTTTGGAATAAAAAGCGCTTGACAGCTCGGTCGGTCTCGGTCTTATAAAGTGGTGGAGGTACGTCAAGACCCCGACGTCCTCTCGCGTTCCCGTCCTCCCTGGAGCTACGTTCCGGTCGCCGCCTGCGCCCGGTTACCCCTACTATGATGGACACTTCCAACCCCGGCTCTTCCGGCGCCTCTAACCCTACCGCACAAACGACTCCGCCTGCGGTTCCCTCTTGGACTGTGACGTGCCCTCAACGCGATCCCCCTGTCTTTGCGGGACGCCGCGGTGATGACGTCGACGATTGGATCGACAACTACGACCGCGTGAGTTCTTGCAATAAGTGGACCGATACCCAGAAATTGCGGCACGTCGCATTCTACTTGACCGGTGTTGCACAGACGTGGTATTTCAATCATGAATCCGACATCTCGGATTGGTCCACGTTTACCGCCAAGCTGCGGCAAGTCTTCGCTTTCTCGTCTAGCCGTGCCGAAGTCGCCAAGCAAAAGCTGGGCACGCGCCTCCAACTTCCGGAAGAGTCGTACACCTCATACATAGAGGATGTCTTGGCTCTGTGCCGCCGTGCGAACCCTAGCATGACGGAAGCCGAACACGTGCGACACATATTAAAAGGCATTGGGTCTGTCGCGTTCAACGCCTTAATCGTGCAAAATCCGGCTTCTGTCCAAGACATCACTGCCACGTGTCAGCGCCTGGACGAGATGCAGTCTCTTCGTCTTCAGCATGACAGTCGCGATCCTCAGGTTCCCCATTCTTCAGATCTCCGTGCTCTCATCCGCACCATCATCCGCGAGGAGCTTCAAGTATTAGACCTGAGGCGTTCACCTACTGCCTGTGCCTTAACCCCCACCTTCGACTTGCGCGAGATCGTAAAGCAGGAGTTGACAGCGATGACTACACCCACCACGCATCTTGCTCCGGTAGCGCGCCCCTCACCTACCTACGCGGATGTTGCTTCGCTCCCCACCCCTACCGTGACCTCCATGCCTCCTGACGTTACCTATGACCATTTGGCCTCGATGGGAACCAGAGCACTTGCTGCGCCATCCTACCCCCAGTGGCGTCCACCTCGTCCGGTTTGTTTTTACTGTGGTATACGCGGCCATATATCTCGCTTCTGCCGCCGTCGCCAGCAGGATGAAAGACGAGGCTATGCTGAGCACGAGAGAGACCGCACTCGCCGACCAGACTCCTACTATCCCGGTCCGTACTCGTTCCCTCAGCAGCGTTCACCGTCTCCTCCAGTTGCTCCCAATCTGCCTCATAGTTCCCGTTCGGCCAGACGTCGTTCTCCTTCGCCTTACCGGCGCTCTACATCGCCGCTTCGTCCCACTTCCCATCTTGCCGACCAGCACTCGGAAAACTAACTGTTGCAGTTTTTGGAGGGGAAACTGCTTCCTATCGGTCTTCGAAAATTCCTCCTGTTCGCCCGGCCAACATGCTTTATGTAACTGTTGAAGGTGTTCCCGCGTCTGCTCTCATCGATACCGGTGCCGCCGTTTCTGTTCTTCGTAGTGATCTGTGTTCACGGCTCCGGAAAGTGAAAACGCCTTATCTTGGACCTATTTTGCGTGGTGCTAATAATGCATTCATACACCCCGACGGACAGTGTACTGCTCGTGTTTTCATCGACGGCATTCGCCACCACATTGAGTTTATCGTGCTTCCAACGTGTATCCATGAACTTATCTTGGGTTGGGACTTCCTACATTCTGCTTCAGCCGTCATTTCATGTAGAGAGGAAGTTGTCCACATCGCGGATACAGCGCTTGCACCTGTTACAGATTCTTCACCTTCATGCGTGAACTTGGCCATTGATGAAGACTACGTCCTGCGTCCTGGTCACGAAGACGTTGTATCCGTAACATCCCGGCAGATCGCCGACGGAGACGCTCTAGTCGCCCCTTCTTCCCGCTGTACTTCTCGTGGAATCCTCATTGCCGCCTGTCTCGTCCGGTTTTCATGTGGCCGCGCCCTTCTGTCTGCCTGCAACACGACCCCAGATCCTGTGATGCTGCCCAAAGGGATGACTGTGGCTACCCTCGCCGACACTCAACCTATCTCTATAGTCACGCTTTGCCCTTCTTCATCGCCAGCACCTACCTCGGGTTTGGATGATTCCTTCCCTCCCCCAGCCGTTCTTGGTTCTGACCTAACCGCCGCGCAGTCCGAAGCCTTACTGGCGGTCTTAGCGAAGCACAAAGCCTGTTTCGATAGCTGTTCCCCTGTGTTGAGCCAAACTTCTGTGGCTTCACACCGCATCGAAACCGATGGTTCCGCTATCATACGACGACGCCCCTATCGTGTCTCGCCGTCCGAACGGAGGGTCATTGAACAACAGGTTGCTGACATGCTTGCGCGGAAGATAATTAGACCTTCATCTAGTTCCTGGGCTTCTCCCGTGGTTCTGGTAAAGAAAAAGGATGGCTCCGTTCGCTTTTGCGTCGACTATCGAGCGCTCAATAAGATCACACGCAAGGACGTATATCCAATACCTCGAATCGACGACGCTTTGGACACACTGCAAGGGGCGGAATATTTCTCCAGCCTTGATCTTCGATCAGGCTATTGGCAAATTCCGATGAACGAGACTGACAAAGAAAAGACCGCATTCATTACACCAGACGGACTTTATGAATTTAACGTGATGCCTTTTGGTCTTTGTAACGCTCCCGCCACATTTGAGCGCATGATAGATAACGTACTTCGTGGACTAAAATGGAAGACCTGCCTCTGTTATCTGGACGATATTGTCATCTTTTCGTCTAACTTCAGCCAACATCTTCATCGATTAGACGAAGTTCTCAAGTGCCTTGCAAATGCTGGTCTCCAGATCAATACAAAAAAATGCAAATTTGCAAGCAAGACTATAAAAGTATTGGGCCACGTCGTCTCAAAAGATGGCATCCAGCCAGACCCCGAAAAGATTAGTGCTGTTCTCCACTTTCCTCGGCCCCAGCAGCAGAAAGATCTACGTAGTTTCCTCGGCTTGGCTTCATATTTTCGTCGATTTATACGCAACTTTGCTGCCATAGCAGCTCCTCTACACAAGCTACTGGTTACCGGTGCCTCTTTCACATGGACTAACGAATGCGAATCAGCTTTTCAAGCTCTTAAGCAACATCTTACTTCCGGACCAGTGCTTCGCCACTTCGATGATCGAGCCCCCACCATACTCCATACTGACGCAAGCGCACAAGGTATTGGGGCAGTACTTCTGCAACGTAATGCAGCCTCTAAAGAGCAAGTCATCGCATATGCCAGCCGAAAACTTTCTCCAGCTGAGCGGAACTACACCATTACAGAGCAAGAGTGCCTGGCTATCGTCTGGTCGATTCAGAAATTTCGCCCATACCTTTACGGCCGCCACTTCACCATCGTCACCGACCATCATGCTCTGTGTTGGCTGTCATCAATGAAAAACATGTCAGGACGCTTAGGACGCTGGATACTCCGCTTGCAGGAATATGACTTTGCAATAACGTACAAGTCTGGAAAAAGTCATCATGATGCAGACGCATTGTCTCGCAGCCCACTCTCGCTTTCTCCCGGTAACGCGCCGTCGCCTTCCCCACCACGTCCTTCCGATGCTACGCCTGCCTCACACCAGCTCTCGATAACGCCCCTGGACCTAGCTACGCTTTCATCACGCTCTGATCTCGTCTTGCTTCAGCGGGCCGACTCCTACTGTCGAACTCTCATGGATCGCCTTAGTGGATTCGCCGAACCACCCAACAGCCGCTTGCGACGCCAACTTCGACAATTTCGCCTGCAAAGTGGCGTGCTACACCGCTACGTTTATCACCCAACAGGTCACCGGTGGGTCCCCGTTCTACCTCGCTGCCTTCGCCGGCGCGTATTAGAGGCACTTCACGACGACGCATCGGCTGGCCACTTAGGCTTCCACAAGACTTACGACCGCATCAAGACCCGCTGCTTCTGGCCTGGCCTATCCACAACGGTGGCCAAATATATTGCCTCCTGTGCGTCATGTCAGCACCGAAAACGCTCGACTTCCCCTCCTGCTGGTTTACTACAACCTCTGCCTTGCCCGGACGCACGTTTTGAATTTGTTGGCATTGATTTATATGGTCCCTTGCCTTTGACACCCTCGGGTCACCGTTGGATTGTCACTTCGGTCGACCATTTAACCAGATATGCCGAGACTGCCCCTCTGCGAGCCGGTACCGCGTCTGAGGTTGCTGACTTTTTCTTGCGCTCCATCGTCTTGCGCCACGGGGCTCCTCGCGTTCTTCTGAGTGACCGTGGCAAGGCGTTTATTTCCCAAGTTCTCGAGGAAGTTCTTCGGGCCACTGATACCGTGCACAAATCTACTTCTACCTATCATCCGCAGACCAATGGCCTCACTGAGCGCTTCCACCGTACGCTGTCTGACATGATTTCCATGTACATCCGGCCTGACCACACGAACTGGGATAAAATTCTACCTTTTGTGACATTCGCCTATAATACTGCTATTCAACGGACTACCGGTTACAGCCCTTTCTTCCTTGTATACGGAAGATCTCCTTCCACCATATTTGACAGAGAATTCTTTTTAGCACCTTCTTCGCCTACCGCGTCCCTTCCAGAAGATTTTGCTGCCAGAGTTGCACATTGCCGTCAAATCGCCCGGCAAAGCACGGAAGCTACCCAAGCTGAGCGCAAACGTCGCTGCGACAACAAACGCCGTGACCTCCGTTTTCACCCTGGAGACCAAGTCCTGCTTTGGACTCCAGCCCGAACTCCAGGCCTCTGTGAGAAGTTCCTTCAACGCTATATTGGCCCATACACCGTTGTGCAGCAAACATCTGCAGTGAACTATCTCGTGCGCCCAGTACACTCCGTCACTGACCGGCGCCGCCAGAATGCCGAAATTGTTCACGTCTCGCGGATGAAGCCCTTCACTCCCCGTTTAGATAACCTGTAATCTGCGGCCAGGCTGGCCGCTTCCATGACGGGGGGAAGTTAGTGTAAGCACTATTAACGTACTTCGTCCTTTTCATTTGTACATAGCCATCATCACCTTCCCTGTTCTTCTACTTCTTCGCGCATGAGCTAGGGCGTTTGCTTTTTGGAATAAAAAGCGCTTGACAGCTCGGTCGGTCTCGGTCTTATAATATATATATATATATATATATATATATATATATATATATATATATATATATATATATATATATATAGTAGTAACTGGATTTTTCAATGGGCCAAGCGTATTTAGGAAAGTCAGAAGCACAACTTCGCGGTTATCTTAGGTTTAATATTTTCCCAACAGTTTCGGTCGGTGGACCGACCTTTTTCAAGGCCGACCTTGAAAAAGGTCGGTCCACCGACCGAAACTGTTGGGAAAATATTAAACCTAAGATAACCGCGAAGTTGTGCTTCTGACTTATATATATATATATATATATACTAATTCCTCCGTTACAATCACCATATATAGAAAGCAAACACGACTTCTTCCGTGGCGCGAAATGCCATGGGGGGACGGACGGGAGGGAGGGAGGGGAGGCGACGTTTAGCTGCGGCACCAAATGCGTATTTATATAAAAACATTGCGAGGAGAGAAGGTAGGTAAGATTTCCAACGCTGCTCGACGAGTGTCCCATTCTGATCTCGTCGAAAGCCTCCAAGCCGCCCCTAGAGGCACCGGCAACAGTCACCAACGCCGCCACGGGCGTTCGGTGCGAAGGTGGATAAAACGCCGATGGCGTCGACAACAGTTCTGCGCGTTGCTGGTGCTGCTGCATGTCGAAGTTTACACAGCTGATAAAACTACTATCCTTACTCCGTATACCTCGCTACTAATTTGCTATCGCAATTGATGCTTCGCCTTTCTGGTGAAACTGAGACAATTTTTATTATTTGAATGACTTCCCATGTGTTTTCCTCGCTTTTATATTTTGATCACTGACCAGCTTTAGTGTATTTTGTATGTGTACTCCCCCCCCCCCTTACGCCAAGCAGGGGCCTTTAAGGGAACAATAAATGATGATGATTAAAACTACCACCACAGTGAGTGGAAGCAATGCAGACAATGTTCAGTGGATGTTTGTCTTGAACAATGGGCTGTAGTTTACAAGTCTTTCATGGTAAACCACGCCCTATCACCCACAACTTGGCAGAGAGAGCCGTTAGGACACTGAAGCACGGGCTCTGCAAGACTTCATGGGGAACACTGAAATTCCAATTAGATCAGTTTCTCTTGTGCTATCGGTGCACCCACACCCCTGAATAATGTAAAAACGCCGGCAGCTATGTTACTGCAGCCCGTCAACCCCTGGATCGTAACACACCTTAAGGGGAATGAAGACTGCTGCATCAGCATGAACAATCTACAGCTCGTGACAAGCCATTGTGAGCAATTAAGGGGGGACGTGGCTTTGAAAATCAACTTCCTGAATTCTTCATGGATTTTGATGAAAATTGGCACAAATGTTTAGAATGTCTCCCTGATACTTCCATAAAAGTTTCAGAGTGATACCTTGAGAACATTTTATTGAGCAGAATTTTTCTCTCTTGAACTTTCTGGAGGGCCTGGGGAGCTTAAAAAACATGATGGAAGGCTCGTTGAGTATTGACTGCATAGCTCAATGCATGCTGAAGGTCGTGACAGTCTTACTTTTTTTTTTCGCAACACAAATTTTCTAGATAGTCATTTTTCAAGTTACCTTTGCACCAAGTACACTTTCGGGGTGAACGAATAGCCACGCCATAAATTTATAAAAAGTCAAGATAAAAATGCGAGACTGTCTCAACCTGCACTGTAGTCCAAGGAACGTGACAAAAAAAACAGAATCAAAATAGGCTAAACGGTAACGAAGAAATCAGCTCCAGAAACTGAGCAGAAAGGCGAAAAAACAGTTTTGAGAAAACGGCTCTCAAAGTTTCACCTTCTCTTCAGTTCTCTAAAACGCACCAAATTTGTAATCTTTGATGTGTTTTGTGATGTGGGGCTTCTTGGACATGTGGCCTCTGGTCTGCTGTGCCTTTGTTCTGCGTTTTTCATGTTTGTATGGCATTCTTTACTGCTGCTCTACAAAGAGCATGGTGCCTGGGTTTCAAACGAAGTGAGGTGCAGAACTATGTGGACATAAATATACAGTAGTTCTAGCGTTGTACCTGCAGACTGCCTCATTGATAGCAGTCTCTAGTACAGTCAGTGAGGCATTGTTTTCTTTTGGTAGAATCGACCATGTTACTGAATGAAGGCTCTCAGCAGCGTTCTGGATCATCTTCCATTGACAATAGCTATGGATGTTAGGAGAGCCACTGATAGATAGGCAGCAATGCAGCTGCTAGGTGCTTTCCAGCCTGTACTTTTGTATCATGCCTCACTTCTGCAGCCAGGTGTCTGTGCCAGCCCAAGTGGCCTAGTGAATAGAGCTCATGATGAGGTTCTCTTTATGAATTAAAGGGGTGGTATGATAGGTATTGTTACGAGATATCGTGGCATTACGATAACAGAGTCGGCGCGCGATGTGCTAAGTCGCGGGTCCGAGGTACCGATGTGCGAAATGCCTGGTCGCAGGTCCGCGGAATAGACGCTCGACGAGCTTAGTCGCGCAGTCCGAGGTGCCGATGCGCGAAATGCCTGGTCGCGGGTCCAAACGCTCGGTAAGCTCAATCGCGCAGTCCAAGGTGCCGACGCGCGAAATGCCTAGCCGCGGGTCCGAGGAATAGACGCTCGAGGTGTCGACACTCCATGAGCGATGTGCCGACACGCGAAATGCCCAGCCGCGGGCTCGAGGAGTCGACGCTCGAGGTGCCGACGCGCGAAGTGCCTAGGCCGCGAGTCCGAGAAGTCGACACTTGTTGAGCGATGTGCCGACGCGCGGAATGCGTAGCCGCGGGCTCGAGGAGTCGACGCTCGATTTGCTTAGTCGCGCAGTCGCAGGCGCCAACGCACGAAATGCTTAGGCAAGGATCCGAGAAGCCCGCGCGCGATGTGCTTCATCGCCGAGTCGGAGACGCCTACGCGCGAAAGGCTTAGCCGCGTGTCCGAGCATTCCGTGCCCGAAGCTCGGTCGCGAAGTCCGCGTCACCGATGCTCGGAATGCTTAGCCGCGGGTCTGAGACGTCCACAAAAAGCGGAATCGGCCACGCTACTGCGATGTCCGCGTAGCGCCCGCTTTAACACTCGTCGAGATTACGGAAACTGTCCGGAGCTCGCGAGGAGACCGCAACAAGCGGAGCAGACGACGCCATCACGGAGCGAGCACCGGACCAATGGCGAACCGCGCTGGAGTCACGTGGCGGGCGCGGCCAATCGGTGGCTCCGGCACGACCTTCAATCATTTGCTTTTTGTGTGCTTGTTTCTGTATGGAGGAGATAGCTGAAGCGGCAGATTTGAAGACGGAGAAATGCGCTTTCCAACGAGACCAAGATGGCGGCGCTCGGCTGCGCCGTTCCGGAGATATCGTGGCTTGAAAAACGCCGTTTTTTCGCGATTTCCGTGCAATTTTTCGGCACCTTGGCTGATACAAGAATTTTTTAGAGCACTTCTACTTGGTTTTCAGTGATGATATTTCGGAATCAGATAGAATAAGAGTTACAGAAACTGAAAATGTGATTTTCAAAAAATCGATTTTTTAGCCATTTTTCGCGATGCGAAAGCCGCGTCCCCCCTTAAGTGCCGTAATTTTGGCTATGACAGCGCATGCTCAAGTAATGTCGTCACGACCCAAAAAGTGCTTAAAAACGAATGCTTTCAATAAATGTTGTTCAGTCCCTGCTAGCGTGTCAGTCTGTAACACTTCTCGTCGATTCAATACCAAACGGTAACTCTAGTGGCTGATGCCCGACGAAACAGCGCCAATTAAGCCTGATGGCCTAGGCCAGTGGTCCTCAGCCATGGATGTGTCGGGGAGCCCTTGTGTACCGGTGGGGGACCCCCTGCAGTAACGGGGAAGGGGGTATATAAATTAACACAACATGCGGCGTAAAACAGATGTCTGGCAAAGAATGGTCAAACAAAGTTGCCACGTCAATTCAATCTGGACAGCTTCTCCACACACGACTCTGAAGAACACGTAGATCACGCTACGCACCTAGGTCGGCCGGGTGCGTTCGGGAAGGTGTGGAGAAGAGGGAAAGGCGGTGACCAAAACCAACTGAGGTGATCTTGTGCGGATGGTAGCAGCAGTTCTGGGAGCAGGTCCTAGAACTGGAAATGAGTCAAGGCTAAACTGGCCTTTTTTCCCCCTTTTATTGTGATAGCAATTATATGAACACTCTAGGCATATTTCCGCCATCCCCGTGAGGTTCCGTATAAAATTCTCGGGCAATAAAATTGTCGCCCTGCGCCATACGCTGTGTGTGTAAGTGATAGCATGCGACGGTGAGCCGGCAATCACGGCTCGTGCACGCAAGGGCAGGAACAGGAAGGTAGCGCACAGTCTTCCAATCATGCACAACGCTCCGGAGGGAGGGTAGGGAGGTGGAGGAGCCGCACTTCACTGCGGCCGCGCGCTCCCGCCCGGCCGTAAGGCTCTGTGGGAAGGGCCCGTTCTGCGCTGCGAGCGCCCACCTGCGCGGCTGTATCTTGAAAGCCACCTGCGGCAGGCGCAGAGTCGGCCCTCCCTGTGTTTTAATGCGATAGCATTAAGGGCCTCGTGTCACAGAAAATTCGGTGTCAACACATCCGTGGGGGCGTTGTCCAGCCAAGAAAATCCCCACAAATCACGTCGACCACGCAGGCCCTCCGCGTGGCACAGAGGCGCTGGTGAACTACAGTCGAGTCCAGCTACAAAATTCAGGGGACACGCAAAAAATTTCGTTGTGGCAGAACTTTGTTGACGCAAAATTAGTATATATATATGTACGCCAAACGGCAAAGCCACCAACGAAACCGAAGTCATCGTCCGGGAAATCTTCGCAATGGCGTGGGGGCAAAGGCTGAGACCTAGTGAAGGCCGTCCCTAAAGTCTCAACTTCACAAGAGAATGTATTTTGCACCGCTGTTGCAGCATTTTTCGTACATTGTGGCCGACGCCTAATTTTGCGGTACATGCACCGTCGCAATGAATCCGTTTGAATTATCAATTTCACTGAAAAATTATGACAAAAGTCGGCAAACTTGGCAAGCTTACGCTTTCCGGAAGTTTTATTTCTAGAAGTCGGTCAGCCTGGATTTCTTACACTTCACAGCAAGCAAAGGCGTTACACGAGTCTCACAATCTGTTAAAAGAGCCATCGCAATGTCATTGTCGTGGGCTCTGATTACTTTTATGATGAGGTCAAAAGGATCCATTACTTTCAAAGCAGTCGTCGGAGTCAGTGTGTCCAGTGGGTTATCATTTTCTCCAGATGAGACGTTAGCATCATGACAACAGCGGCTGCGGCTCTGCCGCTCGGGTGCTATCTTGAAAGCAATCTGCGACGTGCACAAAGTGAGCGCCCACGTGGGCCTCATCTTCAAAGCGATCTGCAATGTGGGCAAAGTGCAACTAGTGCCGGTAGAGTCGTGTGGGCTGTGCTTTTGACGTTTAGTTCGCATTGAAGTGAAAGATGGCACGGAGGTCAATTCGCTCGCTCCTATTGCCGCGCCTTCTCATTCCACGGTGTTGACACAGAGTTTCTGCGATCGTCGAGCGAGATGTGTTTATGGTTACCTATGCGCGCGCGACACTGTGCAAGGTAATTTAGTTAGTAAGCGAATGTTTACAAGTTTATATGGCCGATAAAGCTACTATCTTCAGTTTGTATAGCTGTCTACTAATCTGCTATCGCAATCTATGCTTCGTCTTCCGGACACGCAGCACGGAAAAAAGGCAGTGATTGAGGTGATCCCGTGCAGTCTCGCGCAGGCACATGATGACCATGCGTGGCTATGGATTGCAGTGGCTAAAATTGGTACTTTGAATTTATTTAGTTCAAGAAAACATCGTTTAAGCCGACATACGATCGTCACAGTTTTGGAAGGGCCTTCTAATTTGGTGCCTTCTCGCGCCTCGTCCCACTCGTCCCGCAGCTCGCGCGTGGCGCTTAGCTTGATCTCCGGGAACCGCCGCCGTAACGGCAACATGGCATACATGGCTAGTACGCCAGACCTACTTTCCCGCGCAAACCGTGCTTCTCCCCCCTAGGATTGGACTTGCCTCGCGAGAACACGTCACCGGGACGCACCCTGATTGGCCTCCCGCGCGGCGGCCCCCGGGCACCCTCTCCACCCGAGCTCTCATCCACTGAGTGCTTCCTCGCCGCGGCAGATGCTCACAGGCCCGCAACGAGGTGGTTACATGAGACCTTTGTTGTCGCGACTCCTCGTTCTCGCGCTTGGCAGACCGCTACCCGGTTAGCCTTAGTGCAGCGGGCACACGTACTCGATCGGTCTTGCGGTGAGCCTTGGCCCCTAAGTGCTGTGACTATCACACTGTGCTGTATCTTGGGTGAATAAACCCGTGTTTGTTTACGATCTGACTCCGGAGCCTTCTCTGCGCCGTGTCGGAGAGTCGACGAACCCTGCCGGCCGTAGCGCCTTTGTGCGTTGCGAAGTGGAGGAGCGTCGTGCCCTATCCTGACCATCGCTCGTAGGGTAAGCCTTGTGCAAACCCATCTCCACACAGTTCCAATTTCAGTTCAATCCCAGTTTCGTTCTCGAAAAGTTCGTTGAAGTGGAAATATCGAATAAAACGCCTTCGTTATGAAGAGACTTTTTTTTGTATTACTTTCAATGGGCAGCTGACGGGGAATCGGAAAATCTTCGTTCTGGCGGAAATTTCATTGTAGCGGCGTTCGTTGGTTGGAGGATTTGACAGTAATCGAATTTCTCGAAGTAAAATGCGCCAGAAAAATTGTAAAGTATGACGTAACCACAATCTACACATGTGATAGCATCAGATTGTAATTTGAATATACGAGAAAACATAATTCCCTTACACGGAGTTGGAGAAAAAGAAAGCTGTAGTTACTGGGAAGCCTGATAAGCAGCCAGGGATCTTTGAACGCTATTGCGTTCCACTCTTAAAGGCGAAGCTTAAGCGTCCTCCAATTTTTCTTGGCTAAGATCGTGTTGATGCGAGTGCCGGCACGAAGCTTAATTCGATCACTGCTGCTGCCGCATTGACTCACTCCAGCGTTTTGACAGCATGTTTCTGCGGTCATCGAGTGAGATGCGCTCATGTTTGCTAGTGCGCGCTTGACACCATGCTTGTTATTTAGGTAGTGTGCCTATGTTTACAAGTTTATACGGTCAATAAAGCTACTATCCTTACTTTGTATAGCTGTCCACTAATTTGCTACCGCCATTGATGCTTCGCCTTGTGGACAAAACTGCGACTTTTTCTTTCTTTTTTTGCGGGCCGGGGTCTTGCGGCCCCCAACAAATGTCTTCGCTGACCCCCATCTGAGAACCATTGGCCTAGGCAATGTGGCTGTGACGAAAATGCATCACTGACTGTTGTGATGGGCCACAAGCCATCGTGAATGCTTACTGCTAATACGTTCATATGGGTGGCTCTTCAGTGATAGGACACGAGATCACGTATATAGGTGAGGTTGACAGCTGATGAAGTGGTGTTCATTTTTTCGCAGCGTATCCAACACGGTCTGCATGCCTTCCGTCGTCTGATCATTGCACATGCTCTCGCACTTTTCGAGATACGAGCTGCTTTTGTTGCCGTTCCCTCTGCCCGTGTCGCATTATTGTTTCAATTGGTCCTATAAACCTGGACGAACCTTGAAATGACAAAGGCAGCCCTGGCCGACGCAGCACTGTTCTGCGGATTGCGGCGTTCGGGCGCTCACCAGTGCATGCATGTTTCGACATACTGGTTAATGTTTCCGTGTGATACATTTTAGGAATAAGCAATTCGTGTGCATGGTGGGCGGGCTACACAGTGTGAATAGAGTACAATGGCAATGAATGTTCAAGAGACTATTGCTAATGGCTAGCAGTGTAGCATAATGCAGCAACAACATTCTGAGCACTTTAGCGCACAGGGACCAAGTGCGAAATACAGTGGAATCTCGATGATACGAATCTCACGGGGTCACGAAAAATATTCGTATTAGCCAAAATTCGTATCATCGAAACACAATTAAAACTAGCTAAATTAAAGAGTTGGAGGTGAACTCACTCAGGCACACGCACGTAAAAAGCATTTGCAGTATAGATCATTTATAACGTAACTGTTTATAGTGCAGAACTGGCTACAACACGGCCTTTTCCGACTGCCGTTTACCCTCCCATAGAACTCCATGTATACGCATACCACTTACAGTGCAGCCACGTGAGACGAAATACCGGTTATAATGCGGCTTCCGCTGGAAAATCTCGCTGACAAGGGCGGTAGCGAGCCCGCTTCTCAACGAGGTGCACCCACCGACGGGAGAGGAGATCAACGAGGGCGATGCGGAGGAGGAGCATGAGACGTGGAGCATGAGTCCAAGGGCGATAAAATCGTCGCCACGCGCCGTATGTGCGAGTGAAAGCGCGCCTTTCCGCGCGCCTTCACGCACGGAGAGAGAACGCACAGAAGAGAGCAAACGCGACTTCCATCGCGGCCGGGCGCGCCAGTCGAGCCCTGCCCTGCTTCTGTCACACGAAAGGCCGGGGGGGAGGGGGGGGGGGGGGAACCGGGCGCAATCTCCCGCGCGAAAGGCAGAAAGCAGGAAGGCAGCGCAGGTGGGAGGGAAGGAGGGAGGGGGGGGGAGGCTTCTACTCTGCCAACAAATGCGTTCTTGTACTTTGCGCCTGTGCCGGCTGTCAGTGTTGTCGCGCGCACCGTATCTTGAAAGCGATCTCCACACGGCTCTGACGTTTGTATGCGCCTGTGCTTACGCCGCTCAGTTTCCGTTGAAGCGATAGACCGCACGAACCTTCGCTCTGCCCTTCGCTCACTGAGGCGGCCGCGCTTCCCCACGAAGCGCAAAAGCAAGAAAAGCGCCTCTTTTCGCACACAGTCGCGGCGTCCGCGCCTCCGCACCAAAAGAGAAAGGGAGAAAGCACGTGCCTGCGCGCTGTTCTCTTTCGCGGCCGTCGGATGGGGCGGCGTTTAATCGTATCAACCGAGGCGGGTCGAAAATCGATTCGTAAAAACTATTCTCTAGCACGTTGCAAAGTAATGGGGCTCGGCCGGGACCACAGAAAAATTTGTATCATCCGGAAATTCGTATTAGCCGTGATCGTATCATCGAGATTCCACTGTATATATTTTTGTTCACCACTGTAGTGCAAAGGAATGTGCACATAAATCTAATCCGCACCACATATTATAACACTATAAAAAATATACCACACCTCCTATTCTGGCAATCGCAAGATGAAAGCCGCAGAATGAACATCCTCAGAATGAAAGGTTATTTGCATGTAATGTCCGTTGTCGTCAATATAAAACAGCCTTCTCTCACTGTATAGGCACTACAAAACTGTCAGCCTCCGTGTAGACCACTTTGTTTGGTACTCTGCATTTCTTGAATAACTCCACAACCATCACAAATGGAATAATGGCATACAGAATGTGGGGATGCGTGACTCTCACGCGTCTGTCACATGTAAGAGGCCGCCGGTGGCGCGAAAAAGAAGAGGAGCACGCGATGCCTGGTGTTCGGAACGGCGCGAGCGCGCGAGGCGCACGAACCGAGGCATAGTCGAGAGATGAACGGCGCTGTCCGTAGAGTTTCAACGTGGCACCGGGTCAGGAAGGTCGCATCGCCAGCTCCGCTCTGGCGACGGGAGACTTGGGGGTCTGGTTGAGTCCGCGACGCTGGCCGTCCAAGGTGTGGCCGTCGACCTCGGCAAGTTCGGGCGAGGCTCCTGGACGGGCTGCAGCTTCTCACGGCAGGACCAGGCACCCCAGAGAGGCTCCCCCTTCTACGGCAGACCGGCACGTTCGATTCTCCACGGGACGCCACGTCAGCACTCACGAAGAGGTAGCGACGCACCCAGACGCTAGGCCTATCCAGGTGGGCCTAAGCAACGCCGAGCGCCATCGCTGACGAGCTGACGAGCTCATCACTGACGAGCCGACGAGCTCACCGCCGACAAAAGAGACAACGCGAGGCGTCGGCACCTACGGCATCCGCAACGCTTCGGACGAGCCCGACACGGACGCGACAAGAGCCTCAAGACGACGATCTGTAAGAGACGATCCCGTTTCCGATTTACGACGCAGTTAGGTCGGGGCCAAGGTGGCCAGACTTTGGCGAGCAAAAGCTAAGACTGACCGAGAGACTTTAAGGCGGAGCGAGGCTCCAGAAATGAGATAGTTGTTTGGTAGTAGTGTTGTATTAAGTTAGAGATTTGGTTTATCTATTAAGTAAGCTTTTTTGCTGAGTTATGTCTAGTTATTCGTGCCTTTAGTTGTTTAGTTGTGGTTTTAGTGTTGTGTGTCGCGTGTGTTCACCGTCCCTGTACATATTAAATCCTCGTATGCTGTGCCGCCAGTCGTGTCTCTCCTCCATCGAGAGTAGCGCATGCACGCAACTCTCCACACCCCGAAGAAAAGGTGACAAATATTGGCGAGCCTGCCAGGATTGATACGGCCCAGTCACCGATACTCGGGAGCTGTAAAGATGGAGTGGGAACGTTTGGCGGCGGTAGCAAAGGATTTAAATATGTCGAAGGAGGAGACGATGGCGTTTTTCGAATACACGCAACAAGAGAAGGAGAAACAGCAGAAAAGCGAAAAAGAAATTTTGGAACTTAAGTTAAAACTAGCGGAGATGGGCGCGGGCTCTCGTGACGGCGCGAGTTCGCCGGGGTCAGCGTCGTCCAACTCTACTTCGCCCAGGCCAAAGCAGATTTGCCCCAGGAAGTTAATGGCTCCATTTGATGAGCGTAGGGACGATTTAGATGCGTACTTGCATCGCTTCGAAAGAATAGCAGTCGGGCAAGGCTGGGCAAGGAACGAGTGGGCTAGCGCCTTAAGCCTGTGTCTAGTTGGTGAGGCTTTGAGTGTGTTTGGACGGATGCTCGCTGAAGAGAGCTTAGACTATGACAAGGTGAAAAACACTTTATTACAAAGATTCCGGCTAACTGCTGAGGGTTTCCGCGAAAAGTTCAGGTCATGCAAGCCGGAAGACGTGCGAACTGGAAAACAGTTTGCATGTAGATTAACAAACTACTTCGAGAGATGGATGGAGTTATCGGAGGCCAACAAGACATATGAAGGGGTGCGAGACAAGGTCGTAAGAGAACAATTTCTCGCCAGGTGCAGCGACAGTCTGGCGATATTCCTCAAGGAGAGGAAATTAAAAACAGTAGAGGAAATGGCAGCGCATTCAGATCAGTTCGTAGAGGCGCAGGGACTAAGGAATTTAGGAAAGAGTGGCAAGGACGCACCAATGGCAGCAGTAGGGGAGACGAGGAATCGGGGCCCAATGAACAGGCAAGGGACGCCCCAAAGATGTTTTCTTTGTAACCGGCTGGGACATATAGCAATGAACTGTCGGGCGAAGGATAGTAGATGTGGTCCACCAGTGATTTGCCAGCTATGTCAAAAGAGAGGGCATGGAGCGCACGAATGCAGATCAGGATACGCAGACAAAGCTGCATGTATGATGAAAGGCAAAGAGGGTGAGCCGAGAGAAAAGAACATGCCCGTGGTGGAGGGAGAAGTTCAAGGACGCAGGGCCACAGTGTTGAGAGACACGGGGGCGAACACAGTATTGGTTAGGGAAAATCTGGTGCCGTCAGAGAACATGACCGGCTATTTCAAACCAGTCATTTTGGCGGACAGGTCCGTTAAGTATTTGCCAGAGGCGCAAATTCAAGTTTCGACACCATTTTTTACGGCATTGGTCACAGCTAGGTGTGTAGAAGATCCTCTGTTTGACTTGATTTTGGGAAATGTACCAGGGGTGAGAAGGGCCGAAGACCCAGACCCTAACTGGAGGAGGACAGAGGATTTAGAGAAGAGGGAAAAGCCAGAAGCGCTAGAAGAGGAGACACCCGAAGTAGAGGTAGCAGCGGCAGTACAAACGCGAGCCAGGAGTAAGAGTACTAAACCCTTAAAACCATTACTGGTCACGCACATTAAGGGGTTGAGCATAACGGCGGCTGAATTAAAGGAATTACAGGAGAAAGACGAGTCGTTGCAGAAGTGCGTACAGAAGATAGGAGAAGTAATACGAAGGAAAAGAAGTCGAAACGTGGTGGAGTTTTTCATGAAAAACGACTTATTATACCGGAGGTGTGTGTTCAATTCGGGAAGAGAGGTTCAGCAGTTGATGGTCCCAAAGGAACTGAGAGAGAAAGTACTGAAGTTAGGGCACGATAATGCAATGGCAGGCCACCAGGGAATAAAAGACTCTTTGGAAAAAATAACAGAAGATTTCTTTTGGATCGGGGTACAGAGCGACGTGAGGAGATACGTCAGGGCATGCGTTGTATGTCAAAAGACAATGGCTAAGGGGAAAAACGAGAAGAAGACTAGTGTTTGCATGATGATTGCTGAAGGGAAGGACACAGACATACTAGATAATGCCCGTGACACCGTAAAGAAGCTCACGACTAGAGAGCCCTTGATTCAGGTTAACCGGGATAAGAGGATGGACAACATCCCGATCGAGGTCCATATACCCGAAGAGCAGAAGAGAGTAAAGAAAGAAGTAGTTCCACCTCAGAAAGATAGGAAGTTGATAGGTGCAGTTGAGTCCAGGGAGCATCATGCACCAGACACGATGGAACATTGGGACCCCGAGAAAAAGGGCGAAGGAGATAGATACCCAAATCGCCCTAAACGTGTAACGCGCAGGTGCGGAAGATGGAAAAGAAATAGGGCAGGTGCAATGGCAAGAACGAAAAGGAAAACCATGTAGGAATGGCACGCGGAAGATTGCAGAACTTCTAAATGTGTATAGAGAGGAAAGAAGTGAAACAGTACCTATGTAGATATAGAGTAGGTAGGGTGTTGTAAAACATGCTGTGATGCAAAGTTTATTCATGTAGAGTGTTTCGAAACATTGAAGTAGTGGACATTGTGAACAGCTGAGTGAAGTGCATTAGGTGGTGAAAAGTGCATAAAGTGAACTCTTAAACGCGGTGAACGCACTAGTGCGTCTGGTGAATTGTGCGCAACAGTGTGGTGTTGTGTAGTGCATCGAGTCTTCAATGAACCAGCACCAATGTCACTACGAGGAGTCACAGTCATCACCTGAACGCCAAGAGTGAGCAGTTTTTTGAGAAAAAACTCTTGAAGAGGGGGCCTATGTCACATGTAAGAGGCCGCCAGTGGCGCGAAAAAGAAGAGGAGCACGCGATGCCTGGTGTTCGGAACGGCGCGAGCGCGCGAGGCGCACGAACCGAGGCATAGTCGAGAGATGAACGGCGCTGTCCGTGGAGTTTCAACGTGGCACCGGGTCAGGAAGGTCGCATCGCCAGCTCCGCTCTGGCGACGGGAGACTTGGGGGTCTGGTTGAGTCCGCGACGCTGGCCGTCCAAGGTGTGGCCGTCGACCTTGGCAAGTTCAGGCGAGGCTCCTGGACGGGCTGCAGCTTCTCACGGCAGGACCAGGCACCCCAGAGAGGCTCCCCCTTCTACGGCAGACCGGCACGTTCGATTCTCCATGGGACGCCACGTCAGCACTCACGAAGAGGTAGCGACGCACCCAGACGCTAGGCCTATCCAGGTGGGCCTAAGCAATGCCGAGCGCCATCGCTGACGAGCTGATGAGCTCATCACTGACGAGCCGACGAGCTCACCGCCGACAAAAGAGACAACGCGAGGCGTCGGCACCTACGGCATCCGCAACGCTTCGGACGAGCCCGACACGGACGCGACAAGAGCCTCAAGACGACGATCTGTAAGAGACGATCCCGTTTCCGATTTACGACGCAGTTAGGTCGGGGCCAAGGTGGCCAGACTTTGGCAAGCAAAAGCTAAGACTGACCGAGAGACTTTAAGGCGGAGCGAGGCTCCAGAAATGAGATAGTTGTTTGGTAGTAGTGTTGTATTAAGTTAGAGATTTGGTTTATCTATTAAGTAAGCTTTCTTGCTGAGTTATGTCTAGTTATTCGTGCCTTTAGTTGTTTAGTTGTGGTTTTAGTGTTGTGTGTCGCGTGTGTTCACCGTCCCTGTACATATTAAATCCTCGTTTGCTGTGCCGCCAGTCGTGTCTCTCCTTCATCGAGAGTAGCGCATGCACGCAACTCTCCACAGCCCCAAGAAAAGGTGACAGCGTCCCCTGATGTTGTTTCCCCACATGGCTCCCGTCTCCTGTAATCCGGCTTTGCCGCATGGCTTTACGGCAGCGGCGGTCGGTGTGGTTGTGGCGTTCGCGTGACTGTACCCGTGAACGACTAGGCGATGATGTCTAGCATGGGGCGAACATATTCACTCGCTATACGGTCTCGATGAGTCGGACTTCCTCGATTTGTCACGCGCCGATTGGCGTAGTAATTCGGCTAGCATGCATTAGTGTATGAAAGGTGCAATAAATGCCCTTTTGATTGTTTGCACTACTGTGTTGTCATTCCTTTGTCCCAAGAGCACGTGTCAGACCCCACAACCTAGACTATAACCAATTTGCTAGCTGATCCTGTGATGTATTCAATTCAGTAAAAAGGCAAGAACATGCGACTCAACTCAGCTGTCGCTGTTTTAGCATGCCAAATAATGCATGCTTTTGAATGAGCCTTTATGATTATATCCTGAAGGCGGCACATCGTCGTCACTATCCTGCATGAAAAACTTGTTCTGCTTCCATCTTGTGATGACAATGAGGCTAGCTACAATGGTAGGCCAAGATTTTCACAGGACAAGATTTTCACCCTTATGTCACTAGAAGGCGCAAGGTGCGTTACAGTCCACTTGGAAGAAAGGTTTGCATTATAATTAGGTTCCAGGCTATTTATTAAGCCCTAGACCTTTGGTTGTGATCAAATTAATGGAAAAATCAATTCAACCGGAGTCGAATTAATAGAAGTCTACTGTATACTCCTGTGGCACAGCAACCTTGCCTTGCTCAACAAACCCAGCTGATGTCAAGTCATGTAAACCCTAAATATTTAAAAAAGCAAATGACTAAGGCTGCAGTCTATGTATGTTATGAAAGAGGACAGTCATGATTTTGCTGGCATGCCGTGGTACCTTCGGAGGAAACGTTCACAGGGAATTTCTTGATGGCGTTGAGGAGCACCTGAGTGGCTGCAGCCATGTTTCCCCTTTGGTGATGCACCTGCACACAGGTTCATTAGGGGTGAGCTGCAAACACTATTTCAAATAACAAATCAAATATTTTTACATTTGATTCATTCCTCCAACTAAATCATCACCACTCACAAACACAAATATTTTTCTAGTACAGTCAAACTCACGTATAATGATACTCGTTTTAATAATATATCAGATATAACAATGAGCACCTGATGCCCTGTCAACATCTGTTTGTGATGGTAAAATAAGCCACTTACTACAATGCCCCCATGCCGCGTTATCGGTTATAACAATTAAATCTGGCTACTGGGTGTGTGCGCTGAAAGAAAAAGAAGAACGCAAAGTCCTCGAAAAAAGAAAGAAAAGAAAAACAACACACGAGCTGCTTCGCCACACCCACCTTTGCCCCACACACCCCCTCACAGCAGCAATGTTATGCAGTGAAGCATATCTGCCGTGCAGTGAAACACACCAAAAGTGTTAATGGGCTGTGTAACAGGGCCTAGTAGGCATTCCTTATACACGTGTGCAGGGCCCATCTCTGGCCACACTGCGAACACTGAGACTTCTAATAAGTGTAACCGACACACCTAATCAGAATAAAAGCATTACACTTCCTCCAGTCATTGCAAGTCAACATGTTTTTTTGTGCATTGTTTTAGTTTCGTGTTCTTTTCAACAACTTTGTACCTTTGACATTGAGTTCTGCTGCCCTAAATATTAGTCTCATTCTTACACAAAACAAGACATTAATTCTAATATGCAGCAGTTCGTATGCATACAAGTTTGCAGCCACTTCATTGCACAAAAGCTATTCGATTCGAAAATATTTGTCCCAAATCATTATTCGCTTCACACACCCTTCAAACACAAAATTCGCACATGCCTAGTAAAGTTTGAAATTTCTTTCTCATAATGCACGTGCACACATGCTTTGAAAAGTTACCAGTATGCAAACAAATTACTTATTTGATCTTACAGCTCCATTTGCATACTTAATAAAGTGTGATTCATAATATACAGTGCAATTACGAAATGCTCAGAATGCTATGATGTGAACACTGTTTAGTATTATTGGCGAAAAAGATTGTTCATTGTTTCAAAACTATTCAAAAAGTATTTGACATTCTATTCGCTGCTGAAACTACTGAATCATATTTTATTTGGTCTGAAAGTTTACTTTGCACACAGGGTACCGTATTTACTCAATTGTAAGGCGAGTTCTCAAGATTTTCCTTGCTTGAGCTCAACCCTCGCGTTACATTCGAATAACAGCAAAATTGCCGATATTAAAACAAATTCTAAATCCCACAGTTATTAGCATTATGTTGGCAACCTGCACCTTTATGTCTCCATTCAATCTATAGAAAAATTAACCGAAGTCAAAACTAGCTTTTTGTTGGAATCGACGTCATTACATAGAGAAAGAAATTCAACAAGTGGGGGCACTTGGCAAAAATTCGCAACAGGATATATGTCACGCCAGCATTCGCATCAGCAGTTCGCTGATGCAAGCATCTGAAAAAAACAAAAAACAAAAAAAAAAAACAATGTGAAATAAAGTTAACAGACAATGTCTTTTTTTTTACGCTAAAACTAAATAGTTTTGCATTTCAATGAACTTACTTTTCTTGAGCTACCTATTCGACAAGCCAGCAACAAGCCAATGACACGCCAGAAACAAGGCCGATCCAAAGAGGTTCCAAATGTCACCAGACACCAGCAAGAGTGGCTGTGGGAGCGGTGATTGAAGCGCGACCATGTGAGGAGGAAACAAGCATTGAGAAAGAAAGAAAACGTGTTTTTTAATTAAAACGAGACACAGTTTGATTCCTTCAACGAAAATAAAATTCCTAATAAATTTCATATGTATGCGTGACAAGGAAGGAAAAGACAACTTTATTTTACTTTATCGTTATCAACAAATGCCTCTTTTTCTGAGCCCTCTTATAGTGGGCGCTGAAAAAGAGGCGTTTATTGATGGCGATTTATTGACAGAACAAGGCCCAAGCTCTGGAAGATGGCGAAGCAGTACGTTGCCAGCTGTGGCATTTGCCAACACCATGAGCAGTCAACGATGCCTCCTGTGGGTGCCTTGCAGCCAGCTAAACCACCGACCTTGCACTTTGAAAATGTTGATGTTGACTTGCTAGGTCACTTTCCTAAGTCTACTACCGGTTGTCGCCGGATTAGTGGGTGTGTGAACTACTGACTCAATGTACTGAGATGACAGTTCATATTTCCCGATGCACTCCATTATTCTCCATTACAGCGCACCAGGTGCTGTGATTATGGACGGCAGTTTGCAGCGGATGTTGAAGAACTACGTCTTTGTGGATCTGTTTACCGGCACTTGACACCTTACGACTCGCAGAAAAAGAGCTTCTCTGAGCGGACGAATCGTACCCTGACCATCGGGCTTGCCATGTACAGGGGTGGGACTGTCCAAAGTAATTTTGGCGCAATTTCTGGAGCAGGTCAAAATGCGTTTTGGAGCAGTTTGGAGCAGACAAAATAGCATTTTAGAGCAGCTTGGAGCAGACTAAATTTCATTTTGGAGCAATTTGGAGCAGATAAAATTTCAATTTGAAGCTGCAGGCCGATCTGAATTTTGGTGGAATAGAATACGGCAGCACACTTCGAAACCACGGTGAAACACAATAAATCAACAGGAAGCTCGTAGTAGAAGCGCACTTTATACCTATAGCGTACTAGAATATGGAAGAACGGGTCGAGCGGCGGCTCGGCGCATGCTTTCCTGTAAAATTGGAAACATCTGTTGCACAACGATAAAACTATATATTTCTGTGCCTACTACGCTCATGACCGTAGCGGAAAAAAATGTTCTCAAATTATGTGGTCCAATCGACGCTGTAACATAATTTCTGTGTCACCATATGTCACCGCAGATCAAGAGAGCCGCAATCAATCCTGGGCTGGTATAATGTAAAACTATTCCAATCTGTTTTTGCTGCGATAGCAATTATATGGACACTTCAGGCGTATTGCTGGCGTCGCCATCGCCGTGATGTTCCATACAAAGTCCAGGGGCGATAACATCATCGCCGCGCACCGTACACTGTATGTGCGAGTGAAAGCGTGAGGATGAGCCGACAAGGGTGAGTCAACGATGGCGGCTCCATCTCGCGCACACGAGGGAAGAAAGCGGGGACAAAGCATGCCGTCGTCCATAGCACGCAAGGCACCGGGAGAGGGGTCGTTCTACTCCGGCGGCTGCTGCGTATGGCGCGGCCGCGCGGTCCCTATCCTGAAAGCGATCTGCGAAAGGGACATGGTGCGAGTGCTGAAAGCTTCGTGTGCGCTGTTTTTCGCCGCTTAGTTCGTGTTGAAGCGAGGCAGCACAAAGGTGAGTTTGCTCGCTGCTGCCTCGCTTGCTCACTCCAATGTTTTCACAGCAAATTTCTGCGGTAATCCAGTGAGATGTGTTCATGTTTGCATGTGCGCGCATGACACCATGCTTGTTAATTTACTGAGTGAACGCATGTTTACAAGTTTATACGGCCGATAAAGCTATTATCCTTGCTTCTTATATAGCTATCTACTACAGTATAGACCACTTATAACGTAACCGCCTATAGTGCAGGACCGGATATAGTGTGGTCTTTTCAGACTCCCGTTAATTTTCCCATAGCACTCTATGTATACACGTATCGCTTATAGTGCAGTTGCGGGAAACGAAATACCGGATACAGTGCGGCTGCCTAGGAGTACGGAAGTCAGCGGAGACGGCGAACGCTCCCCTCAAACGGGCGCCCCAAGGAGTGCTCTAGGAAGAAAGAGAGACGAAGTGGAGGAGAAGGGCACGTGGTGTGAACGAACAGCCAGTGAGGCTGAAACCAGAATCTTGAATGCGAGTCGTGAAATATCACGGTGCACATAGTGAGCGAGGGCCACGAAACTGCCAAGGCCGGCCAACGCTCGCTTCACGATAATGGCGGTAAACGAAACTCTAGGGAGCGGGCGGCACCGGCACGGCACGGGGAAGGGCGCACGCAGAGACCATGCAACGTGAGGGAGGAGGGCGGCAGGGAATCGAATTTCGCCTCGGCAACTCCGCCGCTTCGGTGGCTCCCCTCGCCCTCCCTCGTACCTCCCTCACTTTCGACTGTCACCGTGCGCGCCCGCCGCCGCTACAGCCGGCCCGGCGCCAGCTCCCCGTAGTTTTGTTTTCTGCCGTTATCGGGAAGCGGGCGTTGGCCTGCCTGGGACAGCGCCGCTGCTTCCCTCGACGCCGTAGCCGCAGCATGCAAGGTCAACACGTGAATAGAAAGTAGAGGAAGCATAAAGTAGAAAGAAGGGTTCACTGCATTTTTGTACGCGTGGCTACGATAGCATGGCTGAGACGTCGGCACGTACACGCATGTTCCGGCGCAACGCAGCATCGGCGACCTTGCCATTTGAGAGAGGGTGAAATTACCGCCGTGTTTTTTTTTTTCTTTCTTTGTTTTGTTCGCGCGCGACATTGAGGGGTCTCTCCTAAGCTTTTACTTTATGGCGGTGCCGGCGCAATGCCGGTCGGAGGCGCCGCCGCGTGATTTGGTTCGAATTAACGAGATTCGACTGTAAATTGAATGCAAATGTTCTAGCTGCATTCCCCGACTGTCGCATACGCGTGGCGGCACGGTGCACATGTTTTGCATATGTGCGGGCCTTGAAAATTGTTGCTTTGGTTATAGTGCGGTACCGCTTATAGTGCGAATATTAGCGACTCCGACGACTTACGTTATGAGCGGTCTACACTGTAATTTGCTATTGCAATCGATGCTTCGTCTTTCGGGCGATACTGCCACATTTTTATCCAAATCCGCCATTAGCCCTTCGTGATAGGTCAAAATGGCTCACACCTCGCCCATATGGGCATAAAAACAGATCGTAATAGTTTTATGTTATAACGGCAATGGGGACACAGACGCCTGCCCGCTTCACCCGCTGCAGCGCGTGCCTCCGAAATATCTAGTTTGCTCGCAGCGATCTCAGCCTACTTCTGCCCACTAAACCATATTCTAGTACACTCTGAACACAGCCGCCCTAGCCGTTCTGACAGCACCGACAACAGCCGGCAGTGGTCGCGCGCGCGCCGGCCACTTGCCGGAAGCGCTGAAAGGTCCAGTGTTACAAGCACGAAAATTACGAGAAACCTAGCTGGAGGTGCTGTCACGCGTTGTCAGTAATGTGAATGTGTAGTGAGATGATTGCGGACCGTCACGTTTGTTTACGTGCAGTGCGGTGAAGGATGCTGGAGCCGTAGACGTTTAGGTTGGTAGTTAACATATATTAGGACTAAGCACTCTATAATAAACTATGCAAACAGAACGACGCACACATCACACAGTAACTAAAGTACATGTGACACATGCATGCCAAGTCCCTACGCTACAAGGTTCTTGCTCACGCTCACGTCCTCGTCGTCTTCAGTAGAAGGAGACCGTGACGGGACGACTTGGTCGCTGAGCAAGACGTAGTGGGTCGACTTGCCGAGATGCTGGGTTAGCGGTGGCGGCGGCTTGAACGTTGAGGAACGGCATGAGATCAGACGACCAGGAACAGTACTGGCCAGGAACATTCTCGCGGGCAGGTAGTCGCCGCACTGGTCACCGACATCCGTAGGAGCGCAACTGGTCAGGAGGTTGCCCAGCATTTCACCCTGGCTCTTCGAACGCCGTCTCCAACCCGCCTCTGCTGCGCTCATGCCCCCCCCCCCCCCCCCTTCTACCTCTTCTTCTTTTTTTTTCTTCCCCGCCGCGCCACCTTGTGCTCTCTCTTCTTTCCGCGACGCGCCGCACATGTAGTCAATGTCGTCGTCGTCGTTTCACCACAGAATGGCTGCGCACTTTTTCAGAGAGCGAATCGGCTCGCTGTTCGCGGCCACTGCCGAAGCCATTCTGGAGCAGCGTGGTGCAATTTCGGTCAATTTCCTGTGTTTGGCGCAGTTTGGCGCAGGAGTCCCACCCCTGCATGTATGTCTCCACAGATCACAAAAATTGGGATTCTATATTACCATTTGTTAGGTATGCTTACAATATTGCCAAGCACGAAGTCACAGGCTATGCACTTTTTCTTCTCTATGCTTGCCATCCTCAATGCTTTATTGACACCATCCTGCCCTGGTCCCCACATGATGACTCTTTGATAGGTCAGACTTTATGTCATGCTGAAGAAGAGCGCTGACCAGATCGCCTCTGGACTTTTTCCTCTCAAGAGCGTCCCAAGGCTCGTTATGAAGCCATACATATGCCTGTCACATTTGCTCTTGGGGACTTTGTTTGGCTTTGAACACCAGCACAGAAAAAAAGGGCTGTACAAGAAATTTCTCTTGAGATACACCAGCCTTTACATCATATTGACATGTTTGAGTGACCTGACATGTCATCGCAACGGTGACTTTGCACAAGCGGACGGTTACAAAAAAGCGCAAGTTGTGTACATCGCCCAACTGAAACTGTACCACTATCAGGTTATGCTCAGCGAGCTTCGTCTGCCTCTCGAGAAGTTCTTACGCTGCATGGCAGAGTCAAATGTAGAGACAGTAGAGGAGCTGCCTGTTGGAATTACATGACCATCTTGTCCCTTGCGCTATGCTAACCATTTATCATCTTGTAAATAACATACACTGCAATATGCAAGGCTATTTGTGTAATGCTACAATAACTATGCACAGATCAAACTGGATAGTGTTTTATGAATGAGCCAGGCAGCCTAGTAATAACATAAGGAATAAGTAGCAGAGCCACACTGTATAAAGAAACGTGCACATAAAATAAAACCTCGTCTTGTAAGTTTCTGATAATAAAATGTGAGAAAAAAACATACTAACGGGAAAACGTTCATCCAAAGTCACTAAAACTCAACTCTACTTGACATCTACATAATGCAAAGTCATTGCACAAATATCATATTTATCCGATTCTAATGTGCCCCCACTTTTTTAGGGTTCAAAATAAGAAAATAGAAGTGCACCTGAATGTAATGTGCCCTCAATTTATAAAAGAAAAATATAGCATACCCTAATATTTGGAGTGAGAAAAAAAACGAGGCTTGCAGAATTTACCTTTACAGATGAAAATTCATTTGCAGTGCTCACTTTCATCACTGTCAACAGACTACAGGGCCGGTATTTTGTAGCGATGACTTTAAAGTAATAATGCCTTTTCGCGCTTATCGCGCTTTGTCAGTGGTCAGATGGACGGTCCGCTCACGATATCAACGTTGATAACGCGAGCGGCCGTCGCTTTGACCACTGACAAAGCGCGATAAGCGCGATAAGGCATTTTTACTTTAAAGGCATCGCTACAAAATACTGGCCCATCATGTTGTTCTCTGTAACATACAAGATGGCAGCTCACGCATCAACTAGGCACTTATACAGGAGTCACAAGATGCACTTTCAATCATGCTTGAGCACAATCATGATAGAACTTCTCGACAGTGATTGGCTACCTTTCACAGCTTACTCAAGGAAGCCAATTGCAATCGAGAAATTTGACCCCAAAAGGGCTCGATGGCAATCGAAAGTGCACTGTGACACCCACGTTAGCCAGTTCATCCAGCGTTGAAGATTGAAGATTCAGCCTATTGCTTGGAGTGAGTGCGGTACTTATTATGCTACTCATTATGCCACGGGAAACAACGCCTTTAAGGGCCTTATTAATGCACCGTCTAGCCACCCATTCGAGAACGTCGGCGCCAGGAAATCGTGCAGAACAGGATTGTATAAACAAGATTGTACTGCACAGTCAAACACCACTATAACGAAGTGCTCGGGACCGCCAAAAACCTTCATCATATAGGTCATTTAATTGTAAAGGTCGCACACTGTACAGCTCACAGTAGAGCAGGCTAGAACAAAAGAAAACCTTTATTTAAATGAACTCAACAGATGCTTAGTGAAATGAGTCAGCAACTTTTTTTGCACACGCTTTGTCTGGAAGAATGTGTGACTGCAGCTAACCTCATTGCACTAAGGTTCACCCTGTGGCGAAACACAGGATCTGTGCAAGGTGCAGATCATCTAACGCCTCTATCGCCTCCCTTTGGTTCGCTTACAGAACTTTTATCACTGGTGCCCTTGTTTACATTTGCATCCTTTCGCCCCTGAATGGCCTTGAAGACGCCGCCTGGCATCAGTTACATCATCAAATTGACATCAACTGCTTCGTACTATTCATCAGCTGTCGCACCCGCCGACATGTTGCAACACGCTGCGTATGACTTGAGTGATTCCTGGAGCCATGCAGCAGAACTTCTGATGAAGGCATGCTCATCAAGTGCATCGCTAACTATGCCATTAGCTCTAGTGAGAGGCTGGCAACGCCTGCGGACGACAGTGGCGGTACGTGCGTTTCATTGTAAAACTACAAATCAGCCATCGGGGATGCCTTCGTTGTACCAGCAAACTCGGTGTAGTGGTCTTCGTTAGAGAGGCATGCACAATACATGGGGGCATAAACAATCCTTTGTTGTACAGGTAATTTTGCTGTAGACTGTATTAATGCATTCTTAGGGCACTTGATGCACTTTACAAGAGCTGTCTGTGTTTGTATATACAGTAAAACCTCGTTAATTCGGATTTCACGAGACCGAAAAAGATGTCCGAATTAACCCAATGTCAAATTATCAAAGGTATCAAGAAAACAATAAACAAATGCTTACTACATCAACACACTTTTATTTACTGAATGAATGGGCAAATTTTGTTTCTATTTTGCTCAAAAGCAGTACGGAAGCAACAATTCTCGTTAACTCGTGACTGATTGGCTCTTGCAGTGGCAATGGCTTCGCGACTTCCTTCGCAGCGTGACCGCAACGTGCGCCAGCTGACTTCTATCACCCGCCGAGCGTAATTATTCAATCACAGAGTGCGAGCGATTCGATCTTGAGTGGGCTGTTGCGAATTTTCAACCATACTTGTACGGACGCCCATTCTGTGTCAGCACTGATCACCACGCTCTCCGCTGGCTATCCTCGCTCAAAGACTCCACCGGACGACTCACTCACTGGGCTTTACGCCTGCAAGATTATACCTTTCCTGTGGTATATAAGACGGGGCACTTGCACAAGGATGCAGATTGTTTGTCCCGCTACCCCGTCGACAAACTGGCTGATGCGGACGCCATCACTTCCGTTTTCTCTGTGTCCCAGTTGCTTCAAATTGGCAACGAGTAACACCGCGATCCTTCGTTACAATTCCTCATCGACCGTCTGGAGTCAACGCCGGGTGAAGCCTCTCTCCGGATGTTTCTCCTCAAGGAGGCGATATTATACCGCCGCATTTTCGATCCCCACGGCCCTGACCTTCTGCTCGTCATTCCATCACACCTGCGTTCGACTGTCCTCCGCCAACTTCACAACGCTCCCTTGGCTGGGCACTTGGGCGTCTCGCGCACGTATGACCGTGTACGCCACCGCTTCTTTTGGCTGGGTCTCGCCTGCTCCGTGCGGCGGTACGTTGCCACTTGTGAGCCTTGTCAGTGCCGACAGTCGGAAGCAGACAGTAGGAAGCAACTCAGACAATATTTTGTTCAGTTATGATATTTTGTTTCAATTATAATATTTATATAATAATTTTACAATTTTTATAAATTATCATAATATTTTGTTTCCGTTGTCTCTTTTTCTTTCCATGCGCTTTTCGTTTTTTTAAGTAAAATCTTTTTTTTCCCTAGTGTCCAAATGTTTCTTTTTTTGCAGAAACGCATGTTTTTCTGTTCTGCATATATCCATTTGCTGTCATTACTACGGTGCACTATGACATAGTTATTTATAATGCAGTCATGACTGTTATGCTCTTGACTCACATATATATGTATATATTGTGACGTCACAGTAAGGGCGGACCTTTATTGAGCCCGAGAGACGACACGGCGAAGAAGGGCGGCATCCACTACCAGCCTGAACAGCTTTCGACAGTCCACGCTGATGATGATGCGCCCGCACGCGCGATGAAAATGAGGGGCACACGCATGATGATGATAATAAATAGATGATGAAGAAGTGCACAATAAATGCCCACATTAATTTCCCTCGTGCAAAAGCGGCCATCCTGGCCGCTGCCTAAAGGTACGAGGAACGCCGCGTGAACAGCTTCATACGAGAAACGTGGACCACTTCGGTAGAGCGGTAACGGCGGTCAGTTGAGGAAACAACAGGGGTCACTCGATAATTAACTGGAGAAGTCATTTCCAGGACCGTGTACGGGCCAATAAACTGACACTGAAACTTCTCGCACAACCCAGGAGTGCGAACTGGTGTCCAGAGCAGCACTTCATGGCCAGGCTGGTAGAATGATATGCGATGATATGCGTCATAATGATCCTTGCGGTCCCGCTGTCTGGCTGCGGTGTTGACGCAGGCATGTTGGCGACAATGTACGAGGCGGGAAACATATTCTTCGCAGGAAGATCAAGATAGACTGACAGGCGCAGAGAAGAAAGAAACATCGAGAAAGGAACTGGGTGAACGGCCATAAACAAGGTAGAATGGCGAGTAACCAGTTGTGCGTTGAACGGCGGTGTTATACGCTGCGGGTTCTTGGTGTCTCAAAGGAGACCAACCACCGCGGGTTCGAGCTTAGCGAGCCACAGGGCCGCGTCAGCCGTCGCCTCCAGCACCGCTCGCGCGCGAGCTCAGAGGCCGCAAGGGGCTACCGAGCGACGCACGCAAAAACACAGTAAAGCCCCAGTTGACGGAAACCGTTTACTGAAACCGTCGGCACCAGCACTGTACAAACGCCCGCACGGAGGGGAGCCAAAGGGGTCCCGCACCAGGGCGAAAATACAATAACAGGCGCCTATAGCACGTCGCGGCGAGAGCACAGGCTCAAGCTGGGACACGCCGCTAGGAAAAGTCCCGGCGGCTATGCTACTTGCTCTGGCGATAACCAATGGGTCAACTCGCGAGAGCACGGGCAATATCCTTCGGCTTAGGCTTTCGGCAAGTGCGGCTCGGCGAGGTACGACCTCGCGCGAGCACTAATGGCACCGCTCGTCGGCTTAGCGTCGGGAAAGGATCAGCACAAAGTACGTGCTCCCCGCACGGGCAAAGGCACCGTGTGCGAGCTCCAGTCCTCGTCACAAAGGTGTCGGCGGACGAGAGGAAAGCATGAACGTACCGTGCGCTGGTCCCAGAGAGAAAAAGTCCCCGCTTCCCCGCTAGCAGCCGACAACCGGCCGCGTAGTGACGTCAGCGCTCCGCCCTCACCGCCAACCGCCGCGTGCGCAGCGCCACCGCGGGAACCGGTTAGGCGGCGCGGGCGGAGGAGGAGGCCAGCGGGGAACGATGGCGAGGGATGGCAGAGCAGGCGAAGCCCGTGCAGTCATGCCGGCGCAACCCTCAATCCCCACATCCTCCTCTCCTTAAATGCCCCCCTACCAGCCTGGCGAAACAGCTAGTAGGGGCTTATGCATCAAAGACAATTGAGTCTTTCATGCACAAGCTAAATGCTAACCTCAGCCCAGCAAGTACTCTTAACACACTGCGTTCCGACATAAAAAAAAAAAAACACTTTCATGCACTACAATAATAATAATTATATACAAGGATCGTGGAAAAATAAAAAAAATTAGACTGCTACGCTCTATAATACAAAAAAAAAATGCCGCGGGAGGGGGGAGAAATATTAACAAAAATAGTCGGCCGCTGGCGCGGGACAGTGTCCAAGGTGCGAAGGGGAAACGGCGCGTAAAGTTCTGTGGGTAGGGGCGGTGGCCGAAGACGTAGGAGTCTCGAGGGCAGTCTTGATAGCAGGAACGGGCTCACCGTTGGTAGATCGGAGTTGTTGCTTTCGTGGTGGTGGCGGTCCCGAACTCCAGCCGGATGGGGCAGGATACTGCCGGGTCAGCTGGCCACGCCGCCGGAGCCAAGATGAAAAGGGGCAGCCACAAACGTGGCTGCAAGGCGTTTGCACAGCGGCGGCGACCGCAGAGAGCCGGGCTCTCGGTCTGTCGTCAGAGGGTCAGTGACCCCGTCCACCTTCAGTGTCCACGACGATCCGATGCTGCAGTTGGTGCGACTTCTGGTTGCTTCGAAGAGCAACAGGCACCACGCACGCACGCGCACACACACACGCACACACACACTCCTTGAGGTTTTCTCCATGGCTGCGCAACACTCCCAAACACCACAATGCTCCTCGCCGTCCACAACGCGCCGCGCCATAGAAGGCGCAAAGCGTCCTTCGCCCCCCTCACACCGACGAGTCAATCGGACCATTGTCCTCCCCGCGCCTGACGACCGCGCAAATCAACAACCCCCTTCTCGGCAAAGAGAAAAAAAAAAGGAAAAAGAAAAGAACAAGAAAACCAAAAATCTTCACCGTCTACGCACAAGAAAAAAAAAACACGTAATGAATTAAACTATAAGGCTTTACACGCGAAAATTAAACACACTTTCAAAAAAAAAAACATAAATACACTCAGCGTGCGTACTTAAAAAAATGGGGGAAAAAATGCACACTGTTAAAACACTACATAAACATACTTGCAATACGCTGGGCTGGGACTAGCTTCTTTTTGTGCACTGGCCGCAAAGAAGCTAGCCCACTGAGGCTACGCATTTTACTGAGGGCCTTCGGTTGCGGAAAGGTCCGTCGTCCGGCGCGAAATCACACAGGTGACCGCTTCCTCAGATTGTACCGGTGCGTGGTCCGAATGCGGTCCGTTGCCCCGGGTGTGCCCCGTTGCTTGCACGCAATGCCACTGGGCACTGGCGCGAGCTCGTCGGACCGTGACGCAAAGGCCTTCAGGTCGGCGATATGGGCACGGCTGAGTTTTCCCGAAGGGGGATCTTTCAGCAAGTACGCGAGCGGAGACCAAACTTTCTCTACTCGGTACGGACCAAGCCACTTAGCAGCGAGCGAGGCTGAGAACCCCTTGGTCGCATCGCTAAGAGCGTGGTTGCGCTTCAGGACGAGATCACCTACCTTAAATGAAAGATGGCGATGCTTCCGGTCGTATTGAGCCTTCTGCTGGGCCCTGGCCGACGCTAAACTCTGCCTTGCTCTACAGAGAGCCCGACAAAGCCTGTCCCGAAGTGCTGAAGCGTAAGCAGAACAGTCTGCCGGCGCCTCCTCGTCCCCGAGCTGGCATTGCATGACACTGGTCACCGGATTAGCCAACTCCCTTCCAAAATTGAGAAAGGCGGGAGAGAAACCAGTTGAGCGATTCTCGGAGGTTCGGACTGCGAACGCGAGCTCACTCAAGTGGTCTGCCCAATCCTTTTGACGTTCGGCAAAGGCCGCTAACATTGGTTTAAGAGTTCTATTGAGTCTCTGCACGCTGAGTCTCTCCGTCAAATTGGACTGGGGATGGTAGGGCGAAGTGGTGCAGTGATTAATTCCCAGGGAACGGCACGTAGCACCAAACACCCGAGCGGTGAAATAGGACGCGTTGTCCGTAATCAGTCTTTTCGGAAAGCCGAACCGACAAAACAATTCCTGTAGCATTTCCAGCACCGCTCGCGCTGTCACTTTACGAAGCGGAAACAGTTCCACCCATTTAGAAAAATGATCAACGACTACCATCAGGTGTGTGAACCCCTGCTTACTCCTGGGGAAAGGCCCCATAAGATCGCAGGTGGCCACTTGCCACGGACGCTCACTGTCGATTGGTTTCATCAGCCCGGGCGGCTTGCCACCCCTTGATTTCACCATTTGACAGACGTGGCAGGAACGGCAATAGCGAAAAATGTCACGCTTTATGCCAGGCCAGGTCACAGTTTGGCTTAGTTTCGCAAAAACTTTAGAGCCACTCAAATGACCGGCCAAGGATTCGTCATGAGAACATCGCAACAGTGCGCTTCTCGGACTTTTGGGGATAACCACCTTAAACGGGTCCACAGCGTCATCATCGATGGCTATGTATTTCAGCAGGAGCCCATCATGATCCAGCAAATATAAATCCGCGGGGGACTCAGCGACACACGCTGTTTCCGGCCCCCCTGCGCCCGCCGCACTACCGGCAGCGTCTCGGCGCTCCGTCTCCCTGAGACCGTCGCTCACTCCGCGACAAAACGGATCAATTTGCTGGGCCTTCAGTAGCTCTTGCCTGCTGAAAGCGATTCCAATTCTCCCAAGGGAGGTTGGTCTCGTCCCCACTCAGGACTGCAGCCATCGGCGTCATGGGTTCGCTTTCGTGAAGCTCCCCCGCACGCACGCTTTCCGGCGCGCTGCTTGCCTGCAGCGCGGAGAAACAGGTTTGCCCGCTTGCGGACTCGCCTCTCTCTCCGCTCATTTCGCCCCCTACGCTAGCTGGCGCTAAGGCACCGGCAGCGGCTGTTGCACCTGGAGAAAAGCTCTGGGTGGACAATGGGGCACGAGATAGCGCGTCAGCTACCACGTTAGTGCTCCCCTTTCGATACTGCACAGAAAAGTCATAATGCTGTATCAGGAGAGCCCAGCGCGCCAGCCGGCCCGCAGGCTCACGGAGCCGCATCAGCCAGCTTAGCGCACTGTGGTCCGTTTGCACTACGAATTTCGTACCATCAAGGTAGACATCGAATTTACGTAGTGCAAACACGATAGCGAGGCACTCCTTCTCCGTCACGGAATAATTCCTTTCAGCCGGTATCAAGGAGCGGCTGGCAAAGGCCAGCGGCTGCAACACGCCATCGTATTCCTGTAGGAGGACTGCTCCTAAACCCAGATCACTCGCGTCGGTCTGGACAACGAACGGTCTGGTCAGGTCGGGGAGTCTGAGCTGCGCTGTCTCCGCAATGGCGCTAGACAGTTGGCGAAAAGCCTGCTGCTGCTCAGGTCCCCATTGCCACTCAGCCGACTTACCCAAGAGCTTGCTCAAGGGCGCCTGCACTTGGGGAAAGGACGGGATGAACGACCGGTAAAAGTTGGCCATTCCCAAAAAGCGGCGAAGGCCACGTACGTACTTGGGCGCGGGGAAATCGAGGATTGCCCCGAAGTTTCTCCCGGTCCGGCTCAATGGAGCCTTCGCCCAGCGTAAACCCCAGTAACTGAACTCGGGTTTGCGCTAGTTGGGCTTTCGCAGGATTCAAAGTCATCCCGGCGGCCCGCACCCTCTCGAGCACATCGGCAACATGAGCCAAGTGTTCTTCGAAGGTTCGTGAGTAAATCACGATGTCGTCGAGGTAGCACATGCAGTATGACCACTTTGCTTCCCCGAGGACGCGGTCCATCAGTCTCTGAAAGGTCGCAGGACCGTTGCATAGACCAAAGGGCATACAAGTAAACTCAAACAACCCTCTGTGGGATGTGAACGCGGTCTTGGACCGGTCACGCGCATCCATCCGGACCTGTAGGTACCCTTTCGAGGCATCCAACGTAGTGAAGTACCTCGCACTGCCCAGGGTTCCTACAATGGAGCTAATTGTAGGAAGCGGATAGGCATCCTTACGAGTCACTCCGTTCAGACGGCGGTAGTCTACGCACAGGCGATGACTGCCATCTTTCTTAGGCACCAACACAATTGGAGACGCCCAGGCGCTGTACGAGCGGCGGATAATGTCGGCCGATAGCATCTCGTCCAGCAAACCATCAATCACCTGCCTCTTGGCAAGACTGACGGGCCTGGGGTTACACTTCAAAGGAAGCGCGTCACCAGTTTCGATCGCGTGGCTCGCCAAATCGGTACAGCCCGGTTGATCGGTGAAAAGGTCTGCGTTGTCGCGTAACAGTGCCGACAAACAAGCCTTCTGTGCATCATCCAAATGAGCCGCACAGGCGGACAGAGGATGTGGTGCCTCTTCGTGCCGTGTCGCTCTATCCCACTGGGGATTGTGAGTCGACAAGCGCATAGCGCAGGGGCTTGCCCCCGAATTCTGCGCGCGACACGGTTCGTGCCGTGCCTCTCGATCCCAAAGGGGACCATGAGCGGGCGAGCACGAAGCTCGGGGGCTTGCCCCCGAACTCGGCGCGCGACACGATTCCGACGCCCCATCTGCACAGGCAAGATCGGACGCCGGCGGGCTGATGAACGGCTTTAGCGACGTGAACTGACCGTCGCGATAGCCGCCACTCGCAATGCCCAGCCGAGAATCACAGGAACACTGAGCCCTGGGAGATGAACGAAACGCGTGCGTCTCATTCGCTCTCCCCACCTGACAGTCAGCCTTGCGGCGCCAGCCGAATGGGCCACGCCTTTCGCAAGATTGAATGTCGTTCGGCAGTCCCGCAAGCGCACTGCGTGCTTTTGCAAGTGGGACAAAACCTGTTCGCCGAACAACGAAGCGCTTGCGCCCGTGTCCAGCAGCGCCGAAAATTCGCGGCCGGCAATGGTCACCGGAATAAACGGCGCGTGCGCACCAGCAACACAACCTGCTCGGTACGCCGAGAGAACAAGCAAAGGTTCGCTCACTCGTGCCTTCACGAGCGACCTGCTATCCCGATTCCCGACCTCACAGGAGACCGGGGCGCGGTGCAATCCATTGCAATGTGCCCTCGTTGTTGGCAGCGAAAACAGCGTACTCCGCCGTGGTATCTTTCCCGAGGCGGAGCAGCCTCAGCTCCCTGCCGGGGTCGGCTCGCCGCTTGGCCAATGGGCCCATAACACGTTCACACCGAAGGCGTACCCGCCAAAGCGGGCAGGCGGGTGCCTGCAAAGCGTCGAAAACCTCCTCGCCGAGCGGCTATACCAGGCGGAAAACGCGGCGGCGAGCCCGATCGCTCTCGGACCGATTTTTTCCGCCCCGCCGGAATTCCCGCTTTGCCGCAGCCAATCAGAAAGCCAGACGACGGTGGCGCTGGTGTATCTCAGCGCGAGATCTGCGCTCGGGCGGACGAGCGGCGCCCCGAGATGGCGACACATGCCAATTGAACAACACACAATGCTTTGATCATGCACAATGCTATTGAACAAAGTTCAATTTTTGTTTATTCTTATTTGGTTGATAGAAGTGTTAGGGTACCCGAGCTATCTAGATATATTGTTTTTCATGCTTTTTTAGTTTCTTGGTTAGTTTGGTAGGACGTTAGTAGGTAGCGAATAGTTCAATTTGTTTAATTTTTTTTTTTTGGAAGCGGGTTGTGGCGCACGTGTTGCATGGTGAAAGCAGTGTAAAGCGGCAGTTTTAAACCGCGTTAGGGAAGCTAGCGGAGGTAGCCGGATAGCGAGTTTGCCGTACGGCTTACCGTGGGGCCTTGTTCAGGTATTTTATTGGGCTTTCTCGTTAGGTGGACGGGTGGACAATGGCGCGGCAGGCTAGGAAGGACAGGGGTGATGACGAGCTGGTGCAGTGCAAGGAGTGCAAACGTTGGTGTTATTTGGACGAGACGCACTTCGCCAGTTTAGCCGACGCTGAGGAGGCTAGCTTCGCGTGCAGGTCGTGTGAAGGATTTAAGGGAGCTGTGCGGCGGATGGAAGGGGAATGGGCAGCCAGTGTGGAAGAGCTCAAAGGGGAGCTGAAGGTGGAGCGAGAGCGGCGAATTGAGCTCGAAACTCGGATCGGCGAGTTGCTTCACAGGGAGGGGGCCGAGGCCGTCCTGGTAAAGCGAATAGCTGGCGACCTACAAGAAGAACGGAAAAAGCGGGCAGTGCTGGAAGAGCGGGTGGAGGCGCTAATGGTACAGGCGGCGCGTAATCCCGGGTCAGCTCAGGCGGGCGGCGAGGACAGCGCGGAGACTCAGGCAGAGGCATGCCATGAGAGCAGGGAGGGACGCCTAGGGGCCGTTGAACAGCAGGCGAGAGCCGGCGGCAACACGGCGGTTCCACAACTCTACAGCGAGGTAGTGCGGCAGGCTTCGGGTGGGAAGGGACGAACGGCAGGGAGCACATCGTCACGCGTCAGTGGCGCAGGGCGGGTGGAGAACCAGCTAGCGCGAACTGGAGGACGACAATCACAGGCGGGAGGCAAACGTGTAGAGCGAAGGGTCCTAGTGATGGGGGACTCCAACGTAGCTAGGGTTAAGGAGGGCGTCCTTACAACAGTGAAGGCAGACGGGCGGGTGAGGGTGGAGGCCCAGTCAGGGAAGCGCATGGTTGACGCAATGGCAAAAGCTCAGAAGGTGGTATCGGACAACCTCGAGCATGAACATCTGGTCGTTATCCATGCTGGTCTCAACGATGTGCTGAAGGGAAGGAGCCAGAACCTAAACAGACAGTTAGAGGTTGGGTTGCGTAAACTCAGAGAAACCTCTGCGAAAGTGCATGTGACCATATGCACAATCCCACATGTCCGGGGCCAGGCTAGCGCGATGGAATGGAGGGTGCTTGAGGCTAACCGGGTCATTAGGGGTCTGAGCAGACCACTTGGGTACGGTATAATGGAGGTGAACCGGGAAGTGTATGAGTCTGGCTCCCAGCCTTTTGCACAGGATGGCATTCACTACAGTGGTGCCACGGGCAGGAGCGTAGGTAGTAGGATAGGGAGCCAAGCTACGGCTTTTTTTGGGGGACCCAGAGCCCTAAGACCACCAGTGTAGACGAAGACGGACCCAGAGAGGCTCCAAGATTCAAGAAACGTAGAATCGGTAGAAGAAATAGACGTAAGCACCAGGGGCAAGGTCATTCTGACATAGGTTACATTAACATGCAAGGTGGCAGGAATAGGCTGAAGTGGGAGGAGATAGACGAGCAACTAAGGCAAGAAAAGCTGATGGTATACGGGTTTGCGGAGACACATCTTAGGGACATGGAGCAACCTCCCTGTAATCCTGACTATGCATGGGAATATTGCAATAGAACAGACGGCAGCAGAAAAGGGGGTGGAATTGGTGCATTCATTCATAAAAGTATGAACTGGCAAAGGGTCAAACAGGAATGCAAGGAGCATTTATGGCTAAAAGGGAAAGTTGCAGGAGAGCAGACACTCCTTGGCTTTGTATACCTGTGGACAGGAGCAAATGCCAAAGAGGAAAAGAAAAAAATGATGGAATGCATATCAAGTGACATTAATGAGCTAGGAGAAGGGTGCGAGATTATACTAGGAGATATGAACGCACACATAGAAGACATGGACGGGTACACAGACTCAACAGGCAACATGATGCTGGATATGTGTGAAATGCATGACTTAGTTGTATGCAACAGTACTGAGAAGTGTGAAGGGCACATAACATGGGAGGTAGGGAGCCTGCAGTCGACGATAGATTATGCACTAATGTCACATAGGATGCACGATAGGCTAAATGTAATGAGCATAGATTAATATGGCTCCAGAAGTCTAGGTAGTGATCACAAACGTATTAAGGTGAGTTTTAGAAGGGAAATGAAAGTAGGTAGGAGGCAAGATGAACAACCAGGTGGGATATTTTACTCGGAAAAGCAGCTTGAAATAGCAACCCAGCAAATTGAGGACGTAATTTCAGAGAATACAAAAACAGAATAGACATATGCAAATTTAACAGGACTATTTGAGCTAGAGCTTACTAAGGAACGAGTCAGGACAAAAGGGAACAGAAGACGTAAACCCAAGAGCTGGTGGGATGTGGAGGTTAAGAAGGCCATAGAGAAACGCCAGGTAGCATCCAGGGAACACAGATATTCAAAGCAGAGGGGTGAACCAGAAGCTGATGTAGGCAGAAAATGGAACAACTTCTTAAACTGTAGAAGGGAAGCATCCAATTTGATCAATGAGAAGATCAGAAGAAAGGGGAGCCAATGGTTGTCAGAAGTAAACAAAAAGGATAGAAAAGCAGCGAAGAAATTTTGGAAACATCTCAACTCCTTGAGTAATAAGACTAGCCTAGAGCAGAGGTTTATAGTTACAGCTCAAGGTGTTCGACTAGAGGGAGATGAGGCAATGGAACATATAAGAACAATGATGACAGAAAAATTTAAAGAACGAAACATAGCATGTGCTCAATCAGGTGAGGATGGACTAGTCAGTGCAGTGGCTCCACTGGCACAAAGCGAGTGGGAAAGGGCAGAGAAGAGGGTTCCTAGTAGCACGTCGACAGGTCCTGATGGCATCCCAATTATGTTGATAAAGACATTGGGCCCAAAATCTAAGAAAGCATTAAGAGAGGCAGTGAGCAAAATGATAATGGACGGTAAAGCCCCTGACGGGTGGAGACTGAGCAGGATGAGCATGATATATAAGGGAAAGGGGGACAAAGCCGACATAAACAACTACCGTCCCATAACAGTGACGTCAGTGGTTTACAGGGTGGTGATGCAGATTATAAAGGACAGACTGCAGGCATGGGTGGAGAGCGAGGAGGTGCTGGGGGAACTACAAAATGGGTTCCGAAAACAAAGAAGGTTAGAAGATAATCTGTTCTCATTGACACAGTGTATTGAAATAGCAGAAAAGGAACACAGGCCCCTATGGCTTGCCTTTCTGGATATCAAGGGAGCCTATGACAGTGTAATCCAAAAGGATTTGTGGGACATACTGGGCACTCTAGAGGTGGAAGATGGAGTAAGAAATCTTTTAAAAGATATCTATAAAAGTAACAGGGTGCTTATAAAATGGGAAAACAAGGTATCTGGGCCTATAGAGATACAGCAGGGGCTTAGGCAGGGGTGCCCTCTGTCACCTCTGTTGTTCATGCTGTATTTACAAGGATTAGAGAAAAAATTAGAGAGGAGCGGACTTGGCTTCAACCTTTCCTATTTGAAGCAGGGAGAATGGATTAAACAGTCATTACCAGGACTGATGTATGCAGATGACATTGTACTTATGGCTGACAGCAAGGAAGACTTGCAGAGATTAATGGACATCTGTGGTAAAGAGGGAGATAGCTTAAGTTTGAAGTTTAGTAAAGAAAAATCGGCAGTCATGACTTTTAATGATAATCAGGGCAGCGAGCATAGGATACAGGAGGTTACGCTGGAGGTGGTGGATAAGTACAAATATCTTGGAGTGTGGATAAACAATGGGGCTGAGTACCTAACGGAACATGAAAAATATGTGACGGCTAAAGGTAGCAGAAATGCAGCTGTGATGAAAAATAGGGCACTGTGGAATTACAATAGGTATGAAGTGGTGAGAGGGATTTGGAAAGGGGTGATGGTCCCTAGTTTGACTTTCGGCAATGCGGTCCTGTGCATGAGATCAGAGGTTCGAGCAAGGTTGGAAGTTAAGCAGCGAGGGGTAGGTAGACTGGCTCTGGGAGCACACGGAAATACACCAAATCAGGGAGTACAGGGTGACATGGGATGGACGTCATTCGAGGGCAGGGAAGCCAGCAGCAAGATAGAATTTGAGGAGCGATTGAGAGAGATGGCAGAAAAGCGGTGGGCAAGGAGAGTTTTCAGTTATTTCTACATGAGGAATGTTGATACAAAATGGAGGAAGCTGACCAGAAAACTGTCAATCAAATATTTGGACTGCAGGGGGGGGTGCAAACCAGGAAACAGCGGTTAAGAAAAAGGTTAAGGAAACAGAGAGGGGTCTGTGGAAAACAATGATGCAGACGAAATCAGCACTGGGCACATACCGAACTTTCAAGCAAGAAATTGCCAAAAAAAATATCTACGATAATTCTAGGGGAAGCTCTTTGTTGTTTGAAGCCAGGACGGGAGTATTGCGGACTAAGATGTACCGAGTCAAGTACCAAGGCATAGACACATTGTGCTGTGCGTGTGGAGAAGAAGAGGAAATGGCTGAACACCTCGTACTTTTCTGTAAGGGGCTTAACCCTACAGTGCAAGGCAACGGGGCTGATTTTTTCAAAGCATTCGGGTTTAGGGACAGTGAAGGCAAAATAGACTTTAAGCGGGTAGAAATAACCAAACAGAGGTTATCTGATTGGTGGATAAAATTAAGGCAGGGGTGAAATTTCACCCACCACAAAGTACAAATTATGTTAATAGTCATGGCTAGGTGGCGTATGCCACCGCCCGATTTAAAGGGTTCAGCCTCATCCATCCATCCATCCATCCATCCAAGCGCTTGATGCTCCGCCTCCTCGGCGGCGCGGGAGACCAGGCAAGCCGCCTGGTCTGAACAAGCCCGCGCGCTCGCCGACTCGCCGCGTTGAAAACCCGCTTGGCCGCTTAGACGCTCCGCGTTCGGTGTGAACGTGCCTTAAGGGTCGAGAGCGCGCGCGCTCAGCTCCCAAACACACCCGCTTGCAGCCGCAAAGGCAGCTTGGCCGGGTTGTTGCCGTTGAGGAAAGGGCTCAGGCCCTCTCCACGCGCAGCTCGGCTCAAGGGCCTCGCTGGCGGGCGGCGGTGGGCAATAGGCGCGCGGGGCGATAATGTCACCTTGAATGCGCTTTGCCTCGGCGGCTAATTCCTCCAGATTTCGGAAGCGGCCGCCGCGCAGGTACGCCGAAAAGGTTGGATGTGCCTGCCTGATCACCCGTTCGACGCGTTCCTCGTTCGAGGCATTGGGCTCGGCGACTAAGAAAAGGTCTTGCATCGCCCGTACGTACTCCTGAAGCGACTCATCAGGAGCCTGTGTACGTAGCCCAAGCTCTCGCCGCATCCTACTCTCGTAGTCAGCGGGTAGGAATTCACGCAGGAATGCCGCGCGGAACTCCTCGAGGGTTGTTGCACGGTGTCCGGAAAGCCTGTACCACCTAGCCGCCGAGTCAGTGAGTGCAACAGGGACGACGCGTCCGAGTACATCCTGATCGTTCAAACCTAGAGCTCTCTGGTAGCGTGCGAGGGAGTAACAGTAGTCCCTGGCACTGAGCAGGTCACCGTATCCGCTGTAGGTCGGGACTGCCAACCGTACAGCGGGGTGAGCGCATTTCGGAACAGCCGACAGCGTTTTAACTGCCCCAGAGAGTGCCTGGATCATTTCGGCGGCGTTATGCAACAGCGTCTGTGTGCCTGCTCCAAAGGGAGCCGTTGGCGCGTTAGCGGCGCGATCGAGCAAGGATGAACTGACGTCCAGCTCGATCAGTGGCTCGGTTTCCACAGGGATACCGGCCGGCGCGCCGCCGTCCCCAGAGCAAAAAGGGCTCCTAGCGGGGTGCGCCTGCTGTCGTTCACAGCTGCCACTTGAGGCAGCTATACGTGAATGGCTTAGGCCGCTTGCAGCCAGCGTTGACAAAACAGGCGCGTGCTCGATCGGTGTGCCACTGGGCGCCACCGAGTGTACTCCAAAGGGAAACGTATGAGCGGAATTCGTGGTCGCCGTGATTGAAGGTTCCCCACAGGGGGCCGCGGCATACCACTGGTTTTGGCTGTTCAATTGAGAAGCAGCCAGTGTCGATACAACAGGTGTGTGCTCGATCGGTGTGCCACTGGGCGCCACCGAGTGTACTCCAAAGGGAGACGTATGAGCAGAATTCGTGGTCGCCGTGATTGAAGGTTCCCCACAGGGGGCCGCGGCATACCACTGGTTTTGGCTGTTCAATTGAGAAGCAGCCAACGGGCAAAAGTCGGAGAGGGCTAAGGCCCCGTTTCCGCGGTGCGCTCCGTTTACTCCCGAAGGAGTCAATGATCGGGAGCGCTGCGACATCGCACTGCTTGGCATTCCAAAGGGAGCCGTGGCAGACGAATGTGCCCGTGTGCACTGTTCGGAGAGGGCTCTGGCCCCGTTTTCAAACAACGCTACTGCTCCAAAGGGAGCTGGTACGTAGCGCCTCACGTTGCCGTCCCCACAGGGGGTCGTTACAAGCGAGGGTGCAGGAGTGCGCTGCTCAAGGGGGGCCCTGGCCCCGTTCTCGAGCAACGCGGCGTCTGCTAACACTAACAAAGGACAAAGGTCACTACGCCTAGCAGACATAACGCGGCGAGTCCAATTCGCTAAGGCGTATTGACTTGGCTAAGCATAGACAAAGGCTTAATGAGCCTTTGAATCCGCGTTGGGCGCCAGTGTGGGTTCTTGGTGTCTCACAGGAGACCAACCACCGCGGGTTCGAGCTTAGCGAGCCACAGGGCCGCGTCAGCCGTCGCCTCCAGCACCGCTCGCGCGCGAGCTCAGAGGCCGCAAGGGGCTACCGAGCGACGCACGCAAAAACACAGTAAAGCCCCGAGTTGACGGAAACCGTTTACTGAAACCGTCGGCACCAGCACTGTACAAACGCCCGCACGGAGGGGAGCCAAAGGGGTCCCGCACCAGGGCGAAAATACAATAACAGGCGCCTATAGCACGTCGCGGCGAGAGCACAGGCTCAAGCTGGGACACGCCGCTAGGAAAAGTCCCGGCGGCTATGCTACTTGCTCTGGCGATAACCAATGGGTCAACTCGCGAGAGCACGGGCAATATCCTTCGGCTTAGGCTTTCGGCAAGTGCGGCTCGGCAAGGTACGACCTCGCGCAAGCACTAATGGCACCGCTCGTCGGCTTAGCGTCGGGAAAGGATCAGCACAAAGTACGCGCTCCCCGCACGGGCAAAGGCACTGTGCGCGAGCTCCAGTCCTCGTCACAAAGGTGTCGGCGGACGAGATGAAAGCATGAACGTACCGTGCGCTGGTCCCGGAGAGAAAAAGTCCCCGCTTCTCCGCTAGCAGCCGAGAACCGGCCACGTAGTGACGTCAGCGCTCCGCCCTCACCGCGAACCGCCGCGTGCGCAGCGCCACCGCGGGAACCGGTTAGGCGGCGCGGGCGGAGAAGGAGGCCAGCGGGGAACGATGGCGAGGGATGGCAGAGCAGGCGAAGCGCGCGCAATCATGCCGGCGCAACCCTCAATCCCCACAACGCAAAGGTGACGAATGGCAAAATTCTGTCCCAGTTTCTGTGGTCTGGTTGAATATAGGCGGCTATCATGTCAGAGAGCGTACGATGAAACCGCTCAGTCAGGTTGTTGGTCTGAGGATGATAACTTGATGTAGTCTTGTGAGTGGTGCCAGAGGCACTGAGCACTTCGCCTACCAGTTGGGAAAGGAATGTCTTTCCGCGGTCGCTCAGCAGGACACGAGGGGCGCCATGGCGCAGGATGATGGATTGAAGAATGAAGGCAGCGACTTCAGAAGCCGATGTTGAACTTACACAGGCTGTTTCGGCATAGCGCGTCAGGTGGTCGACGGCGGTCACTATCCATCGACTACTGGCGAGAGTCATGGGAAGTGGCCCATATAGATCGATGCCAACAACCTCAAATGGTTCCGCAGGACATGAGACTGGTAGTAGTTGTCCGGCAGGAGCTGATGTTGGACGTTTGCAACGCTGACAAATGGCGCAGGAAGCGACGTATCTCGCCACACTGGTAGACAGGCCAGGCCAGTAGAAGCGACTTCTTATGTGGTCGTAAGTTTTCTGGATGCCAAGGCGGCTAGCAGTCAAATCGTCATGAAAGGCCTGAAGGACACGCACACGAAGGCAACGAGGTAGCACGGGCAACCAGGGTCATCCATCAGGATGGTGGATACGGCAGTACAGCACGGAGTTTTCAAGCTTAAATTGTGTCATCTGTCGACAAAGCCGGGCGTTAGGCGGGCGCGAAGCTCCACGAAGGTGGTCTATAATACGGCGACAGTACGACTCAGCGAGTTGTTGAGACGAAAATGATTCATGGTCGTGCGAAGTGAGATGATCAAGAGTGGCAAAGGACAAAACCGCCGTAGAAGAGACGTCAGTGAGTGCGTCGCTGGAGGCGGTGGCAGAACCATTGATGAGTGCGGCTGTAGGAAGCGGGCAGCGAGAAAGAGCGTCTGCGTCTTGGTGCTTCTTACCAGACTTGTAGATGATTTCAAAGTCATATTCTTGGAGACGAAGAATCCAGCGGCCAAGACGCCCTGACAAGTTCTTGAGTGTGGAAAGCCAGCATAAGGCGTGGTGATCCGTCACGATGGTAAAATGGCGACCGTGGAGATAAGGGCGAAATTTCTGGACGGACCAAACGACAGCGAGGCACTCCTGCTCGGTGATGGTATAGTTCTTCTCGGTAGGTGTGAGCACGCGGCTGGCATACGCAACGACTCTCTCACGTGAAGAGTTGTCTCACTGGAGGAGCACAGCACCGATGCCATGGCCGCTAGCATCCGTGTGCAAGAGTGTGGGAGCAGTCTCATCAAAATGACACGAGACAGGTTCAGATGTGAGGGTGCCCTTTAGCTGGTCAAAGGCAGATTCACATTCAGGTGACCACACGAAGGGAGCACCAGAACGAAGTAAGTGGTGTAAAGGTGCAGCTATAGAGGCGAAATCGCGAATAAATCGGCGAAAATGGGAAGCGATGCCGAGGAAACTGCGTAGGTCCTTTATCTTTTCTGGACCAGGAAAGTGAAGCACCGCCGAAATCTTGTCAGGATCAGGTCGAATACCATCCTTGCTTACAATATAACCTAAGACTTTGATCCTCTTGCTTGCAAAATGACACTTTTTGGTGTTGAGCTGAAGACCAGCGTAGGCTATGCACGTGAGAATCTCGTCGAGACGTTGCAGGTGCTGTGCAAATGTCAACAAGAAAATAACGATATCATCCAGATAGCACAAGCAGGTCTTCCACTTCAGGCCACGCAGAACGGTGTCGATCATGCGCTCAACAGTTGCGGGAGCATTGCAGAGGCCGAAGGGCATGACGTTGAACTCCTAAAGACCATCTGGGGTTGAAAACGCTGTTTTTTCTTTGTCGGCTTCGTGCATCGTAATTTGCCAGTAACCTGAACGCAGATCAAGACTGGAGAAGTACTCGGCACCTTGCAGGGAATCGAGGGCATCGTCAATGCGAGGCATCCTTGCGCGTGATCTTGTTGAGTGCTCGGTAATCTACACAGAAACGCACGGAGCCATCGTTTTTTTCGGACCAAAACAATGGGAGACGACCAAGGGCTAGCAGAGGGGCGAATTATCTCACGTTGCAGCATGTCGGCGACGTTTTGCTCAATAATTTGGCGCTCAGCTAGAGACACGCGATACGGCCGGCGACGCACGATGGATCTGCCGTCTGTCTGAATCCGATGCACTGTGACGGTCGTCTGTCCCAATGTCGAAGAATGGGCGTCAAATGAATATTCATGCTTCTTCAACAAGGCAAGGAGCTGTTGCGTCTGCGAAGGGGTCAAGTCCGAGCTGATTACAGCAGCAAGAGCGGAGGTAGAGGCAGAATGTCCAGCAGGAGGGATTTCAGAGGGAGCAAGCCTTGAGGGGAACGACAGAGAGAGGCTCTGAATCAGCAACGCAAGCCAAAGTGGTGCCTTTAGGAAGTAGAATTTTCTCAGGTGTTGTGTTCCTTGCTTCGAGAAGCGCAGAACCATTATCAAACCTAACTAAGCCTGAAACAATGGCTATCCCTTTTGTGAGCCAACGCGCACAAGGTAACATTAACACATCGCCATGGTTGATGGCGTCGGACGTGATGGTCAGAATTTGCTGACAGCCTGGAGGTAACTCGGTATTTTTTGCAGCGAGTAGAAGAAGTGGCTAATACGGTTCATCGTTGAGCGAATAGTCGGTGTCGGTCATATGTACGACGCCTTGCCCAACACATATAGCAGCAGAAGCAGAGGCAAGGAAATCCCATCCTAAAATGAGCTGGTGGGAGCAGGGCGACAGCACAGCAAATTGTATGTAGTGCACGATACCATCGATGGATACACGCACTGTACAAAATGCGGAAGGGCGGATTGTTTTCCCTTGAGCTGCAACAAGTGCGGGTCCATCATAAGGTGTCGTAACTTTCCTGAGACGCCTACACAAATCGGAATGCATAACAGATAAAGTCGCACCGGTGTCCACCAAAGTTTCAACGTGCACACCTTCAACAAACACGGACATCATATTACAAGGGCGCGCTGGAGGAATTGTAGTCCTGTCGGTGAATGCAGTTTTTCCTCCGAAAACTGCGTTACTTAGTTTTACGGGCGGCGGTCAGAGGTGAATGAGGCAGGCCGAAGCGGTGACGAGGAGCGGCGGAAGGGCGAAGGTGATCGGCGCATGGTGGTACGGTAACCATTCGGCGTCTTGGTCGTTGCGGGCGGAGATGGGGAACGGCGCGAAGGGGAAGCGTAACGACGGCTTTGGCAAGAGGCCCCACCAGAATACGCATCGCGTTCACACAGGTCGTACCCGCGACGCTCATCTTGTTGGCGCTTGCGGCAAAAACGCGATATATGGCCGCGATAACCACAGTAATAACAGGTAGGACGCGACGGTCGCCAAGGCAGGTAGTAAGGGGCGCTCGGTGAGCTGTGAGATAGTGCGGTCAGATGGGGCGATGACGGCTCAATTGGTATTGAGGGGACATTGGCCGGAGGAGCGACACAAACCTGCGTGTATGTGGGTAGAGGCACCGTTGGACGTACACTAGTTGGAGGCGCGGCAGCAACCTGCGCATATGTTGGTACGGTATGAGGGGCCGGAGGGTCCACATGCGCAGAGCAGGTCATTGACGCAAGTTCCTCTCTGATGACGTCGTGCAATGCTGCACCAGAAGGCTGAGCAGGAATCATCAACGGAGATGACAAGCCAAGTGATGATCGCCCGGATCATAATGCGCAAGTCGGGGTCTGCCGCAGAACGGTGTTCGCTGTAGTCCGGCTGCAAGCGTACGGACTCGAGCTCGTCGAGGCGCTGGCACTTCAAGACGATGTCAGCGACGGTAGCTGGGTTCTTGACGGCGAGCGCGTTGAAGGCCACAGTCCCAATACCTTTAAGAATGTGGCGTATCCTGTCTGACTCGGCCATGGCAACATTGACACGGCGACAGAGTGCAAGCACATCCTCGATGTACGATGTGTAGGACTCGCTGGAGTGTTGTTTGCGAGCATTCAGAGTTTTCTTTGCAAGGCCGGAGCGAACTGCCGGCGTGCCGAAGACTTGCCGTAGCTGCTGCTTGAAGTTCGTCCAATCGGTGAAATCAACCTCATGGTTGAAAAACCAGGTCTTCGCCACACCGGTCAGGTAGAACGAGACATGGCGGAGACATCCCACTGATTAGCAGTGCTTACGCGCTCGTAATCATTCAGCCAGTCAGCATCTTCACCATGAAGACCAGCGAACAGATGGGGATCATGCTGGTGGCCGCTGATGATCACAGAAGGTGCGGCTTGTGGAGGCGGGATGGTTAGGGTAGAAGCGCCAGGCTGCTCGTCCTGCGACATGCTCACGGACAGTGGGCACAAGCGGCGACCCGAACGAAGCTCCAGGGAGTAGGCCAGGGGCGTAGAGGACGGGGAACCAAGAAGCGCCTCCACCACTTGTGACGTCACGGTAAGGGCGGACCTTTATTGAGCCCGAGCGACGACACGGCGAAGAAGGGCGGCATCCACAACCAGCCTGAACAGCCTTCGACAGTTCACACTGATGATGATGCGCCCGCACGCGCGATGAAGATGAGGGGCACACGCATGATGATGATAATGTACAGATGATGAAGAAGTGCACAATAAATGCCCACAATATCTAGTACAGTGTTTTGATAACGTGCCAAGTTGATGTTGCCATGCAAGGTCTTTTGGGCCCCGTCAAGCTACGTAGCTTTTAGCCCAAAATGACCATCCAGTTTCTGTTTCTTTTACTGGAAAATAAAGATTTATTTGAAAAAAAAATGAAGAAGCCCTCCACACTCCCAGCTAGATGTCTCCAGCCAATCGACATCATTTTAGTGCACAGTGCTCTGTGCCAATTACTCACTGACCGTGGCTGTAGCTTTCTCTCATCAGTCGTAGAGGACATCCTCCGCTCCTGCTCGACAAAGCACAAGTTCAGCACATCCTACCAATCACAGACCAGCGGTCTCATGGAGCGCCTCAACCGGACAATTACCAACACGCTTTCGAAGTACGTTGCGGCCGACTACAACGACTGAGATCTTCATTTACTTTATGTGACGTTTTCGTATAATTCATCGCGTCACGACACCACCGGCTATTCACCATTCTATCTCGTATATGGCTGAGAACCCGCGTTGCCCTTGGACACTTTGCTGCCCTCGCCCTCACGTTCAGCCACAGAATACGCCCGCGACGCAATCGCACACGCCGACCACGCGCGCCAGCTCGCCCGCACCCGTCTCGAGGCCTCACAGGAGCATCAGAGACGCGTCTATGATTGCCACCATCGCAACGTGCACTTTTCTCCAGGATCTCTGGTGCTTCTCCGGTCACCCATCCGCCGTGTGGGCCTTTGCGAAAAGCTGCTGTCGCGCCACACTGGCCCATACTGTGTGGTGCGACAAGTGACCAATGTCACGTATGAAATCATCCCCGCCGACCTCTCAGCGTCATCGTCAGCTGCAAGTGACATCATTCACGTGGCGAGACTAAAGCTAGAGTGTACTAGATTGGGGGAATGGGTCCAGAGGACGCCTTGGCAAGCGCCAAGGGTGAAGCAAAAAACGTGGAAATTGTGGCAGCGCTGCCGTCACCTTATTCTGAATCTCTGGCCAATAAACGTTGGCTCTGGTTGTTTCGGCAGTGCTCATTGGCTGAGGTGAGCTCACGGGCTGAGTAGCTGCCATCTGCTCGAGGCACCATCGTTGTTGCGTCGTTTGCATTCTTTCCACCGCTGTTTTTCCACTTTATTTACAAAAGATTGGTGGTGAATAACACCAGTGTTGCCATCACCGAGTATCCACCTGTAAAAGCTCCCAGCAGCTGCGGTAGGGTCCCCGACGTGACAAGCGTCCGGCCGGCGCACGGAGCTGCTCATTCGGGAGAAAGTGACGGTGGCGCCACCAATGTTTCAATAAAAAAGCCTCAGCGGGGAGCCTTCGTTGGACCCACTCGCCCAATCTAGTACACTCTACTAAAGCCATACCACACACCTTTCCCCGCGGATGTGTAGCTTAAGCACCGGGACGGTGCTTCTACTGCCAGGGGCGATGATACAAACAGCCGCCACGTGTTTAAATAGCCTTGGGCATTAGTTACATGCAACATTATTACTGTCATGGAGTCTATATTGCAATAAACTGGGGGTGTTTTTTCATGTCACTCTCGAAAGTACAGTTTTCTCGAGGTTTAAAGCCATATGTCAGTGTTCACACCAGCGTCAGATTTCTGAATCTGTTCTCAGTAGGTTGCTATGGTCATCTTTATTATTAATAGCGTTAAATATTATGCAGTCATCAGCAAATAATTTTACCGAGACCGACTCTGAAATTACATTCGCTAAATCATTTATATATACCAAGAAATAAAAAAAAAACCGCAGTGGACCCAAAACACTGCCCTGTGGTACGCCAGAGGTGACCGGCAGGGACTCAGATGTGGCATCGTTCAAATATACAGGAGTTGACCTATATTCATGTTCAACTTATTTTCTAATAAATGTAACGCTCGTGAAAGAGAAGGAAGAAACGCACATGAGAGATCAAGAGAAGAGAAGAGGTAGAAGTGGCGGCCAGATGAATTATGTTTGATTAAACGGAAAGTTACATTTTGGCACAGTTGCAGTTTTGAACCATATGGGTGTCATTCACCATCGCCCGACATGAAAATGGTCGTCTACTGATGAGGAACTACAAGGAAGATGGAGACAATGCCGTCGAGTTCCCTGAAAAGGTCAGCACACTGGACTTCTTGGCCTTCTTAGCCGATAGAGCCAATCCTTCACTTGAGAATCTCGAATCCATTGGCTCAGTCAGAGTGCATATGCGTGTGACTGCCTTCCAACGCTGGAATGATAGTTCGGGTAGACCAACCGTAGTTAAAAGCGAAACTCAAGCTGCCGACCATCTCATACAACACCTTTTGAAAAATCAGGAACAGCAAGCGCAGCAAGAGCTTCTGACCATATTATCATCAACACTCCTATCAACAAAGCAGGCGGTGAAAGCACTTATCAAGCCAGAACCTTTTGATGGTACATCATTAAGCCCATCAACGTGGCTTCACATTTATGAATATGCATGTTCGCAGAACAATTGGACCACGGACTGTGACCACATCTACAGTTAAACCTGCTTATAACGAAGTTTTTTATGCCCTGCCGTTACTCCATAGAAGCACATGTATTTGAGACCTCTACGTAGTGGCAGCTGGAGACCCCCTCAAAATAACGAATTTTCCCTGCCAACAACCTAGAGATTTCGCCCCAAATTTTGTCATTTTTGCGCCAGCAGCATCCGGAAGCACCTCCTCCGCCGCAACGGAAATGCGAAGGGGCGGCATCGCACATGGCGCGCTCGAATTCACGGCAGCTGCGAGGCGAGAGCGAGCGCATGTGTGCATGCGTGCGAGCGTGCGCGAGGCGGGCCTGCATCCCTCGACCCGGCGATCTTGCTGCCACAGGCGTGACCTTTCCCCCCCACTTTTTTTTTCCGATAAAACTGATCGAAAAATTGCCTGCGGGGAAGAATCGAGTACAGCCCTAAATTTGCACTACCATATCGCCATCGGCATTTCAATATGGACACCTCCTACGCACTTCGAGCCTAGCAGCTCCTGTAGCTTCGACCATGTGCTGTAGTACGTGTGCTTAGGCATTAGTCTACCAATTTAGTTAAACAGCAAATGTTTACAAGTTTATACGGCCGATAAAACTACTATCCTTACTTCATATAGCTGTCTGATAATATGCTGTCGCAATCGATGCTTCGCCTTTCGGGCAAAACTAGGACTTTTTTGTTCATCGCAACTTTAGTGTATTGGGAGTAAATCTTGAGCGATAGTTGTATTTCAGTATGAAAGCACGGGGTGTGCAGTACTGTAAAGTATTTTTTTTCCTCTCTTTTGGTCCCGGAAAATGGGTGCACGTTAGAATCGAGTAAATACGGTAAGCGTTTCCTTTTCTAATTTTCGTGCCGAATCTGCATATAACTAAATCCTCTTTATAGCGAAGCTTTTCGGGAATTTTCAATTTCGTTATATCCAGGTTTAACTGTATAATATGCACCATTTCCTTTTAGGAAATGCGAAGAAGTGGTTCGAATTGCGCGTACCCATCGACACAGATGTACTGTCACCTTCTACTTGGGAGGCGGAGAGTTGCGTACATGCGCTACTCTCGATGAAGGAGAGACAACTGGCAGCACAGAAAATAAGGATTTAATAGGTACACGGACGGTAAAAGCACAAAGCACACCAAACTAGAACCATAATTTATCAAAAGTGTTCACTCGAACTTAAACACAAAGCTTAGGCTAAATACAACACTACCGGCAAATATTCTGTTTCGGTTTCGGAGCCTAACTCCGCCTTAAAGTCTCTCAGTCAGAACTAGCACTGACTCTTCAAAGTCTGGCCACCCTGGCCCCGGCCTAACTGCGTCGCAAAGCAGAAACGTGGGCTCTTACGGACCGTCGACTTCAAGTTCTTGTTGAATCCACGCCGGGCTCGTCTGAAGCGTTGAGGGTGCCATAGGTGCTGACGCCTCGCGGTTCCGTCGACCTGGCCGAGTACGGGGCTGGAGCTCCGGTAGCCGCCGCTGACGTGTCACTTGCCTACTGAAGTGTTCTTCGCCCTCCGACGATCTGCGTGGCGGCCCGGTAGCACGGTGATTATCGGTTGAACGGGCTTGGCCAAGGAAGAAGGATTCTCGAGAAGAAGACCGGAACCACCGTGAGCAGCAGTGGCCGGTCCCAGGAGCTTCATCCGGACGTCTCCGAGGACTACAGCTACACCTGGGCCTTGCCAGCTTCACGAGCTTCGTGGCCGGGTCCTCCGCTCTCCCGTCGTCAGAACATGGCTGACGAGGCGACCTTCCAGCTCAAGAGCCACGTCGATAATCCCACTTCGATGCTTCTCCCTCGCGGATTACACCTCGGCTCGCGTGCCTCGAGCGCTCACGCCGTTCGGAACGCTCCGCGAACTTCGTCGTCGTCTTTTTTGTGTACCGCCGGCAACCTCTTACATGTGACATGTACGATAGGTTGAATGGCGAGCTAGCTTTCTGCGAGACTTCGCTTTGAATCCAATAGAATGCCGGGGAAAGGCCATTGCATACAAGCAGCGAGAAGGATCGGTTATCGACTACTTTTACGACAAACGTTTGCTTCTGCAACGCGCCGACCCCGACCTGCGGGAATCTTCGATCGTTCCACTGATTATTCTAGGCATGACAAAAGATTGTCAGCGTCTAATCATGATGAGACAACCTGCCACATTGGATGAACTCTTAGTCACTGAAAGACGTTCCCGACGACCTCTTACTAACCAATGACCAAGAGAGCAACATCAGTAGCGGAAGCTCAACCATCGGATTCCTGGAAGACCAGGCGTCCTATGGCCAAAGCACTATAGCGAATTATGCTGAAATTGACTCAACCAATGAGAGGACTCCATACCCGAAACAAGCAAAAGAACTGGTAAGCCCAGATTTTTCCTTCCCTTTGGAGACACAAAAAGAAAGTGTCTACTTGGCGAAGTCTGCGGCAGGCCTACTGTACACACAGATGAGCGTCAATAGAAACATGATTAAAGTATTGACACTGGAGCATAAGTTAGCATAGTTAATTCGCTACTGGTTCCGCAAGATCAAATATTCAGTGGAAAGGTTGTCAAAGAACACAGTTACGAAGGAAGTTCTCGAGTGCTAGACAAGTGGGTACGCGTGTGTGTGGAGTTTAAAACAAGCAAAACAATTGTAGAAGCCCGGCTTCTTCATGACGCCACATTTAATTTTATACTGGCACGCCCTGACATGAAGAAATTAACGATAAACATCTCATGGCGCAATGAAGTCGTCGTTGACATTCCGGTTGAGACATCCCAGTGTGTGCAGATTCTGAAACACGTCTCAAATTGGTCAGAGAGAGTTCGCATGTACCGACACAGTGCCCGAAGCTGATATGCATCGGGGTTTACCCTCCTGCAGCAAAAGTAAGTGAAGTTCCATTCAAGCTCAGCGACATGGCACCTGTCAAAAGAAAGCCCTATGGGATGTCCTATGAAAAAAAGAAATCGCTAGAAGAAGAGTTACAAGGCTTGCTAGATGCTGAAATTATTCGGCCATCAACATCTAACTTTGCATCTCCGATTACACTTGTGCCCAAAGATGATGGCACTTTCAGGATGTGCACTGATTACAGACTTGTAAACCGTCAGACTGATTTATTCCCACACCCGATGCCAAGGATCGACAATATTATTGATGAGACAGGCGGATGTACATGGTTTTGCCGCATCGACCTTTGTAAAGGATATTGGCAGATTCCACTGCAAGAAGACTATAAACCATTCACGGCAATTGTTACTCCTTTCAACATTTTTGAATACAACCGACTGCCTTTCGGTGGGAAAAATTCTGGTGCATGGTTTCAGAAGATCATGAACAGCGTGCTTAGCCAAATTACCGGAATTTTCTGCAACGTGCATGTGGATGACATCATCATTTATTCGAAGACTCGTGATGGCCACTCCTCGCATCTATCCCGGCTACTAGAAGCACTTAGCAAAGCTGGGCTAAAGAATAACTTGAAGAAGAGTGAATTCTTTAAGAACACTGTTGTCTTCGTAGGGAGAATATTTGAAGGATCTCCCAGCTGACAACCGCATCTCCCAGCTGACAAAACCACACGATTTGCATTCTCTTGGAGTGTTCCTGGATCTCGCTGGAAGTGTTAGGGCTTTTATAAAAGACTACACCCTAATGACCAAATGCCTAACGTTGCTGACACAAAAAGATACTCCATTTGTGTGGACTAATGAATGCGAACAGAAGTATCAGCAGCTTGTAAAAATTATATCATCTGACCCCGTGCTGACCATACCAGATTTCTCGAAGCCGTTCAAGCTAAACATCGACGCTGCCCATTATGGTACTGGCGCTGTACTATACCAGCGGTGTTGTATAAGGCATCGCTGCCGACTGCAGCGCCATTAGATGGTGCGTGCTGGGGAGCCGGCCTGGAGAGGAAGAGGAAGATAGAATAAACAGTCAGGAACTGAGTAATGTCTGTAATGTCTCCTTCCAGTATCCTGCACGATACAACATATTTGGCGACGAGGATTTAACAGCCCATGTGCTTGCCCCTCATCTGTGCCTTCGATTGCTGCCTATCATCCTATACGATGAGTATTTCGGGACTACAACCGCCACCCCCTTTCCTGTCCTCACCTGGACACCCGGTCATTCCATGGGAGCAATGGATCCAAGCGTTCAAGAACTACATGGTGGCGTCGGGCGCCTCCGACCTACCTGCCATGCGTCGGAAGGCGATTCTGCTCAACTGCTTGGGCTTGGAAGGACAACGTATCTTCCAGACTCTGACGTCGGAGGACGACCCGCGCCTTTTGGCTTCGAGCGCCGCTGGAGAGACGTTGACGGCTCCTGGCCCCGATGAGTTCGACCGCGCCATTGTGATCTTTGAAGACCACTACAAGAGCTCTGTCAACGTCACTGCAGCGCGTCACTGTTTCCGTCGACGTGCACAAGCCCCAGGTGAGACGGCCGTCGATTACGTCACTGTGCTACGAGGTCTCGTTGGAGCATGCAATTTCGGTGACTTGGCGGACGATATGATACGCGACCAGCTCATAGAAAAAACTACCAGTGAATATTTGCGCGAACGTCTTCTACTGGAAGAGTCTCTTACGCTTTCTCGGGCTCTTACCATTGCGAGACAGCATGATCAAGCGACAAGAGAAGCAAAAGAACTTGCACGACACGAAGCACATGTGCATCACGTTAATGACGAAAACACTTCAGAGATCAAAGAGAAGCACTGTGGCACGTGCACATGCTATAAGAAGCAAACTGAAAGTCGTCGAGCCTTGCAAGAGCAAGAGTGTTATTGTTGTGGTTCTTTAGACCATCTTGCGAATAGCCCTCTCTGCAAAGCTAGGACACATAAGTGTCGTAAATGTGGTAAGATTGGCCATCTGGAAAAGGTCTGCAAGTCTCTCCGAAAGTCTGAGAAAAAAGTTCAGCATGTCGCGGAAGACGACAAAGATACAGCTGACCCAGACGATCACTTAAGTGTTTGTCACATCTGGAGCCGTAAGAAGGGAATTTATGCCGTGTTGGAAATTGAAGGAGTTTCCGTATCGTTCCTGATTGACACCGGATCATCGGTTTCAATCCTAGCCGAAGAACTTTACCAACGTCATTTTGCTACTGCATTTCCTCTGACATCAACATCCGTCCAGCTCCTCGATTATTCTAAGTCAGCAATTCCAATAAAAGGATGTTTCATTGCTCCAGCCACATTTCACGGCCGATGCACTTCTGTTCTTCTGTACGTTGTGCCTGGAGGAACAACCATACTTGGTTTAGATGGTATCGCAGCTCTGGATATGAAGATTCAAGGATCGCCGCTCAGGTGTCTGCTAATGACACAAGAAACTCCTGTGCTACCTCCTGAATTACGTTCCGAGTTCGAGCACTTGTTTGAAAAACAGCTAGGAACTGTCAAGGGTTTCACTCACAAGGTCAGAGTTCGAGCGTCTGTTCAACCAGTGGCCAGCAAGCTGAGACGACTACCACTCGTCATTCGTGAGCAAGTCTCGGCAGAAGTACAAAAATTAGAAGCTCAGGACATCATTGAGCGCGTCGACTCTTCAGAGTGGGTCTCACCAATTGTTGTAGCCAGAAAAAAGGATGGCTCGATTCGCATGTGCGTAGATCTACGAGAGCCAAACAAAGCTATAGTGGTGGACAGTTTTCCTCTGCCACAAACTGAGGAACTTTTGAACAGCTTGGCTGGAGCACAGCGATTCTCCAAGCTAGATTTAGCTTCGGCATATCACCAGTTGCCACTAAGTCCAGAAAGTCGTGATCTTACGACGTTTATAACACACGACGGCCTATTCCGCTTCAAGAGGGTTTGTTTCGGACTGGCATCGGCACCGTCAGCGTTTCAGAAGATGATGCATATGATCCTCAAAGGATGCAAATGCGTGTTATTTTACATTGACGACATAATCGTGTACGGACGCTCCCGAGAGGATCACTTGGTCAATTTGCGCGCGGTTTTGAAACGGCTCTCTGATGCTGGTCTCAGGCTCAATCATAAATGCGTTTTTGACGTCGCAGAGTTGACTTTCCTTGGCCATGTTGTCAGCGCCAAAGGGTTATTCCCACTGACGTCATCTATCGAGGCGATAACCAAGGCACCATCACCTACAAATATCAATGAACTTCGTTCGCTGCTGGGACTTGCAGGCTTCTACTCCAAGTTCATCCCGCATTTTTCTGATGTTGTGGAGCCAATGCGTGCTTTGCTTCGAGGAGATGCGCCTTTCGCTTGGACTGCTGCAGCACAAAGCGGCTTGGAGCAGCTGAAAACTCTGATAACGTCTTGCGAAGTTCTTCACCTTTTTGATCCTCAGTTACCTGTGTACGTTACAACTGATGCCTCAGGATATGGATTAGGTGCTGTACTGCAGCAGGATAACGGAACATCACTGCAAACTGTCGCGTTCGCCTCTCGTACTCTGCAACCACATGAACGGCAGTACTCGGTCGGTGAACGCGAGGCCCTTGCCTGCGTCTGGGCCTGCGAGCACTGGCACGTTTACCTGTGGGGCCGACCTTTCATTTTGCGGACAGACCACGCTGCTTTGGTTACGCTCCTTTCAACGAAAGGCACAGGTCACCGTCCGTTAAGGATTGCGCGCTGGTCATCACGGTTGCTGTGCTACAACTACACCATGGAGTACAGGAAGGGTAGCGAAAACGTCGTGGCTGACGCACTCTCCCCGCTGCCCCTAGAGAATTTCATCCGCGATGCACCCGAAGAAGAATTTATATGTCTTCTGTCCCGAGTAGTTACCATGCAAGAGCTTCAAGAAGCATGTGCTGCCGATCAGGTTATCTCTCAAGTGAAGCAGTTTATCACTACTTCTTGGCCTGACAAGAAATCCTTGTCAAAAGATCTGCTACCGTATTTTCACGTGCGATCTGAACTCTCTGTTGTTAGCGACGTTCTGTGCCGGGGTGACAGGATTGTCGTGCCTACAACTTTGACACGCCGTGTTATGGATCTGGCACATGAGTCACACCCAGGAATTAGTCGCACCAAAGCTCGTCTTAGAGAGTCATATTGGTGGCCATGCATGGATAATCACATTGAAGAACTTGTGCGCACATGTGTAACTTGCCAGTCATGCGACAAATCCGCGCGTACATCTGCAGCTCCAATGCAGCCCGTCCCTCTTCCCGAGAAAGCTTGGGAAAAAGTCGCTATCGACATTGTGGGACCTTTCACGCAAGCTTCAGCCGACTGCCGTTTTGCCATCACAGTTATTGACTATTACAGCAAGTGGCCAGAGGTGGCTTTCGTACGAGATGCGACAACATATACAGTGAAGAAATTTCTACTTGAACTTTTCGCAAGAGAAGGATATCCACGCGGTATCGTATCCGATCATGGACCACAATTTTCTTCAGCGAATTTTGAAGAATTTCTCACAGAGCGCGGAATCACGCATTATAACTCGTCTGTGTATTACCCGCAAGCTAATGGTTTGGTTGAAAGATTTAACAGGGTATTAAAGTCATACATTCAATTGGCCCTGTTAGAACGCCGTGATATGAGAACAGCAATGCTTGATTACCTGCAAACATATCGCTGTACGCCTCATGCGACTACTGGTATTGCACCCGCTGTTCTTCTTCATGGACGACAACCTCGAACCAGACTCGACATTGTGGGATTGCCTGACAAATGTTTCAGCACGGACCCTTCAAAGGCACTGCAGGAGTTGCGAGAGCGCATCAAGAACAAGCAAATCAAGTCGAAGCGTTACACCGATGAAAAGCGCGGTGCCAAGGAACCCAACTTCGTCGTTGGTGACTACGTCCGGGTTAAATTACCTGCAGTTCATGGGAAGCTATCTCCACAGTTTTCTGCGCCCAAGAAAATTATTGAGAAGCGTGGACCCGCCTCTTACCTGTTAGAAGATGGCCGTGTCTGGAATGCTTCCAAGTTAGCGGCCGTTCACCGCGAAGCTATCAGCAAAATGAAGTTCGGTACCTCTCCTGTCATGAACTGGTCACCGGCATCCGATAATCCCGCTACTGCAGCTGTAAATCACCCTTCACAACCTGGGACGTCAAGCGCGGATAACTATGAGAATGCACGCTTTAACCATGAACCACCTGTTGCAGAGCGCACGCAACAAGCTTCATTTAATCTGCCGGGATGCGAAGCCCGCGTGAGAAGAAGCGCCCGTAACAAGAAGACGCCGAAGAAGCTGCAGGACTACATTAGGCAATAATGGACAAACAACCGTTTTTTTTTTCTTCGTGTTTTGTATTTTTTTTCCAAGAGGGGATATGTTGTATAAGGCATCGCTGCCGACTGCAGCGCCATTAGATGGCGCGTGCTGGGGAGCCGGCCTGGAGAGGAAGAGGAAGATAGAATAAACAGTCAGGAACTGAGTAATGTCTGTAATGTCTCCTTCCAGTATCCTGCACGATACAACAAGCGGGACGAGAGTGACCATCCGAAGAGACAGCTCAAAGTGATAGGCTATTATTCATACACCTTCACCAAGGCAGAAGTTAACTACCCCACAACGGAAAAAGAAGCATTGGCAGTCGTAATGGCCTTTCGTTATTTCAGGACGTAACTGGAAGGCAAACACTTCAGCCTATTCACCGACAACCAAGCACTGACATACAAGCACTGACGCAACCTAAAGGAAGATTGGCCAGGTGGGTGAGCGAAATACAACAGTTTGCCTTCGATGTCGCTCACAGGCCAGAAGAAAAATTACCAGATGCAGACGCCTTGTCAAGACTGCTAATTAGGAACAAAGATGACGACAAGTATGTCACCCATATGCTGTGGGACGGCACGGAAGAGATGACTCTCAAAAATGGTAGGCTACACGTGCCTACAACGAGTGTAGGAATAATTTTAAGCCTGTATCATGATTCTCCGGAACACGGTGGCCATGACGGTTTTTGGAGGACCTACTGGAAGATTAAACAAAGATTTTACTGGAAGACGATGAAACAAGATATTTCGGAAAATGTGAAGACGTGCCATCAATGCCAGCTCTGCAAAGCGATGTTCAGGCCCCGTGGAAGCACAATTATTATCCAAAAACACTCAGAAAAGCCATTCGAGACTATACACCTTGACTTCGCGAAGCTCAGAAAAAGGGAGAGGGAGTATGAACTACGCAAGCTTTTCTACTGGCCATTGATGAGTGCACACACATGGTGGCATGCAAGCCCGGAATAGAAGATTCCAAAAGCGTTATCTCGCTGCTTAATCGAGATATGTTCAAACACGCCACAGTAATCACTGACAATGGTCCAGCTTTTAGAAGTGATCGCTTGAAACGTTGGGCTGACGAGAGGAAAAGCAGAGCTTCGTTTCGCTGCACCATACCATCCAGAAGCAAATGGAGTCGCCGAGAAAGCGATACGGGATGTCAAACAGTTCATCGCGGTCTACCCAGGATTTCCAGGCGGTTGGAAATGTGTCCTTGAAGCTGCTGTGAACCACCACAATCACTCACACACGGCTCACTCACACACGGTTGGCTTGGGGCGCACACTGTACTTCGCGTACCATGGCATATCGGAATGTCTTCTTGCAGACAACCTGTTGGGGATCACAAATCTTTTGGTGCTGCAAGAATGAAACAAGTGTGAAGATCAATGTGCTATATAGAAGACCGCAATAAAAAGAAATTACGACCGCCGACATTCAGTCCAATCTCCGGACATACAAGTGGGAGATTACGTGCTTGTTCGGAGGGGTCTGCAAGGATCAAAGACTCCTTCTACAGGGCCCTACAAGGTTGTGAAGACCGCGCATCAGCAAGGCATTTTAAAGACTCTGTGCTACAGTGGACCACAATGTGTTATTGAAACATCATCTGTGAACAACGTGGTGCCATATCAACGCAGGACGGTTGACCACAGAGGGGAGGCCCGTGTAACGCTCGTGAAAGAGAAAGAAGAAGCGCATATGGGAGATCAAGAGAAGAGAAGAGGTAGAAGTGGTGGCCAGATTAATTATGTTTGATTAAACGAAATGTTACAATAAATACAGTAGACTTTCGTTAATTCAATTCTGACAGGACCAACGAACTTCAATTATTCGGCAGTTCGAAATAAACAAAATGCAAAAAAAAGCCCCAAAACCAATCACTGATTTATTTGGTAGTACAGTAAAACCTCGATAATTCGAAGGTCGCCGGACCGCAAAAATTCTTCGAATTAAGCGGATTTTCGAATTAACCGAAATGACTAATAAAAATAAAAACAAGCAAGAACTTGCCACAAAAAGAAATCACCTTTATTTTCCATGTCCGAGAAAAATTACTCAAAGTAATCACCGATGCGGGATTACTTGGCGCGCTGGTTCGCCGCCCCTAGTACCATGCTCTCCAGCTGGCCCAAAAAACGTAGCATACAAATATCACCCGCACAGCACTAAACAAAGTTGCGGACGATGTTCACAGAATAGATAACTGCCGAGAAAGCGGGCGTGGTGGTGCTTGACTCCAAAATTTTGGACTTGCTGGATATTCCGGACTTCAAAAATGCACTGTCAGAGTTCCCATTGAGTTCATGCATTTTCACACCCAATTTTTTGGACGAATTGAGACACCAAAGTTCGATTTTGCGGACTAAATCACTCTTTCCGAGCCACGCTACCCAATCTTGGAGGCCGCCATGTTGGATTTTGCACTGGCTTAGATTCCAGTGGCTCGCTGTATAGCCTCCAAGATTGGAACGCGCGCTATCAATAGAGAGCTCGCGCAATTCTCTAGTCTCGGAGGCCATGCCCGCTCTTCCTTGGCTGACAAAACGCTCCAGAGTACTGCTCTTTTTCTTTTTTCTTAGTATATGCGCTCAGCACTATAGTTGTAACCATTTATTGTGGGATGTTTTTTTATTGCGATAGCAATTATATGGACACTTCAAGCGGATTTTCGCCGTCAGCGTCGCCGCCCTGAGGTTCCATACAAAGTCCAAGAGCGATAAAATCATCGCGTGCGCCCGCCCAATGCCTCCTTTACTCTAGTAAAGGAGGCATTGGCCCGCCGTATGTGCGACTGACAGCGCGCGGGGGACGCGCACTTTCATGGAGAGCGAACGCACGGCGGAGCGTAAACGCGACTTCCTCACTCGTGCGAAAGGCCGTGGGGGTATGGGAGGGAAGGGGGCAACTTCTACTCTTCTAACACCTGCGTACTTAAGAGCCGGAGCGGTTTCTCGCGCTCGGCTCGCGCGCACCGTATCTTGAAAGTGATCTCCAGACGGCTCTGACCTTTTGTATGGGCTGTGCTTACGCCGCTCAGTTTCCGTTGAAGCGATAGACCGCACGAACCTTCGCTCGCGTGGACGTTTGGTATTTCAGTGAGGTTTTTTTTTTTTCTCTCTCTCTATCTCTCTCTCTCTCAAGTTTCGGTTGCTATTTTGAACGTGGCGTGTACACTGAGCAGGTGTCTCGGAGACCCATGTCTCAGTGATCGGCGCTACCTCCTGTTCCTTCGGGAGAGCTAAGCGGTGCGAAGCTCGTTTCTTGGATCTCCATGCGAACTCCGTTGGCGGAGATCGCCAACGCGGTGACGTTCGCATCGTCTGTACACGGAGACGACGTCATTGCTGCGCAAATCCAATTAAGTCGATCCCCTCCAAGCGTAGTATGAGGCAGGGCATTATTAGAGATTTTTTTAAAGCCGCACTAATAACTTTTTTTTTCGGCCGAACGAGTTTTCCGGACTATTTTTCAGTCCCCACGAGCTCGGAAAATCGGTTGGCGACTGTACGGAGCGCCCTAACCTAACCGCCGCACGTTGCTACTAGCCGGAAACTTCGAATTATCCGAATAGAGCCGCGCGGGCCATTCAAATTATCCGGTAGAATTTGCATTGAGAATGACGGGACCGCTCAAATTCTTCGAATTAACCGAAATTTCGAACTAACCGAGTTCGAATTATTGAGGTTTTACTGTATTTAGCCGATTCTAACATGCCCCCAAATCAATATGGCCCCCCTTTTCTATGTGTCAATCGTAAAAAACTAACATAGAAGGGACATTCAAGCTCCTAAACAAAGTAGAAGTACAACGGGCATCTGATTTTTCAGCAAAAAATGTGGGCCAGGGACTAATTTAGGTTTTGCACCATGGCGGCTGATTTCCTTAGGTCAGCTTCACCACATGGTTTTAAAGTCAGCTTCGCCGCAGTACATTCGTGTAATGCTATAAAGCCTACAAACACCGCAAAGGTGATTTTGGTTTCGTTTGCATTTACACCACACAGGAAATTTTCAACACAATTTTAATGAAAAACAGAAAGAAGGCACGAATTAGAATTGCGTACATACCATAATCAGTCTGACATTGGGAGGTATGGTTACTCCTTCAAAAATGCAAGCACACATAAGCAGTTCTTACGAGTTATGAATGCAAAAGCATTAATGCGCAATTGAACGCCGCTGAGCAGTCTTTTAAGTTATCAGCTCCTCGCAGGCAAGCGAACAGATTGACATGCTTGGTGCGTTTTGATTTGGCCTTACCAAGGCACAGTTAGAACGAGGCGAGAGCTTGCGCGATCAGGAAACGGGCGGATAACACAGGCTTCCGAGAGCAAGGGTGACACGGTGTCGCGGTGATGCCCTCTCCTCTCACGAAACTGCGGCAGAAGGTGATCCCTTTCACTTGTTCTGCTCCGTCAAGGCATGCTCGTGCCATGGCGTCTCAGCCAACGAGAATTTATGTGCCAATTTGCTGTTACAGACACAGGACACTGGCTTTTTCACTCAATGAGCCATTTGATGATTTTGCATCAAAATCTTCCAGGAAGACCGAAAATAGGCACTTTAAAAAGGAGAGGACGTGTGCTCCTGGTCAAGTTAAAATTATCTGGGACAAGCCAATTTTAAAGTCGAAATAAAGATTGTTTAGGCCCATATAAAGGCATAGGCACTGGCCGGGAACTTCGGTCGGGATCGAATTAACTGAAAAAATCAAATTACCCAAAATCGAATTAACACAAGTCTACTGTACGGTACTTCATCATATCTGATACTATATTTGTTATATTCGCGTTTGGTATATATATCAAGGTTCGACTGTATATAGCAGTCTAAGGCATTTGTTGTCTGGCCACTACAGGACAAGGAAAGAAAAACGAAGGAAGTGTCCTCCCTTTTGTTGTCGCCATTGTGAACACCCAAACTTTGCAAATGATGCACAAATTTGTGTTACTACTGAGAAGAACTTTCTGTGGGCCTAGTTGGTGCACACTTAATAAACTTTTGAAAGTGCAAACAAGAGACAAGGCACAAAAGGAAGGTCAAACACATGACAAGCGCTACTTTCAACTCAAGTAGCGCCTGTCCTGTGTTTGACCTTACTTTTGTGCCTTGTCTCTTGTTTGCGCTTTAAAAAGTTTATTGCGTTACTACTGTCTCTGAGTACAAAATTAGCAGGAGTCAGATTGACTTTCGAGCTGCATTCGAAAATTACATGACAAAACACGTGAAGGTGAAAGCCAATTTGGTGGCATTGGTGGCATTGCACCAATTCGTTTCCTCGAACAGACATGGCACAGCCACGGTGGGTGACTTTCACTGAAAACATGACTGCTATGCTGTTATACTGAACTTTATTCACCAGCATCAGCCACGAGAATGACTATTCGCTGGGACAAATCGACGGCATGGAAGAGAGGCCTCGTTGGCCACCGCAGTCAGCAAACACGGCACTATACACCTTAAATTGCTATCGACAGTAGCTAGATCAATAAAATGAGGGAATGGCTGGCAGTTAAAAAGTACCTACAGTCAGCTGAAATTATCCCTGGTGTACACCTCAGGTACTCAGTGCATGCCGCTAAATGCCTGACGATCACAGTGATGTGCATGCGCAGTCCTGCATAACAAATGCCTTGGGCATCACCGATGAAGCGCTGTAGAATGGAGGATTCTCATCCCTGAACGAGAATCCTGGCAGTTCATGTGCTGTTTCCATCTTCCCTGAAGAATGAGCGCACAAATCAAATAATGTATGTTCTGTATTCGAGTGCATTGAAGAAATTTTAAAAAATATATTTATTCACCTCCAAGCTAAGGGACAACCTAAATTTCGGTTTTTACGAAATACCCCTTATAAAGCTGCCAATGGGTTCTGTGCTTCATACGTACAGTACGTGGGAGCTACAAATGTAACACTTCACTTATGTTTTCGCTCAACCTGACATGCAATGTGACGCATAATCCCGCATACAAGGGCGGCTATCACACTTGCATTGCACCAGATTCTGGTTGCTCCAGCTCTGCAATTATGCACCAGCAACTATAAGCAAATGAAGCTAAAAGGACTGCTGTCGCACACACTAGCTACATATTGTTTTTTTAATGTAGAAAGAAATTCCTTCACTTTTATATAATGTAAGCGCCACACCCAAGAACCCAAATTTAAGAAACATGCGAACCCTATATACACTTATGAGCATCTGCCATTCTCTCCCTAGCTGGACCTTTGCTGTTTGAGCCAAGACCAACCACGTAGGCCTCCCATAGCACCAAGGTTGGTCCCCTACCTTGGCCAGCTCACGGGAGAGCTTGAGGCAGGCATCCCCATGGCCCATCTGCTGAACCAAGGCCGTGCAGCACGCAAGCGCCCTCTGCTGGTTGCCCACCTGCTCGTACAGGGAGCACAGCTCGAAGCGTAGCTCCACATTGGAAGGGTCTGCACGCACCGCCTACATAGAGAGACCACATGTCACATCGCAGTGTTAAAGGGGCCCTGAAACACTTCTTACGAAAAAGCATTTCAACCTAAACTTTCCAGAAACACCTTACAGCAAGAAGTTCAGCAGAAGCAGAGTATCACCTTTGACCCCCTTCGTGGTGCTCCTGCGTCAATGCATTGCACTACGAAAACTACGGCAGAATGAGGCGTGCCCACAACGCTCCGCCTGCTGAACATCATCAAATTTGATTTTGGATGTTCGCGTAGACACATCATTTTCAATTTTAGCACCTATGACGTGCGAAACGCACTTGTCCTCAGCGAGCCACAGCGCACTCGGAGAATGGGCTCGTCGCTACACCCCGCAGCGGCCGCAATATCTATGCTACATAGCATCCCGTAGCTACATGCAACTGTAGTGCATATGCGTGCCATTTGCTTTGTGCACGACAGGTCTGGAAGCATGCTGGCCATGTCTGGTCAAAACCAGTCTGGGGTGTAGACCGGCTTTGTCCTGCACCAGCTTGATTGACAGATAGTAGCCACAGCCAAATTATGCATTTTCAAGTCCTGTCAATAGCTCAATACGAAGCGATGTGTGCCAAGGCGTGATACCAGGGGTGGCCAAGAGTAAGTGCACTCTGGCAAGCGTACATGTGGTCTGACCTTAAGTTTTGCATGGCTCGAGGCTAGCTGAGTGTTCATTAGTGACACCAAACAGCTACAACATCGATAAGCAGGGTGGCCAAAGTTTAATTCCTATGCGGGCAGCCGCGGCCGAGCGTGAACAGACGATAATCGGCTTCTGCCAGAAGTATGTATTCTTATCAAAATTCGAAAGCACATTTTCCCTTCCTTCAGCCTGTTTTTTAAATTGCGTAATTATCTTCAACGCGTCCACAGCAGAAGTGGTTAGGCCTATCATCAGAAGTGCTCCATTCCTCTGGGTTTTGATAGCGAGGATGAGCGTACAAACTTCGTGGTAGATCGGGTACGCCAGGTGAGTCGGGTCTGTTGACTGGGCAAAGTGAGTAGAGTCCGACGTTGGCCAACTCTTGCCGTACAACAGTCTGGATGAGGGATATTGCTGCGTGGGAATCGTCTGGGGCGCGAACCTGGGTGGGAACAGGAGATGCAGCTTGAATCTCCTGGCGGACGATGCGCACAATACTGTCGAATACAGGCAGCACATGTGGGAGATGGAGGCCCTCACAGGTAGATGTTGCAGCCGTATTAGGAAGGCGGAAAAGTTGGGAGCATTAGAACGACTTTTGGCTTCTTCGAATCAGCGGCATTCAGCAATGATGTCCTGGACTGTCAACAAGTTCTTGAAAACGAGGAGAGTAAACGTGTCGTTTACAATTCCTTTGAGGATGTGCGCAACCTTTTCCGCTTCCGGCATCTTCTCGTCAACCTTGCGACAAAGAGCAAGCACGTCCTGAATATATGTCACATAAGACTCGGTGCACGTCTGAGCGCGGCACGCAATGTATTTCTGTGCTGCACGCCGGCGGCCAACAGGCTTGCCAAACAAACCAGTGAGCTTTTGTTTGCACAAGTCCCATCTGGTGAGTTTCTCTTCGTGGGTCTCAAACCAGACGCGTGCCGTTCCCGCGAGGTAAAATATCGGATTAGCGAGCCATGGTGGTCTGGTCCCAGTGATTGCTCACGCTCACCCATCGTAGTGTTGAAGCCAGTCCTCAACGTCGGTGCCAGAAAATGTGCCAGGATGACGGTGGGCGCGGTTGGCGATGTGCCCGATCGGCTCAATCTGCGCCTCAATCTTGCAAACGCAAAGCAGAAAGGTAGGGCGGAAGCGCGCTGCTTTTGTCGCCTGCGAGGCATGGGGGGAGGGGGGGTGGTTACACTGGCGCCGTATCTTGAAAGCAATCTGCGATGTGAAAAAAGTGTGCGCCCGCACGGTGTTGTACTCTGGCATCAACTGCGTACTGCGCCGCCGCGCGCTACCGACGCAGGCCGTATCTGGGGGCAGAGTCTAGGCAGTACAGGTGCATAGGCGGCTCGTAGCTTTGTGCGTGCTGTGTGTTCTCGGCGCTCAGTTTGCGTTGAAGCGATAGACAGCACGAAGGTCACATCGTTCGATGCTGCTGCGGCGCTTCCTCACACCAGCGTTTTGACAGCGAGTGTCCGCGCTCATCAAGTGTGAAGTGTTCATGTTTGCCTGTGCGCGCTGACACTATGCTTGTTGATATAGTTAATAAGCAAAAGTTTACAAGTTTAGACGGTCGATAAAGCTACTATCCTTACTTTGTATAGCTGTCTACTAATTTGCTATCGCAATCGATGCTTCGGCTTGTGGGCGAAACTGCAACTTTTTTTTTAAACGTAAAAATTCAAATAAAATTGTGTGCAGTTCATTACTACTCTCAATTCTCAATTTTTCCTGCTTCTCGGCTTTTGCGTTTCCCGGCTCCTGGGTCATTCCACGCCAAACGTCCCAAACATTGAGCTCGACCCTCTCCGATTCTATTCTAAAAAATTGTGGACGATCGTTTAGTGCGCTATTTGCCCTCGTAAAGTAATTCTGGAAGAAAAAGCTTTTCCGTCTCTTACAGAGATTTGAATGTTGCCGTAGTGGGTCAAACCAAGGTTACCAAGAAATACTCAAAAAAATTGTGGGGTCTCACACGCGCTTTTGGGACAAAGGAATGACAACACAGTAGTGCAAACAGTCAAAAGGGCATTTATTGCGCTTTTCATACACTAAGACATGCTAGCCGAATTACTACGCACAGAACATTCACATGGGTACGCGACAAATCAAGGAAGTCCGACTCACCGCGACCGGATAGCGAGTGATTATGTTCGCCCCGTGCTATGACACCATCGTCTAGTCGTTCACGTGTACGTTCACGCGAACGGTGGCGTGTTCAAACGATCCGTGTTCGTCCATACGGGTGTCCTGCTGTTATCCTCGCGAGACGGTCCCGCGAAGCGGGCCGGCGCACGTGCGAAGCGTTCGCACGTGTTGGTCGCCGATCCCAAACCAAAGAGCCAGCGCCTTCGACCTTTTTCTCCCAAGTTTCTATCCGTGGCGTTAGCATCGCAACACTCGCGCCACCTCTCACAATGCGCGGCAACCACCACGACCACCGCCGGCGCTTAGCCACGCGGTGAAGCCGGATTACAGGAGATGCGTGAGAGTCGCGCATCTCCAGAAAATACAATATACACGGAACGGCTTAAATATATGGTATTTGCTAGAAAAGGAATGGCACTTTCTTATTCTTTTCCATTGGCGGCAACTACGGTATAGACCACTTATAATGTAACCGCTTATAGTGCAAGACCGGATATAGTGCGGTCTTTTCAGACTCCCGTTAATTTTCCCATAGCACTCCATGTATATACATATCGCTTATAGTGCAATTGCGGGAAACGAAATACCGGTTACAGTGCGGCTGCCTTGGAGTACGGAAGTCAGCGGAGACGGCGAACGCTCCCCTCAAACGGGCGCCCCAAGGAGTGCTCGAGGAAGAAAGAGAGATGAAGTGGAGGAGAAGGGCACGTGGTGCGAATGAACAGCCAGTAAGGCTGAAACCAGAATCTTGAGTGCGAGTCGTGAAATATCACAGCACGCATCACGAGCGAGGGCCGCGAAACTGCCAATGCCATCCGACGCTCGCTTCACGATAACGGCAGTAAACGAAACTTCAGGGAGCGGGCGGCGCCGGCACAGCACGGCGAAGGGCGCGCACGGAGACCGTGGAATGTGAGGGAGGAGGGCGGCAGGGAAGCGGATTTCGCCTCGGGCAACTCCGCCGCTTTGGCAACTCCCCTCGCCCTCCCTCATAGCTCCCTCACTTTCGACTGTCACCGTGCGCGCTCACCGCCGTGCAGGCGCCGCCGCTCCAGCCGGCCCGGTGCCAGCTCCCCGAAGTTTCGTTTTCTGCCATTATCGGGAAGCGGAGTTTGCCGGCGTGGGCAGTTTCGTTGGCCGACCTGGGACAGCGCCACTGCTTCCCTCTGCGCCGTATCCGCTTGCATGCAAGGTCAACACGTGACTAGAAAGTAGAGGAAGCATAAAGGAGAAAGAAGGGTTCATACACGTGGCTACGGTAGTGTGGCTGAGACGTCGGCACGTACACACATGTTCCGGCACAACGCAGAATCGGCGACCTTGCCATTTGAGGGAGGGTGAAATTTCCGCGACGTCTTTTTTTTAACTTCCATTTTTTTTTTTCTTCGCCCGCAGCATTGAGGGGTCTCCCCTAAGCTTAGGCGCCGCCGCGTGATTTGGTTCGAATTAACGAGATTCGACTGTGAATGCAAACGTTCTAGCCGCATTCCTCGACTGTCGCATACGCGTGGCAGCTCGGTGCACATGTTTTGCATATGTGCGGGCCTTGAAAATTGTTGCTTTGGTTATAGTGCGGTACCGCTTATAGTGCGAATATTTGCGACTCCCGCGACTTACGTTATAAGAGGTCTACACTGTACTATGTCTCACGAAGTGTTTTGTGGTGAAGCAATACAATTCTGCGTTCATTTTGATTATCTTTTTTAATTCTACTAAGTCTACAGGCACAATACAACTATATCACATGACTTATCTAGATAGTTGGCAGTGAGTGTGACAAAAAAGTACTGAAGTCGATGGCCGAGTAGTTTCGAAGTGGAAGGGGAGCAAACATTGGAAAATGTGTGAAATGCCCCATGTTCAGGCACATGTAGATTGGTGATGCGGTTCAAGTAAAAATGCACGTTTGCACTCATTTGGAAGAGTAAACAAAGGAGATTTATTTGTGAAAGTTTAATCGGAGTGACTTTTGTTTTAATTGATAAAAAAAATTTTACGTTGAGCATTCGCCGCATCCCTGGGCGCCGGCCCGAAAGTCCGCTTCACTGCGGCGCGACACTTCCTTGGGGCCACGGAAATATGCGGCAACCACGCGGGTGGCAAGATCACATGCTCCTGTGTGTTTTCACGTTTCTACACGCATTCTTTGGCTACCCACAGTGCCGCTGACTAGCAACTTTTTTTTCTTTAGCTGTGGTCCACTTACTACGAACTTCGGTATATAACGAACGGACGCCGCGTGACACTCAGGTTCATTACAAGCGGGCTCGACTGTACAATTAAACCTCTATATAACCAACTCCAGTATAATAAAATTCTTTGTGTAACAAAGTATTTAACTTTTTACACCTTCTTGTCCATTGAACACCACGTATTTTAAACCTCAATATAACGAAGTGTGTATAGCACGATTTAAATATAGCAATCTTTCACTGCAATATTTCATTTCGGAAAATTTAACAGCCCCTTTCACGTAAGAAAAATTCATGAGCCACTGCACTTACTTGCTAAAAAGATGAAATTTCCATATAATGAAATTTAATTATAATGAAGCAAATTGCCAATTTTACTAACCTCTTTATACCGAGGTTTAACTGTAGTTGCCAGAGATGATCGCAAAGCTTTGTTGAACCAATACTAAACTATTGGGCTGCCTGGCAACAACGCATGCGCAAAAATGGCGCAACCATCCAGCTGTTGGCACGGTGGGGATGCACAAGAGCATCTGTGGTGAACGCGCAAACCGTCTCAAGCAGAGGCCCAAAGGGTTGTCTGTGGACGCACAAAGCATTAAGAGTCGACACAGATGGGACAACTGCTTCCAAAACCTTGTCTCACAAGCAGCTTTTTTACCAACATCTTTCCATCTGTTTTTCATATTTTGATCATTCTTGCTTCATTTGAAAGCTTATACATTAGTTGGTGCAGAAAAGCCAATAAATCTTAAAAATTTAAAGCACAACTGCAAGTCATAACCTTCAGGGGTGGAAGCAGGCTCCAACGTTTTGGAGCAGGGCTGGGAGCAGCAAATTAACCATTCTGGAGCAGCTTTGGAGCAACAAATATGCTGTTTCGGAGCAGCATTGGAGCAACAAATTTGTAGTTTTGTAGCAGTGTCATGTTTTTTGTTTGTCACTGATCTTGGGGGCGTGCGGGTGTTAAAAGAGATGAGGTTTGAAGACGCATGGCAACACAGCAAGCAGATTTGAATCTCACGCAAAACCCAAAACCTCAAATTAAAAACTCAATCTAACTAGCACACACTGAACAAATAAATGCCAACAAATATACAACCTAATCATTAACAAACACTGAACACGATCTTAAACCCTCCTCCACTAATTATGGGTGTTTTCTTCACGTAAGTCAGGCAACTCTGGCCTACTGCTAGCTCACTACAAGAATGGATCGTCCTTACTGAGTTTGTCGATGTTGTTGCATGTATTTTCCTGGCAGGAATTTCGTTAGGCCTTTCTCCATGTCGTTGCTTTCGCCGACTATCGCACAATCGTTGCTGCCTTGTAGTCGGTCCATCAACTTGTTCGTCTCCGAAGCCCGTTTATCCCGGTCGCTGATGCTGACGTGGCAGAGACGCCCGACGGACTAGGCCTAACGATGTGTTCGGCCGTCACTTCCGTCCGGTCCTTTCTGAAGTGCCGACGTGGCATTCTGGGGATTATCGAACGCGCTGGTCTGCTGATGAAGGGGGATCCTCTCTGGAGTGCCTGGCCCTGCCGTGTGATGCTGCGGCTGGTCCAAGTAGCCTCGCTCGAACGTCTCCGAGGTCGACGGCCACACCCTGGACTGCCCGCGTCACGGACTTAGCTGAACGAAGTCTCCCGTCGCCAGAGCGTAGCTGACGACGCGACCTTCCTGACCCAGAGCCATGTCGATAATGATCAAACAGTGCTGTTTCTCCCTCGATTATGGCTCGGTGCACGTGCCTCGAGGTCTCGTGCCATTTGGAACGCTCAGTTCACATCGTCCTTCTCTTCTTTTCTTTCGCCGCAGGCCCCTCACTCATGACAAGCACAAAAACTGAGTTTTGGAGCGGGTCGCCATCGCAAAAACATTTTAATTAGCAAAGTTTTGCTTTCAACAAATACTACAAATGCTACGAGAGAAAGCTTTATGTGCCAAGGTGAAATTTCTGTGGAACATTCTATGCTCTTCTTGCCAAGCAATATAAAAACGAATCTGATCAGCAACTGGAGCGAACTGTAACGGTAATACACATTCTGGAAACAATCAAGACGAAAGCACTACACTACAGCAATAAAAATCTATCTAAGTATGAGCATAAGACACATGAAATACATACCAAAAACAAGTAGTTGCACTTGAACATAAAGAAACAAGTAGAAAGCAGCTCTAAAAATACCACAAGTAAATCACATGGGATGTAAAGCTAGTTTGTACCTTACGAAGAAATAACTGGGGGAAAAAAAAAAGAAAGTTGCCACACAACACTAGCACTGTGTCCAGTTTGTCTGTCATACCTTACATATCAGCTATGTGTCAGTCTAAAGAACTCTGATGTGCCTATTAACCCATTAGGTACCAGCGTCACCATATGGTCACGCACATGTGCATGAAGCCGTTCAATTTATACAGGTTCAAAAAATCCGCGCCCAACTTGCCCCAACGAGCCTATTGAGAGCTTAGGGTACAGCCTACATACAACAGGTGGCAGAAATTGTCTACGTTTATTTGGGAGCTGCTCAAGAACGCGGAAAATAGTGGTTTGCAGTTCGGCACGTCGAGGTGCAATGGTGGCGTGGGAAATGTTCATTTATTTCGGTATTCATTTCAGCAATAGAATGGTCCACATGTCACTGTACACCTCATGCAATATGTGACTTCCGGTAATAATTTGTGACAGAGTAACTTTCGATTATTTTGTTTACGAGCGTGTTCTTGTACGCGTTGCCATATGGTCAGGCTGGGCCTTTGGGCTCCCTATATCGTCCAACGCCAGCCCCGTGGGTACGAAGAGCACGCGCTTTCTGACGACGGGATAATCAGTGTGCGCTGGATGGACAACTCTGTTGCAAGCACTGTACATGATGTAGAGCTCATGTCATCTACAGACAGGCATTCCTGTGCACAGAAGAAGATCAAAGTGCCTCGTCCAGATGCTGTTGCCCGATATAGCTGCTCTATGGAAGGCACAGACCAGCTCGGTGCAAACATAGGGGCCTACGGGATGGCAATTCGTAGCAAGAAATGGTGGTGGCCAACATTCACTTGGCTTTGGGATGTGGCCATAAGCAACGGTTGGGTGCTTATTTGCAGCACAGGGTCCAACCTCACTCAAATTAAACTCGGCTACCTCAATAGGTGGGACAACAAGCCGAAAGGACCTGGTCTCGAAGAATGTCAAAGTCTGGTGACATTGCTTTGTGTACTGCACAATATGACAAAGTGGCCCACTTTGTTGGAGCCATACCTAACGGCAAAAGGCGCAGGTGCACTGGTGCGCTGGAGACAATTTCAACAGCACGGTGCGCACACAGCTCACTAAATGTGGCATCAGCAACTACATCCCATGCTTCAAACCATACCACACTAAATAGATCTCCCACAGGTTCGTAATTCCATTGGTTGCGATGTATCAAGGCCTGAAATAAAATTTGTCACTTTCTGCTTTTCGCTGTAGCCTAGGGGCCCAGCGTGACCATATGTTCACGGGTCATATTTTGAAAACTAAGAGCACGTTCACAATGAAAGGTTTTTTGTGACTTACTTACACACAGATACAATAAAAAATGACATTTTTTCCGACAAAACACGAAAAAAAGGAAACCGGTTTCTAATGGGTTAATAGCATACGAGTGTCTTTCTGTCTGTAAACTGCTTGTTTGCAGTGAAACCCCTGTCCAGCTGTTGATGAAATATTTGCATCAAATATTTGCATCACTTCAATCTGGACAAGCCATAATCTTATCAGAACTAGCAGACATTCAAAAGCGTCTTTCAACTACGGAGCAAACTGTGTCATCCTTAAATACTAAATGAATAGAAGTTAACCAAGTGCTAGTAGAAATCCGTAAAAAAACATCTGAAACTGAACCACTTCAGACTGAAGTTGAAAGCTTAAAGCAAGTAATTGAGCAACAAAACAGTAAGCTGGCGGATCTCGAGGATCGCAGCCGACGATGCAACATCATTATGTATGGTATTCAAGAGCAACAAGGAGAAAATGAAAAATCGCTGCAGCGCGCAATCGTGGATGAGCTTTTTTCACAGAAGCTAAACCAAACAATCCATTCTGTTCCAAGAAGTCGTCTTGGGCAAAAGTCAGGCAACAGGCTGGTGATCGTTTACTTCCAAGATTTCCTAGAAAAACAAGCGGTCATGCACAATGCTAGAAAGCTCAAAGGCACCAACATATATTTGCAAAATGATTACAGCCAGTATAACCTGCGTTCTTAACACGTATGAACATACAATAGGATATACCAAAGCTGAGCTGCGGAAATATTTTGTTGAAATGTGATTTTATGTCCTCGCTTGTAGATGTTGCATGTTTTTGTTTTTGTTTTTTTTTTTTTTGTTTGATTTTGCATGTTTTTTTGTTTGGGCTTGTTGTTACCAACAAGCCCAAATCACTGCATTGCATGTTTTGCTTGATTATTACTATTATTATTTCTGAACATATGTATGACCATTTCAGCGTATCGATTCTCGATTTTATTGTTGGAATTTTGTGCAAAGATTATTAGACTCTGTATGCATAAATGGTTCTATTTATTGAATGTGACTATTGTATGGGTGTTTGTTGAACATTTCCTGTACCACTTGTGTGCTACTGCTTGTAGTGGTTTTCGGGACAAGCTATGCAGACAGCTTTTTGCCAGAAAGCTGAACCTGGAAAATAAGCTAGGGTGGCTAGAAGGGGAGCTGTGAATACCGGCGGCGCAACCCCTCAGCGTACCGATGCCGCAGGGCGGCACTGTTGACTGAGGCGCAGAAGGCACGCAGCCGAAATGAGCGCATCGCCAGCCTTGCATCGGCTGCATCTCTACCACCAAAGTGAAAGTGAGCCCGTTTCGGATATCGCACGCTTTCTGCGGGCGTCAAAGAATAAATCTTTATCATGAAAACAATGTTATGTCAGGCCCCATGCTTACTCCTGTGAAATTTTACGGGCCCAGTTCGCATCGTATCGAGATTCAAACGCGTTTTGTCTGTGCACATTTCGTGAAGCGGCTCGGGGTGTTAAGGGCTAGTTGGGGGGCTTCGAAATAATTTTGATCACTTCGGGTTCTTTAACGCGCGCTGATATCATTCGGCACACGGGCGCCTTGAATTACGCTTCAATGAAAATGCGACCGTCGTCCTCAAGATCAGCAATCACCCTATGCGTGCCGTAGGACCTGTAAACTGCAGACATTACCCGATAACGTTTAGACGTATTTACAAACCACTTTTTTTTCTGCGCTAGCAGCAGTAGCGCACCCAGGATCTCTGCCGGGGGGGGAGGGGGGGGGGGGTTGACAGTTTGCCTTAGTTTGCCAATAGCATCTAAACAGCACTAATTTCAATGTCTTCACGGGAAATTGTCAAAAAATTCGCTTTTTATGCAAGTTTGCGAGTGTGTGAGTATGACGATTGCGCGTCTTACATCTTAGTTGCAGTACTCAAAGCCGCAAGGAAAGAAAAGGGGTAAATAAAAGGGGGGGGGGGATTAACTCGGCCTCAGGGAGGGGGTTACAACCACCAAACCCCCCCGTCGGTGCGCCACTGGCTTGCAGACATGTAGCATGCCATTTTGACGCTCATACAAGCAATTTCCCATGATTGCAGACAGTGAAGCAATAGATCTAGTCATGGAAGAATCATTTATTTACAAATGAGGAAAGAAAAATTGGGAAACTTTACAACACACAAGGTTTCAGTGTTTTCCGTTTCTTCTCACTTCCCTGCTGATTCACACCTTTGAGAAAAAAAATGAATCCTTGTGAGGCAATAAAAACATATAACTGATGCTGTCAGGGCAGCAGAATGGTCTCGGCAACCAATTTTTGGCATATCACTAATTGACTGCAAAATCTCGGCCACAGCTTTGGCATGCAAGCGTGTTACACTGAATGCACAAATGAGTTTGTTTTCAAGGGCATTGACCAGCTTATAGAACGATTCCGAGGCATATAAAAGGCCCCCAAGGTCCCACTCTTTGGATGCCTCTGATGGAAGTTCTCTGGGGATATTGTTTTTATCGCTAATACATGCTGCTTTGCAGTCTTCACAATGTGTGGGCAAAACACGCCTTCTCGCCACATAACCTGCTCGCCACATAATCGCTCGAGCCCATTTGGCAAACGCTTGTTTTTTTCAGGCAGGGGCACAGAAGAGAGATACTTTTTCTGAGGTTTTCTTGCACCCACTATCACATCCAGGCACAAAGCACCAACGCTCGTCTTCTTTTTCGCTGACGACTGCATCTCGCCCTCGAATGACGTAATGTCGCGAGGAACACTCCAAAACAGGCGACGAGACCAAACTGACAGCGGAGGCACGGAGGCGCAGACCAGCGTGGCTTTACCGTGTTGCGAGCGGCAGCGCCACATTCCCCCTGGTGGCATCGGTGCGCAAGGGGGTCAGGCACGCCCTAAGGAAAGCGCCGCCGGTATTCACACCTCCCCTTCTAGCCACCTTAACTATACTACACTAAAAGGCGCCTTCTATGGGAATCTGCTCAGGCCGATAAATCTCAAGCAAAATGTGTTTTCCTTGTCAACAAAAAAACTAAGCATTGATAGCAGCCTCTACGTATGGGATGACACTAGTAATCAGCGCGTCCTTTTCTGAGCAGCTCGTAAACCACGTGATAATCACTGACTGGACACACATAGTAGTCCAAAGGAACTCAGATTGCTAAGTTTTAACGCCTGTAGCTTAGTAAACAAGACTGAACAGCTTGAACAACTTCTTTTTAAATACGATCCCCACATAACCGTAGTTTCTGAAACGTGGCTACATGGTGACATCAGTGATGCGAATGTAATCCCCCTTCATATCAAATCTTTCGACGCGATCGCACCAGTCGAGGTGGAGGGGTGGCGATAGTACTCAAAGATAGTTTTGTCGTCAGCGTACTCGCGCAGATAGATGCCCATGAAAGCCTTTTTTAAGAGTTAACTGTTGGGGCCATATGTTTGTCTTATGCGCTGTCTATCGGCTACCGTCTTCCCCTCCCGAGTTCCTATCATTACTCTATAATTACATGTCGTCATTAAAGTGTCGTCACATCATAATGGCTGGTGACTTTAACCTACCTTCCATCAAGTGGACGAAAAAGTCTGCTTCACATCTTATTGATAGTCCTCTCCTTGCCATTATGCTTTCCTGCAACTTGGAGCAAGTTGTACTTGATAACACGTGGGTAATTGCAAATTATGGCTCGATATTAGATCTTGTATTTCTCAGCAAAGATATTTCTTCGAGCGATGTGGCTATTGAAGAGGGCGTATCAGACCACAAGTTGATACTAGCCACTTGCAAACTCGATGATTGTACGCAACATCCAAAAATGAGTTACGAAAATGGCAAAATCTGATGATGAATCCATTCTTGATGTATTGTGGCAGCTAGTCAACCTGCGACCCCAAACTGATGCCGTTTCTTTGTGGCTGTCTTTTCAAGAGCACTGTACACTGTTTAGACACCTTCGTTCCTGCTCGCCGTATTAAAACGAGGCGAACAAACCCCTTTTAAATGAAGACTAAAGAGAGCCAAATAGAAATCAAGCAGCAACCCTGACCTCATTCAACAACTTCAAGTTCAATTTTCTTGCGTATAATCTGCATCTCGAAATAAATATTTTTCATCAACCTTGCCAAGTTACTTAAAAAGTAACCCAGAAAAATTATGGCGCTATCTGGGAAATAAAGCTTCTCATTTAAAAAAATTAATACACAACGACATAACAGTTACAGACCTAACAGAAATTGCTAACATAACGAACGACTTCTTTCATTCTGTGTTTTCTTCAAAATATGATACAAATTCTGACCTCGTTCCATCCTCGCTAGATCCTGATTTCATAACCTTTGAAGGTGTGTTTGCTCCGTTACTGAAAATAAAAGAAAAATCTTCTGGGGGCCCTGACGGAATTCCGAACTCTTTCCTACATCGATATGCAGAACCAGTATCGCATATCATAACTACTATCTTCTGTGAATCTATCAAAACGGCGACCTTACCAGATGATTGGCACCTCGCCAGAGTTGTAGCTGTGCACAAGAAAGGAGGTCATCTGCTAAAAGAAAACTACCGCCCAATTTCTCTGACGTCAGCGTGCTGCAAGGTACTCAAACACATTATTGTTTATTTTATTACCAATTTCCTTGAAAGTAATAACCTGTTGTCTTCAGCTCAACATGGCTTTCGAAAACAGTCAACAACGTGTACGCAGCTCGTAACAACAGTCCACGATATCGCATTGACACTTGATTCGTCTGGTCAGGTATATTTAATTTTTTGGACTTTAGCAAGGCATTTGATCGTGTCCCTCATGTAAAGCTTCTCCAGAAGCTCCGAAACCTTAATCTTCCATCTTTCATCATAAATTGGATAGATGCTCATCTTTCAAACCGTGCTCAGTTTGTTGATGTGAGGGTACACACTTCTAACATATTACCAGTACTTCGGGGGTTCCACAAGGAAGTGTACTAGGGCCGATTCTTTTCCTAATATATATCAACAACTTAGTAGATATGGTTGATTCTAATATTAATATCTGATTGTTCGCTGACGACTGCGTTCTATAAACAAAGTAACCTGTCAACAACATCAGGTTGACTTGGACTTCGCCCTAACAAAAGTTAGTGATAGGTGCACCCGGTCATAAATGGCATTAAATCCCGATAAAACGGTCCTTCTACGTGTCACGAAGAAAAAACAACCATTCACGTTTACTTAACGCATTTAGGGAACACCAGTACATGAAGTAAATGAATATAAATACCTGGGAGTAACCATTACTAACACGCTTTCATGGTCCACGCATATAACAAACGTCTGCGCATCAGCTTCACGAAAACTTGGTTTTCTGAGACACAAGTTGAAAAAAGCACCTCCCGAATTGAAAATGCTCGCATATAAAACGTACATTTTACCAAAGCTAGAATATGCATCAGTGGTTTGGGACCCTTTCTACAAAAAAAGATATTCAAAAAATTGAGATGGTTCAAAGACGTTTTTTTTTTTTTCAAAGTTTTGGTCAACAGATTCTCCTACCAATTTAATGAAGGAAAATAACATCCCTGTGCTTGAAAATTGCCACAAGATCGCACGCCTAAAATTTTTGCATTCCATTTATATTAGGAAGATAAATATCCCTACACAGACCTACATACAGCCATTCTTACAACGTGCATCCAGGCATCGTCATGTGCATAACCTGCTCCCTCCCATACACTGCTTGGACAAACATATTCAAATATTCTTTTTTTCCTAGAACAATTGTTCAGTGGAACAATTTGCCATCAGATGTCGTTTGTGCTGATGACTTTGAGAAAGCTTCGCTCGGTATGAACGTTGACTGAGCCCGAGCTTTTGTGTACCTGTTTACATTATTTATTGTGCTGCTTTCAAAATAACTTACTTCTTTTTGTATAATCTGCAGGGATAAATGTTCAGATTGTAATTATTTAATGTGGCTGTTAATCAAAGTGATTTGTATATATGTGTGTCCATATATATGTAAGTACAGTAGAACTGTGGTGATACGAATCTTGCGGGGTCGCGTGAAATATTCATTTCACCCAAAATTTGTATCATCAAAACATATACAAAATCAAGAAAAAATGAATTTATTTTTACCAGAAAAAATTCCTAATAGTGGAACCCCGTTGATACCTTCCTCGCTGCTGCGCTTTTTCCCGGCTGCTACGTCGCGTTTTCGCGGTTCCGACCTAAACCCTAGATTGACTTCCATGTATTAATTTCCCCTTCATACGGCTCCAATCTGTAATTTTCCTGTATCTTACGTTGCGTTTGAATGTAGCGGTGCAGCCAGGTTGTACGTTGCAACAAGCGGCCGGCACATTGCCGATACGGCGCCGCATCACATGGCCGTATCTTGAAAGCAATCTGCGACGTGCGCAACATGCGAGCCCGCGCACGCCTCATCTTCAAAACGATCTGCGATGTTGACAAAGTGCACCTAGTGCCGGATAGCTTAGTATGCGCTGTGCTTTCGACGTTTAGTGCACGTTGAAGCGAGAGACGGCCGCGCTTAGGCCTGTAACGTTATCGGCACGCGGGCGAGCGTCGTTTACGGTTAGTCACGCTTCGCCAGTTGCGCTGCGCCCATAGAATAAAGAACCCAGCCGAGATGCCATCCCCGCTTCAATGCATGTGCCGTCGTCTGCTATCTTCAGAGCATGCGCCGAACCATCCTCAACCCGCGCGCCGCTTCGAACGGCTGCCTGCGAACGTCGACGAAGCGGCGTGGGCGCATTTCTTTTTTTGCACGCGATGCTTTGTGGGTTGACGGTGCTGTCGCCCCCAATGCGCGAGTGGGTCAGGAGCCATTTCGGCGCCGGGCGCGTTGGAAACCGCCGGTAACGTTGGCTGCGCCGGTGCACCCTCGTTTTCGCCAACGTGACGCAGCGTGCGCGTTACGTACTCTAGCGTTGTCATCGAGCGAGATGGGTTCGTGTTTACCTGCACACGCGTGACACCGTAATTTAGTTAGTATGTCTATGCTTGCAAGTTTAAACGGCCGATAAAACTACTATCCTTACTTCATGCAGCTGTTTACTAATTTGCTACCGCAATCGTTGCAACGCCTTTCGATCGAAACGGAGTTTTTTTTTTCACAGTCCCTTGAAAAACGTATCAACGGGGTTCTACGATCCGTGTGTGTTTTCTTCTTGCCCAAATCATCTACGATCGCCTTCTGGAAGGTGCAAAAGTGCGCGCACGTGATCTCACAAATGCCGCTGAAGATCTCAGCACGTCGAGCGCAGGGAGCGTTTTGGCCGTCGTGGCTACTGCCACGGTCGTGGTTGCTGCACCGGTCCTCGTCTCTCTGGTCAAAGCATCAGCAAGGCTGTGATGTGATCCAGCCCGCTCGACGTGGGGACCAATGAGAGATTGCACAGCCGCGTGACGTCGCCAGTTGCTTGGCGACTATGACTCCCGCCCAGATCCCGCTGTGCCGGCTTGTCTGTGCTGGTCGATCCGCTGGCTCGGCCGTTGCCACCACCGCCGCTGGTGCTCACGCGTTCGTATGATCCGCAGTGGCGCGGCATCGCGTTCGTAACAGCAGAATTTTTTCGTACTGTGAGCAATGTATTTCAGCCGGGGAATGTTACGAATTTGTATGACACCGAAATTCGTACCAGCCGTGATCGTATCACCGGGGTTTTACTGTATATATATATATATTTTTTTGTGTGTGTCTGTGCTAGACATTGGCTTTCGTTATTTTACTGTCTATTCCCTTTCATTTTTTTTCTATTGATCGCCCATTGTATTTTCTTGTATAAATACCGTATCTACACGATTGTAAGTCGACTCGAATGTAGGTCGACCCCCCCAAAATTGCATGTCTCAAAAAAAAAAGGGGAGGGGGGGGGAAAGAAAACCATGCGAGTGCATTTCACACAAAGGAAATTTATTTATGGGGTTGCTTATGACTACTCATCGTCACTGGAGTCGACCTCACTGGTACTGCTGCCGTCATAGCTGCTGCGGTCCCAGAGCACGTCGTCATCAAGTGTGATACCACACTTCGCGAACGACCGCACCACGGCATCGCGCGGTACAGCCGCCCACGCAGAGAGCACTCACCCGCACACAGTAACCAGGGAGGCCCTCCTCACACGCCCACTTGGGGTAAGTTCGCGGTTCTCTGTAGATATCCACTCGTTTTCAGGGCGCAGGAGGTCCTTGTTGGCTTGTTGACCCCCACATCGAGAGGCTGAAGCTGCCCCGTCAAGCCACCGGGGATTATGAGCGTGTCGGTGCGCTCCTTCTGAAGCACCGCTTTCACCTTGGCGGTGAGGTGGGCCCGGAATGAGTCCAACACTAGCAGGTTGGGGATCTCTCTCATAAGGGATGCCCCCGGTTTCAGGAGCCACACCAGACGGTACAACTCCACTACCACCTCATCTGTCATGAAGCCCTTCGCATTCGCCCGTACCGCAACGCCTTTGGGAAGTGTTTCTTTAGGCATCGTCTTCCTTTTGAACGCGATGTACAGGCGAAGCTTGGTGCCATCCGCCAAGCATGACAGCATGACAGTAAAACGCAGCTTTTCATTGCCCGTTGTGAGCAGATTCACATCGCGTGCTCCCTTCACGCTCACTGTCGTATTGCTGGTCACGTCGAAGTATACGGGAGCTTGGTCGGCATTGCCAATCTGGCCGAGCAAATACCGTCGGGAGTCGCGAAGTCTTAGAAAGTGCCTATGGAAGGTGAGGACCTTCTCCTCGTATGTGGCCGGCAACTTTTGGCACACGCTGGTGCGTCGACGTAGGGAGAAGCCAGCCCTCTTCATAAATTTGGATGCCCAGGCCCTGCTAGCTTTGAAGTGAATCCTTGGAATCCCTGCTTCCGCAGTGAAGACACGGGCTTGTTGCGTGATCATTTCACATGTGACCAACAGCGATCGATCGTGTAGATCAGTCACGTATGCCGCAAGCTTCGTCTCGACCTCCGGAAAGCGTCCCGACTTCGGCCCGCAAAAACCACGGCGCTTGGAGTCGCATGAGAAAATTTTCCTCGCGCTGAAGCCGCCACTGCCGCACTACACGTTCGCTGACTCCAAACTTGCGTCCTGCTGCGCAGTTGTTAGTTTCCTCGGCATGGAGGATAGCAGCCCGTTTGAACGCTGCTGTGAACGAACGCCGAAAGTTCTTGGCACTCATGACAGGCGCGACGATTCAGCACAACAGCATAGAATAAAGACCAACAACAACAGAAGTGACAGATGTGCACGGCCACCAAAACAATCGTATCTCAAAGAAAAGCTCTTCCGCCAACTACCAATACCCCCCTAACGGCGACTCTTCCGCCAACTACCAATACCCCCCAAACGGCGGCTCTTCCATGATCGATGCTCCCACAAGAGCTGTGCGCTCGTGGTGCGCGCAATCAAAATGTATGCAATACGGTAAATTAATACACTACGCTTCTACCGTAACCATGGATACGTAGGTGCAAAGTTGTAACCACGCCGTAGCTGCCCTGATTTCTTGTTTCTGTTGCCGTTACTAGCGGTACACGGTTCGGTTTCGATTCTAAGTCGACCCCCCAAAATTGGATTGTCACGTTTGAAAAAATGGGCCAACCTTTCAATCGTGTAAATACGGTAATTATTGCTTTTGATGTGTGCATAATTGATTATTTGTTCCCCTCCCCACCTGCCTGGTCTTCAATGACCGCAGTATAGTATAGACCACTTATAACATAACCGCTTATAGTGCAGGACCGGATATAGTGCGGTCTTTTAAGACTCCCGTTAATTTCCCCTTAGCACTCCATGTATACACGTATCGCTTATAGTGTAGTTGCGGGAAACTTGCGGGAAATGAAATACCAGTTACAGTGTGGCTGCCTGGGAGTACGGAAGTCAGCGGAGACGGCAAATGCTCCCCTCAATCGGGCACCCCAAGGAGTGATCGAGGAAGAAAGAGACGAAGTGGAGGAGAAGGGCACGTGGTGCGAACGAACCGCCAGTGAGGCTGAGACCAGAATCTTGAGTGCGAGTCGAGCTGTGAAATATCACGGCGCAGGCCACGAAATGGCCAACGCTCGCTTCACGATAACGGCAGTAAACGAAACTTCAGCAAGCGAACGGGCGGCGCCGGCACGGCACAGCGAAGGGCGCACGCGGAGACCGTGGAATGTGAGGGTGGAGGGCGGCAGGGAAGCGGATTTCGCCTTGGCGACTCCGCCGCTTCGGTGGCTTCCCTCACCCTCCCTCGTAGCTCTCTCACTTTCGACTGTCACCGTGCGCCCCCGCCGCCGTGCAGGCGCTGCCGCTACAGCCGGCCCAGCGCCAGCTCCCCGAAGTTTCGTTTTCTGCCGTTATTGGGAAGCGGGCATGTGCCGGCGTGGGTAGTTTCATTGGCCGGCCTGGGACAGCACCGCTGCTTCCCTCTGCGCCGTAGCCGCAGCATAAAGAAAGGAATTCTCTATGGCCGCAGCGTGCAAGGTCAACACGTGACTAGAAAGTAGAGGAAGCATAAAGGAGAAAGAAGGGTTCACTGCCATTTTCTATGCGTGGCTACGGTAGCATGGCTGGCGCAACGCAGAATCGGCGACCTTGCCATTTGAGAGAGGGTGAAATGTCTGCCGCATTTTTTTTTCTTTTTGGTTTGTTCGCGCGCGACATTGAGGGGTCTCTCCTAAGCTTTTACTCTATGGCGGTGCTGGAGCAATGCCGGTCGGAGGCGCCGCCTCGTGATTTGGATCGAATTAACGAGATTGGACTGTAAATTGAATGCAAACGTTCTAGCTGCATTCCCCGACTGTTGCATACGCGTGGCGGCATGGTGCACATGTTTTGCATATGTGCGGGATTTGGAAATTGTTGCTTTGGTTATAGCGTGGTACCGCTTATAGTGCGGATATTTGCGACTCCGGCGACTCACATTATAAGCGGTCTACACTGTATTTCCTAAATAATAAAAAAAAAGTCCTACTTAAAATGTATTCACTAAACAAGACAAATATGTCTCTGAGTGAAATATAACACATCTAATTAACTGCAGAAATATTGCAAGTTAAGAACTGTACTTTCAGGTACAAGGCACCAAGGCACTATAAGTAGGCAATAAATTAAAATGCAAACGTAAGATATGGGCAAGCACAGCAGGCTACTGAGACCCACGATCATTGTGGCACAAAACTGCACCCACATTTAAAGCATCACAGCTCACAACACAACAAAAAGGCAGAAAGCAATACATTCAACGTCGGATTTTCGGATGCCATAGAGGCCACGAAATCGACCCAAAAATTGTCGAAAAAATTGCCACATACACATTCGAAAAAGCTCTCAAGGCCTGCTAGTACACTTATGAGGCATATGGGTACAGTCAGACCCGGGTATATCGAACTCGCCAAAAAACGTTTATTAGTTCGATATATGACATAATTCGATATAGGCCCGCTATAGGATTTGATGACGCAAAGGCACATACCAATAAGAAAAGTACTTTATTAATATGGTGGCTTACTTGCGTGCCCTACTTTGGAACAAAATAGTCCTGGATTTTCTTCTGTTTCAACGACTTCGCTGCCTGTGACAGCACGCACGCCTCCACATTGTCTAACGAGTCGGAGCAGCTGAGGCCGCAACCTTCTATATTCACGCAATAGCGCCGGATCAACGCAAGTGCACTAATCACTTCGGAGGATGTAGGCAACCGGCCATCGTCAATTTCCTTATTGCTGTCGCTTTGGCTCGTCGTCGGCACGACGTCTGTAACGTAGTCCTCATCTTGTAGCTGGTCCATGATGGCGACATCATCGTCACACTGACGAACTCGTCGAATGTCGATCCATCAATAGCACCCGGGAGCTCTGCCAGCTCGCCCCAAACTTCGGCGGAAACACCTGCGGTTTCTTCAGTGCTGTCATCGGCGCTCACTTGTACCGCCTCCGTGCCTCGGAGAAAGCACGACGGCCTCTGATTGGCTATAAGAGCTGCGAGCAGGCCAGGATCATTTTTTGCAGGGGGGTGTTCGCCCGTGCACAGCCGGGTCTAAACCACTTTTTCTAGGGTGGCGCCGGCAGTTTTCCCCGCCACCGCGAGGGAAAGCCAACTTGCTGGGGCACTTTTGAGGCACATGGAGTTTGATATATCGGTTGCTATTTTCGTTCGATGTAACAGTAACTTTTGCTAAATATTCTCAATCTAAATTTACCGTGTTTAGAAATTGTTCGATATACGGGATAATTTGATATCAACGGGTTCGATATAGTCGGGCTCGAGTGTACTCGTACTACGACAAGAGATGGTGGGAGCAAGCGTGTGTAATTAAGGAACACATACCGTGACAATTACCCTGCCGACTCTTGTTATACTTCGCCGCAATACTTCGCGTATGTTTCACCGTGTAACAATGCTGTATTGAGAAGAAGCTGACTTTTGGGAACCGGCATTATGCAACGCGCTATGCTTTCCGAGCTTCGAAGCCAATCAAAAGGATTACAAAGGCGGAGTCAGTGCCATTGCTGACAGCGGCAAATTATTTCAATAGAAAACATGGCGCCGAAGGGCAAGAAGCTTAATAGCAAACGCCAGCGGATCTGCGAGCGAGAGCGCCTGTTCGAGGCAGCGAGGTAATCGAAATGGCAGCGGTGGTGGCTTTAATTAATGCCATTTCGGAACTGCGGTCACGGCACAAAGTCCAGAAAATCGGACGGCGAAGGGTTCTTGCGTCCGAAATTTGAGACGTTCTTATACGAGGGCGACTCAAAAAGTCTTTGCCCCTATTTTTTTTAGCCAAATTACAGCTGTAAATGCAAAGTCAACATATCCATTCCCAGCGGTGGACCTTTCTTGGACCGGCCCAGCCTTATGTGCCCGTATGTAGTGTTTGGGACTGTTCGGCACTTTCGCTAGTGTGCAGTGATGCGGAAGAAAGACACAGAGGTGTTTTGGAGCATTTATAAAATCAAAAAGAATCTTTAAAATATGTATAGACAGAGAGTTGATAATCTGCGTAATGGCAGTCAGTGCGTCCACACACACACACACACGAGTATGAACAGGCTGAGACACTCCCGTGTTTCGAGGCTCACGCTTCTGTCGTCACGGCACTTCGAGTTCACCCGTGCTCGACCCGACTGCGACGATGACACGTTCAGGCCCCGTCCAGCACGGTTCTCGGGCTCGACACGCTCAGGAGCAGCAACGGCGGCAGCCAGGGAACACCTTGGCCAGCAGCACGGCCTCGGTGTCCTGCTCGTGCGCACCTCTCGCGACCGATGTGCTACAGTCGCACGTCCAGCACGGCCTCAGTGCCCAGCTCGTACACCGCTCGCAATGCACGTGCGGCGGTCACACGTGAGGACCGCGTCTAGCACAGCAACATCTGTGCCAGACGAACGCTGCTCGGCACAGCTCAGGTACGGCAGCTCAGGGACCGACGGCCCTCGGGTCAGCCAGCGTTTCGAGCACTGGCAGCAGGAGCCCTGGTTCCTCGGACGCCCTCGTCCACGCTCGGCTCCGCGATCCTCCGCACCTTGCCACGGACGTCTCGCCTGGTAGGACCTCTCACCTCGTTCATGCCAGGAGCTCGGAACTGCTGCCCGCCTCGTTCGAACACTGCGAGCTCGCCTCGTGCCGCCGTGCTCGTGCCCCCGTTCACTTCTTCCTCCCGGAGCTTGGGTAGCCGCTCTGATCTTCTAGCGGCACTTACATATGACACCGTAGCTCTGCGGCATGGCGCTGTTAGTTGTTGAAGATAGCAGTTGTGGTTCACATGCCCACGACGTACGAGCAACGAAGTGTGATTCGTTTTCTATGGAGCGATGGACGAACACCTATCGAAATCCACAGGAAAATACAGCCCACCGTATGGGAAAAAGCTTCTTGCTTCGAGAAGTGTGGTGTTGCGAATTCGCAAAAGGCCGTGCATGACAATGAGCGTTCGGGGAGGCCACGTGTTCGCTGGCTGACGATAGGGGCCATCGCAAGTTTAGTGCTGCGATGGGAGAAATTTCTTAAGGTACGAAGAATTTGTAATTATACCTGAATGTACCTTATTTTGGCCAATAAAAAATAGGGGCGAAGACTTTCTCATTTGCCTTCGTACGTTGACTGCATGGGGTACATGGTGGAGCCACGAAGACGACCGAATTATCGGGCAATGTCGGGCACGGGGGCACCGCTTGGGAGCAGTTTCGGCGCAATAATGCGTTTTGGAGCAGTATGGCGCAGGCAAAGCGGATTGGCACAGCATGGCGCAAATGGCGCAGCACTTCCACCTCTGTCTTTTTCACTGGTAAAGCTAAAATTACAATTATGGTTTTGTTGCAGTCTCTGGTCCTGCTAGAATGCAATGATACCAAATTTGGGCAGAATGTAAAGTTATAGCACATTTACACTCTCAAAATCTATGAGTGAGGCAAAAACTGATTGCATATTTGCTTTTAGCACGCAAAGATACGTTATGGGTGAATGTTGCAGCTAGAAATATAGAGGAAAAAAATTATAGACCAGTGTCTGATTAAACTTTGATTTCTTTGTGATTAACTATCGGTATATTGTTCTGATTTGTTCCCCATGCTTTGCTCCGCATGCTATGTATGTGAAGCTTGCTCAAAAAATTCTTGAGTGTTAAGTAAGACCTTTGTCCTGTCATTTCTCTCTCTTTTCTCTTTTGAGAGATTCCAAAAACGAACAAACAAACATGCCTATCCATCTTGCTGGAGCAAAAATGTTGCGGATGTTGTTCATACTTGGGTGGCCTCTGCCAGTACTCTGTGGTAGAATGTGAGAGACAATGGAGGCACCTGCCTGGACGTAGCATGCGATGGCCTGGTGCACGTCTCCCTGCTCGAGCGAGAGCTCACCCAGCCGGCTCCACTCGTCAGCGTCCTGAGGGCTCAGGTAGGCTCCGATGAGTGAGAACTGCAACGCCCGCTGCGGCTCCCCCAGCGCTTCGTAGATCATGCCCAGTGTCTGGAAGGGCTCGGCCGCCCGCGGGGCCAGACGCACCACCTCCATGCACATCTTGACGGCATCGTGGTAGCTGCCCCGGGCAAAGCACAGGTTGGCCTGACCCACCAGGCCCTGCAGGTCTCGTGGAAGGCGGCTCCCCTGCACGCACCACGTTCCCTTAGCCAGGTTCACTCGACCCTGGCGGCAATGACCGATTCATTTGGCAGTATTTGCCCCGATTCTAACACGATCGAATGTGCACCCACTTTTTATGGGTTCAAGGACATAAAAATGACAGAGCTCTTAAACAAAGTACAAACGAATCCTATCTTTTAGCAACAACGTAGCACACCTCTGATGCTGGCAATAAGAAAGGGACTAAACCAGCAAACTTTACCTTCACAGAATGCAAACTTATTCATGTCTGTCGTCATCCCTATCAGACAGCACTTTATTGCTGTCCGTGAAGAACCACAACTTGTCGTCCTCCATACAGTCCATAGTCTGTTTGATATTATGCATTTATGAAACGGCTCTGCAACAATCACAAATGGAATGATGGCTCACGCCTGGGTCATTTCATCCTGTGACGTGTACAACTCTCCAGAATGCCAGGAACACATGACGCAAACACGTGACACAAGCTTAGCATGTATAACGTATTTTTCGAATGCACTTTCATAATCAGCCGTCATCGTCCCGCTATGCGAGTCAGCCGTAGTCCACGATCGGCATCTGGTAATGGCAATCGTGATGACACTGCCTATGGTGGATCTGACGATAGGCTGCTGAAAGCACGACAAATGCAGTTTTACTTTTGTATCAGATTGGCCCAAGCAACTTCGGGACAAATTTTCTTGGAAAGAAAGGCACGTATTAGAATGCGGTAAATATTGTAATAATTTTTGCTTTAAAATATTCCGAAGTCGGGCTGAAAATAGGTGTTTTCGAAAGGAGACGAGGTGTGTTCAACGCACCCTAAGCGCCACCAAAACGGATGCTGCCCTTATTGGAGTCACCGCTGCATTCACCAGTGGGGCCGGCACCATGCATGATGGCCAGCCATTATCCGGCAAAGGCTCACTTCAGGATTGAAATCATAGGGAAAGTGGGGATTGGATTAACCGGAGTCGCATTAACGTAAGTGTACTGTATTACTTACTGTTTTGAGTGTTGTACTTTGCACTGTTCCTTTTGTTGCACCCCATCGTACCTAAGATGCATCGATTGCAGAATGCCTTTCATTGCGTTTTGAACACTGTCCCAGCGACCTTATCCAGCTGGTCATTTGAATAAGGGGACATGATATATTTCATTCCGACTGACTTGGTGGTTATTGTTTCCACATTTTCCCTCGATATCTTGTCTTTCTATTTCATTTACAGGCACATTAAAACTGGCTGGCTGTGTTCTGTCATCATGAGTCATCAAATACATTCTGCTACATGGTGCGGTGTGCATTCACTCACATTCAATGGTCAATCTAAACAACAAGAGCAGCCACTGAAAATGTTACCAGATGATCACAGACTTAAATGTAACTGCATGTTTGAAAGAATGCACCTTTTCCAGTGATGGAACAGCCCTCTGGCACAGGCGAAAGCTGATATGCCACAGAGACAAGCACTTTTGGCACAGTGCCCAACGTAAACCTCTATACCTCGTCACCTTTAACTGGCAATATCAATAAACGTAGTGGGGGGCTGGTTAATTCAGGATAACCAAGCTAGTTTCATTATTTTTAATACAATGGCTCAGAGTGTGTGCATATCATGGTACTATAAAGCCATTTCTACTTGCACTGGGCGCTGAGCAAACAAAAAAAAGAAAATGTTAGGACTGACGATGAGCCTGCACTCCTCTTTCCACACTTTATTCCCACAAGTCACTCTGTCCACACTGCACCGCACTCCCACCTGTCCAGTAACTACTGTTTCATGTTAAAGTTAGACGTGCAAACACGAAGAGGACAACACAAACGCCATCCAATTCTCTCTTTTTGTGTCTGTGTCTGCATGCGTAATTTTTTCCGACGTGAATCCCCATCAACTAACTTAACTTTCTGTCTACCTCTCCAGTCCAGATGGATGGATGGATGGTTTGAATGTCCCTTTTCAAACGGGCTGGTGGGTTGTGCCACCAAGCTCTTGTTCTTATTTTGCCTAATGTCCTACCTATCTTTCTGAGAAACACACACACACATACATGCACACACACTAAGAATTTCCAGCATCAAACGTTCTGAAGCACTACTGGGAACTTTCTTTTTGTATGCCTCCGTTGTTCGTGGTCTCCCTACTTTTCTGCCACCAATCTTCCAATCCCATTTTACCAATCTCTACTGCAGACAGGTTTACTTTCCCCCTGCCATCCCTGAACCCTAGGGCATTGAGGCCAGAGGTGCCGAAACCGATGGCTGGGTAGATATCTTCACCCAGCTGTCGTGTGTCAAACAATCCTTTGTGCAACACTTGTGCATCTCTCGGCGGTCCCCTGAACTACTTTGAGGTCCACTAGCACTGCTTCTTCCTGCTCACAAAAACTAAGGCAAGTCAACACGACTGCACCCAAGCATGTATGTGACTAAATTACAGTAAGAGCGAAAACATCCACAGGTACTTCCAACGTACACAATGACACCTGCATAACTGTGCCATGAAACATGAGAAATCTGATTAAATTACAATTTGCACGATCAGAATCTGCTCTCCCGATCATGCATGAAAGGTCTTGAATAACAAGCAAATTATGTACAGTCGAACCCGGATATAACGAATTATTGTGTATAACAAAGAGCAGTAAAATCCCCTTGAAAATTTTTGCATAAAGTTTGTATTTTATATATCGAATGATCTATATATCGAACTTTTTCGTGATCAACTTCAGACTCGCTATATCCAGGTTCGACTGTATCACCAATTGAGCATGTGTATTACAAGACAGAGAGTGGCGCCGTAGACAACTACGCTAAAAAACAAAGTGCAGGTGGACCCAATTCCAACCTTTTTGTTCTTTTTGAGCTAGCTTAAATAGTACCACACTAGCACAAGGAGTACCGAACTGCATAAACAACAAGAATACACTGGAATGTCTGCCGGAGAGAAATGCAACAAAGTCGGCTACAGACCAAACTTATTTATAACGAACTTGATAGTTCCTCGAAAAGTGGTCATTACATCAGTAGTTCTTTACATATGGACTCTCCCTTAAGACACTCAAAAATTAACCGCACTGAAGCTGGCATCAGCAGTTACAATTCGGCAGCACTTTGGTGCGAAAACCAGATTTTCAGTGTCCCGGTGAGTTACCACACCTAGCTGCAAACTTCCATTAGAAACGACCATCTAAAGAACAAAATGCAGTGTTGTGTAGCTCTTTCAAATCGGCGCCCGGTTCCGATCACCTGTCATTTCGAAACTGCAAGCACAGCCGCCATTTTTTATTCAAGAGTTTGTGATATATTTTACTAACAGCAGGACATATGACTATTCTGTACACGAGAGCGAAGCGTTCTAGTTGGCCGGAAGCGTAAACTTGAGAAACTAATGTGGCATGCTGCCATTCTGCGAAGGTCTTGGCATTACGACTGCATGTCAGCCACACTAGAGCCATTAAATTACGTTATCTACGTCGCTTCAGCGACGTAGAAAAAAAATTTTTTTAATGCAATGTTCGAAAGATAACACATCACCGTGAACCATTATCAGTAACCAGCAACGCGTAAACGAAGCACCGCCGAACCGTGACCTCCTGATAACGGCGTAGAAACTGCCGACCCTTTGCAACATTGTGTGGAGGCAGTGTGTGATGCAGCGTTCTCGCTGCCGACTCGGGCCATGTCGACAGGAACGCTTGAAAGAAATATATAGATGGTCGGTCCAAATCGTTGAAACAGGCATAATGCATATGTTGCCGCACGGACAATTGTGCCAAAAAAGAGATTGACGTCATTGTGGCATCCGATATTGCACCAGCACTCACGCCGGCGCATGCCATGTGCCATGCTGTATGCGTGGCATGCCCGCCTTGAAAACACGTCACAACACATGAGCTTCATTGCGGCTTCCGAAATGCTGTAAATGCCATATGCCTACTCCCTGGCCTTGAAAGCTCACGACCTTCTTCGTAGCTTCTAGATTCCCGCGCAGTGGTCACTCGCTCATCTCGAAGGCCGTATCGTCGTTGCAATTGGACTGGAGCAGCGCGCGCCCTGTTTGGTTGCACTTCCGTGCTTTGGCACTTCGCATGTGCCCTCTTTTTAAAATGACCAGGTTCGAAGCATTCGTTGTAGCAGTACAGCGATCTAAAAAACGTTTGTTTATATGGAAGCAGTTTCCATAGGGAGGGTCAGAAAATCGTAAATGAACTAAGATGTGGTCGTTATAATCGATATCTCGTTATAGCTGGGATTGTTATAAGTGGGTTCGACTGTACATCCATGGCTACGGCTGCTCCGTTAACTTCCGCAATGACAATGGCATGCTTTTGCTTCGTTTTACCCCTAAGGCAGCATCTACGTTTGTTCTTATGCTTCATTTGGCACAGGCTCAATACAACTTCCTGCCAAAATGCGTCCTGGGGCCAAAGCTGTCCAATCAGTGCGTTTTGGGAATCAAGCACTGCCTGGCATCACCCTGGAAGCCCCCCGAGTTGCCAAGAAATAGCTCCCACGTTGTCAGACAGCGCCTGTCCTGCCTATGTCGTCTTTTGCTCTCTGTATCACAAGTTCCTGCTCATCCAGCAGTTCGCCATCCCTGTACAGTTCAGCTCAAGGTTGCCTCGAACCCAAGACAACTGGCACTGGCAATACAGGTGGGACTGATCTATTAACAAAGAGTGCTTCCTAGTGACATCAAAAAATTTCCTATGCCTCCATCATAATGTGGGAGATTGCGTTCTGGACTCAGTAATGTAGTAAAAGTGGTGAGAGGACATACCCTGCCTTTCCGATGGCTTGGCCTAAGGAAGGCGTCGTCAAGTTCTTCATCAGCTGCACAAACCATCAAGGTCAGAGTCAACTATGGTTTGTGGATGCCACCTATGAGCACATACAAATTTGTTTCTCAGTATCCCTACAAAAAAAAAGTGAAAGGGCTTCACAGGGCCTTTTCGGACACTGTGGAGAACAAAAAGCAAGAACAGTGCAGTAGTAATACCAAGCTGTAAGAAAAACAATATTCAATCAGGGCTCGTACAGGTTTCCAAGGCAAAAATTCAAGGATATTCCAGGATCTGCCACAGGTTTTTCAAGTACTCAAAGCGGCATCCAAAGTAGAATTTCTCTACTCTAACATTTCCAAAAATGACAAGTTTTATTGCACTTACAATAAATAAATGTGTATCACAATTATAATAAAAATGTCCAGCCTTGATAACTTCTCAAGATCACAACACAAAATGAACACTTACAACAGCGGCTGAGATTTCTCTAGTATAGTATAAGGTTTCTCTAGTATACCACAAGTATTCAAAATATTCAGCATAGGGTTATTGCACTAAAATAAAAAGAAATAAACGTATATCCCAATGATTTTCATAATGTCCAGCCTTGATCACCTTGCAAGCTCACAACAATACCCAAAAAAAAGTTCACAAAACACAATGAACGCTCCCAACAGCTACTCTGACTTCTCCAGTATTAACTGGGCAAGTTTGCCGAACATTTCCAAACCATTCAGTGTACTCTTGCTACACATCCATTACATTATAACAAATAGATGTACATTGAAATTTTGTAAAACATGTCTTATCTTGATCATTTCTCGAGTCCGCAATATTAAAAGTTAACACAACGAACACTCACAACAGCTGCTTAGGCTTCTGCAGTATTAGCTTAGTTGGTTCATCAAACATTTTTCAAAACATTCAGCATACCATATTTTCTGGTGTATTAGATGCGTTTTTTGCTGAATTTTTCATTGGTGCGTCTTATATAGAAGGATGCGACCTATGTACGTCTTTAACAGCGAAGCTGTTTAAGCCAGCCGTAATTTGTGGTTCGTATCAAGAAACTATAAATAAATAAAACAAACTTTCTTGCCGAGGCGGGATTCGTAACCGCTAGGCTATACAGCCTTTTTTTTTCTAGGCTATACAGCCACGCTTGCAGAGCATGCATTTATGTGAGCCATATAATTCGTTCGAGCGTCGTCGTCTTCGTCCACAGCTTGCACGTTCGCACGCTCGTGCTCTGCGAGGTGAAGAGGTGTTGCGCGCTATGAGAGAGAGAGAAAGACGAATTCATGGAGCGGGTCTGCTGGAACGCGTTGTCGGCATAGCAACGCTGTGTCAGTGTTACAAGTTGTGCTTTGCAACGCGCAGTGACAGCCGTAAGTCCAAGATGCGCAAAAGAAAATTATCATCATCATGAGTAGTAGGATGAAAAGTTTGCACGCACTTCCGCAAAATACTGGGCTACGATCGCCCAGCTTGGCTGTTTCAAGCGTTGCGCGGCTGAGTACAAGGTTAAGCATTTTTTTTTTTTCGCAAAAGCTACCATCAAAATCGGATCCGATGTTATGGCCACCCGAAGTGCGCTAGTTGACTTAATTGCTACGGGTTCTGTGTGCGCTATCGAGGTGCCGGGTTCTCGTGATGAAGTTCTCGAGCGCCGTGCGAGAGGATGGAGCAGCAACGCAAGCGGCAGTAGGCCGACACCCCTCCCCCCCCCCCCTGCCTCCCGGGCTGCCTTCCCGCTTCCCTCCCTTGTGCGCGATTCGGCTCACCGTCACACGCTTTCACTCACGGGGACGATGTTATCGCCCTTGGACTTTGTACGGAACATCGCGACAACCATGACGGCAGAAATGCGCCTGGAGCGGAAATATATGGCACCCGTACGCTTGCGCGTGACCCGCGTTCACGGAGCAAAACGTTGCTGTACCTTTTTTAAATCGCTTGCTGAAAGAACAGGTGCGTCTTATGCACGACTTAGATAGCGTTTTTTTTTTCGTTTTTTTTTTTTCGGAAAAACTGCCGTTTTGAGGGGGGTGCATCTTATACAAAGGTGCGACCGGAAAATATGGTAATGGTACTGCACTTATCTTATGATAAATAATATTATAACAAACCTCCACCCAAAAGCACTGAGCATCAGTGGTAAAGTTGCTCTCCACTAAAGCTCTCTTTAGCTTCACTAGCTTCAGTTCGCGCGCAAGAGCGAAAGTGGGACAAGGAGACCGACGGTCGAGGAGTGAAATGAACGATAGGGTGAGGAAAGCAGCGTAAACACTGCCAGCCGAGCAAGCACCGAAGCGCGGCACGGGTCTCTCGCTTCGTTCGCGGTTTGACGAGGTAAGGCCTTTTATTTTTTCCGTGCAGTTCTGCAAAACGGAACCATGTGTGCTCGTGGCAGCGTATTGTTTCTGAAATAGGGAGTTTGTCCGATCGACAGCGTTCTACCACAGAAAGGAGGTCGCAATGTCGATATCAGAGTGCATTGCTCCCGAAATTCAAGGATTTTCAAGGAAGGAAAAAAATTCCAGGACTTTCAAGGGCCTTGAAAGCACACTTTTCAATTGCAAGGGTTTTCAAGGATTTCAAGGATGTCAATGTAGCTGCATGTAGGTGCATATTTATTTATTTATTACCCTAAGGGCCAAAGGCACTAAAGAGGGGAGTGGGTTACAGCAAACAAAGAAACAAACAAATCAAAGCAGTTAGCTAGAATTTCCAAATACAGGGGCTTCTGATTATACAGTTTAGCTAGGGTTTACGTCAGGAGAAACTGGTAGCAAACTAAGATAGTAAAGTGGTAAATACAAATGCACTTAGGTTAAAAATATATAGTAAACAAAAGGCTTCATTTACACAATGTTATCTAAAGCTGCTTGAAGCCTTTGGTTATCGTGAATGAATACGACTTCAGCAGGAAGGTGGTTCCATTCTGTGGATGACTGAAGAAAAAGTGTTAGTGAGACATGATTTGAGCCCAACCTTAAAATGGTGGTTAATTCAAGGCGATACGTATTGTGGCTGAAAAATGAGCTAATGGTGGAGTGTGGAATGATGGTATAGCTTGTGAAAAAGAACTAAACATGTGCTTTTACGACGAGAAGCAAGGATAAAACGAACTAAATTATTTTTAATGAGTTCTAATGAATTATTTTTTGTCAATGGCAGTATCCCAAACAAAGCATGCATATTCTAGTTTCATACAAGGGTAGTATAAAGAAGCATTTTTAGGGATGAAGGGGTGGATGAAAAGTTATGGCGTAGGTAGCCAAGCAAGCGGTTAACATTTCTAATTACGTATTTGGTATGGGCATTGCAAGATAAGTTAGCAGAGATATGCACACCTAGGTATTTAAAAGAGTTAACTAATTCCAAGGGAACATTATATAGGTAATATGTATGCATGCTGTAAGTTATTCGAATACGCACATCACTTTACATTTGCCAACGTTTGGTTCCAATAACCAATGTTTGCACCAGTTAGCTACAATAATTAGATCAGACTGAAGGTGGTTAGGATCCTCTGCACGATAGATAACACAATCATCAGCAAATAAGTGAATGTTAGATATGCGATAAAGGAAGGTCGTTAATATAAATGAGAAACAAAACAATGGTTCTTTTTTTATCTTGTTTTGGTGCAGTACTTCTGAAATTGTTATTTTTTATTTTCCCACAATCATTGCATTGTAATTAATCCTTGTTATTTTTCTTTTGCTACTCATGTTCTCTTGCATTTTCTTGTTTCTGTACTTCTGCCCCTCCTGCATGGAGGCCCCTATAAGGCCTGCAGTATTTTCGAAATAAATAAAATAAAAGTGGCCTGAGCACTGAACCTTGTGGTACACTGGAAGTTACGTTTAGAAGTGGTGAATTATGGTCATTTGTGGTTGCAAATTGAGTGCAATTAGATAGGAGACATTCAATCCACTTCAGCATGTCAGTGTCAGAGTCAAGGTTCAGCTGACTTAGTTTATAAAGTAAAAGTTTATGACAGACCTTATCAAATGTGTTAGTGAAGTCTAAAAAAATGCAATCTGCAAATGATGAACAATCGAGAATACGATACAATTTATGCGTAAAAATTGCAAGCCAAGTTTCACATGAAAATATTTTCCAAGTCCATGCTGAGCTTGTGTAAAAAATCCATGGGATTCAAGGAAGTAACAAGATGCTTGAAAATTAAATATTCCAAGCAATTTACAGCAAGTACTTGAGAGTGAGATGGGGCAATAATTAGCTGTTATATTCTTGTTACCCAACTTATGCAGCTGAACCACCTTCCCGATTTTCCATTGGGTAGGTTGAGTGCTGTATCCAGTGGTTGCTGAAAGGGTTTTGTTAGAATAACAGAACTAATGGCATTGGTACATTTTAGAAATGTTTAGTTGATAGAGATGTAACCAGGTGATGTGTGTTGTTTCAGGGAATCAACTAGTATCGCAACGCCAGCCATGTCAAAGATCACAGGAGGCACAACTACATAACCGTACTGGCGAGTGGGAGGTGGCAGTGATTGCAGGTGATGGAGAAATTCTGCACAAATGTGTCATTAAGGGCGACAGCGCACTTCGTTAGGTATATGGATGCTCAATGTGTCTTCCAGTGTTCATCACGTAGATAGAAACTTTGATTTAGTGATCTTTAGTGCTATTAGGTACGTGTCGAATGCAGACACATAAGCAGACCAGCCTGTGTCAGTTGGCGAGTGTTTTGCATAGCAGTATAGGCATTTTTAGCGGTTAGATGGGTGATTCAGATCGGCACTTTACCAAGGAACATCATAATTGGAAGTAATGATGCGAGATGGAATGAACGTTTCAGTTAGTTTCTGAACTTTAGTGACAGACACGTCCCAATTGTGCTGAAGCAAACGATTGTCATAATTTGGTAGGAAAGTGTTGAGAAATGCGGTTATTTTGCAATTTATGCCGGTAAAGTTAGCTTTTTTGTAAATACAGTTGAACCCACTTATAACGATACCGGTTTTAACAATATATCAGTTATAACAATGAGAAGCTGCTGCACCGTCAACTTTTGTATGTTTTCTATGGTGAAATAACCCACTTACTACAATGCCCCCATGCCGCATTATCGCTTATAATGATGAAGTCTGACTACTGGGTGTCCGTGCCGAAAAGGAATGGGATGCGAACTCCTCGAAAATAAAAAATTAATAAATAAAAAGTCGAGCCGTTGCACACGCTGCGCGCTGTTTTATATCCTTCTCCACATCGCCAGCCGTGCGCGCCTCTCGCCCATCACCCTTTCACCCCTCGAAACACGGATGGGCTGCGCCCATAGCTCCACGCCGCACCACCCTCCAAAACAAGGAAGGACCGCGCCAACTGCGTTGATAGCCCTCGGCTGGTGGAGCCATACAATAATAAACCAACTTTAGAGAAGGGAAACTGTACCTTCCACAGTGATACAAAAATAAGAAGCGGCAGCCCATGGAACTTACGTAGGCGTAAGACAGATGGTGCTGCTCAAACAGGAAGCGGAAACGAAGTTGTTATTTTTTTAGAGCAAAATTCAATATGGCCGCTTTTTATCGGTAGCGTACGCTGGTAGACACCATGCTCGCCTGGCTGTCGTTGCGGCACGCCTTGGCTGCCGCGTAGTTTTTGCGTTCCAATTGCCAGGAGACCAAAGGGCCTCTACTGACGCCCGTGAAAAATGATAGGTTAGTGTCATGGATAGTACTACCAGCAACAGCGTGTATCAATAGAAGATGTCTGCTCGGCCCCTGTAGCTGTAGGGTCTGTCTTGGGACCGCTATTTTTCTTGGTATTTATAAATGACATTGTTAATCAAGAATCCGTCAAAATTAAGCTATTTGCAGATGACTGCTTAATTTACCACGAGATTGATAACCCTCATGACCAGGTCCTACTACATGTAGCTCTTAATCGCATAGAAAAATGGTGCGAGACCTGGCAAATGAAAATTAACCCAGAAAAAACAGTTCTCATGAGAATCACTAGGAAGCACTTACCGTTACAATTTAACTACTTTTTAAAAGGAAGCTCATTATCTGATGTAAAAAAAAAGTATAAGTATTTAGGCATCGTATTTACCTCGGATCTTCGGTGGAACGACCACATTTCTTATATCAAGAATAAAGCAGTAAGCAAACTTGGGTACTTAAGACGAGCATTGCGACAGGCGCCACAGGATATTAAACTGATGACATATAAAACGTTTATCCGACCAATCATAGAATATGCGTCAATAGTGCGGGACCCGTACACGGAAGAAAATATTGTCCAGTTAGAAAGTATTCAAAGAAAATCGGTTAGATTTGTTTACAGTACCTACAGCTGGTGCGCATCTGCTAGTGCCTTGGTGAAAAAAGCTGAACTGGATTCGTTGCAGTCCCGGCGCCGGTTACACTATCTGTATCTTCCTTATCACAATAAAATAGGAATAAAAAAGGACGATTTTATCCAACCTGTCACCAAACGAACCACACGCTCTCACCACTCTAAAAAACTGCGAGACTTTCATTGTCGAACTGATATCTTTAAAAACTTGTTCTTTCCGCGATCGGTACGAGAATGAAACATGCTTCCAGCCAACATTGTGGAATGCTCGTCTTCAGCTGCTTTCGTTACAGAACTGAAGGCCCATCTGTCGACAAATTAACTAGTCAGAAGACAGTAGTTCTTTTGTTTTCTTTTTTTTGCCTAGAAGATTTTTTTTGTTGCCTTGTATGCGTATGTTTTTACTCTGTATGTTTCCCGATGTGACATAAACATTGTATTTGTACACGAAGCCAGTCTAGCTATACTTTTATATTTTTATGCGCAAGCGACGTTATGCAAAATATTGCCGCAGAGATCTCTCCGCGCGAAGTATCCTTCCAGGCGTCTCATCGCACCGCCGTTGGAAGAGCGCCAGCAACGCCTTGCGCGTGGCGCGAACGCGGCTCTCGTGCACGGGAACGCGGCTGCGCGTGTGCTCAATTTTCGGACGTGGTTGACTGTGGAACGCGCTCCTGTTAACTCTGCTTGTCAATTGTGTGAATGTGTTTTAGTGTTAAGTCTCTGGGCACAAGTTCGCCCACAATAAACCAGTTTGTTTAGTGTGCTTCATTGAAGAGTGCTACATATCTGGTGGAGGTGCGGGGTATGATTTCGAGCCCCACACACCGAAGAGAGCTTAGTCCTGATCCTCGGCGATTGGAACCCTTGGAACTGACACCAGTGCACCAACGGACCAGCCGTCGTCTTCGAGGGGATTCGCCAGAATTCGGACCTCTTCTCTTCGCGGCAAGGGAGCCAACTGACCGCGCTACCATGACCAGCGAAGTCACTACACCGGCACAGCTCATAGTGAGTCAACCTATCACACCACAGGCCTTCCACGACGACTCGTTCGAAGACGCCGAGGACTGGTTGGACCATTTTGAGAGAGTGGCAAGGTCTAACGAATGGAGTGAAGAACGCAAGCTGCGCCATGTGTATTTTGCTTTAGAAGACTCGGCGCGAACGTGGTTCGAAAACCACGAGGCTTCTCTGTCGTCTTGGGAAGAGTTTCGGCAGCAGCTGCTGGCTACGTATGGTAGCAACGATCGCAGGGAGAAGGCAGAAACTGCTCTTCAGGCACGGAATCAGCGCACGAATGAAAGCGTAGCCATGTACATAGAGGACATGTCCCGCCTTTTCAAGCGCGCTGACCCCAACATGAGTGAAGACAAAAAGGTGCGCCATCTCATGCATGGGGTGAAGCAAGAGCTTTTCGCGGGTCTCGTTCGCAATCCGCCACGCACCGTTGCCGAGTTTCGATCGGAAGCAACGACGATTGAAATGACGCTTCAGCAGCGAGCCCGGCAATACAACCGCGACTTAAGCTGCGCGTCCGCAAATGTCTTTTCTGCGTGTACTGACAACAATCTACACACACTGCGGGAACTCGTCAGGTCTGTAGTCAGGGAAGAGCTACGCAAGATGCAGCCTCACGAAGTTCCACCGGAACCGTCTATCGTCGACATCGTCAGAAGCGAAGTGAGACAAGCCATACGGGAACCACAATCTGAGCCAGCACCAGCACGACCGACGCCAACGTACTCCGAGATGCTCAGGCGACCCGCCGTTCACAGTGCACCAATCATTGAAAGTGCACCGATCGTTCACAGTGCGTCCATCGTTCACAGTGCACCCATCGCGAGGCCAAGTAACTACGTGCCGATAGCGCACAATGCGCCCCCGTATGGCTGAGACAAGGCCCAGGAAAAGTGACGTGTGGCGTGACGCCAACCGTAGGCCCCTGTGTTTTCACTGCGGAGAGGCTGGTCATCTGTACCGATTTTGCCCGTACCGGCAAGCCGGTCTTAGAGGATTTTCTATGAATGCACCATGCCCCCGAAACGGCGAAAGACCATCTGACATCGAGGAGTACTTATGTACGCGGCAGAGTTCTAGCGCACCTCGCCATCATGAATCTCGGTCGCCATACCCTATGCGTTACCGATCACCAAGCCCGCGTGCCTCTTCAAGTACGACTAGGCATCGTTCACCTAGCCCGAAGCCGGAAAACTGAAGCGAGCGACCTGTGGAGGCGGGGCCGCTAACAATCGGACATGCGAAGATCCTCCATCGCGGTACCAGGGTGACATCGACGACTGGTTCCAGGAAAAGAAGTGCAGCAATGAGAAAATAGCTTCGGACTTGCCTTTGCTGATTGATGAGTACGAGCTGAATGCGTTAATTGATACCGGGGCGGATTATTCGGTGATAAGTTATGAACTAGCGAAGAAGCTAAAAAAGGTTTTGATGCAGTGGGGTGGACCCCAGATACGTACAGCTGGTGGGCACCTCATTACACCCCTGGGAAGATGCACAGCGAGAATTGGAATTCGAGGTTTTGCTTACGTCGCTGACTTTGTTGTATTACCGGAATGTTCGAAGGATGTAATACTCGGGATGGACTTTCTTCTAGCAAACGGTGCCATAATCAACCTGCAGAATTCTAGTGTGTCCTTTTCTACGAAGCAGGCTATAGATATGCACAAGTCAGAGGAGCCAGAGCACGTTGCCTTGCGGATTACTGACGATGACGTAACCGTGCCACCACGATGCAGCATGCTGGTTCGCGTAAGAAGTGAAGCATTCGACGACTCGGAAGGTATAGCGGATGCCAACATCGAGCTACTGTTGAAGAAAAGTATTTGTATAGCACGGGGAATTGTTCAGCTAAGCGATGGGTGTGCTGATGTATTGCTGACGAATTTCGGAAATGAATTTCAACATGTCGCAAAGAACACAGCCATCGCCTTTCTACACAGCGTTACTGCAGTCACAGATGTATTTAGCTTAGCATCTACGCCGCCTGCTGCACAAACCACGCATGACGCCATAATGTCAGTTGCAATCAACCCAAGTCTGTCGCCAACCCAGAAAGAATTGATGGAAGAGCTGATAAATGACTTCGCAGAATGTTTCTCCACTTCGTCAAAGGTACGGCGCACACCGATTGTTAAACACCGTATAACAACAGACGAACAAACCAGACCAGTGTACCAACACCCGTACCGAGTATCACCGGTTGAACGAGAGATCATAAAGAGTCAGGTGCAAGAGATGCTTAAGGACGATGTCATTCAGCCATCGAACAGCCCGTGGGCGTCACCCGTAGTTCTTGTGAGAAAAAAAGACAATACACTGAGATTCTGTGTTGATTACAGGAAATTGAACAGCGTGACCAAACGTGATGTGTATCCCTTGCCACGCATTGATGACACCTTGGATCGGCTACGACATGCAAAATTTTTCTCTTCATTAGACCTCAAGAGCGGGTATTGGCAAATTGAAGTGGACGAAAGAGACCGCGAAAAGACTGCTTTCGTTACCCCAGACGGCCTGTACGAGTTCAAAGCACTTCCATTCGGCCTCTGTTGTGCGCCGGCGACATTCCAGCGCATGATGGACAGTGTCCTCTCGGGTCTCAAATGGCAGTCGTGCTTAGTTTACCTAGATGACGTGGTAGTATTTTCTGCAACGTTCGACCAGCATATGCAGAGGCTACGTTTAGTGCTCCAAGCTATCCGCTCCGCAGGCCTGACCATTAAACCTGAAAAATGTCAGTTTGGATTCCAAGAACTTCGTTTTCTAGGTCACGTAATCAGCGCACAAGGTGTTGGCCCAGATCCCGACAAGACTGTTGCCGTTGCGCGATTTCCGAAGCCGACAGACAAGAAGGCAATCCGGCGATTTTTGGGACTATGCGCTTATTACAGGCGATTTGTAGAAAACTTCTCCAAAATTGCCGAACCTCTCACGAGACTTACTAAACAAGACGCACCCTTCATGTGGCATGCAGAACAAGAGGTTGCCTTCAATGAATTAAAGGAACGATTACAAGCCCCACCGATCCTGGCCCACTTCGACGAGACGGCGGACACAGAAGTCCATACCGACGCAAGCAATCTTGGTCTCGGCGCCGTTCTAGTTCAATGGCAAAACGGGGAAGAGAAAGTCATAGCGTATGCTAGCCGCACCCTCTCGAAAGCTGAAACAAACTACTCTGCGACAGAAAAGGAATGTTTGGCTGTCATATGGGCTATCAGCAAGTTCCGACCATACCTCTACGGCAGGCCGTTCCGTGCAGTCAGCGATCATCATTCCCTTTGCTGGCTGGCAAGCCTAAAAGACCCATCCGGACGACTTGCGAGGTGGAGTCTCAGGCTCCAAGAATTCGACATTACGGTTGTATACAGGTCTGGGAAAAAACATCACGACGCTGACTGCTTGTCCCGCTCACCAGTGGACTCTACTCCTTCCGAAGAAGAAGATTTCCCATTCCTTACTGTGATAACAGCTTCGGAAATCGCTGAGCATCAGCGGGCCGACACAGAACTCCTACCGCTGATCAAGCACCTCGAAGGACACGACATTCAAGTTCCGCGTATGTTTATGCGAGGTTTATCGTCATTTTGCCTCAGAGATAATGCGCTCTACCAGAGGAACTTTGAACACAATCAGGAAAAATTCTTACTCGTCGTGCCATCAGCCATGCGACAGGAAATTTTGGAAGCTTGCCATGACGAACCATCGTCGGGTCACTTAGGTGTCAGCCGGACGTTCGCCAGAATTCGACTCAGATACTTCTGGCCTAAGTTATTAGCGTCGGTGCAGCATTACGTGAAGACATGCCGAGAATGTCAAAGGCGCAAAACACCACCCGTCAAACCGGCCGGTTTTCTCCAACCCATAGACCCACCGAAGACTCCATTTCAGCAAGTTGGAATGGATCTGCTTGGACCGTTCCCAATGTCATCTACAGGGAAGAGATGGATCGTAGTAGCGACAGACTATTTAACATGATATGCTGAAACTGGCTGCCTTGAACGAGGAACGGCAGTTGAAGTTGCGAAGTTCTTCGTTTATAACATAGTCCTGCGACATGGTGCACCAATGGTCGTGATTACGGATCGAGGAGCAGCCTTCACAGCAGAGTTGATGCAGTGCTTGATGAAGATGACGCACACCAGTCACAGGAAAAGCACTGCATACCATCCCCAAACAAACGGCCGAACCCTGGCCGACATGCTGTCCATGTATGTCGATCTCGAACATAAGACATGGGACGCAATTTTGCCCTACGCTACTTTCGCCTATAATACGGCTGTTCAAGAAACAACTCAGGTCACTCCATTTCAACTGGTCTATGGCCGCATAGTCACAACCACACTGGATGCTATGTTACCAGTAGATGCTGACGACACTAACAACCCATACGACGTGGACGACTTCCTACAACGAGCTGAAGAAGCCCGGCAGTTGGCACGGTTCCGTATACGCCAGCAACAACGTAGGGACGCCAGCTACTACAACCTGCGTCACAGAGAAGTACAGTACCAGCCAGGCGATAAAGTGTGGGTATGGACACCAGTGCGTCGTCGCGGCCTATCCGAAAAACTCCTTCGCCGATACTTCGGTCCTTACGAAGTTATTCGCCGAGTAGGTGACCTGAACTACGAAGTCATTCCTCATGGACAAAAGCTATCAAAGCGCCACAACCTTGCAGAGGTCGTACATGTAGTCCGCATGAAGCCGTACTTCGACAGGCAATGAAAACACTTCTGCATATGAAATTTCTTTCGCGCGCATCGGGGCGATGCGTTTTCGGAGGGGGAGTAATGCCGCAGAGATCTCTCCGCGCGAAGTATCCTTCCAGGCGTCTCATCGCACCGCCGTTGGAAGAGCGCCAGCAACGCCTTGCGCGTGGCGCGAACGCGGCTCTCGTGCACGGGAACGCGGCTGCGCGTGTGCTCAATTTTCGGACGTGGTTGACTGTGGAACGCGCTCCTGTTAACTCTGCTTGTCAATTGTGTGAATGTGTTTTAGTGTTAAGTCTCTGGGCACAAGTTCGCCCACAATAAACCAGTTTGTTTAGTGTGCTTCATTGAAGAGTGCTACAATATGTATTGTCTGTATTATGTTTTGGTGCTTTTTTGTAACCCACTCCTGCTCACAGCCTTTCCAGGCTAGCAGTATTCTTGAAATAAATAAATAAATTTGTGAAATCCGAATTAACGAGGTTTTACTATAGCAGTGCCATTCTTGAACGCCGACAGCCGCGAGTTGTTACACGCGATCAGAGCATGCAGGAAGCAGTATTAAACAGTTAAATGAGTCAGCAGGAGGATAGAGGAAGGTGGTGGGGAGGGACCTCCCCGCCATTATAGTTTTCTCACAACAGCTCTGCCCCATCCCCCGATTTTCATTTTTTTCATGCAACTCGGTTATAAAAATTATCGGCTATAACACTGAAATTTTCGTGGCACTTAAATATTTTTATAAGTGGGTTCGACTGTATGTATAGTTTTCCCGAGTTAATTTGCTTTGGGGGGTTGAAATGCTAATAGGTGACCACTAAAACGAACAATCGCAAAGAATTGTGGGGCCCACCATCTGCTGGCAGCTTCCGGTTCGATGGACGACGCAGCGACATCGGCGACATGCCCGGCGCACGTGCTTTTCTGCGCAGTTTCAACTGTCAGTCGTCCGAGGCTTTCAGTCCGCTTTGTCGATTGCTGGTCGTGCAATTCATGCAGCTGATCTAGGTTTGTGTTCACTCTAGGCGCGACAATGACAAGCCAAGAATATGCTTGTACTCATAAACGAACTTTGATTTTCGTTTGGGCAGTCTTTTTTGTTTCTGACAGGTTTAGCTCTACGATATTTGCCGCTGCTTGGACGCATTGTCACTGACTGCTCTGCCTGCGGGTCAGTCAAACAGATGAAAAAGTTATCTTTATCCGATAATTTATCAAGCGTATAGAAGCATTACTTTAGAAAATCGGGTGCTGAAGCTATGGCTACAGCGGTCTGGTAAATGCTGCTCTGTGATCGTCGCTGCAACTGATATCGTCGGTAACGGCGCAGCTAGCATAATTAGAAAATGAAGTGCTGAAAATGTTTCAAAACTTTGCGTGTTGTCAACGGCATTTTTCGGTCGAAACTCGAGGTTCATTTGAAGTGGTACGTAGTTAGAAGTTTCCGCTTTTTGTCAACTAGTTGGGGCAATGGCCGTATCGCCAACATATTACGGCTGGCTTCCGGCGACACGTCGTTGGGCCCGCCGATTCGCTATGTCCGACGTTCGGTCCACGGTTGGCCTGGATCGGTGGTCAGGACGGTGGGGTGACCGAGGCGCCTGGATCGCCCGGTCAACTCAGCAAGCCTGCGGATCGTAGCTGCAGGAAATCCAAAAAGCGGCGCCGTCAGTCTGTAGCTGCGGCTTCCGGTGGGGTGTTCGCTCAGCTCGCGGGTCGTGGCCGCGGCAGCTGAAGAACAGCTTCCATTGGGTTGCCGCCGTCTCCCCGAACCACCCTTCCTGTTCAGCCTCCAGCTCCTTCTGCCCCTCGTCATCCCAGAGCGTAGCTGGGCTGCTCTCCTCGGCTACGTGTCCCTTCTCCCATTGGCCACGTAGCTGCGCATGCACTTTTGCGCTTCTAATTTTGCTTTCATGTTGTATTGCTTTTATTCAGACGCTCTTATTTTCTAACTTCTTTTTCCTTTACTTCTGCCACCGACTCCTCGTGTCGTCTTGTTCTCTTCTTAACTTCTGCTTTTTCTTCTTTATTTCTTCCCTTATTGGCTCATGACAGTATGGGAAGGAGGGAGGGGGGGGGGCGACACTGTGCTGCGGCACCAAATGCGTATCTTGCAACCGGGCGCAAGGGGAACTGGCGACGCAATCTCCCACGCGAAAGGAGCAAAGCGGGAAGGCAGCGCGGGAGGGAGGGAGCGGGGGGGGGGGGGGGGGGGGCGGCTTCTACTCTGCCAACAAATGCGTTCACGCCTGTGCCGGCTGTCGGTGTTGTTGTGCGCACCATATCTTGAAAGCGATCACCACAAGGCTCTGACCTTTGTATGCGCTGAGATTACGCCGCTCAGTTTCAGTTGAAGCAATAGACCGCACGAACCTTCGCTCGCTGCGGCGGCCGCGTTTTCCAATGCCCGCGTTTTGACAGTGGTTGTCTCCGGTCATCGAGTCTATTCATGTTTGCTTGTGCGCGTTGACACCACGCTTTTTAATCCAGTTAGTAAGCGAATGTGTCAAGTTTATGCAGCCGATATAACTACTATCCCTACTCCTTATAGCTCTCTACTAATTTGCTATCGCAATTGATGCTACGCCTTTTGGGCGAAACTGATACATTTAAAAAAAATTATTACAGGCCACGACGAGAATGTGGCGTGAATGTTCGACGCGTGGGTATGCGGGGTGCGGTTTGACCAAAGACTGCTGTGAGGGCCAGTGCAGTGATTATCTTGTGCTGCGACTCGAATTGGTGATGATGCTTGCGAACAATCCCTTCGTAACAGACGTCGACGGTGTTCCCAGATACGGCCAATTGATCACAGTGCCGCTCCGTGCAGTTTGCTAATAATAATTTCCAGGAGCAGACCAAGACGAGATATGGCCGTGCGGATTGCCTGCAGTACGCACTGGAACATCTGACGCCCTTGCACCACTGACGGTGCTACGCCGGCCTTGCAGCCGCACGAACCGCTAGCCGGCGGCCGGCAGGCGACCGCCCCCTCCAGCGCAGCCGCCACCTGGGGTGCGGTACTCAGAGCCAACTTCGAGCCCCGATAACGATCCCGCCTAGCAAGCCCGCCTCGCAAGCAGTGCATGGGCGACTTCAATGCAAAAGTGGGGAAAAAGCAAGTTGCTGAGCAAGCAATTCGCAACTACGGCATCGATTCTAGGAATGCAAGAGGAGAAATATTAGTAGAATTCACGGAAAGGAATAGGCTCCGAATAATGAATACCTTCTTCAGGAAGCGCAGCAACAGGAAGTGGACATGGAAAAGCCCGAATGGAGAAACAAGGAATGAAATAGATTTCATACTCTCTGCCAATCCAAGCATAGTGCAGGATGTAGAAGTGTTAGGTAAGGTAAACTGCAGTGACCATAGGTTAGTAAGGTCCAGGATTTCTCTCAATTTGAAGAGAGAAAGAGTAAAATTAGTCAAGAGGAAACAGGCCAACCTAGAGGCAGTAAGGGTAAAAGCAGACCAATTCAGGCTGGTGCTCGCAAACAAATAATGCAGCTTTAGAACAGGAAGATAAAGACAACAAAGAGGTAACAAATGAAACCGTAACTAGGTTGATCTCAGATGCAGCAATTGAAGTAGGAGGTAAAGCACCAAGGCAACCAGTAGGAAAGCTCTCCCAAGAAACAAAGGACCTAATAAGGAAACGACAAAACATTGAAAACGTCCAACTCAATAGATCAGATAGAATTCTCTTAACTGTCAAAACTGATCAACAAGAAGAAAGTAAGGGATTTTTGAAATTATAACTTGGGAAAGATTGAGGAAGCCGTAAAATATGGACGCAGCATTAAATCAGTAAGAAGAAAGATTGGCATTGGACAAGGGAAGATGTATGCACTGAAAGATAAGCATGGTAATATCATCAGCAATTTCGATGACATAGTAAAAGCAGCAGAATTCTGTACTGACCTGTACAGTGCCAAAAACAGTCAAGCTAATTTCATTCGAAATAGTTATGAACCGGATCCAGAGGCTCATTCTATAACTAGCGATGCAGTTAGAAGGGCCTTGAAAGACATGACCCAGGGGAAAAACTGCAGGAGAAGATGGAAAAACAGTAGATGTAATCAAAGATGGAGGAGCTATCATGCTTGAAAAGCTTGCGGCCCTTTATACGCAATGCCTCACAACTTCAAGTGTACCAGAGAGCTGGAAGAACGCCAACATTATACTAATCCATAAGAAGGGAGACATTAAAGAATTGAAGAAATATAGACCCATTAGGTTGCTTTCAGTATTGTATAAAATATTCACCAAGATAATTTCCAATAGAATCAGGACAACACTTGACTTCAGTCAACCGAGACAACAGGCTGGCTTCAGGAAGGGATATTCTACGATGGACCATATCCATGTCATAAATCAGGTAATAGACAAATCTGCGGAGTACAATCAACCTCTCTATATGGCTTTCATAGATTATGAAAAGGCATTCGATTCAGTAGAGATACCAGCAGTCATAGAGGCATTGCGTAATCAAGGAGTAAAGGAGGCATACGTGAATATCTTAGCAAATATCTACAAGGATTCCTCAGCTACCTTGGTTCTCCACAAGAAAAGTAGAAACTTACCTATAAAGAAAGGGGTCAGGCAAGGAGACTGTCATGAGCGACAAAATGAAGAAAGAAAGAAGAAAAAGCAGAAGAAGAGAACAAGAAGACACGTGGAGTCAGTGGCAGAAATAAAGAAAGAAGAAGTTAGAAAATAAGAGCGTCTCAATAAAAGGAATAAAACATGAAAGCAAAAGAAGAAGCACAAAAGTGCACGCGCAGCTACGTGGCCAACGGGAGAAGAGACACGTAGCCGAGGAGAGCAGCCCAGCTACGCTCTGGGACGACGAGGGGCGGAAGGAGCTGGAGGCCGAACAGGACGGGTGGATCGCGGAGACGGCGGCAACCCAATGGAAGCTGTGCCTCAGCTGCCGTGGCCACGACCCGCGAGCTGAGCGAACGCCCCATCGGAAGCCGCAGCTACGGGCTAACGGCGCTGCTTCCCGGATTCCCCGATATTCTAGTTGACACTAAGCCGATATTCTAGTTGACACTAAGCGGAAGAAATGGAGCTGCGCGGGCCATCTAGTAATGCGTAGGATGGATAACCCGTGGACCATTAGGTTTACAGAATGGATACCAAGAGAAGAGAAGCACAGTCGAGGTCGGCAGAAAACCAGATGGGATGATGAAGTTAGGAAATTTGCAGGCGCAAGTTGGAATAAGCTAGCGCAAGACAGGGGTAATTGGAGTTCGCAGGGAGAGGCCTTCGTCCTGCAGTGGACATAACATATAGGCTGATGATGATGATGATGATACAGAGCGGACTTCCCTCTGCAAGTGTGTTTTATTGAACGCAGCAATAAACATTGTTGAGTTGACTCGCGTGTTGCCTTATTCACCCGAGCCCTACGTAGCTGCGATTGCAAGCGCTACGGGTTGGGGAAGACCCCCACATGTGGCGCTACCAACGTAGTTCGAATTCGGCAACACGGCGAGTCTTTTTCTGTTTTTTTTTTGGAGCTGGGACTACTGAAGTTATAGCAAACAATGGCGACGGGCTTGTCTGATTTTCCAGATTTGTTCATGTTGTCGGATGTAGCAGCACAAAATCAGAAACCTAGTGCTAACGCGGCAGCAGCTTCCGAACAAGCTGGTAGCTATAATTTTGAGTGTTTCATGCAGAATAGTCAGGATCGCGGAAATGTCACGTTGGCAGGGTTTAGGCCTGAAAGTAGGCATAACATGCCGAGTGCCTCGCCGCTTCGCCCCGCGGACACAAAGGCACATATGCCTCTAAATAGTTCGACGCAAGCTGCGGATGCGTCTGAACCTTCGTTCGATAGTATTCCGTCGAGCGAAATAATGCTGCAGAATGTGCTGCAAGTCATGCAGAGCTTAGCCGGCGCCCTGCAGAACACAATGCAGGCCACGCCGCAGTGCGAGCGACCACGAATTAAGGTAGACATGCCTACCTATAGTGGGTACCACGTTCGCACTAGTGCAAACGAGTACCTCGACCGTCTGCAGTATTATCAGCAAGCAACAGGGCTTTCAGACGCCGAACCTCTCGCGCGCGTGCTCCCTGCTTCACTGACTGAACAGGCGGCTCGTTGGTTCCGACTGGCCGGACACAGAGCCCGCACGGTAGAAGAGTTCCGCGAGGAATTTCTTCCGGCCAACTACGAGTGGCGTTTGAGGAGAGAGTTGGAGTTGCGTACCCAGCATCCGGACGAGTCCCTGCTAGAGTATGTTCGAGCGATGGACGAACTTTATCGTCTCGTGAGCCCTCTCGCCACCGACGCCGAGAAAGTCGAGCGCGTCACACGGCAAGCGCACCCGACTTTCGCGGCATACTTCAGGGGATGTAGGTTCAAAGACCTAGACGAGCTCGCCGCCGAAGCAAAGCGCATCCAAGAGGACATCCTCGCTGCACGAGCATACCGTCCGCCTCCACACACCGCGCTGTCACTCGAACCTCGCTACGCGTGGAACGGCGGCGGGATCGCTTCACATTCCCTTAGGGTCGACGCGTCGGCATTGTTCGCCGACGAGCAGGTCCTGCGTGGTTGGGAATTATCAGATGCGCCTTGGACCCGTATGCCTACGCGCTGAAAATAGCACAGCATAAAGCGGCATGGAGTGTGCCCGCAGCAGGAACTTGCGACTAATGCGAGACCATAGGAGCGGCACATGCCGAGAGTGGAAGCTACGGCCCACCAGATTGGAGCGATGGGCGCCCACGCCACCGAGGTTTCGGTGGCTGTTGCTACAGTGCGGCGGACTGGGGCACATCGCCCGTGACTGCGCAAGCACGCCGGGCCAAGGTCGAGCAGGTGGTTCGGGAAACGGGCGAGGCCGCCGGTGATCCACCTAGGTCCCAGCGGCGATCTCGAACACAACCAGTGTTTTCGATTAACTAGCGCCTTTGGCTTATCGCGGACTCGCAGGCGCCGTTTGCCGCATTATTGGATACTGGGGCAAGCGCTTCTTTATCTGGTGACGAGGTGTTGCAGCATCTCTGCGAGAACAATATCCGCTTAAGAGATAGTGACATTACTTTCCGCCTTGCTTCCGGCACAGCACAATCGAGCAGTGCAGCTAGACTAGCTATTCGTTGGGAGAGACGCGTCAGGCGACAACGCCTCGTACATCTTCCCGGTCTGTCAGTGCCTGTTATTTTAGGTCGAGACTTTCTCGCCAAGTCGGGTATTTTGATAGACATTGGCAGCGAAGGTTAATGAGAGAATGGAACGGGTGCTTTGAAGCGTTTCGCAAAAGCGACCGTGCCAGCGGAGACACGCCAGTCTACGGGCGTGGCACGAGCGGGCCACACCGAGCTACAGCCGAGCGAGCGAACAGTAATCGGTGAAGGCGGTGAAAGCAACGGAGAGACGGTGGCACAACATTGTGCTGCGCTGTTGCAAGGGGCAGCGCAGAGGTCAACAGCCTGCCGGAGAGAGAAAGGGCATGAATGTCATCGCTGTTGTACGAATACGACGCGATTTTCACGGACCGTCCGGGCCGCACTACGCTAGTCAGGCACAGGATAGACACGGGTGACACTGCGCCGTGGAAATGTAATCCTCGGCCGATAAGCTTGACTAAGCGGAAAGCACTTGACAGCGCCTTAGACGAACTCATCCACATGGGCGTTGTAGAAAGGTGGAACAGCCTATGGGGCTTCCTGGTAGTTCTACTCCTGAAGAAGGACGATACTTATCGCCTTTGTGTAGACTACCGCAGGCTGAATGAGGTTACGAAGAAGGATGCGTACCCTCTACCCTCCATTTCCTCTCTGGTATCTAACCTAGGCGGGGCGAAGTACTTTACAACGCTCAATGCTCGTCGTGGATATTTTCAGGTCGAAATGGACGAGCGTGACAAAGAGAAAACGGCTTTCACTTGTCACCGCAGGCTCTTTCAGTTCAAAAGATTGTCTTTTGGCTTTGTCGGAGCTCCCGCTATTTACCAGAGGTTGATGGACCGAGTTCTAGGAGATGCGAAGTGGCAACATGCTCTCGCATATCTCGACGACATGCATAGTGGTTTATTCGAAAACGTTCGACGAGCACTTGCGCCACTTGAGAGACGTCCTAGACAGGCTGAGGTCCGCGGGTATCACGCTGAACCCGAGTAAAGCTCAGATAGCTGCGAACAGAATAACGCTGTTGGGATTCACGCTAGACAACGGCCGCATTCTGCCGAGTGAGGATAAGCTTGAGGCTATACTGAGGTACCCGTCGCCGGAAGATATCGGCGAACTGACACGCTTTCTGGGATTGGTGAACATTTATCGCCAATTCATTCCAGACTGCACGGCAGTGCAAGCGCCTTTAACGAAGCTCATGAGGAAAGACGAGCGTTGGACTTGGGGTCAAGAGCAAGAGGCGGCACTGCGCGGCCTCACGAAGGTGCGCGCTGACACGGCTGGGTTGCAGCTGCCCGACTTGAATAGGGAGTTTGTGATTCAAACAGACGCAAGCACCCTGGGTCTAGGTGCAATTTTGCTACAGGAGCACGGAGGCATTCTCCGACCGGTTGCGTTCACGAGCCGTTCGTTGATGCCGGCAGACAGCAACTACTCGGTGACAGAGAAGGAGTGTCTCGCAATAGTTTTCGCTCTGTGAAAGTTCGACTATTATGTTGACAGAGTAGCATTCGCGATAAAGACTGACCACATGGCTCTCACTTGGTTGAGGCGCTTGAGCGAGCCATGTGGCCGCCTGGCGCGTTGGGCACTGCTGCTGCAGCGTCACGACTTCACCGTGCACTACCGCAAGGAAAAAGCAATGCTGCAGCTGACACACTTTCGCGAGCGCCAGTCCGAGGCGAGGGAGAAACCCTGGCCATAGCCCGAGTAATAGACGTGGAACAACCGTCGATCCTGGGCGAGAGCGTGAACCACGTAGATGTTGTCGGTTCCACAGGAGTTGTTTTCAGCAGCAAGGAGCTGTTCGAGGCTCAGCAGAAGGATCCATTTTGTAGAAAAGTGCTCGACGGGCTCCGGGTGCCGGGCGGCGCGGCCACCGTGCACATGGAGGCAGCTGGTATTGCTGTCGGTGCGGAGCGCTCAGGAACAGCTGGTAATGCTGTGAGCGCGCTGGTTTCCTATCTGCTGAATTCCGACAGCATCCTGCTGAGGTATATTCCCACCGAGAACGACACAAGTGAGGCGTTTAAGGGGGTGATACCGCGCGCGTTGAGAGGAGCACTGCTACGCTACTTTCATGACTCGTGCATCGCTGGGCACGCGAGCGGAACCAAGACTTCCATTAAGTTGTGTCACTTCGCTACCTGGCTTGGCATGAAACGGGACATGATTCATTACGCCCGCTCGTGTCAAGTGTGCTAAAGCGTGAAGCCCCGAGGCGGATGACCGCCCCGCTTCATGCAGTCCATCGACAGCCAGACTCCCTGGCAAATCGCGGCGTGTGACGTCATGGGACCGTATCCCACAACACCGAGCAGGAACAAATTCTTGCTGGTGGTCACGGATCCCTTCAGTAAATGGGTAGAACTTTTCCCCCTACGAAAACTGATGGCACGAGTGATCATGGATAAGTTGATGGAGGTTTTCACCAGGTTTGGTTTTCCGGAGCAGTTGATAACAGACAATGCGTCCTACTTCACTGCAAAGGTGTTCGTTGACTCATGCGCCACACTTGGCATTAAGCACAAGAAAACGACAACCTACCATGCTCAGTCGAACCCCACTGAACGAGTCAATCGTAACATCAAGCACATGCTTGTCACGTTCTCTGAAAGGTATAAGGACTGGAATACCGTAACATCAAACTTGGGACGAATAAACATTTGGTACGTTAGCAATTTTACGTGAGGAGGGGTAAACTTAAGGTTATGCCGGACATAGCCAAGGACACGGTTAGCTTCATTTGTTATACTTGCTATATGATGTGACCAGCTGAGATCATTAGTCACTGTGATACCGATGTACTTATCATCATCATCATCATTTATTAACCCTTAAGGACCCTTAACAGGGCATTACATACGATGAAGCTAAAGATAATTCGGAGCCAAAAATGACGTACCTATGTGCTTGGTAGGAAGCTCGGCGGTGGAATGAGATCTGTGAAGTCTTCCTGATATTTAAACACATTAACCAAGTTCTACACCAGTTTTCAACAGTTAGTAAATCGTTTTGAAGGGAAATGTTATCATGGAAGCTCAGGATAGGACGGTAAAGGACACAATCGTCTGCGAAAAGGCGAATACAGGAGGAGATGTTTGTCGGTAGATCATTGATGAAGATTAAAAAAAGCAATGGTCCGAGGACGGTGCCTTGAAGAACTCCGGATATAACAGGCGCTAATGAGGAAGTATGCCCATTAATACAGACAAACTGTTGCCTGTTTTGTAGGAAGTCACAAAGCCAGTCGAAGAGAAAGGGGTTAAGATTTAGGTGTGAGAGCTTAAGGAATAGTATGTGGTACCTTGTCAAAGGCTTTTTCGAAGTCGAGGAACAGGGCGTCTATGGGAATATTGCGATCAATGCTTGAGCTGATGTCATGAGTAAATAATGCAAGCTGGGTCTCACAAGAAAAACCTTTTTGAAAACCATGTTGCTGTGGGTGAAAGAAGTCAACAGAGATTAGAAATTTGGTAACATGCGAATAAATGACGTGCTCCATTAATATTGAAGCCACACACATTAATGAGATGGGTCGATAGCTGTTATGTGATGACAAAGTACCTTTCTTTGGGACTGGGATAATCTTGCCCACTTTCCAGTCCTGTGGCACCACTCCTAACGACAGGGACTGTTGGAAAATGTGAGACAGGATGACACTTGTACTATGCTTTATATTTTTTAACATTTTGGAGTTAATTCCGTCGATGCCTGCAGAAGATGACAATTCGAGATTGTCAATTAGTTTGCTGATGCCATGAGGGCTGACTTGTATATCGGGCACAGTGGGGAAACTAAATTCAGGAAAATTGGGCAGTTCATCATTCGGTTCGAGAGTGAATACAGAAGAAAAAGTTTCATTAAGTACATCAGGAACCACTGCTTCAGGAAGAGGGTTATTGTGATCGTCGCATAAGGAAACAGTTTTATGGTGGGCTGGTTTAATTGTTTTCCAGAAAGGCTTTGGGATTATTACACAACATTGTAGGATTGTAGTAGAAAGGAAATATTGCTTAGCTTCCGCTGCAAAGCGCTGAAATGTTTTTTTCAGCCTCGTGGTATCTTGCCCAAGCGCATGCATTGTTAGTATTTTTGGCAGCTCGAAAATGTCTCTTCTTTTTGTTGTTGAGACGTTTTAAGTTGTTATTGAACCAAGGGGACGATACGCGCTCTGTAACATAAATGGTTGGTATGTATCTATTAATTAGGTCACGCATTTTGTTTTTGAACAACAGCCAGTTTGTCTCAACTGATCTATCCAGAAAATCAACTAGGAACCAAGTGCAGAACTCAGCTAGGTCTCTATTCATGCTGCCATAATCTCCTTTATCGTACAGTGTTAATAGTTTCTTTTCTTTTTTAGGGTGTAATAGTTTGCAATGAATGGAACCATGAACTATTACGTGATCACTCAACCCAGGTAGAATTGTTAGTGACGAGACATTATCAGGGTGTGACGTCAACAAAAGATCTAGTATGTGCGCGCTTTTATCAGTAAGTCTCGTTGGTTCCAAGATTAGCTGTGTAAGACCAAATGTGAGGCACATGTTCAAAAATTCACATTCTTCGTTATTCCTTGATAAAGAAGATAACATATCAAGCCAGTTTATGGAGGGAAAGTTGAAATCGCCATATAAAATGATGGAAGTGTTACGGTGTGTGGAAGTTATAGAGCAAAGTAATTCGTGTAGCGAAACAATAAAGGACGGTTCAGCGTCAGGAAGGCGATAGCATACACCTAATATAACAGGTGGATATGAAGTTTTACAAACCAGGAATAAGGCTTCGATTGGCGTAGCTATGTTGATTAATGAGCAGTTAAGATTACGGTGGGTAGCCAGCATAACACCACCGCCCCACCCTACCGCCTCGGTCGCGACTAAATATATCAAAATCGGGGAAAGTGCATAACAGTTCAGAATCATCAACAGATGAATTTAGCCATGTTTCGGTAAGAGCAATAATTTTGGATTCAGTGGTTTCGACAAGGTATTGAAGTGAATCACGTTTTGGAAGAATGCTTCTAATGTTTGTGTAAAGAAATTGGAAAGGGTCACACGTATTTCCGGAGGCATTGCGAGGTAGCTATGTTTTATATGGGATGACCCTGTTGTTGGAGTGATCAAATACGTAGCTCCTATTATCTATAATCAGCTTGTCGTGACGAAGCTTAAAAGCTTTCCCTTGGGATTTGCCATACTCTACGAGGTTTTTGCGGGCATCACGGGTGTTGCAGCAGTAGTCTTCGGATATTCTGAAGCCTGATCCTCTTAGTTTTTTTGCATTCGAAAGAATACGTTGTTTTGCTTTGAAGTTGGCGAGCATCACAATGATAGGTCTGTTTTTACTTTGTTCGAATTTTCCGAGCCGGTGGGCGCGCTCTATATCACTTGACTGGTGGATATCAAGATTCAGGTTTGAGCTGCAGTGCTGTATGATTAGGCTTTCAGATTGATCCCACGTTTCACGTCTTATATCTGGCAACCCAAAAAACACTAGGTTGCTACGACGCGACCTATTTTCAGCGTCGTCTATTCGTGCTGCCAGATTTGCAATATCAGCGGCGTTACGCATTGTAAGGTCGTGGGTGGTATCTAATTTTGTTTTCATCGCAGCAATGCATGAACAGTCCTCCTCAATCTTGTCCAGTCTTTTTCTTATACTTTCAAACACCTTGTCATTTTGCGATAACTTAGTGCGAATCGATTTCATTTCATTTAGCAAAGAGGTCTGTCCTGAGCGAATTTCGTCAAGAGCAGACATAATATCCCCCGACGTTTGCGTAGCAGCGGAACGAACGCTAGGACCGGGATTTTCTTCGATGTCACCGGCGAGAAGTAGTAGTTTTAACAAAATGTGCGTACACTGTTTCACAGTGAGCAAGAAGCTGCGTGGGTCCGGCAGCACAACGAGGGCAGCGTAACTGGTGCGCTTAGCAAACAAAGAGCAGTTTGTTGTTTACCTGCCAGAAAAGCAGATGCTGAACGTAAGGTGACCGCATCGTTGCCGTGCTGCCAGACCCACTGAGAGGGAGCGGCGATCCTTTTATCGAGCACAGACTTTTATCCCGACGGCAACAGACTCACCTTGTTCGCAGTGTTCTTCCTTTGGTGTCAAGGAAGAGTCCATACGGTCAGTGAACTCTGCAAAGCTGATCTCCCCTGCAATGACACCACAGCAATGCAAGACAGCAACAATGGGGCAAGTCTTTCTTTTTTTTACAGATTGTTTATTCAGGCATACACTGTCTGGGATGAACAAGTGCCCGATGAAGGCCCTCTTACCCTCAGAGACGGAAAGCAACAAGCCCAATGTAGACGAGCACATCAAGAAAATTAAAGATCAATACACATGGAAACTCGAGAAAGACAAGAAATTAGGCTCATATACAATTAAGACACGAACCATTCTCAGCAATGTGAAACAGACGGCAATAATTCTGACAAACAACAGCATTAGGAAATCATAAAGTACCTTATACAATACCTGAAAACATAGTAAAGACTGTAACATGACCACATGCTGCCCAAACAGTGTTATTCTATAGAACAAAACAAGACATAATCCTAAACTTTTTTTCTTGAGGACATATTTCGACCTGCACTGGTGAATCATGGGATTGGAATATTGGGATTTTTGTTTAGGAAACTTCCGTTGATTCAACTGCGACGGGACGAACAAAAATGATCGAATAATCCGGTTTAATTAAACAAGCTGCAGAAAAAGTGCCAAACAAACACCGCTAACTTATCTGGCAACGTCTTGCCCCATTCTAGCATGCCCCCGAATCGAATGCACGCCCACTTTTTATGTGTCTAGAGTAGAAAACTAATGTAGAAATTACATTAAACCTCCTAAACAAATTATAAATTTAATGCGTACCCAATTTCTTAGCAGGAAAAATGGGCAACGGTCATGTGTTGCACAATGGCGGCCGGTTTTCCTTAAGTCAGCTTTGCCACACCTTGTTTAGTCAGCTTCGCCACAATACATCCGGATCTGTTATGGGTGGTTAGGCGGTTTGATATTTGATTGCACCCCGCAAGCAACTGTCAGCCCAATCTTGTCAAAAAAAAGAAAAAGGCTTGTGTTAGAATCGGGTAAATACCGTAATCGCACATTGCGAGCTACAGTTACTGCTGGAAAATCTTCCTAGGACAGGAGGTCGAAAATGGACGTTTTCGATAAGACATGACGTGTGTCAACACACTCGCTGTTACTTGAAGCTCCGCCAGGACAGGTGCTTCTACTAAAGGGGCTGCTATTGGCTTACCACATGGCTAATGTGTGCTCACTGGTCAAGTTCCCAGAGAAGGCCAGGATCTTCAGTTTGGATCGGATTAACAAAAAATTTGAATTAACCGGAGTCGAATTAATGGAAGTCAGCTCTGTTCCCCCCCTCGTGTAATATTTTACAATTCTCACATTTCCATACAATAAGTGCCCTGCCCTCCCTTTTTTGCTGCCGGTCCCCAAAAAAGTTTTTTCATTTTTGCCTTTGAGTACTATCAGCCTTCTTCAACCTGTCCACATCTACTGGAACAACCAGGTCCACCCTTCGGAGGACCTGGGAGGCTCTTAATACAGAACGGCAAGAAAACACCGAAAGGAAACCTACGGAAGCCATTATAGCAGGAAATGCTGGACTTTGTGGCTGAGGCATGGGCTCGTTCAAGAGCTGTGGCATCACAAACGCGCTCAACGGGTTTTGTCCCTCAGCTCAACCGCAACGAACTGAGAGACAAAAGCATTGACCTCATTTTCGTGTCAGATTCTCAAAATTTTTTCTCTGGTTTTGACAGTGAATAAAAAAATAAAGATTGGAAACAAACAGTCTTCAGAAATCAGCTTTGTCAGAACAGTACGGGCTAGATTGCATACTTTTAGAGGCCACCATCACCTTTAGCTGCCTCAGTGTCACGGTTTAACAACATTGGTGCGGAATCGAGAAAGGCCCCCTCTCCCTCATATTTTGGTTGAGCTATCTCTTGAGCAGGGGGGGCACTTGCTCGGTGTTTTACAGTAAGTAAGGAGGTGGAGTTTCATAGCTAGCTCTGAATATCGGTGTTCTAAATCGGTTGTGCCTAAGATGGTGTTGTGTGTTGTCCGGGAGAAAAGACCAATTAATACTAATACTGGTAACGTAGAATTTCCACCTGCGTGTACAGAGCAAGCTTTAGTTGAAACAGCTGGTTAAATTTGAGTATGTCAAGCTCAGAGAAAAATGGTGCTCTTCGGCATACGTTTTCATTGTAGTGCACAGTTCTTTTTTGCAGTAAAGCACGTCAATAAATGTAATATCTCAGCACAGCGGGTGGAAGCACTCTCGTTTGGGTGTTGTAGTGCTAAGCTTGTTTTATGGTGAAGTCGGCAGATGGCACCCATGCACACCGAGGCACCTTGGGGCTACAATGAATGGATGGAACACCACCCGTGTGCGCACCGGTGCTATTCGCCATTGGTATCCTATAGTAGGAAGCCATTTAGGCATGGGAAAAATCCTGCACAGTTAAAATAAAGTAATTTTTGTGCATGCATTCATTGGTAACCTGACCGCGTCTCACTCAGTCCCTCTTCAATTTTGTTCACATTATGACTTCGACATTTCGACCGAGTTGGGATTCAGCTCCAGAATGGAAAAAAACAATGGTTGAAATTTATCTAAACTGGTGCATCACAGTCATAACAGATAATTAAAAATTATTTATTAAAACAACTTTGCGCCAACCAACTTATCGATCAAAATGGTGATGATATTGTCGCGGTAATAACAGCACACGTAACAACCGGTCACACAGCAGAACAGCTCCGATCGAGCAGCACGTCTTCTTCTTCGTCTTCGTATCGAATCCTCTGTGGCGCGCAAAATAAAGCTCAAGCAAACTAGAACTGCACAACACACGGAAATGTACTGAATTAACGTGTCATTATTCCACCCCTTGAAAAGAATTGGCTCGATGCTTTCGAAGTAGGGAAGGTAGGTGGTCAGCGTGCGTAATATGGCTTCATCCTAGCCATGTGGACGATGTCCGGTTGTGGTGTACAGCGGGAGCTGCGCATGGTGCTCTCTGGAACAACTGTGTAGTTGACGTCATTGAGGCATTGAAGAACCCGGTAAGGCCTGAAATAACGTCGGAGAAGTTTCTCCAACCTCCCACGCTGGCAGACTCCAGATCCATACTTTGTCTCCGGGGTGGTAGGTAATTTCTCTGTGGCGGAGATTGTACCTGTGAGCATAGTAGTGTTACTGAGAGCAAATGCGCATGCGAGCTAGCTGACGAGCTTCCTTGGCACACTGAGCATATTGGGCAGCATTCACTGTGGTAGATGTGAAGGCGTCAGGCAAAAGCATTACTTTGTCTGCCGTATGTATTCGAATCTAGGCCGATAGTTTTTTTTCAAATAATCATATACAAAACTCTAGGGTCGGCTTAGATTCGAGGATTTTAAAAAACGCGCCAGTTTTTAGCTGAAACTGATAAATATGGTGCATTTAGCACCATCTAGAAAAATCAGTATCGCAGCCGCTACTAGCCGTGCCAGTAGCCAACTGAAGCACACGAGGGACGTCGCCACTTTGACCTGTGTCGTATTGGTATGGTGTAGCACATAGTTTCTCACTATAACACCTAGAGGGTAAACTGGCGCCACCGTCTAGGTGGGTTTCTTAAAGGGCATCCGTGCCCTCATGGGAATGACGGGATATGTGTCTGCGAGGCTTGTGTTGGCTGGTGTTGAACGAAGCTTCGTCTAAAACGTGGATATGGCTACACAAATAATGCGTTCTTAAAGTAAAATCTACATAAAAGGCTTTCATTCACCCATATTACATTTCTCAATAAAGTTTACTCACCTACAATGCAGAATCAAGCGAAGAAAAGCAAGAACAGACAAGTTGTTCCAAAGCGAGCAATAATCTTGTCGTCTGCCCTCCAACTTTAGCGGGAAGCTGATACTTTTTATGTTTCATATAATTGTGCATCCAATAGTAAGTCTTCAAAATTAAACAAGACATGTTTCTGTGTAATAATAAAGCTAAAGCACTTTCTTACGTGCTGTTTTAGCAGGAAATGAATCACTGTGACAGACATAACGGTGGTAGCCAGGCGCGTTTTCAAGGCTTTCTTAGCTCTCCAAGAACGACGCCAATCCGAAGTCACAATATACCGGCATTCCCATGGATACCACAGCGCAGCAGCGCCAGTTTTCCCTCTAGGTAATATAGTGAGAAACTCTAGGGTGTAGCATTGACACACGGCATGGCATTAACGTAATGGCACCAAACAGGTGATGCCACTATAGTGCCGCTTTCTAACGAATACCGTATTTACTCGAATCTAACGCGCACTTTTAACACGACCTTACGTCTGCGTTACCATATAGCCGTCGGCATTTCAAAATGGCCACCTCCACGCGCATCGAGCCTAGCTACTTTCTAGCCTAGCTACCGTAGCTTCCTCCGTGTGCTGCAGTACACGTGCTTAGGCAATAGTCTACCGTCTGTCTTCACGTTCTCTGCGTCTGCTCTATCAGCATGAAGTATCTAGTTCATAATTATGCCGCATTTATAAGTAAAGTGTTCATGTGTGCGGAGACGGACAGAAATCGGACCGTATCATGGGCGTTCGGAGAATCCGAAACTTGCATGCAGGACGGCGCAAACAGAAGAGGATTTTCACCAGCAAAGCAATGCGGAACGGTTTCAGTGAACCGAAGCCTGCAACGATCCACTTCAGCGATACGATCGCATTGGCCCTATCTTGAAAGCAATCTGGGGCGGCGAAAGTCCGCCGCGTGCCGTGTTTTCGCAGCTGATAGGTTGCGTTGAAACGAGAGGCATGATAGCACGAAGGTCTCGCCGCGCTTTGTCACTCGAACGTTATGACAGTTCGTTTCCACGGTCAACGAGCGAGATGTGTTAATGTTTGCTTGTGCGCGCGACACCATGCTTGTTAATTTATTTAGTAAGCGAATGTTTGACATAGCTTGCACGTGACGTCACATCCACGGGCTCGCTGCCGCGGCCGCCATGCTTGCGAACCGCTTGTCGCTAGTCTGACGTGCGCGCGCTGCTAGAATCCGTCGAGCAGTTATTTTCTCTGTGTAGTGACAGGCTTCTATTCGTCTTTTCCGTGGACATGCCAGCATTTCCAACTGCACGGCCCTTTTGCGAGGACTACTTCACACAGTTGATTGGATCTGCGCGTGTAGATCAACTGTGCGAGAACGTCGATCCGTACACACTGCGCCTGGGAATGGTTGGGTGAAGAGCTTGTCGGCGAGGAGGCTCAGAGAAGACAAAGTGCTCCTACTTGGAGAGGTAAGCGCAGAGGTTTTTTTTTTTTCACTTTCAAGGTCTCTCAACTGGTCGGTTTCTCCAGTCGGGTGCGGCGAGAGGGGCCGATCGGCACACGGCTGGATCCCTGTCGCTGCCCCGTCGGCCTCGACACGCCGTTCCTGCAATTCGGCTTCCCGCTTTTCGGCGTCCAGTTGCCACTTTTGGCGCGTTGTTTTTCGAGGTGTTGGTGCCGTAAGGGATCCGTGTTCATGGCGCTGTGGCCGACGAGAAGCGACGGAGCCCAGTCAGGGTCCGTCTCGTCGAACAGTTTAGCTGGCTTACCTAAAAACGCAACATGAACAAAGTTACAAATCTAACCTTCGTTATATATCGCCGTTATCACGCTGTCAAAGCTGAAAGGAATTATTTATCTGCAATTAAGTGTGCGCCGCAGACTCGCAGGTTGCGGTTCTCGATGTCTAAGTTGGTACGTTTAATGCTCTACAGCTGCACCGCTTCATGCTCAACGCTTTCGTGCACTCGCACTGGTTCTCCACGATCCTTCGGTAATGAAAAGAAGTTGCTGTTAGCCGGTTTTTTTCCTCCCGCGGGTGTCACTGCGGTTGGAACAACCAAATATCCTGCACATGACCATGGTGAAAACACGTCTTGCGGGGCTTGCCACGACTGTGGGAGAGTAAGCGGTTCATATGCATGGCGGACGCATATCCTAGAATTCCTTTCACTGACGTCAGTGCAAGCTATCCTTACTTCATATAGCGGTCTACTAATTTGCTAACGCATTCGATGAAACTGCGACTTTTTTTATTCAATGCAACTTTAGTGCATCGGGAGGAAATCTGTTTTTCCAAATGACAGAAAGTTGTGTTTCTGTTTGAAAGCATGAGGTGCGCGGTACTGTAAAGGACTTTTTTGTCGTCACAGAAAACGGGTGCGCGTTACAATCGAAGGCGCATTAGAATCGAGTAAATACGATAGGTGTGCGTGCCGTAGAGGCATTCTCAAACGTTCAAGCCAGGCGGGACTTTGGCATCGATAAGAAAAACTTCCGTCGTTGGAGGGGGCCACGGGAGACGCTTTTTGCGTGCGCCGCAACGAGGATGGCACAGGAACATTGAACATGCGCTCCTTAAAAAAGTGCAGCATCTCTAATGCGCTTGATGGCACTGAAAATAGTGCACTGTTTGAAGATGGAAGATAGCGACGAGGCTAGCAGCAATGGTGACGTAGAATGAGCTCAGCATGTTCACATTTAATAAATGCTGTTTCATTTTGCGAATGCTGTCCTCGCTTTTTTGTTCGGCCTACATTCACGGTAAGTTTTTTTTTTTTTTTTCTGGCTTTGAACTTGTGGGTTCTTGGTGTCTCACAGGAGACCAACCACCGCGGGTTCGAGCTTAGCGAGCCACAGGGCCGCGTCAGCCGTCGCCTCCAGCACCGCTCGCGCGCGAGCTCAGAGGCCGCAAGGGGCTACCAAGCGACGCACAGCAAAAACACAGTAAAGCCTTGAGTTGACGGAAACCGTTTGCTGAAACCGTCGGCACCAGCAGTGCACAAACGCCCGCACGGAGGGGAGCCAAAGGGCGAAAATACAATAACAGGCGTCTATAGCACGTCGCGGCGAGAGCACAGGCTCAAGCTGGGACACGCCGCTAGGAAAAGTCCCGGCGGCTATACTACTTTCTCTGGCGATAACCAATGGGTCAACTCACGAGAGCACGGGCAATAAATACCCTTCGGCTTAGGCTTTCGGCAAGTGCGGCTCGGCGGGGTACGACCTCGCGCGAGCACTAATGGCACCGCTCGTCGGCTTAGCGTCGGGAAAGGATCAGCATAAAGTACGCGCTCCCCGCACGGGCAAAGGCACCGTGCGCGAGCTCCAGTCCTAGTCACAAAGGTGTCGGCGGACGAGAGAAAAGCATGAACGTACCGTGCGCTGGTCCCGGAGAGAAGTCCCGAGGCACGCTCCGCCGCTAGCAGCCGACAACCGGCCGCGTAGTGACGTCAGCGCCCCGCCCTCACCGCCAACCGCCGCGTGCGCAGCGCCACCGCGGGAACCGGTTAGGCGGCGCGGGCGGAGAAGGAGGCCAGCGGGGAACGATGGCGAGGGATGGCAGAGCAGGCGAAGCCCGCGCAATCATGCCGGCGCAACCCTCAATGCCCACAAACTTTTATGGAGTTGGCTTAGAATCGGAGTCGGCCTAGATTCGAGTAAATACGGTAACATTGTGGTAACCTCGCGACCGTGAAGCAAGTGGAAAGGAGTAAATCCTGTGGTTTCTTGAACGGCGGTAGTATAGGCGAAGGTTACGAAAGGCAGCACGCTGTCCCAGTTCTTGTGATCCACGTCGACATACATTGAAAGCATGTCAGCGATGGTCTTGTCGAGCTGTTTGGTTAGGTCATTCGTCTGTGGATGATAAGCTGTTGCCCGACGATGAACAGTGCCGCTGAGGGTCATCACTAGAGACCGGATTTTAGGCAAATGCCTTTTATTGCGATAGCAGTTATATGGACACTCCAAAGCAGATTTCTGCCGTCGTCGTCGCCGTCGCCGTGAGGCCCCGTATGACGTCAATGGAGATGAAATCGTCGCCGCGCGCCGCCGAACGCTGTATGTGCGAGTGAAAGGGCGCGAGGGACGCGCTGTTTCACGGGGAGTGAACCCACGGCGGAAAACAAACGCGCATTCTGCGCCGTGCTTCCTTAAGGGCTGCAGAAGTAGGCGTCTCTTTCCTCCTTTACAATCACCATATATGTAGAGCAAACGCGCCTTCTTCCGACACGCTAAAAGCGGTGGGGGGGGGGGCGGTGGGGGTGGAGGGGAGGGAAGGGAGGTGACTTTTAGCTGCGGCACCAAGTGCCTATTTATATCAGAGGCTCCGGCACCAGTCAGCAACGCCGCACGCATTTTGTGCGAACGCGGGCAAAACGCCGACGGCGTCGACATTAGTTCTGCGTGTTGCCAGTGCTGCTGCATGTCCAAGTTTATACAGCTGATAAAGCTACTATCATTTACTCCATATAGCTCTCTACAAATTTGCTATCGCAATTGATGCTTTTTATATCAGAGGCTCCGGCAACAGTCACCAACGCCGCACGTATTTTGTGCGAACGCGAGCAAAACGCCGACGGTGTCGACAACAGTTCTGCGTGTTGCCGGTGCTGCTGCATGTCCAAGTTTATACAGCTGATAAAGCTACTATCATTACTCCGTATTGTCACGTAGATCAACGACGAAACTGGTTGTTTATTGGGCGTACCTGTGCCCACAAAAGCAAGGTACACTCAAAGCACAACGATAGCGGCGAACACAGTCGGCGATCGTCGAAAATCTGATCAGCGGCGAAACGCGTCGGCTTTTATACCTGAGTCATCGAAGGTTCTAGATTAATCCCTGATGCCCGCGTGTCTTCCAGAAAGTTCTAGACAATTCGCGTCAGTCATGCAATCAGATAACATAAGTGTCGGTGAAAACAGGCAATGGAAAGAAGCATCGATAACGTTCTAGAAACTTCCGATACAGGCGCGTCCTGCGCCGAGCGATAACGTTTAACATTTGTTAGCCGGTGGAAAGCGGCCACCGGTGAAAGATAAACATGTATGCGTGTCAATACCCTCCCCTTAAAAAGCATCGTCCCGATGCTACCAACAAATGTGAAAGCGAAAACAAAGCCACGCGTAATAAAGAAAAAAAAGGAAAGTAACAAAGTACCTAAGTTCGTCAGCGGGCGTAGAAAGGCTTAAGACGCACCACATGGATTACTTCAGGTCGTGCGCGGCGCCGCTGTGATTGCGAAATGCCGTCTGGCACGACCTCATAGTCCAGTGCGCCAATACGTCGGATGATCTTATATGGTCCGAAATAGCGACGTAAGAGTTTCTCGCTAAGTCCTCGTCGGCGTATCGGAGTCCAGACCCAAACACGGTCTCCGGGCTGGTACTCGACGTAGCGTCGTCGAAGATTGTAGTGTCGGCTGTCGGTTCTCTGCTGGTTCTTGATGCGCAGGCGGGCGAGCTGTCGACCTTCTTCGGCACGCTGCAAATAGGTGGCAACGTCGAGATTTTCTTCGTCAGCGACGTCCGGTAGCATGGCGTCAAGCGTCGTTGCCGGGTTCCTTCCGTAGACCAGGTTGAACGGCGCCATGTGTGTCGTTTCTTGCACGGCCGTGTTGTATGCGCAGGTCACGTACGGAAGGATAGCATCCCACGTCTTGTGTTCGACGTCGACGTACATTGCCAGCATATCGGCGATGGTCTTATTTAGGCGCTCGGTGAGGCCATTCGTCTGCGGGTGGTAGGCGGTGGTGCGGCGATGGCTTGTCTGGCTGTATCGCAGGATGGCTTGAGTTAGTTCAGCCGTGAAGGCCGTACCTCTGTCGGTGATGAGGACTTCCGGGGCACCGTGACACAGGAGGATGTTCCCAACGAAGAATCGGGCTACCTCGGCGGCACTGCCTTTGGGCAAAGCTTTTGTTTCGGCGTAGCGGGTGAGGTAGTCCGTAGCTACGATGATCCATTTATTCCCGGACGTCGACGTCGGAAAAGGCCCCAGTAAGTCCATCCCGATCTGCTGGAACGGTCGGCGAGGTGGCTCGATCGGCTGTAGAAGCCCGGCTGGCCTTGTCGGCGGTGTTTTGCGTCGCTGACAGTCTCGGCATGTCCTTACGTAATGGGCGACGTCAGCAGAGAGGCGAGGCCAGTAGTATTTTTCTTGTATCCTCGCGAGAGTGCCTTGTATCCTCGCGAGAGTAAACGACAACAGCGTGCCTCGTGAAGTGTCGGTATTCGCGACTGAAGTTCGTGATTAGGATTTCAGCAGGCTGTTTGGTCAGTTCGAGGAGGCCGCGGGCAACGCATACTTGACAAGAGAAGAGGATGGACACGTAACGCAAGCTCGCACGAATGCAAATTGCACAAGATAGCGTTGCGTGTCTCTGATGATTCCGTGACCATACCACCTCGTTCCAGTGTACTGGTTACCGTAGTGAGCGACAAGGACCAAACTGCCCTTGGAGTTGTTGAAACTCAACAGCTCTCAAACATTTATAATGGCCCATATTCTCTAAGAAAGTCCATTCCTAAGATAAGCTGCCTGGAGCATTCCCACAGTATGACGAAAGATCCGATGAAGACAGAGCCGCAGATGTGCACTCGGGCAGTGCACCTCCCAACCGGCATCACGAGGTGACCACCCGCAATACGGAGTTGGGGTCCATTCCATGGTGTCGTCACCTTTGGGAGAGTAGTCACCAATTTACCACTCATAACAGAGAAGTCGGCGCCGGTATCAAGGAGGGCGATGACCTGGTAATTGTTGGCGGTTATGGTAATATGGACGGAAAGTCCTGCGTCGTTATCGGAAGATGGCACGGAAGATAAATCTTGGTCGTTAACTTGTCGTGTCGGAGGATGTGTGTCAGGGCGATCAGCAGCGGCCCCACCCCCGGAGGTCATTGTTCTCAGTTTTGCTGACGTGGGCGTGCACTTGGAGACCTGTTGCGAACACCAGAAAACGTGGGGTATCGGCTAGGTGAGATGATGCGCGGAGGAAATGGTGAACATGATTGGCGTCTTTGTGCGGGAGAACAGGGCTGTTGAGAGGCCAGGAACTGCTCAATCTAGCGTAGGCTCTCACCATTACTTGGTCAACCCGCGTTAGGGTGAAATCCCTGAAGGCCCCATCCTCCGATAAGGGCACTGACGTTACAGATGGTCCGCTTCGCCGCAGTGGTAGCAAAGTGGCCGATTATCCGAGGTGCGCCACACGTTTGATTTCCGTGCGATATCTCGCGGGCCTACATACTCATACGAGTTTACATTTGTAGCGGCAAATTGACGTGGTAGAGCTGAAACAGGGGAATGCAAACATCGTACCGTAGGTGGTTGAGGGCTTGGCTTCGGCATATGTCAGGACTGGGGCTTCCGCTCGCGTTGGTGCCAATGGTTGGGTCACAGTCCTGATTTCGTCACAAATGATGTCACCAAGCGCAGTAACAGTCCGCTGACAAGCAGTTTTGCGAACTTCCTCAAGCTCTTCACGGACAACGCTTTGCACAAGCTCTCAGAGTGCTGCTCAATCATGTCCGCAGGTGAAACATGACACGGCGGCGACGGTGCTTTGGCGATTGTACTGTTGGGATCGTTGCTGCAGCGCTCGCTCCATTGTCGTCACTTCAGTTATGAACTCATGCAGCAACGATAGCTGGAGGGTTGGGCATGAGTCCAGCGAAGAGTTGTTCTTTCACCCCTCGCATTAAGAGGCGAACTTTCTTTGTCTCGGCCATACCTGGGTCAGCACGTCCGAACAAGCGGGACATGTCCTCGACAAACATGGTCACGCTTTCATTTGGCTTCTGAAACCGACTCTGCATAGCCTGTTCGGCCTTTTCTTTCCCTTCGGGGCGGGCTGCTGTATGTCTCACGCAGCTGTCGTCGGAATTCTTGCCAACTAGTGATGAAGCCCTCATGATGCTCGAACCACGTGCGAGCGTAGTCTTCAAGGGCAAAGTATACGTAGCCCAGTTTCTTAGAGTCGTCCCATTCTTTGACTAGCGACTCGGTCGAAGTGTTCAAGCCAATCCTCCACGTCCTCGAACACATCACCATGAAATTACTTTGGAACGCGCGCTGCATAGACGACACTTGGGATAGAAGTGGATTGAACTGTGTCACTCTCTTGCGTCTGACTCGTACTTGCCCCTGTGATTCACATTCTTACTGGGCTCAATGGGCCGTATTCAGGACGTAGTCCTTGCAAGTGGCGGCTGTGGCGAAGCGGCCGGTTTTCCTCTGGAATCGTGGGAATGGTGGTAGGGACTTGAAGCATCGGGAGGTCAAATTAGGGCATAGGATGATACCCAGCACCTCCACCAATTGGTCACGGTAATAACAGCACACGCAAAAACCAGTCACACAGCAGAATAGGGAGACGAAGAAGACGACGCTCGAGCCATGGTCCCGCTCGCATCGGCTCTCGCTTTCCGCCAATTTTTCTAGTGTTTTTCACCGAGTGCTCACGAACTGTTGTTCGCTTCAGATCCGTGAAGACATCAGGATTCTATCGATACCATATTTGACCACAGTGAGTGATTATCCGCCTATTTATGGACATTTTCTTCTCCTGAGGGGCGGCGCTCTCGCTAACCCTATCGGGCGGCTCGGGAGACCGTGCTTACGCTAGGCTTACTTTTGCCTGCGGCCGGCCCTTTGGAGGCCCGGAAAGCTTAATTTCTTACTCAAGATGCCCTATTACATGGATGGGGAGGATATCTCCCCGGAAGAGGTTACCCAAGATCAAGGTTGGCGGTCCGCGGGGGTTAGAAGAGTTGGCGCCAAAACGCGCACGGCTGACTCTAATGCGCCATCGCTGCAGCCGGGAGCGCGCTGTGGCAAATCGGGTGATGCTGCGCTAAAATCCAAGGTGTTACGAGCGGGAAGGATGTCCTCACTTCCTCGAAATAATATCAAGATTGTGATTAGGCCGCGAGGTGGACTGGTTATCTCCAAGATTGGCGCGGTTATGGTACCTGACGCAATACTCGCCGCCGCTGGCATCAGCCAGGAAGATCTATGCCAAGATACTCTATGCCCCAATATACAGCAAAATATTACGGTTGCCAGCACTCCCAAGCGTGAGAATGCGAGTCGCTACGTCCAGATGAGGCAGATACTCATCTCAGGCAAGGTACATGAGCTCAGTGCCTACGACACAACCCCGAACTCCACGTGCAAGGGGGTGATCCGCAACATCCCCCTTCAAGATGGCCCTGACATCATCGATGCCAAGATTGTCAACACCAATAATCCACTCTCCTTAGCAGCCAAGAGAATAGCCCAAACCGGCACGGTCATCGTAGCGTGCGATAGACATCATGTACTGAACTTTGTCAGGTATGAACCGTTGCTCATGCAGTGCTCGCTCTACCGCAAGCAAATCGACGTGTGCTAAACGTGCGGCCGCCTCGGTCATCGCGCCGACGTGTGTCCCACTCCCGGTGACGCGATTTGCCGTGGCTGTGGTGCCCCTATCCCCGATGAGCAGCATCAGTGTACCCCTCAGTGTAAACTCTGCGGTGGCCAACATCTCACGGCTAGTAAGGAATGTGCTAAAAGGTTCAAGATCCCATACATTGTGCGTCGTCGTCGCAGTGAGCGCGCTAAGATGGCCGGTGCCGACAGCGCGGACGAGTTCCAGGCTTCGTCTACCCTGGGTGCTCAGCGTAGAGGACGCTCCCGTTCCAGGAGCCGCTCGAGAGGCCGTTCCGGATCTAGGGGCCACTCCACCTCCAGGGGACGTTCCAGCTCCCGCTCCAGGTCCAGAGGACGCACCTGTTCCTGGGGACGCTCCGGTTCTCGGCCTCGCTCCAGCTCCAAGCCGGGGCACGACACGTTGAGGCGGATCAGGTCCCGGTCCCGCACGCCCACCTCCCTTAAAAGCAAGAAGCCGACGCTCTCCTGGGCCGACATGATCCGAGGGGGACGTGAAGCCCCCAGAGGCGACGACCTGCGTCGCGATTCGCACCACGCGAACGAGCTCGAGAAGTTGCGCCGAGATAACGAGCAGTTGAGGAAAGAAAACGCGTGGGTTAAGCAAGAAATGAGCAGGCTAGCTGCGGAGATGGCGGAGATTAGGAAGCTCGCGCTTTCACCCTCCCCGGCGCAACCCGCCTCCGTCCCTGTCCCGGTCACCATGGATACGTCAGAGGCATCCCACGGGTCAAGCGCACCCAAGCGTCGAGCGGTAGAGAACAGACAGGAAGATGAGACTATAAAATTACTCTCGGAATTCAATAATGCTGTCGCCAGCATGCAGGCTAGCTTAGAAAAGGTCCAGGCAGCTATAGCACACCCCAAAATGGGATTAGGTGCACTCAGTGAGCGCATCAGCAAATTGGAAGAGGTCGATGCCAGGCCGGCTCCTTCACAGATTGCAGTACAACGCAATGTTCTAGCACCACCAACGGAAGGCGCGATTCTGAGGGCAGCGTTATCCGCTCAACCCTCCCCTCAGCCTGGACATGGATAGTCCGGACGAGAACTTTAGCATCTGGCAATGGAACTGTGGAGGTTTTCCCAACAAGAAGCCACTTCTGCAGCAATATTTATGAACCCTCGCAAGTAAACCCAAAATCATCGCTATTCAGGGAGTTGTATCTAGTACCCCCATCAAATTCGCGGGTTATCTGGTATTATCATCACATTCAGGAGGTAGGGGAGTTGCTACCCTCGTCAACAAAAGGTACAATTGCCTCTCGCGCGACCTCGGCACAGTTAGTGATGGCATCGAGTATGTCATGACCGAAATCCTCATGGACCCATCCAGAAGGGGCCTCAGAAGAAACAGCCTCTTTATCCTTAACGTATACTGCAGTCCCAGCTACCACAGAGCGAGAGCGGAGTTTCTCCTCAAGAGGGCCGTCAGCCTGGCCGGTGGGTACCCCCTTGTCGTAGTCGGGGATTTCAACGCCCCACACAGGGTGTGGGGGTACACCTATGACACGCCCAAGGGACGCGACCTGTGGCAGACTGCGATGGAAGCGGACTTGACACTCATACCGATAAGGATTTCCCCACAAGGAGAGGCAACTGCACATGCCGGGACACTACCTCAGACCTCTCTTTTGTCAAGAACGTCGGGGAAGTGAAGTGGGTAAACATGGCTTGGAAGTGACCACTACGTCATCGAGGTCTCCTTCACGGTTGCCCGCTGTAGGACGCGGAAATTCAAGATGATCGACTGGGACGTTTTCCGCAAGATCAGAGCGGAGCGTGCACCGACGGCCGTGACAGATTTAGAAAGTTGGTGCAAATGGATCAGGGATGATGCCGCAGCGGCGACCAAGGAGGTCATCACTGACCTCGACGTTGACAAGATGGATAACAGGTTGGCCCACCTGCTGGAAGCCAAGCAATCCCTCCTTACGAGATGGAAGGGACAGAAGCATAACAGGAGGCTCTGCAAGAAGGTTTCCGACGTCAACAGGGAGATCGAAGAGCACTGCAAGAACCTGTGTAAACAACAATGGGAGGAGCTCTGCGAATCCGTCGAGGGCCAGCTCAGATCCGGCAAGAGCTGGGGTCTGCTCAAACACCTTCTCGATGAGGGCAGCACCAGGTCCAGCCAGAGACGAACCCTTGCGCAAGCCATCCACCTCGTTTCAGACTCTACCCCGGACGAGTTGATTGTCGACAGGCTCATAAAGAAGTATCTACCAGTCGCCGATAGCTCTGCCCCCACCCAGTTCCCAGACTACACGGGGTGTGATGTGCCGGAGTTGGACCAGGATTTCACTGCGGTTGAGATCCGACAGGTCCTCTTCTCCCTGAACAGCAAATCTGCCCCTGGCCCAGATGGCGTGACTAAAAAGATGCTCAAGAATCTCGATGATGAGTCGATCGACTTCCTCACCGAAAGGATTAATGAAGTCTGGCGCAGTGGACATGTCCCCACACAGTGGAAGACGGCTTGACGGTCCTCATCCCCAAACCCGGTAAAGCACCAGGAATCGACAATTTGAGACCAATTTCCTTGACGTCCTGTGTAGGTAAAGTCACAGAGCATGCCCTGCTCAGCCAGCTCACGGTGAACCTTGAGACTAATGACATATACACCCACAATATGATTGGTTTCACAGCCGACCTCTCGACACAGGACGCCATGAATCTGATAAAGCATCAGATCATCGCCCGGAGCACGAGAGATACCAGAGCAATCCTTGGAATAGACCTGGAGAAGGCTTTCGACAATATCTCACACGAATTCGTTCTCCAGACTATTACTGGCCTCGGGCTTGGAAAAAGGGTCTACGATTTCGTCCGATCATTCCTTAGCCAGAGAACTGCCAAGCTCAAGATCGAAGGATACCTCTCGCAAGAAATCACCCTCGGTTCACGCGGCACGCCTCAGGGCTCAGTCATCTCGCCAACATTATTCAACATCGCAATGATCGGGCTTTCCAAGGAGCTCGCCAAGATTCAAGGAATCAACCATACCATCTACGCAGATGACATCACCATCTGGTGCGCTGGCGGGAGTGACGGCCAAGTTGAGGACGCCATGCAGAGCGCCATCGATGCAACTGAGCGCTTCTTACACCCCACTGGGCTCAGATGTTCTCCATCCAAGTCTGAGCTACTTCTCTACAAGAAAAGACCCAGAGGTGGTGGCCATCGTGATTGGAAACTGGCGTCCGAAAGCGAAATATGGCTTTTCACTGGTGACGCGTCCCCGGTGCCCAGAGTGGACTCGCTCCGAATATTGGGGATGTATATCGAGTCTAACGGTGCCAATGGTGCCGCACTCAGAAGGATCATCGCCAAAACGGAGAGTGCTCTCGGCCTCATCCGGAGGATCGCCAACAGGCACCGGGGAATCAAGGAGGACAATCTCATCCGCATTATACATGCTTTTGTGCTCTGCCACCTTTCATACTCAGCAGCCATGTATAGTTGGCATGTTGCAGAGAGGAACAAGTTAAATTCCCTCATCAGAAAGGTCTTCAAGCTTGCCCTCGGCTTACGTGTGAGCACTCGCACCGAATGCCTGTTAAAGCTCGGAGTGCACAACACGCTCGAATAAATAAGAGGCGCAAGAGCGTTCACAGCTGCTCAGGCTATCCGGCACCCCGGCGGGCCGCAAGATACTCGATGAGATGAACCTCTACCCTGTCGACCACTGCCCCGACGCCGTGCGGATTCCCAGCGACATCAGATCTCAACTACACATCGCGCCCATTCCCTGCAATATGCACCCCGCACACAACGTCGGCAGACGTCGGGCCAGGGGTAGAGCTCTACTCGAACATGTCAGTAACAATCACATTGAGGCAAGCTTCGTGGATGCCGCGGCATATGTCCAACAAGAGGCGTTCGCAGTCTCCATCGTTGACTCTAATTCCAGGATCACTTGCTGCGCTACAGTACACACTTCGAAGCCATTAGTAGCCGAACAGGTTGCGATCGCGCTGGCTGTGCTCGATGGTCGCAGAGAGGTAATATATAGTGATTATAAGGCGGCCATTAAGGCCTACCAAACCGGGATGGTCTCCCCTCAGGCCCTTCGCATTCTTCAAAGCTTGAAAAGTATCTCTCCGCATTCTCTCATTTGGTTTCCCGCTCACTTGGGGTCGACTGAGGGCTCTCCCTCTAACCCTAACGAGAGTGCACACGAGGCTGTGCGAGGACTCACTGACCGCGCTGCCTCCGCAGTCCCCCTACCCCGCGGGGAACCATTGATGACGTATAATGAGATCACCAAGCATTATTATCTGTCAAGACGGGTATTCCCCCTCCCGCACCCTGCCTTATGCAGGGCGCAGGCGGTGGCCCTTCGACTTTTACAAGCTCGTGCGTATCCTAACCTTGCGGTTCTTCACGCTATATACCCTGAAAGGTATCCCAGTACGGACTGCCCTGCCTGTAGACTAACGGCAACATTTAATCATGTGTTGTGGGAGTGTGAAGCCATCTGCTCCGCCTTCAGCAAGGATAGGTGGGCTGCGCTTTTGGGCAGCCCCGAACTCAACGACCAAACCCTGGCCGTCCAGAGTGCCCGCGATCGGGCCGTCAAGCTCGGCTTGCCGGTCCCTACGTGGGACTAGCCGGGTGGCGCGGGGTGTCCCCTGAGTCTTCTCTGGACGCCAATAAAGTTATTTCACTCACTCACTCACACAGCAGAATAGCTCCGATCGAGCAGCATGTCTTCTCCGTCGTCTTTGTCTCTCCCCACCGAATCCTCCGCGGCACGCAAAATGAAGCGCAAGCAAACTGGAACTGCATAACCCATGGAAATGTACTGAATTGATGTGTCAATATGATTAAGAAAAAGCAAAATTTATGATATCTGTGCAAACGTATGTTAACTGGCTACACAGATCTGAATTCTTACCTTGTTTTTCGTTTTAACTCAAACAATCTTTTACCCACTCATCAGAGATGTATTGATTTTGCATTTTTCGCCTGTTTATCAAGACGAGGATGGCATTTCTGCAGCATTTTTGCATGCTTTCAAATTACTTTGTAATAAGATAACACTAATCAACATTTATATTACACTGTGTGCCACTAATGCAACTTCATGAACGTCATTCTACAAGCGTTATTGGCCTCTACCAGTGTTGCGGAATAGGCGCCCCCATTCCATTCCAATTCCATTCTGGGAAATTAGAACTTGCCGCAATTCCATTCCTTAAAATTCCTCGGAATGAAAAAACTTAGCCCATTTTAACTCCGGGAATAGTCTGGCAGTTCAATTCCATTCCTTTAATTCCTCAACGTAGGAAAGACATCTTGATAGTTTTATCGAGTTACCGATGAGCGCACTATAACGCTGATGTCATCAGACGCGTTAAGAACTGCAATATTGCGGAAAACATGTTACCAATAAGGTCGAGGAAAAGTAGCTAGGTGACATATCTGGTACAGTACAACCACCCTACTAATTCCCATAGGGGCAGTTCTCCTGCTACCTAGAGTATTTGCATGGTCAGCATGTTTTACGGCTTGTGGTGTTTTAATGTTGTTGAAGCTTAAATGTGTTAATGCGAAAATGACTACAGAGCATATTTTTATGCTGAGAAAAGTAGTGTTCATGCAGACCTTATATTATGGCGTCATCAAGAGCAGCCTTTCGATGAACAGGCACAGAGCGGCACCCAGCGATGAAGGCCAACGTTATCTTCGGCTGGCTTGCCAGCCCCTTCTCGTTGCGTGTACTCACGTTCGTGCTTTCTTTTTAGGTGCCGAATCAAATTAGGTGAAACTCCGACTGCAGCATGTATAGTTTTGGAGCAAAGCTTGCAGCGTGAAGCATGTTTGTTTTCTTCACGGGTAATTTCAAAAGGTTGTTTCCAATGTGCCATGTTGGCGGACTTACTGCGTGCGTGAGCCGCTGGGAGCAGGAGCCAGTGTGGCAGTGCATAATGGACATGTTTTTTATTTGCAATAGAAGGCTGGAAAGCAGGGTGGGGGTGGTAGCACAGAAATCCGAGGGGCATGCTTCGAAGCATTGTGTAGCATTCACAGTATGAGCGAACCACTAAATGATGAACCGTTGGGCTTCTCTAGCCGCCAACAGGCGCCACTCGGACCACAACTCCCTCCTCCCCTTCCCCCACCCTAGACCAGAGCAAACGTGGGTTTTGTTCGGCGCGAATCGGGGCGTCGGGGCTCGGGGAGGCGCCGTCGTGGCTGCAGTTACGTGGGCTATCCTGCTTCGGCAAGCTTGCCAAACCAATGCTTTCAAAAGTTTATTTCTCTCTCTCTTTCTGTATGGAGGGAGAGGGCACACAGTTCATCGTGTACGGCTGTGTGCTGCACTGACCTGCAGACCTTCGTCGACAGTTTCGGGCAAAGGTGTCCATGTGTCTATACAGGGGGGACAGTATTGCACAAGAGTTGAGGGGGGAGAGGAGTACGAGGTGAGTTGATGTGTGCAAGCTGCTTATGTGAAGGCTTGCAGTGAACACAAGCATCGGGCCAGCATCAATACGCATCACAACTTAGAGAAGCGCTTTTTCGAATATGCGTCCGAGTCGCTGACGGCGACAGAAGCAAAAACAAAGAAGTGAAGGGGGGAGAGTGAAGGATGGGGGGGGAGAAGGCGCCAAAGAGGTAAAAAAAATCACAAGGCGTAAGAGGAGGGAGAGGGGGAGTATGCCGCTACCGCAGTTCCGCCACAGAACACCTATACAGCTCCGCAGGACGGATAGCAACGGCATAGAGCCGCGGTTACGCTAAGAAACGAGACAAACTTCAAAGCAACTCAGTCTATAAGGACATAATTCGAGGCTCTGACTTGCATGTTTGAACGCGGGCTGGTTGATTCTTCGGCATACTTTGACAAAAAACAGCGCGTAGACGAAAAAGCACTCTATTTTCGGAAAAACACGTAATTCCATTTCCATTCCCTTCCGGGCAAAAGGCGCTTAATTCCATTCCCATTCCATTTCGTGGTCGCGAAAATGTGGAATGATTTCGCAGTCATTTCAATTTCAGAGTGGTAACTCCGCAACACTGGCTTCTACTGCGTGGAGGGGTGAGCGGCATAACACCATCAACAGCACCAACACCTCGCCACATCCACTGAAGCAGCGAATGGAAGAAGAGCTTCTGTTGTAGTCACACTGTTATTGTCGGAATACTCCCCGACGTCATTTCTTAAAGCTCATACATCAACTCATATCTGTATCGGGAAGCGTTGCGCGTACAAACGGACAAACACTGGAAAAAAGACGTAAACGGTGTGGGGAGCACACGCTGCCACCTTCTCCCGCGGGCGCTCGCCCGTCGCTTGCGAACGGAGCGCACGCGGCGGTAGCCGGGCGGACATCTCGTGCGCGCACAACGCGCGCCGCGGGAGCCGGGCGGACATGGGAGAAATGCACTTTGCCCTCTCCCGGTTCTCGCTCGCCTCTCGCGACGCGCGCGCCCGCGCGGGAAGAGGGAAAGTATCCGGCGGGCGAGGAGGACACTCCCCTCGCGGAAAGGTAAAAAGATATAAAAGAGCGCGACCGAGAGACCCCCGCTCGCTCTCTGACCTCGCTTGATTATACCTGCCCATACGGATTTACCCGCTGAAACCCGTGATTGACCTCGTTCGCGTGACTACCACACGCGACGAGGCAAGCCTATTTTATTACTTATTATACATAGCGGACTTCCCTCTGGAAGAGTGTTTTATTGCCAACAGCAATAAACGTTGTTGAGTTGACTCGCTTGTTGCCTTATTCGCCCGAACCCTACGTAGCTGCGATCACACGCGCTACGGGTTGGGGAAGACCCCCACATTTGGCGCTACCAACGTGGTTCGAATTCGGCAACACGGCGAGTTTTTTTTTTTTTTCTGTTTTTTGGAGCTGGGACTACTGAAGTTACAGCAAACAATGGCGACGGGCTTGTCTGACTTTCCAGATTTGTTCATGTTGTCGGATGTCGCGGCAGATAATCAGAGGCCTAGTGATAACGCGGCGGCAGCTTCCGAACAAACCGGTAGCTTTGATTTTGAGTGTTTCACGCGGAACAGTCGGGATCGCGGAAACGCCACGTTGGCAGGGTTTAGGCCTGAAAGTAGGCCTAACACTTCGCCGCTTCGTCCCGCGGACTCAGAGCCACCTATGCCTCTGAATAGTTCGACGCAAGCTGCGGATGCGCCCGAACCTTCGGGCGGTAGTATTCCGTCAAGCGAAATAATGCTGCAGAATGCGCTGCAAGTCATGCAGAGCTTAGCCGGCGCCCTGCAGAACACAATGCAGGCCCCGTCGCAGAGCGAGCGACCACGAATTAAGGTAGACATGCCTACCTATAGTGGGTACCACGATCGCACTAGTGCAAACGAGTACCTCGACCGTCTATAGTATTATCAGCAAGCAACAGGGCTTTCAGACGCCGAACTTCTCGCGCGCGTGGTCCCTGCTTCACTGACTGAACAGGCGGCTCGTTGGTTCTGACTGGCCGGACACAGAGCCCGCACAGTAGAAGAGTTCCGCGCGAACTTCCGCGAGGAATTTCTTCCGGCCAACTACGAGTGGCGTTTGAGAAGAGAGTTAGAGTTGCGTACCCAGCATCCGGACGAGTCCCTGCTGGAGTATGTTCGAGCGATGGACGAACTTTATCGTCTCGCAAGCCCTCTCGCCACCGACGCCGATAAAGTCGAGCGCGTCACGCGGCAAGCGCACCCGACTTTCGCGGCCTACTTCAGGGGATGTAGGTACCGAGACTTAGACGAGCTCGCCACCGAAGCAAAGCGCATCCAAGGGGACATCCTCGCGGCACGAGCATACCGTCCGCCTCCACCCACCGCGCTGTCACTCGAGCCTCGCTTTTAATAGACAGTTTTAGTTTAGCATTAGCGTAATAGCGGGGTTACGGGAAATAGCGTTACCGTTCCGCAAACGAACTTTGCAGAAAGAGAGTTTTAGTATAGCGTGATAGCGTAGTTTCCGTGCGGGACGCTATTCCATTACGCTTTGAATTTCGCATACACAGGGCACCTAATTCTATGTGTGTGTGCGTGCGGAAAGTACGATAGGCAGCGCAATGGAAGCCAGGAGCGCGTTGTATTTTTACTTCACATGTCCGTCGATCTGCAACGAAACAGACAAGCAGTACAAGCTGTCTACCATAGCCTCCGACATCCTCCCATCTCAGAGGCCATATGCCGTCGTCGCGCCTATCTTCCGACTTTAGCGACAGATGGCACTCGCATCTCAGAAAAAAATTTCTCTCGTTAGGCTTAGGCGCGTTCGAAACGAGAAGCGATCTTGAAAATTCCTCAAGATTAGCCATAACACTCTCTCGGCGAAGCGGCATGAGACTAAGCAAAAGGCGTTTACGCAGTCATTTGCTACGAACGAGGTGAATTCTACAAAAACAACGCCAAATTCAGTTCGAAGCGGGCGACCGGGACCGCCGCCATGTTTTACGTACACTACGTACACCACGCTAACGCGGTAACGTTAACTCTGAGAAATAGCGTGCGCACGGTAAACGGTATGGGTCGGTTAGCGTTCTGCGCATGCGCACTTCGATCCCGCTATTCCGGTACGCCCGCTATTCCGGTAACCACGCTAAACTAAAACTGTCTAATGATAATCAGGGCAGCGAGCGTAGGATACAGGAGGTTACGCTGGAGGTGGTGGATAAGTACAAATATCTTGGAGTGTGGATAAACAATGGCGCTGAGTACCTAACGGAACATGAAAAATATGTGACGGCTACAGTGGCGCACCGACGGGGGGGGGGGGGATTCGGGGGTTGTAACCCCCCCCCCCCACCTGAGGCCGACTTAACCCGCCCCCCCCTTTTGTTTAACCCCTTTTCTTTCCTTACGCATTTCAGTACTGCAACTAAGATGTAAGACGCGCAATTGTCTGCACACTCGCAAAAAGCTCATTTTTTTTACAATTTCCCGTGAAGAAATCGAAATTAGTGCTGGTTAGATGGCATTGGCAAACTGTCAACCCCCCCCCCCCCCCTGGCAAAAAAAAAAATAAATTATGGGGTTTTACGTGCCAAAACCAGTTCTGATTATGAGGCACGCCGTAGTGGGGGACTCCCCCCCTGGCAGAAATCCTGGGTGCGCTACTGGACGGCTAAAGGTAGCAGAAATGCAGCTGTGATGAAAAATAGGGCACTGTGGAATTACAATAGGTACGAAGTGGTGAGAGGGATTTGGAAAGGGGTGATGGTCCCTAGTTTGACTTTCGGCAATGCGGTCCTGTGCATGAGATCAGAGGTTCGAGCAAGGTTGGAAGTTAAGCAGCGAGGGGTACATCCATCCATCCATCCATCCATCGCTGCGCGTGGAACGGCGGCGGGAGCGCTTCACATTCCCCTAGGGTAGACGCGTCGGCATCGTTCGCCGACGAGCAGGTCCAGCGTGGTTGGGAATTATCAGACCGCGCCTTGGACCCGTACACCTATGCGCTGAAAACAGCACAGCATAAAGCGCCGCGGCAGGAACTTGCGAGAACGGAGGAGCGGCACATGCCGACCGCCGAGCGAGGAAGCTACGGCCCGCTGGATTGGAGCGACGGGCGCCCACGCCACCGAGGCTTCGGTGGCCGTTGCTACCAATGCGGCGGACTGGGGCACATCGCCCGTGACTGCGCAAGCACGCCGGGCCAAGGTCGAGCACGTGGTTCGGGAAACGGGCGAGGCCGCCGGTGATCCACCTTGGGTCCCGGGCGGCGATCTCGAACACTGCTGGTGATTGCGATTTACTTGCGCCTTTGGCTTGTCGCGTAGGAGATGTCGCGGACTCGCAGGCGCCGTTCATCGAGCTAACGATAGCCCGAAAGAAGTTTGCTGCATTATTGGATACTGGGGCAAGCCCTTCTTTATTTGATGACGAGGTGTTGCAGCATCTCCGCGAGAACAATATCCGCTTAAGAGATAGTGACATCACTTTTCGCCTTGCTTCCGGCACGCAACAATCGAGCGGTGCAGCTAGACTAGTTATTCGTTGGGAGAGACGCGTCAGGCGGCAACGCCTCGTACATCTTCCCGGTCTGTCAGTGCCTGTTATTTTAGGTCGAGACTTTCTCGCCAAGTCGGGTATTTTGATAGACATCGCCAGCGGAGGTTACCGAGAGAATGGAACGGGTGTTTTGAAGCGTTTCGCAAAAGCGCCCGTACCTGCGGCGACCCGCCAGTCTCCGGGGGCGGCGCGAGCGGGCCACACCCAGCCGCAGCCGAGCGAGCAAACCGTAATCGGTAAAGACGATCAAAGCAACGGAGAGACGTTGCAAGGGGGCATATTTACAATTGCTAGTAGATACAGCGTTTGACCGCTGGCGCCACGCTGCGCCGCTCGCGCGTACCATGTTTCTAGCCGCCGCCGTTGGAACGGAGGAGGCGTTTATTTTATTTTTTTATTTATTGATACTGCGATCTTATACAAGACCTTAGCAGGGTGGGCATACAATATACAAGTAAAGGTCCGTTGGAAAAAGACGGAGAAAACGCTGGGCTGGTGGTGACTAGCCTGCTGTTGGGATCGGTGGTATTATAAACGCATCACTGTTTTGATGATCCAAATATAATCTCACTATCAGGGAGGGAGCAGTCTACCTGACTGGAGCAGTATTTTTTTATTTGGGGTGTTGCTACGCTGCGCTCCGCAACACCCCAACGACCGCCGCTTCGCGTCGGCGCCCGGTACCACGGCTGCCGCCGTGGCATTCTTGCATTCTTGCGAACCATATGATTGCGTTCGAGCGCCCTCGGCGACAGAACCACCTAGAAACGCGGTACGCGCGAGCGGCGCAGCGTGGCGCCGGTGGTCAAACGCTGTACCTACTAGCAATTGTAGTGTTGCGGCCGGGGGGGGGGGGCTCACTACGTTAGTCAGTCACAGGATAGACGCGGGTGACGCTGCGCCGTGGAAATGTAATCCTCGGCCGATAGGCTTGACTACACGGAAAGCACTTGACAGCGCCTTAGAAGAACTCATCGACACAGGCGTTGTGGAAAGGTCCGACAGCCCATGGGGCTTCCCGGTAGTTCTAGTCCCGAAGAAGGACGATACTTATCGCCTTTGTGTAGACTACCGCAGGCTGAATGAGGTTACGAAGAAGGATGCGTACCCTCTACCCTCCATTTCCTCTTTAGTATCTAACCTAGGCGGCGCGAAGTACTTTACGACGCTCGATGCTAGTCGTGGATATTTTCAGGTCGAAATGGACGAGCGTGACAAAGAGAAAACTGCTTTCACTTGTCACCGCGGGCTCTTTCAGTTCAAAAGAATGTCTTTTGGCTTAGTCGGAGCTCCCGCTACCTATCAGAGGTTGATGGACCGAGTTCTAGGAGATGCGAAGTGGCAACATGCTCTCGCATATCTCGACGACATAGTGGTTTATTCGAAAACATTCGACGAGCACTTGCGCCACTTGAGAGACATCCTAGACAGGCTGAGGTCCGCGGGTATCACGTTGAACCCGAGTAAAGCTCAGATAGCTGCGAACAGAATAACGCTGTTGGGATTTACGTTGGACAACGGCCGCATTCTGCCGAGTGAGGATAAGCTCGAGGCTATACTGAGCTACCCGTCGCCGAAAGATATCGGCGAACTGAGACGCTTTCTGGGATTGGTGAACTTTTATCGCCAATTCATTCCAGACTGCGCGGCAGTGCAAGCGCTTTTAACGAAGCTCTTGAGGAAAGACGAGCGTTGGACTTGGGGTCCAGAGCAGGAGGCGGCACTGCGCGGCCTCACAACGGTGCTCGCTGACACGGCAGAGTTGCAGCTGCCCGACTTGAACAGGGAGTTTGTGATTCAAACAGACGCAAGCGACCTGGGTCTAGGTGCAATTTTGCTTCAGGAGCACGGAGGCATTCTCCGACCGGTTGCGTTCGCGAGCCGTTCGTTGACGCCGACGGAAAGGAAATACTCGGTGACAGAGAAGGAGTGTCTCGCGATAGTTTTCGCTCTGTGAAAGCTTGACTACTATGTCGACGGAGTGGCATTCACGATTGAGACTGACCACATGGCTCTCACTTGGTTGAGGTGCTTGAGTGAGCCGAGTGGCCGCCTGGCGCATTGGGCACTGCTGCTGCAGCGTTACGACTTCACCGTGCGCTACCGCAAAGGAAAAAGCAACCCAGTGAACCATTAATGTACCACAGATGTCCATAGAACATCATGTTTGAGACATTGCACACATCCTATAGATATCTATTTCTCCAAACAACGTTACAAATACGTACCATGGATAATCTAAGTCCCATCCAGATCACGTTGCTCTAACATTGAAAGGATGTCGCAGCTGGACATAAGTAACCTCTAATAGATGTTCTTTTTGGGGACGCAGGAGGTCCATAGAACATCTAGTGGATATTTCCTGCTGACGCTATCTGTATACCTGCGAGTGCCACAGTAGATGTACTATTGAATACAAATGAAATGCGAATAGCAGAGTGTGTGGCCAAAACGTAAGGAAAAGCACAGTATGTGGCGTCGGCCAGCGATGATTGTACACATGCATGTGGTTTCGATGCGGAGTGCGGGGCTGCTTGTCCTAGTGCGTATATTACGTCACCTGTATTTTGTTGGAAGCTTGTATTCTCACCCCGCCATTGCAGTGCCATTCCTATCTGTGATTACTTATAAGGTGGCTAGCACTGTTGTTGCGCGTCCAATGCAATGCATTTTTCGTGCTATTCAAATTACGATTAGACACTGGCAGCTTTGATGGTGGTAACAAAAGCAAAGCAATGCTTGTTAGCAAGCTGGGTGCATGCCAGCTATATCACGCTACAGATGTAGCGATGATGCTAGTCACCATAACACTGTACTGCCAGGTGGGTATGGCCCTGCCCGAGGAGAGATGAGAAAACAACTTTTGGACAAAATACGGGTGACGTTTATCGCAATAGGGCGAGCAGCGCTGCACTCTTCCTCGAGAACTACATCCCCACGCACGTGCACGACTGGCCGACGACATCCACCATATACCTTTAGTTATGCTTCGGCCACACACTCCGCTGTTCGCATTTAATTTGTCCTCGATGGTACATCTGCTGAGGCACACTAATGGCACAGTTACCCCCATTGTCGGCATGTAGCTGGTGACTTTGCTTGAAATGTTTTGTTAACGTGTAAACGTGTGAATGTGGAAATATAAATTGCAACACTTATTAAGGTAAAATCCTTAGATGGCTCAATGGTCGAAAAATCCGATGTCCAGCGTCGCAGCACCAAATTCAATGGCACTAAAATTGGGGATTGAACCTTCAACCTTTGGTGTTAATTAGGTCGAAGCGAATTAAGGCACAGTTCATTAAGATAGAGTTAATTGCGGCACTCTAACCCACGGCCTTTGTTTGGAGTCGAAACCACTTGGAGATATGGGTGAACCGGCCACATCTCCAAATTGTCTCCAAGTTGGATTCCAATTGACATGGTGAAGGTAGAGTCGAACCCACTACCTTGGGTGTTCATTAGAGCGAAGTTACTTAAGGCAAGTTAATAACAGCAGAGTTAATTAGGCACTCGAACTCTCGAACTTTGGTGAAAGTCGAACCCACGACTTTTGGTGTTAAGACAAAGTTAATTAGGATACAATTAAGGCACTCAAACCCTCGACTTTTGGTGGGAGTAGAGCCCCCAACCATTGGTTTAATTATGACGAAGTTAATTAAGGCACAGGTAATTAAGGCACTCGAGCCCACAACTTTGGTAGGAGAAAACAATAGAAGTAACAACGCATGCAAATGACAAATAATTTAATTAATGCTTCGTGAGTGCGCAGGCTTCTGCCTTCATCCTCTTCAGTGTTCGCTAAAGTGACTGTCAACTTTTATATATAGTTCTAGCGCTCATCAAAATGCGAAAACTGTGCTAAGAAAATCATAAATCCACATTTTGATCATTATGCATCATTACAAATCCTGCAATGGATAAATGAAAAATAGTGAGTTCAGTAAGCACTAGGTAAAGCACACCAGTGAAACTCACAATGTCATACCAATGTTACTTTTTTATTTATACAACTGATAAAGCTTTATTACAAAAATGATCGGCCCCCAGCCACGCACATGTATGAAATTATTCATTACATGTTCTCGCTGTATACAAACAGGTTAAACGCGGATCTAAAAAAAAACACTTAATCAAGAACAGATTCTTGAAAATTAAACTTTATTAAAACACAAGTAACGAGTAGGCACAAAATGACTAGTAGGCACAGTGCCACAATTATAATTAAAAAGAATAAAACTGATTAGTAAGAGGTAGTATCACATACTAATTAATGACCAAAAGTGCATGGCCTGCTTGCCAGCACCTGCTTCTGGGGCCACCGGATTCAAGATAGAAAGCCAGTACTTTCTAGCTGCATTGAAAAATATATGGTAAAATAAATTCCACGCAAGCAGAATCCAGAGATGGAATGTTCATCTTGATAGGCAACTTGGTCAGGCAGCTTCTCAGATCACAAAAGTGCCAATAACATAATGCTGCCAGAGACTTAGAGATAGGCATTGCAAATGAGAAATATCCCTGACCATTGAAGAGGAACGCTGGAAACCAAGCGATACAAACATGTGCGAAAATTAACCATCAAAACATTGCCTCCAGAACATTCCCGTAAGCGCTCCGCAAGGCGAACAAACGTACCACAAATAGCAGTCAGAAGCACAGCTCTAAATTTCAGCACGCAACTGTACAGTTCTGCCTAGTATATACGTACTTGGGCCATGGTCAACCGCACAAAAGTCGAAAAGACACAAATAAAGCACACGCTGCTCGCGCACGGAACATTGCTGCGCACTTGCATCGAGGCGCCTGTTGCTGAATTGATATCAGTGGCGATGCGAAGTCAAAGCTATTGCGAGTTCAAGCTTCTTTTTTTCTGTCTAAACTGTCGTAACACATCAGCAAGTTAAAGGCTACGTATTTTCAACAATGTACTAATACATATAACTGAAAAATAAAGCATCTTTGTATGAGACAGAAAATGACATAACCGAGACCGAAAGCATAGCGAAAAAGTTGCAGTGGCTTAGCTCGGCTATGCCAGGATATACGTAGCGTTAGCAAAGGTTCAGCTGATTATTCTTAGCTTTCCTGGTTGTCTAGATTGTCAAGGATTAGCTTGATTGTCATGCTTACTGCTGCTCCAATGACACACACGCGGTATACGTATTATGTGGCACATGTATATTTATTTTTGCTCAACGTCACATTGCTTCTCTATTGCCACAAAGACGGCTCGGTGATCAGTGAAGTAACACGCTGCCGTCTTTACCGCTAATTGCCAGGCAACTACTTCGGGATCCGATGAGTCAAGCTTCTCCGTTCTTCTGCGCTGTTGAGCAGCATTTGCGCTCTCCTTCTCCATGGCTATACCACACTGGCAAACGCCAGTCAGAAGCGCAGCGGCTCCAGCGCAGTGTCAGACGGCGACTGCACAGCGAGCGCGCGCCGGCGCCAGTGCGTCTACCACGGCTACGACGTCACTCCTCTGGAATGCGCAGACCGGCGGCGGTGAGTCGCGCGCGGCGGCGGCGGAGTGCGCGAGAGGTGCCGGCTCCGGTGGCTCCGCTTTGCAAGCCATGTGACATCACTGATCCTTGCGCATGCGCAGCACGGCTCTTGATGTGCCGCGCGAAACGGGCTTGGCTAGGCCAGTGTAGCTAACGCTACAAAAGATATAAAAGAGCGCGACCGAGAGACCCCCGCTCGCTCTCTGACCTCGCTTGATTATACCTGCCCATACGGATTTACCCGCTGAAACCCGTGAGTGACCTCGTTCGCGTGACTACCACACGCGACGAGGCAAGCCTATTTTATTACTTATTATACAGAGCGGACTTCCCTCTGCAAGAGTGTTTTATTGCCAACAGCAATAAACGTTGTTGAGTTGACTCGCTTGTTGCCTTATTCGCCCGAACCCTACGTAGCTGCGATCACACGCGCTACGGGTTGGGGAAGACCCCCACAACGGATAGAGCGCAAACTTTCAACTGGTTTTTAATTTGTGTAGAAGCCACAATATAGACTGCTTTGACACGTGCCCCATAAGTGACACTTCTGTTACCCTGTATCGAGCGGAAAATAATTTCTGCGCAGCTGCTGTTAAATTGAGGTAGGCTTGATTTGCAACCCTCCCCCTCCTTCTCCCATTCCCCCCCCTTCCTTTTTGGGGCACGTGTCAAAGCAGTCTATATATTGTGGCTTCTACACAAATAAAAAACCAGTTGAAAGTTTGTGCTCTATCCGTTTACGTCTTTTTTCCTGTGTTTGTCCGTTTGTAAGCGCAACGCTTCCCGATACAGCTATGCACCAACTCGCCCAGCAAGAAGTTCTTCTAAATCAACTCATATGTTAGCACGACTACTTAAGCAGCAAGCTGTCTGTGGACATGTACATCATGGTGGTTTACCATTTCATGCTGCAACAACAAATGTACAATGTACAACTCAATGCCTGAGTAAGCCAAAGAACTCAAAAGACAGAAATCGGAGATGAACCACTGTACAGACATTTCAGCAACATTGCTCTTTCTCAGAATGGAAGCAGCTGGTTAAATAGTAAATTGCATGAGGAGGCCTGGGAAGCCACGCACCGCATGACGCATCGCAAGGCATCAATGGCAGTGATCCAATGCTGCATTGAATCCAGAAAGCTTTCCAAGACATTTTCTGCACCAAAAAGAGCCCAAATACAAGAAAATTCTTCCAAATCAGTCATGTCACACTGATGTATCAGCACTGCAATTTTGGCGTGGCAGACAGACAACGAACTTTTATTGAGGTCCTGAGGCACTAGCCGGCGGAGACCTGCCGGCTAGTCCCTCAGGACCCGCTGGCTGTCTAGCTTTGTCATGCCATCCTTATCATGCCATGGTCATCACACAGTCGTCAAGCTCATGCCGTCATTGTCATACCCGCTTCTTTACCCAGTTGTCGTCTGTCGTGCCATCATCGTAACATCCTCCGACTCTCTTCATGCCATGGTTGTTATATACTCATACATCATTGCTTGCACTTCACAGAATGGTATTTGAAGCGTACATCATGACTGAAATCGGCGGCAGTGATAAATCCTCAAACACACATTTTGTCTTCCCTGCGTATGGACGAAAACTGCGTATGGACGAAAGCAGGAGAACTGAGCGCAGCGCCATTTTTGCGTCATGATGCGAAGAAGTGGTGAACTACACTCGGTCGGCACGCCTAGCTACCACATCCTCATGCTTGAGACTTCATTTCTTTTTAAGCCAACTGATTGTCAGACCAGCATGCACCAAGTACAGCTGTTTATTATTGGGGGCATTGGGGTATTCAAGCCAACGATATTGTTAGATTTTGGCGTGAAATTCAAAAATAAGAAATTTGTCCTTTGTTTTCACCAGTAGCAGCCAACCTGTCACATGAATGGAAATAGAGATTAGAAAAATACCAGCCTACACTCAGTTAGTGTTATTATTTGGTAAGCTTTTAACAAAAATTTGGCAACAACGTGGCTTGTCAATCATCCCAGACCCACTGAGAAATGGCTCTCACAGCCTGCACCAAATCAGTAGATGACTGTTCAGCTTATGAAAGCAAGGTATACGATAATCATGCTATCAAAAAAGGGGGGGGCAACTGAACACAACAATTGCTTTCATTCGCCATTTTGACAGGTGGCATTTGGCAGGACCATCAGCCAAGATATAGCCATCTAGAAACGTATCCATGCATAAACCAAAAAGATTGCACTGCAAACATTGTACATTACAAGTTCATATGTAAAGCTGCAAGTGGTGCCACAGGTTACTGTGCATTTATAGCAATAAATCGAAAGTAATTTGCTGGCTCACAAACTATGTATGGTTTTGTTTCAGTCACTTGATTTTACATCAGTCAAAACATGATCGGGACTTTATGCCTCAGTTGCACCTCCTTCAGTTGGCATACCCATGCAATGAAAAGCGACTTTAAGCCAGAATATGTTTCAGTGATCATGTTCACTGCTTAGCCTTTGATGAGCCTTAGGATATCGTGTGTGCATAGCTGAATTATCTGCACCCTTTGCACCCACGTTTGGGGTCGCGATATCGTTGTGGTCATCGCATCGTTGTCATTCCAGCTTTGTCATGCCATCCTTATCATGCCATGGTCATCACACAGTCGTCAAGCTCATGCCGTCATTGTCATACCCGCTTCTTTACCCAGTTGTCGTCTGTCGTGCCATCATCGTAACATCCTCCGACTCTCTTCATGCCATAGGTTGTTATATACTCATACATCATTGCTTGCACTTCACAGAATGGTATTTGAAGCGTACATCATGACTGAAATCGGCGGCAGTGATAAATCCTCAAACACACATTTTGTCTTCCCTGCGTATGGACGAAAACTGCGTATGGACGAAAGCAGGAGAACTGAGCGCAGCGCCATTTTTTGCGTCATGATGCGAAGAAGTGGTGAACTACACTCGGTCGGCACGCCTAGCTACCACATCCTCATGCTTGAGACTTCATTTCTTTTTAAGCCAACTGATTGTCAGACCAGCATGCACCAAGTACAGCTGTTTATTATTGGGGGCATTGGGGTATTCAAGCCAACGATATTGTTAGATTTTTACTTACGTTTGAAATAGCATTTATATGTAATATACAAAAAATACATTATGGAAGAAAGAACCGAAAACCATATGCTATGAATACACCGCCATATTCAGTTAGTTTGTATTTCCCGCCAACATGTTATCAGGTGAAGCCAAAGCGCGAACCAAGATAAAGCTATGGTGGGACTCAAATTAAAAATTTTTTTTCTCGATAACAATGCAAATTACTTTGATTAAAATTTCTCTGACGAAAGTTGTCATGCTTCTCAGTTATATCCGCTTTTCTGCTTATTTTTTCAAGGGCTAGCTAGCTTAGTGTGTTACCAACATCTAAACATAGGCGAAAATAGCGTTTTTGCCAAATTCACGCTTTTATTTTAGAGCCTGTGCGCAGAACATAGCCGAAATAAAATTTTCGAAGATAATACGTTTTAGGGAAAGTTCTATAAAGGTAATTGCAGGTTTCTTCCCTGACCGATCTTTGTGAAAAAATTCCCAAAAATGGTATAATTTGGGCATTTCGCCTCGGTGCGAAGGAATCACAAAGTTATCTTATGAAACTGTTTTATAATGAAAGAAGAATGTGCAAAATGATCGATTTTTGGCGAATTTGTTTTTTGCACCTAGTTTTCCACCATTTGTACAATTCAGATGGCTTTCACCTGCCAAAAAATTTTGTTCTGTTCAAAATATTTTGGGAAAATACTGTACAAGTAATGCTTATATATGTGTAATTTTTTTTTTCAATTTTTGTAAAGAAATTATTTTTCTCGAGCGCTCGGTTGGGACAGTTGGCATGGAATGACCCTATAATGTAAGAGCAGTTCAGTCTCGTCTTATACTATGTATCTAGTGTAGTCAGATGCTGCTCAGGTGGAAGAGCTGTTTTGTTACAATTAAGTTTAAGCCAGTCATGTATAAGAGCACTTTGGAGAACAAATAAAAACTGCTTGTAGTTTTTATAACGACCCTTTTTCTTCTGTGCTTTGTTTCTTTGCTTGGTTCTACAAATATTTTAAGCGTTTAGATGAACGTGCTTTGCAGGTTGGTACGAATTCCACAACACCTTGCTAGTTTTCATAGATTTCATTGATCACTTTTACAGGACCTTGTCCACTGAAGCTGAAACACAATTATGTCGAAGTCTAATGGTTTGTAGTTCTCTCGCATTGCTGGGGTTAATTCTAAATACAGCATAGACCGCTTATAACGTAACCGCTTATAGTGCAGGACCGGATATAGTACGGTCTTTTCAGACTCCCGTTAATTTTCCCATAGCACTCCATGAATATGCATACCGCTTACAGTGCAGCCGCGTGAGACGAAATACCGGTTATAATGCGGCTTCCACGGAAAAATCTCGCCGACAAGTGCGGCGCGAGCACGCTTCTCAAAAAGATGTGTGCTGCCGGCCGGCGTATGCATTATTCAATGCAATCAAACTCTCGTTAATTCGGACTTATTCGGCCGCACATCAGTTAATCCGGACTACTTTCGGAGCTCGGTGAGCGATGAGCGCCGCAAATGTGCGACACAAAAGAGCAAGAACAGCGCTAGCGTCCAACCGAAACGAAGAGGCGGAGTCCGCATCGCCACAGCCATCAGTTGAAATCGTAAGTAAATGACAGCAACGCCGGAACGCTTCGAGCCTATTTGTGTCTTTAAAGCCTGTATTCTTGCGTTTACCGCTGCGCATAACACCGCATTGGCCGCGGGCTTTCGTAACTGCGTAGTCGTCATCCACGATCACGTCGATAGTGGCCGCGGTTTTCTCTGCAGCGGTTGCGGCGAACAGTAGTTTCATTTTTACTCGGTATGCGCGTCAGCCACGTGCCTAAAAAAACAAACTGCGTAGTTGCCATCGATGATCGCATAGATAGCGACCGCGGTTTCGACTGCAGTTGTTGCAGCGAACGGTAGTTAATTCGTCCAGACTCTGTGCGTGCGTCGGGCGCGTGCCTTCAGCACCGCAAAGTCGCCGTTCATAATCATGTCGATAGTGGTCACGGTTTTTTCCGCAGCGGTTGCGGCAAACTGTTTCGTTTTGACTCGGTGCAAAGCTGTCAAGCTTGAAGACCACCGGCTACATCGCGATTATGTTTCGCCAGCTCACTGGCGAAAACATAATCGCGATGTGCACGCGATAGTACAAAGCGTGTCTACATGCTTGGTCTACATGTTCTGCATACGTGCAGTGCTTGAAAATCGTTGTTTTGGTTATAGTGCGGTACCGCTTATAGTGCAGATATTCGCGACTCCGGCGACTTACGTTATAAGCGGTCTACACTGTAGTTGCTCTAAAAGCTCACATCTTTTGTTTTTTGTATAAAAAGTTGTGGCAGAACTCATCTTGTGATGACTGTCAATGGTAATGTGAATAACAATCGAGCAATGTAGTGACAAACCATATTTATAAGGTCACGTTTATTTACTACAAATAGTGGTAAATTGTAGAGTTTCGTTGCTTCGGCTGTATGCCACATACTTAGGTATCGGCTAACTTTGCTATGGCACTCGCTTGCCAAGGTCGCCCATCAGCGCGGAGACCTGAGGACGAATGTACGACACCAACGTAGTTACGATGAATTGACGAAGAAGGAATAAGGACCAAGGTGTGTAAGAAAGATAGCATGACAACAATGAGACGTCGATTCCTAAATTATGTTGTCGTCGTTATTCCATCCTTATAAGGACATTGGAATGACGATGATGGCATGACAACAGCTGTATGACGACAACCGAATGAAGACAAGGGAACGACAACGACGGCATGACAAAAGACGACGATGGTATGACAAAGGACGCGTGATAGCATATTTGTGACAATGACAACAATGCCATGACAACGCTGGCGTAATCATGATTGAATGGTGACAGAATGATTATGATAGAATGACTAACAAGGCATGACGTCGATAGATTGACAAATGTTTTATAAAGAGCATATCATGACCACAATGGGATGACGATACTGAAGTGTGACGATGGTGAAATGACAGCGTGACAAAGATGGCATGACGATAACGGTATGACGGTGACGGCATGACGAGAGTCAGATGTGCAATGATGACGATGGACCGCGACGGCATCTTGATAACAGCATGCAACGAATGCATGATGACTGTATGATGACGCTGCTGTGACGTTAGTGGCATGACAACTGCAAGAGGACAACGGGATGACGACAAGTGTATGATCATGATGGCGTGGCAATGATTGTATCACAAAACATGTACTAATTGCGCTATTGTCAGAAAACATGAAGTGCTGGAACTACTTTTTTAGCTTCTATGCAAGATTTAGAACCTCACACTAAAGCTTTAGCGGTTTTGAACAAGTGCGGAGCAGTTTTGGAGTTTTAGGCCGTGAACTAGTGAGCAGTGTTTTCATGGGTTTGGTGCAGCCAAGTATCTTTCGAATCAAATAATTTTCAACGTCCAGAAACACATGGGCTAGCTATGAGAGACGCCACAGTTGGGCATTCTGGAATACCACCTGAGATACGTTAACGTGGGCCTAAACCTAAGTACACGAGCGTTTTGTATTCCGACCCTATTAGAACGAGGCCGCTATGGCAGATAAAGGAGTCCATGACCTCGTAATCAGCAACATAATGATAACTACCCATTCATCACGGCTGGTAAGCGAACTCCGTTTGGAGCAAGGATGTGGCCCTTGGGGCTGAATTTACAGCGCCCGTGTAATTAATTGTCGTTTGCCTTTCCTAAAGCTTAGTGATACATCCTCAAAACCATATATTTCGTATATTTCAGGAACAAGCGAACGTTCCTGCAGAGTTCTAGAATGCAGCTGTCTGTTCCTTGCATAGAAATTCACATGCTTCATATCGAACATTATTGAGCGTGATGTTAAAAACTAATTTCGCTCAATGAGAAAATGCAGCAACCGTGGAACCTTCCAGTTCCAGATCCAGTTACCGAGCATGATGCAATGCATACGCAATGACAAGCTTCGCAAGTGCTGGCACAAAAATCTCAACGTCAAAATTTGCGCAGGGTTCATTTGTAGCTTGTTGCTCTGATCTCTCGAGGGTTTTCGGTCATAATCACATTGTGTGATCACAGTTCCTAATAATGTCCACTCTCATTTTCTTGGACATCATATTATAAAGATGATCTGAAGCACTATATCATTGCACCTTTGGTAAACCTTTCTTAGTCGACAAAATGGGTGAAGTCGCGCACTTGAGAAGCTGCTCCTAAAAGCTTCCTTCGCCAAGAAGCGGTGTCCGCTGCTGCTCTTGTCGGCGCAGAGAACAATGCTGCTTTAGACACCTGTGATTTCGCACGGCAAAGAAATAAGTGTGCCTGCTGATCTTCTCTGAAGCAGAAATAGTGCCACTATTTGGTGCGAACTCCGCTTATTCGACATCGGTGATTAAATTACACTAACCATGCCGCTCATCTTTTCGTCGTAGAAGCTTCAACGTATTTAAGGAACTTGCAAACACGCAATAACAGAGAGCTGTATCTCCTAATTGCACAAGCTGACAACTACAGATGACAGTTTTTCATTCTGCGTGCTTTATTTGTTGCGCTCCGTCTACCACAAGTACCAGACAACAAGTGCCGCTGATTCAACTGATTGCAGCGGCCATTTTGCGTGATGATGCGCAGAAGTGGTGAACTATGCTCGGTCGGCACACCTAGCCACCAAATCCTCATGGTTGAGACTTCATTTCTTTTATTGCGATAGCAATTATATGGACACTTCAACCGGATTTCTGCCGTCGGCGTCGCCGTCGCCGTAGCCGTCGCCGTAGCCGTCGCCGTAGCCGTCGCCGTAGCCGTCGCCGTCGCCGTCGTCGTCGCCGTCGCCGTGAGGTTCCGTATAGATAAAATCTTCACCGCGCGCCGTATGCCCCAGCGCAAGCGTGCTGGGACGCGCGCTATCACGGAGAGCGAACGCACTCAATCCCCCACGCGCAAGCAACGAAGCGGGAAGCCAGCGCCGGAGGGAGCGGGGGGGGGGGCACTTCTACTGTGCCAACAACCGCGCTCGTCGCTCGACCGCACGGTCTCTTATCTCTCCCACGCGCAAGCAAGGAAGCGGGAAGCCAGCGCCGGAGGAAGCGGGGGGGGGGGCACTTTTCTTCTGCCAACAACCGCGCTCGTCGCTCGCCGCACCGTCTCTTATCTCCACACGGCTCTGACCTCTATGCGCCGCGTGCATTCGCGGCTCAGTTTCTGTTGAAGCGATAGACCGCACGTACCTTCGCCCGCAGCGGCGTATGCTTGCTGCCAGCGTTTTGACAGTCGTTGTCTGCAGTCATTCAGTGTGATCTCTTCATGTTTGTTTGTGCGCGCTCACACCACGCTTGTTCATTCAGTTAGTAATAGTCGGGTCACATTTTCCAACGCACGCTACACATGTAATGCTGCCCGGATCGGCAGTGCAGCGCTACAGGTGTGTCCCTTCGCACGCGCGCTGCCCACGGGAAGCGCTTCTCATCAACACCACCGTTTCACACGCGCCTTCTCGTGGTCATCGAGTCTCTCTTCATGTCGGTCTACTTACGCCGCAGCACACCTGCTTACTTAATCAGCTCATGTTTACTACAATTCATATTGCTACCAAAGCCGCTCACCTTACTTCGTATGACATTGCTGTGTTGCTATCGCATGCATTGCTTCGCCCTTAGGGCGAAACTGTGACATTTTTTTAAGCCAACTGATTGTCAATCCAGCATGCACCAAGTACAGCTGTTTATAATTGGGGGCTTTCGGTTATTTATATGATATTGTTACATTTTTACTTATGTTTGAAATCGCAAGAAAGAACTGAAAACCATATTTTATGGATACACCGCCATGTTCAGTTGGTTTGCACTTCCCGCCAACATACTATCAGGTGAAGCTGAAGCGCGAATCAAGATAATGCAATGGTGGGACTCAAATTCAAAATTTTTTTTTCTCGATAAAAGCCAAATTACTTTGATTAAAATTTCTGTGTGTGATGATTATGGACGTTCGTCACTTGTTTGTGTCTTGAGACGAGAAAAACGCACAAGAAACGCTAGTAGGCAAAAAAAAATGTTTTTCTTTCAAACACACGATGGGCAAGGAAAGGAAATGAAAAGAAAACAAAACAATGTCACAACGGATTTTCACATGCCCACCGATGTACGTGACGCTCAGTCCTACACCACCGTTCGGCGCGTCAAGAGTTCCGAAAAAACCATCTCACGGTTTCGGTCGTGACGATCGACTCGCTTGTCGTTGCCGCGGTACGGTCGCCAAGGCGAGCCGAGGCAGAGGTGGCACGGTTGCTGCTGCTGGGACCGCCGCCGGCACACGGCTGCGGTACCGTGTGCGGCGCCTGGCTAAGTTGAGGACACCACTGCGTTGTCCGTCCGCAACTCACGAGGACCGCGACCCAGGGTCGGCCCACGCGGACAGCACCTCAGTAGGCCTCGACCAAGAACAGCCCTCAGCAACTGCGCCCTGGCAGGAGCTGCTCAGCAGGCCTCGTCCTTGGTCCCGGAACAGGCCTCCGCATCTGGCCCGGGTAGGCACGCCTTGGTCACTCGGACGCAGCAGGAACCACGGCCCGAGCTCTTCTTCCCGAGCGTCGCACCCTATCTGCTGCCACCGTGGCTTCGCCGCTCGAGCTCCTCCGCACGTTCGCCACATAGCACTTCTTTTTCGTCGTTTTTTGTTCTTTTTTCTTCCAGCTCCCGTGCCACCTGCCCTCAGCTCGTTTTCTTCACTTTGGTAGGCACTTCTACTGAGTCCACATGTCTCGGACTACACGTAAAAAAAATATATAAAAAAATATTGTGTCCTTTCCCCACAATATCCCCCCGCTCAAGAAAGTTGTTAAAAAAAACAACTTTTAGAAAAAAAAATACACAAGTGAGTTCATTTATAAATGATGAACCGAAAAGGATGAGACGTCCAGAAGTCCACCGCGGCTGAGGTAGTCAGCACCTATGTTTTCGGCGCCCTTAATGTATTCAACCACGAAGTCGTATTCCGTTAGCAAGAGACTCCAGCGGAGCACTCGGCTATTCATATGTTTGGCAGAGTTTATGTAAGCGAGAGGCTGGTGGTCCGTTTGCAGCACGAAACGTTTGCCGAAGAGGTACACATGAAACTTTTGAATAGCCCACACAAGTGCCAGGGCTTCTCTCTCGATGGTTGAGTAGCGGGTTTCTCGTGCGAGGAGTTTACGGCTGGCATAGGCTACTGGATGTAGCACCCCGTCGTGACGCTGCAGTAAGACGGCGCCAACACTGGACAAAGATGCATCCGTGCGCAATATGAAGGGCTCTTGTAACTCCGGTGATCGTAAAACCGGACTAGACGATAGCAGGCGTCGCAACGTTTCAAAAGCTTGTTGATGGCATTCTTCCCAGATGACCTTATTCGGACCTCGCTTCTTGGTGAGTTCTGTTAGAGGTACTGCCACAGCAGAATAGTTTGGGATGAAATCTCTGTAATAACCCGTTAAGCCAAGAAAGGAGCGAACTTCTTTCTTCGTCTGCGGTCGCTTTGCAGCCTGAATCTTCTCTAATGTCTCAATCTGTGGCCGGAGAAGATTGTTCCCGACGATATGTCCTAAGAACTTTACCGAAGCAAAGGCAACCTCACTTTTTGAGGGCTTTATGGTCAAATGAGCTGCACGAACACGTTTCAGGAACTTGGTGAGAGTGGTAATGTGCTCGTCCCAGGTTTGTGTGGCTATTAGCACATCGTCAAAATAGTGATATATGTTCGGTATTCCTTCTACCACTCGTCTCATGAGTCGAGTGAACACCGCAGGTGCGGCCTTGATGCCGAAAGGCATAAATCTGAATTGGTACAGCCCAGAAGAAGCTTGAAACGCAGTGAGGGGCTTCGATGCTTCGTGCATAGGCACCTGCCAATACCCTTTTGTGAAATCGAACTTCGAAAAGTATTGGCTTTGACCCAGTTTGGCAAACATCATGTCCACCCGAGGTATGGGTTCGTTGTCCGTAACCACAACTCAATTCAGCTGTCTGAAGTCAATGCAAAGCCGTATGCTCCCGTCTTTTTTCTTCACCACGACGATAGGTGCTTGATAAGGAGAGTCGGAGGGTTCAATTATACCTTGCTTTAGCATGTCCTGGACTTCCTGTTCTACAGCTTCTTGGATGGCAAATGGTATAGGGTACGGACGTACATTTACCGGCGTTTCTGTTGTGAGGCGCAACTTGCACTCGACAACGTTTGTCTTGCCCGGCACATCTGAAAACACGTCTTGAAACTCTTTTAGGAGATCATCAATCTGGACTGTCTGCTCGTTACTCAAGTCAGTTACTACTAACACATTCTTGTATGTTTCCCGTTGGTGTAGTGCAACAAAAGGCATTTCTTGCTCCTCTGTGTTGTCCGTCTGCACAGTAACTGCGGCGTGTTGCAGGACGTCAGCCGTGGACTCCCTTTCCTCGTATTTCTTTAGGAGGTTGATATGAAATAGGTTCATTCGACCTCCGAGGTCTACCAAATAGTCATATTCATTACGTTTTTCGACGACTGTGAAAGGCCCCTTCCATGTCAGAATCAGCTTGTTCCTATCTGATGGTAGGAGCAGTAATACCTTGTCACCTGGCGATAGCTGTCGAACTCTAGTTTTTTTATCGTAATACTTCTTTTGTATGACTTTGGCCTTCTGTAGTTCTTCATGGGCTACCTTGCAGGTGTTTTGCAGGCGCTCCTGGAGCTCTACAGCGTATCCATAAGTTGCCTTCGTTTCCGCATCAACGTTATCGCCTGTCCACAGTTCTTTCAGAATGGACATCGGTCCCCGGACGAATCGACCGTAAAGTAGGTCGAATGGCGAGAATCCAAGGCTTGCTTGGGGAACTTCACGGTATGCGAAAAGCAAGGGAGCCAGGTATCTATCCCATTGTTTAGGGCATTCTTGGCACATGCGGCGGACCATTTGTTTGAGAGTTCCATTGAACCTTTCCACCAGTCCGTTTGCCATGGGATGATAGGGAGTTGTAGGAAGTTGACGAAATGACAGTAGTCGCCCGAGTTCTTGCATAAGGTTGGATGTGAACGACTTTCCACGGTCGCTCACTATTTCTCGTGGGACTCCAACCCGGGAAAACATAATAATAATAATAATAATAATAATAATAATAATAATAATAATAATAATAATAATAATATTGTCACAGTGCGTAAGGTGGAAAGAAGAAGACATGGTTGGTGCCCTGGGAGACGATAAAGAAGATTCTGGGTTTTCGCTTCTCTGCGTAGCCATTAAAACCCGTCTGTAAAACCAGTACGTTTCTTCCTTCCCGTAACATTATTGGTGGATGTGCGGGGTACTCACTTGCGCAAGACGGAGCTCCGCAGCGGACGTAACCTGGCTGCCATGTCGTCCGAAGGGGAGTCTTCAACCGCGGCCCCGTCGACGCCACCGACGGTCATCCTAACCCAGCCCCGCGACCCTGGCATGTTTTCTGGGATTGACAACGTTGACGTCGATGACTGGTTGGCAAATTACGAACGGGTCTGCGCCAGCAACAGGTGGGATAACACGCTTATGCTGGCCAACGTAATATACTACCTCAAAAAAACGGCACGAGTCTGGTTCGAGACACATGAAGAAGAGATTACCAGTTGGGAGCAATGCAAACAGAAGCTTCGGGATTTGTTCGGCAAGCCCATCGGCCGCCAACGTGCTGCTCAGAAGGACCTTGGGACCCGTGCACAGACGTCCACTGAATCTTAAGTGGCGTACATCCAGGACGTTTTGGCTCTTTGCCGCAAGGTGGATAAGAACATGACAGAGGCAGACAAGGTCAGTCACGTTTTAAAAGGCATAGCGGATGACGCGTTTAACCTTCTCGTGTATAAGAACATCAACACAGTCAATGAGATCATTAACGAATGTCGCCGCTTTGAAGAAGCGAAAAGTCGCCGCATAGTTCAGCAGTTCACGCGCCTACCCAACACCGCTGCTTCATCGACGTGTGAAGACCTTTGTCTTCCGCGTGAGCCCACTCCCTCCGAGAACGTCGTACGTATAGTCCGGCGAGAAATTGAAGCAGCGTCTCCTGCCACACGAGTGACGCAGTGCTTTGACGATTCCCGGCCGCTCGTGTCCCTCATACAATCGGTCGTTCGCCAAGAACTTTCCAATGTGGGTCTGCAATCCATCTGCTCCGCAAACCGTCCTGACTTCGCTTCGTCTGCTGCCTCTGCCCCTGTTTACCGGAACCAGAGCGGTCCTTACCCGAGCTATCGCAACCCGGCCGAATGGCGCACACACGATGACCGACCCATCTGCTTCTATTGTGGACGTGTGGGCCACATCTCTCGCCATTGCCGAAGTTCCTGGCCGGCCCTCTCTCGACCAAGCTTTCCCGCCTACCGCCGCTCCCCACTGAATCCTCGCCCGCCTGCGCCCCCCACCGAGTTCGAAGATGCACCTGACAACGCCCGAGTCACTGCGACTAACCGCTCATCATCACCGCACAGTAGCCGCTCCCGTTCACCCCAGCTGCGTCGTTCCCCGTCCCCTGCTTACCGTCGCCGCTCTCCGACGGGAAACTGACTGGGGCAGCTCCGGGAGGTGACGCTGCTCTAGCACCCCGGCCTGAAATTCCTCTGTTGACCCTGCCTACTGATCGGAACCTTTTGGACGTGGATGTGGATGGTTTGCCTGTTACAGCACTCATCGACACTGGAGCGCAAGTTTCCATCATGAGTGCTGACCTTCGGACGCGCCTGAAGAAAGTCCTTACTCCTTCTCCGACTCGACTGCTACAGGTCGCCGACGGTGGAACTCCGGCTGTGCTCGGAATGTGTGCTGCACGTGTCAGTGTCGCCGGACGCCACACGTCCGTTTTGTTTAGTGTGCTCGAACGCTGCCCCCACGATGTGATCCTCGGCCTCGACTTTTTGACCACCCATTCTGCTCTGATTGACTGTTCAGCCGGTGTTGTCCAACTTGACCTACCCCTTTCCATTGACCTTCCTGCTCAAGCCCCAACTCAGCTTTGTTCTGCGGATTTTATTCGTCTTCTTCCCCAAGCAGCAACCTGCATCACCGTTTTCGCCTCTCCACCTGTTCCAGACGGAGACTATGTCCTCACTCCCGCGACTTCAGTCCTGCTTTCCCACAATGTCTCCTTCCCACACACCGTCATTTCTGTAGTGGCCAATCAGACCTGTCTTCCCATCCTCAATTTCGGCCAGTGCCCTCAGGTACTTCCTCGAGGGATGTCACTTGCCACGTTGTCACCGTCCCGCGAGTGCTATATTTCAGCACTATCTCTTGCTACATCTTCGACCAGTGCTCGTTCTGCGCCTTCTGCATCTGCCCCGGCCGACGACATTGCAAAGATGATTGCGCCGGACCTCGACCCCCAATCCGCCGCAGAGCTCCATGACCTCCTCGAGTCCTTCGCCGACATTTTCGACCTGAACGATCGCTCTTTGGGTCAAACTACGGTTGTGAAGCATCGTATAAATACCGGCGATGCGGCACCGGTTCGCCGACGCCCATACCGGGTGTCGCCCTCTGAGCGACAAGTTATCCAGAGCGAAGTTGACAAAATGCTTGCCAAAGGGATTATTGAACACTCTTCCAGTCCGTGGGCTTCCCCTGTTGTGCTCGTCAAAAAGAAGGACAACAGCTGGCGATTCTGCGTGGACTATCGTCATCTAAACCAGATCACCAAGAAAGATGTATACCCGCTTCCACGGATCGACGATGCTCTGGACTGTCTTCACGGTGCCACTTATTTTTCATCAATAGACCTTCGCTCCGGATATTGGCAAATTGCCGTGGATGAAATGGACCGTGAGAAGACCGCATTCGTTACACCTGACGGCCTCTATCAGTTTAGGGTAATGCCTTTCGGCTTGTGCAATGCCCCGGCGACCTTTGAACGTATGATGGACATGCTCTTGCGTGGATTGAAATGGTCCATCTGCTTGTGTTACTTGGATGACGTCATCGTATTCTCTCCAACTTTTGCGGCCCATCTTGAACGACTTTCATCTGTGCTTTCCGTTTTTCGCGCCGCTGGCCTGCAGCTCAACTCGTCCAAGTGCCACTTCGGTCACCGCCAAATAACCATGCTCGGACATCTCGTCGATTCGTCAGGCATTTGCCCCGATCCCGCTAAAGTTCGTGCAGTGCAGAATTTCCCTGTACCGACCTCTGCCAAAGATGTTCGCAGCTTTATCGGTCTTTGTTCTTACTTCCGCCGGTTTGTGCAAAATTTCGCGCATGTTGCTCGTCCCCTGACTGACCTCCTCAAGAAAGACGTTCCTTTCTGCTGGGGCTCTGAACAAGCGACTTCTTTCTCGCGCCTCATCACGCTACTCACCACACCACCTGTTCTCGCCCATTTTGACGCTTCTGCTCCGACAGAAATTCGCACTGACGCCAGTGGATACAGCATCGGCGCAATTTTAGCCCAACGCCAACGTGGGCACAACCGCGTTATCGCCTACGCCAGCCGCCTCCTCTCCCCGTCTGAGCGCAATTATTCGATTACTGAGAGGGAATGTCTCGCCCTCGTTTGGGCTGTGGGAAAGTTCCGACCTTACATATATGGTCGACCATTTACGGTTATAACCGATCACCACGCCCTTTGTTGGCTTTCTTCCCTCAAGGATCCCACCGGACGCCTCGGTCGCTGGGCCCTACGCCTTCAGGAATACACATACACTGTAGTCTACAAGTCGGGTCGTTTACATCAGGACGCCGACTGCCTGTCTCGTCACCCCGTCGATGCACCGAACGATTTAGTGGATGCCGCACCGATCTGCGTCCTCTCGCTTTCCGCCTTGAAAGACATAGGGGCTGAACAGCGACGCGATGAATCGTTACGGCAGCTTATCGAACGCCTGCTCTCTGACCCGTCTGACCCATCCCTTCACATGTTCGTACTACAAAATGACACCTTGTATCGCCGCAACATGCACCCAGACGGGCCCGAGCTGCTAATCGTCATTCCGTCTCATCTTCAGCAGACTGTACTCCAGCAAGTGCACGACGTTCCCACTGCTGGACACCTTGGTGTCTCTCGGACCTATGACCGAATTCGGCGACGATTTTTCTGGCCCCGTCTCAACCGCTCCGTCCGTCGCTATGTCGCCGCGTGTGAGTCGTGTCAACGCCGAAAACGACCTGCTGTACATCCCGCTGGTCTGCTGCAGCCTCTGGATATACCGACCGACCCTTTTTTTCGCGTTGGCGTTGATCTTCTCGGACCATTCCCTATATCAAACGACGGAAATAAGTGGATTGCCGTCGCTACGGACTATACCACCCGCTATGCCATTACAAGAGCCCTTCCCACCAGTTGCGCTACAGACGTCGCTGACTTCTTGCTTCACGACGTTATCTTACACCACGGCGCACCTCGTCAACTTCTCACCGATCGCGGGCGATACTTTCTTGCCAAAGTCATCGATGACTTACTTCGATCCTGTGCTACTAAACACAAGCTTACTACAGCCTACCATCCTTAAACTAACGGTCTTACTGAACGCCTGAACCGGACAATAACTGACATGCTCGCGATGTATGTTTCCTCCGATCATCGCGACTGGGACACTGCTTTACCATTTGTCACGTTTGCGTACAATTCCTCGCGCCACGACACAGCTGGTTATTCGCCCTTTTACCTTCTCTATGGCCGTGTACCGACCTTGCCTTTCGAGACTCTTCTTTCGACCACACTCGACTCGCCGACGGAGTACGCTCGTGATGTTATAACCGCAGCGACCCAGGCACGCCAGATTGTCTTCGTCTCTCTGCTTCCCAAACACGTCAGAAGTGCCGTTACGATCAGTGCCACCGCGATGTCGCATACGAACCAGGTGATCTTGTGCTAGTTTGGTCTCCATCTCGACGTGTCGGCCTTTCGGAGAAACTCCTTTCGCGATACTACGGCCCTTATCACATCCTCCGCCAGGTGACGCCTGTCACATATGAAGTGTCTCCTCTGGATGCTACCGTGCCTTCACCTCTATCTGACATCGTCCACGTCAGCCGCCTCAACCCGTTCCTTTCTGGAACCAGTGAGTCGCACCAGTAAGGTGCTTCTTCTGACGGGGGTAATGTCACAGTGCGTAAGGTGGAAAGAAGAAGACATGGTTGGTGCCCTGGGAGACGACAAAGAAGATTCTGGGTTTTCGCTTCTCTGCGTAGCCATTAAAACCCGTCTGTAAAACCAGTACGTTTCTTCCTTCCCGTAACAATATCGTTATTTATTTCCAACAGATTGGGGGAGACAGGGAAGAAAAGCTGCAAGTGCAGCTTGAAGAAACACCCTGCCCCCTATGGTCACAAGACATGGGGGCAGGGTGCTATCTATAACAGTGCTTCTGCTATCCGCTCGGTCTCAACGCTCGGCAGTGCTACCGCGTCCGGATAACGCGTAGCAAAGTCCACCATCGTTAGCACGTATCTGTTTCCCTTAGCTGAAGTTGGGGACAGGGGGCCAATGATGTCGACGGCGACCCGTTGAAATGGTGTGTCGATGATGGGCATATTCCCCAAAGGGATTCGACCAACGAGGTGTTTTGGTACTGTCCTTTGACATATGTCACACGACTTTACAAAACGTGTGACATCCGCCTGTACACCAGGCCAATAAAATTCTTCAAGGACACGGTCTGTAGTCCTTCTTTGCCCCTGATGACCAGACAGAAGACCTTCATGGGCCATTTTCATCACTGTGTTCCGGAGATCCTTGGGGACCACAAGTTGCTCCAAGTCTCGCCGTTCTACAGTGTGGTATCGCCGGAAGAGAACATCACGTATCAGCACAAACTCTATGACTGCTGATTTCTTGGATGTGGTTTTCTTCCCCAACGCTGCGAAACAAGTTTATCGCGTGGGATCGGTACTCTGTAATTTCCGCAGCTCTTTCAGGCTGATGTCCAATGGGTTAATCCATGGAACTGACAGTTCTCTTTGTTGCTTGTCTTCCTTTCCTACAGCTGCTGACACATTCTCTTTCCGTCCTCTATTCGGGGAAATTATGCGTTCACTTGTGTCCTGATGGGTAACCTGATCCGTGCGGACCAGTGCGGACCGAGGTCGCTCTTCCGGCTTCGGGATATGGGGTGTATCTGAAAGTACTCCGGTAACGTTGCCTAGCACAACTTCATATAAAGGGTTCTCCATGCAAACAGCAAGAACTTGTCCCTTGAAAAACGGAGAATCAATACACACTTCTGCTTCTGGTAAACTCTTCGTAGACTGATCCAATAAGCGGATAGTGCGGATGCTACCAGTTAGCTTGGAGTCGGGAACCAACGACCGTTTCACCACAACTGTATTGCATCCGGTATCCCGTAATATGGTGACTAATTTTCCTTCCAGGTAGCCCTTTGCTGTCGGCATTTGCTTCGATCCGCCATCACAAGTCGCATTGCTTTGTGTACAGTCGCAAGTGTCATGACTCTGGGTTACCCTTTTCTTATCATGTCCCGGTTCCACTAACTCTTCATGCTGCGCTTTCTCGGATCCTAAGAGAGAGCATGATGCTTCCCCTCGTTTTCCAGAGTCAGAGGGGCAACTATCAGATCTGTGTCCTGTCTTCTTGCACGTCCAGCACTGTGGCGACTTCGGTGCTCGGGATTTTGTCCAGCAATCCGCAGCTCTGTGGCCCTGCCTGTTGCACAGAAAGCAAAGCAGTTTTCCTTTGCTTTCGTTTGTAGTGCCCACTTTACCAGTGACCATAGACTTCCCTTTTTCTTCTTTACCCTTAGCGAGATTCACGATTCCCTGGGCTTCCAAGTACTGGTCTGCCGTCGTTGCCAGCATGTCCAGATTACGACATCCTCTTTCCTTCAGAAAGATAGCCAACTTCTCGTCGCACCGTCTTATAAACTGTTCCGACACCATCTTGTCTCGTAGAGCTTCATAAGTCTTCGACGTCTTCGCTAGCTCTTGCCAATGGTCGAAGTATCCCAAGAGGCGCCCTGCGAACTGTCGTCCTGTCTCAGCATTTTCGGGCCGGGCATCCCAAAACTTCACGCGGTATCCCTCTTCTGTGTAACGGAACCGCTGTAACAGCGTCTGCTTCCGCTTTGCGTAGTCCGTAGAGTCTTCAGCAGACATGCGTCCTACCACCGTTAATGCTTCTCCCGTGAGACACAAACTTAGCGACAAGGCCCACTTGTCTGTTGGCCAGCCTTGGCTTGTGGCCACCCTCTCAAATCTCTGTATGTAGGCATCCAATTCATCTCTACCCTCATTATAGGGCGGAATCATCTTGTGCGGGCTGCGAAAACTCTGACCACCACCTGTGCCATCGCCTACCGAACTCATATTCGGACGCTGCGCCTCTGCAGTTCGACGTCGCTCCTCAAGGAGGGCTCGTTCAGCCTCCATGCGAGCTAGCTCCCGCTCATGATCTGCCTGTGCTGTTATGCGCGCCTCTTCTCGTTCTTTCGCTCTGTGGTCCCTCATTTACTTCTGCTCAGCGCTCACCCATGCCACTAACGCCTCTCCACTCAGCCCCATCTCCTTCCCTAGCTCCACTAGCGTTCTCTTCTCGTCCATTCTCGTCTACTGCACACAAACAACGTGAGGCTCTAAGATAGAAAGAGAGCTTGGTCCTGTTCGCGGATGCCAGAAATTGTGATGATTATGGACGTTCGTCACTTGTTTGTGTGTCTTGAGACGAGAAAAACGCACAAGAAACGCTAGTAGGCAAAAAAAAAATGTTTTTCTTTCAAACACACGATGGGCAAGGAAAGGAAATGAAAAGAAAACAAAACAATGTCACAGCGGATTTTCACGCGCACACCGATGTACGTGACGCTCAGTCCTACACCACCGTTCGGCGCGTCAAGAGTTCCGAAAAAACCATCTCACGGTTTCGGTCGTGACGATCGACTCGCTTGTAGTTGCCGCGGTACGGTCGCCGAGGCGAGCCGAGGCAGAGGTGGCACGGTTGCTGCTGCTGGAACCGCCGCCGGCACACGGCTGCGATACCGTGTGCGGCGCCTGGCTAAGTTGAGGACACCACTGCGTTGTCCGTCCGCAACTCACGAGGACCGCGACCCAGGGTCGGCCCACGCGGACAGCACCTCAGTAGGCCTCGACCAAGAACAGCCCTCAGCAACTGCGCCCTGGCAGGAGCCGCTCAACAGGCCTCGTCCTTGGTCCCGGAACAGGCCTCCGCATCTGGCCCAGGTAGGCACGTCTTGGTCACTCGGACGCAGCAGGAACCACGGCCCGAGCTCTTCTTCCCGAGCGTCGCACCCGATCTGCTGCCACCGTGGCTTCGCCGCTCGAGCTCCTCCGCACGTTCGCCACGTAGCACTTCTTTTTCGTTGTTTTTTGTTCTTTTTTCTTCCAGCTCCCGTGCCACCTGCCCTCAGCTCGTCTTCTTCACTTCGGTAGGCACTTCTACTGAGTCCACATGTCTCGGAGTACACGTAAAAAAAATATATAAAAAAAATATTGTGTCCTTTCCCCACACTGTGACGAAAGTTGTTATGCTCCTCAGTTATATCCGCTTTTCTGCTTATTTTTTCATGGACCATCTTAGTTTGTTAAAAACGTCCAAACATAGGCGAAAATAGCATTTTTGGCAAATTCACGCTTTTATTTTAGAGCCTATGCGCAGAACATAGTCGAAATAAAATTTTCGAAGATAGTACGTTTTAGGGAAAGTTCTATAAAGGTAATTGCAGGTTTTCTTCCCTGACCAATCTTTGTGAAAAAATTCCCCAAAACGCTATTTTCACCTCGGTGCTAAGGAATAAAAAACAAAGTTATCTTATGAAACTGTTTTATAATGAAAGAAGAATGTTCAAACGCAAAATGACAAATTTTGAAAGAATGCGCAAAATGGTCAATTGTTGGCGAATTCGTTTTTTGCACTGGTTTTCCACCATTTCGTGAAATTCAGATGGCCTTCACAAAACGAAAAAATTTTTCCCGTTTAAAATATTATGGGAAAATACTGTGCAAGTACGGCTTATATACGTGTACTTTTTTGGTAATTTTTGTTAAGAAATTCTTTTTCTCAAGCGCCACGGTTGGGACAATTGGCATGGAATGACCCTATACGACTATAATCTAACCAGCAGCTTATACATAACTAGTCCAGATGTCATTATCATGACATCAATGCTCCGCCTTTTTCAAAACTTTCTTTTGAAGTTCCAAAAGTTTTTACGTGTCTGCTCAAGATTTGCATTTCCTTCTATTAACCCTTTAATGATGAATGTTGCCTATAAACAACATACAAGAAAAAAAATTGCATCTTGCGGAGTTTCAATATTTAGGGCGAAGTTTCTGGATAAAGGTCTTCGGCCAACCCTGAATGACAAGAAGTAAGCGTCATTTGTTGGTTTAGAGCAGGAACACTGGATGAGGAAGAAGTTGGGCACGCAACTCACTGTCTTTTTAAAGCAAGGTCAGAGGATGCAAGATATCCAGCTGCAGTGTTGTCACATGTGATGTAAAGCATTTTGAATGCAAAGGTTCACATACGATTGAAAACGAAGCCTTAGGTGGCTTGGGGTGAAGCCAACTTCCAGTTTCCTGCCTGCTGAAAACATTGTTTTTCCTTGATGTGTTTTGCAGACAGGGTGTCTCGTCCTTTCTACCTTGTTCACTTCTTTTTGACCAGATTGGAGCCATGCCTTGTCTCGCTTTTCTGCTCCAAGAGTGGGCTGCTCTGAGGCAGGCTCTACTGTTGCCTTCCGCTAGCTTCTTCAGCACAGTGCATACTTGGCACGAGACTGCTTCACATTTCTCGAAAGGCTGACCTTAGTTGCATCATAGCACTGAGGAGAACATGGCGCATTCAATTAATGCTAGCAATGCCAAGCGAGGTCCATCCATCTAGAAGATGCTTATTTTCACTGAAGCCCCGTTCTAGGTCAGCGTTGCCATGGGGCAGAGAAAGAAGCGCTTTTATGAGCTTAGAAACCAAGGGGATAAGTCCACGCCTATAGCAACGAATCCGTACGCAACATACTTTCGGATGCCTGTGTGTCCGTGTCTCCCCTTTTTGTGGTCGTCTGTTTGCGCTGTTACCCAAAGTCTCAAGATGTACCAACTCGCCCAAAAAGAAGTATTGATGATACTTTCGGATATAACAGCCAATCCCCACTTATGTTGGTCTGATCATATTGTGACAGAGCAATGAAGAAGACATTTTGAGATGACTTGAAGAAGACGACGCTCTGGACTTCGCGAGCTAACCATGATCTTGTCAGCCACTGCCATTCTTGTAAATACAGTGTAAATATCTTTCTTACTTCTTTTCCCAGTAACATTTTTGATGGAGTTTGCGGGCTCAAGCGCAAGACGGAGTTATGCAGCGGGTGTTCCTTGGCTGCATCTAGCATGCCAGCTCGAGGCGAGGATGCTTCGGGCTCGTCGGCCCCCACGCCAACTGTCATTCTGGCACCCCCCCCCACCCCCAACCGCACGACCCCGGCACCGACAACACTGACATTAAAGATTGGGTTCGACTTTATGAGTGGGTGAGTGCGAGCAACCACTGGAACCAGACCGTCATGGTAGCTAATTTGATTTTCTATCTCGCGGGAACGGCACACGTCTCGTTTCAGACCCACGAGGAGGAACTTACCACATGGGACATTTGTAAACAGAAGCTCACGGATTTGTTCGGCAAGCTTGTTGGACGTCGGCGCGCCGCTCAAAAAGACCTCGTTTCATGCGTCCAGACGTGCACCGAGTCCTATCTCACATACATTCGGGACGTGCTCACTCTGTGCCGCAAAGTGGATCCGAGAATGTCCGAAGCTGATAAAGTCACACGTCATTAAGGGCATAGCTGATGATGCCTTTCACCTCCTTGTGTTTAAGAATTCTTCTACTGTACAAGCCACCATTACCAAATGCCGACGGTTTGAAGCCAAGAGCCGCCGCATTGCCCACCCAATTCCCCGCCTCCCAAACATGGCTGCTACGTCCACCTGCGAAGACCTCCGTAATTTGCCCACGCCCAATCGCTCTGATGACATCGTCCACATCATCCGGCGTGAAATCGAAGCCATATCTCCTATCCCAACCCCAACCCTTGGCTCCGACAATTGCCAGGCCACTGTTTCCCTGATCCAGATCGTCGTACGCTAGGAATTGGCCAACGTTGGCCATTTCCTGGCTGCTCCATTAATCGGCCTGACTACGCCTCGTCCACCTCTGCCATGCACCCCCGAAACGTGAATGCCCCTCCGCGGTATCGCAACCCGGCTGAATGGCGCACTCCAGACGACAGGCCAATATGCTTGACTTGTGGCCGTATCGGCCATATTTCACGTCACTGCTGCTTTTCGTGGAATTCGACCACTTGGCTCTATCTCCCATCCGACCGTCCGCCTCGTGCTGCTTCTCGCTTCCCACCGCACACGCAACCAGTAACTCCTGGCGACACCTCATTGCCCCACCCCGCTCTAGCCGCTCTCCTTCGCCACATCGCCGCTTCTCCCGCTCGCCCTCATCGCGTCGGTCACCGTCGCCCAGTTCCTTCCGGCGCACGCTTTCAGAAAACTAATGGATGCAGCACCTAGAGGTGATGCTGCTATACCAACCCGACGCCAAAATCCTCTTCTGACCCTGCCTACACATTGGAACCTCATCAAAGTGAACGTGGATGGTGTACCTGTTACGGCTCTGATTGACACTGGTGCGCACGTATCAGTGATGAATGCTAAGCTTCGCCATCGTCTCAAGAAAGTCCTCACTCCTGCCCCGTTGCCTGGGCTCCGAGTCGCCGACGGGGGAACGCCGCCCGTTATTGGCATATGTCCAGCTCGTGTGAATGTCGCCGGCCATTATACTTCTGTTTTATTCTATGTACTAGAACACTGCCCTCACGACCTAATCCTGGTATTTGATTTTCTCTCAGCCCATTCCACCTTGATAGACTGTTCTGCTGGTGTTGTGCAACTCGCTCTACCTGTTGCTATTGATCCCCCCGATAGTGCTCCGATCCGGCTATGTTCCACAGAGCATATTCGCCTCCCTCACCTTGCGTTACCTACATAGGTGTTTCACCCGTTCCGCCCATTCCAGACGGTGACTAAATCGTATCCCCTAATCCGGATGTCCTGCTCTCGCATAACATCGCATTTCCTCACACAGTCATTACCATTACGGACAACACGTCCTGTCTTCCGCTAGTGAACTTTGGACTTTGTGCACAAGTTCTCCCGCGCGACATATCACTTGCGCAACTCACGCCGGCCCGAACACATTTCTGGTTTAACCGCTGATGACTCCTCGTGTGCAACTCTTGCTGTGCCTCCTGCCCCTTCAGACTTGAATGCCTTAATGAAAATTATTGCGCCCAACCTTCCGCCCCAATGTGCCAATGAACTACGTTGCCTCCTTGCCTCGTACTGGGACTTATTCGACCATGGAGACCGTCCTCTTGGACAAACATCTGTCAAACATAGCATTAACACCGGGGATGCGATCCCAATCCATCGGCGACCCTACCCCGTCTCTCCTACTGAGCGAGACATCATCCAACACGAAGTTCATAAGATGCTTTCTCGAAACATCATTGAACCTTCTTGCAGCCCATGGGCATCCCCTGTTGTACTAGTTAAGAAAAAGGACAACAGTTGGCGATTTTGCGTCAATATTCAGCACCTAAACAAGGTCAAGAAGGACGTCTATCCGATACCACGCATTGACGATGCCCTGGATTGCCTCCATGGAGCACAATATTTTTCGTCCATAGACCTTCGCTCCGGGTACTGGCAAATTGCCATCAATGACATGGACCGTGAGAAAATGGCTTTTATTACTCGCAACGACCTTTATCAGTTCAAAGTGAGTGGTTATGTAATGCCCCAGCCACATTTGAACGAATAATAGACGCCCTCCTACACAGTTTCAAGTGGTCCATCGGCCTCTATTACTTGGATGATGTGATCATTTTTTATCGAACGTTCGCGATGCCCCTCGAACGCCTATACACGGTCCTATCTGTTTTTCGACGGGCAGGGCTACAACTCAATTCGTCCAAATGCCACTTCGGTCGTCGTGAAACTTCTGTCGTCGATTCTTCTGGTGTACGTCCTGATCAAGATAAAATCCGGGCAGTGAAAGACTTTCCCGTGCCAACATGTGCCAAGGACGTTGGCAGCTTCTTGGGCTTCTGCTCCTACTTTCGTCGATTTGTCCGCAATTTTGCGGACATCGCACGTCCTCTTACTCAGCTCCTCAAGAAAGACGCTGCCTTCATTTGGGGCCGTGAGCAAACTGGTGCTTGCACTGAGCTGATCTGGCTGCATACTTCCCCCTCCCATTCTCGCTCACTTTGATGCATGAGCTCAAACAGAAGTCCGTACCGATGCCAGCGGCCACGGTATTGGAGCTATCCTGGCCCAGAAGCAACAAGGACAAGAACGTGTTATTAAAGTAGAGCTCCAAGTCGGGCTAGTTGGTTGACACGCATGGTAAAATATTTTAACTGCGCTAACACACACTGACAAGGACGAGGCAGACAAGACGCTGCGCACGTCTTGTCTGCCTCGTCCTTGTCAGTGTGTGTTAGCGCAGTTAAAAAATTTTACCAAACGTGTTATTGCTTACGCCAGCCGCCTTCTTTCGCCTGCTGAGCGCAAATATTCTATTACTGGGTGCGAGTGTCTGGCTCCCGTTTGGGCAGTGGGAAAATTCCGCCCCTATTTGTACGGCCGGCAATTCACAGTCATCACTGACCACCAAGCTCTGTGTTGGCTTTCTTCCCTGAAAGATCCTTCTGGGCGCCTTGGCCGCTGGGCTCCGCGCCTTCAAGAATACAACTACTCAGTTGTATACAAGACTGGCCGGTTACACCAAGATGCTTGGCGCGCCATCTCGTCGACCCACCTGATGTTTCTATGGCCAGCACACCTGTCACCGTTCTCTCTTTGAGTGCTTTTCACGATATCGGAGCGGAACGCTGGGATGACTTCTTAAAAGACCTTATTCACCGGCTGACTTCAACAATGCCCGACCCTTCCCTTCGAATGTTTGAACTCCACGATGGCATATTGCACCGCTGCAATATGCGCCCTGACGGCCCTGACCGACTCTTAGTTGTCCCTTCGCATCTGCGCCGGACTGTTCTCGCCCAGCTTCATGATGTGCCGACTGCTGGTCACCTTGGCGTGTCACGGACTTGTGACCACGTTCGTCGGCGCTTTTTTTGGCCTGGTCTTTACCGTGACATCTGGCATTTTATCGCTGCGTGTGACCTTTGTCAACGACGAAAAAAGCCAACGACGAAAAAAGCCGACCAAAATCCCTGCTGGCTGCCTTCAACCACTTGACGGGCCATCAGAACCATTCTTTCATGTAGGCAGTGATCTTTTAGGCCCTTTTCCTACGTCTGTTTCGGGAAATAAGTTGATTGCTGGAGCAACAGGCTACGCCATCCGATACACAATCAAACGGGCACTTCCGACAAGCTGTGCAACCGATGTCGCCGATTTCCTACTAGAAAACGTCATCCTTCACCACGGTGCCCCTCGACAGCTCCTCACCGACCGAGTCCATTACTTTCTTTCCAAAGTTGTTAATGACATTCTACACTTGTGCACGACTAAACACAAACTTGCTACTGCTTACCATCCACAAACGAATGGTCTAACCGAGCGTCTCAACCGAACCCTCACTGACATGCTCTCCATGTATGGCTCCACTGACCATCGCGACTGGGACGTTGCATTACCGTTCGTTACCTTTGCCTATCATTCTTCTCGCCAAGATACCGCAGGCTTCTCTCCATTCTTCCTCTTGTTTGGCCGCGACCCCACGCTACCTTTCGACACCCTTCTGCCTGATAGCCTGAATTTCACATCGGAGTACGCCCGGGAAGCCATACTCAAGGCACAAGAGGCACGCCATATTGACTGACGTCGACTTGTGGACTCGCAGGAAAATCAGCGGCGCTTATATGACACCCGCCGCCCACTACACACCGGGCGCCCTGGTTCTCCTTTGGTCAGCGTGGCGACGCGTTGGCCTCTCGGAGAAGTTGCTTTCACGCTACTCTGGCCCTTACCGCATCATGCGTCAAGTAACCGACGTCACCTACGAAATCGCCCCTCTTGACCCCACCGTGGCTCAGCCTCATTCCGACGCAGTTCACGTCGCACGTCTTAAGCTGTATGACTCGACCGCCTCCTAACCAGCACCGGATCGCTGCTTCAGCCACCGGGGGTCATGTGACAGAGCGATAAAGACATCTTGAGATGACTTGAAGAAGACGACGCTCTGGACTTCACGAGCTAACTATGATCTTGTCAGCCGCTGCCATTCTTGTAAATACAGTGTAAATATTGACACGTATACATGTTTATCTTTCACCGGTGGCCACTTTCCACCGGCTAAAAAAATGTTAAACGTTATCGCCCGGCGCAGGACGCGCCTGTATCGGAAGTTTCTAGAACGTTATCGATGCTTCTTTCCGTTGCCTGTTTTCACCGACGCTTATGTTATCTGATTGTATGACCGACGCGAATTGTCTAGAACTTTCTGGAAGACCCGCGGGCATCAGGGATTAATCTGGAACCTTCGATGATTCAGGTATAAAAGCCGACGCGTTTCGCCGCTGATCAGATTTCGACGATCGCCGACTGTGTTCGCCGCTATCGTTGTGCTTTGAGTGTAGCTTGCTTTTGTGGGCACAGGTTCGCCCAATAAACAACCAGTTTCGTCATACACAGTTTTTCGACTGTTTACTTCAGCGTCACTACTACGTGACAATATATTTTTTACTTCTTTTCCCCGTAACAATATTATTATTGCAACCAATTCCACTTTTAACAGAACCGGCTATATCGGACTGCAACAGACAAATTTGGGAGCTAATTTTGTCCAGATGGTGTAAATACAACGTGCTTTGCTACAGCGAAGCATGCGTGCGGCAGTGCACGGCACGCAATTATTTTGGACCACTTGCGAAATTTGCGAAAATGCTCTTATTTTTAAGGAATGAATACACTAGTGACAATGAGAGCAGCATTCCGGGCAAGTTGGTAGTCCATTACTAAAGTATTATTGTGCAACAAAGGGACATGGACGGCAGAGAAGAACACACACACCAAGCGCAATATTTCAGCTAAATTTATTGTGCCACTGAAACAGTTTATATGTGTGAAGCAGTATAGACTGCGCATGCGCTTACATGAACTAAAAGTATGCGTACTTGTGTAACATAGTTACGAGTCAAGTGATGCCGCCTCCAAGAAACTTAGTTCTTTTTCTGTGAGAGCCAGTGAAGGGAAACTAACACACTTATTACCCAATTTTGCAATCATCTGCACTTCAGTTATTTCACGGATAAGCTGCGTCCTACCACGGGACACAATCGTGCACTCGTCCTCGATAGGTTTGCAGCTGTGATCGCGACAGTGAATCGCCAAGAACCCACCGGTGCCATTTTTTACATTATTGTGGCGTTCCCGGAGCCAATCAATGAGGCAACGCCCAGTTTGCAAGATGTATTCCTTCCCACATGAAAGCAGGAGAGTGTACACCACGCGGTGAGCACACTCGACGAACTTTTTTCGGTGATGCACTTATCGGGGGGGACGGCATTTGGATCCGTCAACTTGCAAAGCTTGCCCAGCTTGTTGGGAGCAGAAAAAGCTACTCTTACATTTGCCCTTTGGGCCATCTTTTTCAAGTTATGGGATATCCTGTGCATGTAGCGTACAACACTTACTTTGGGCCGTTTGCCGGGAGAGACATCGGCAACAGGTTTGGGCGAGCTGGGTCGCGCTTGTCATAAAATGCGTTCCGCGACAGACACCTGCATCAGCTTGGGATATCCAGCCAAGAACAATCGTCGAGATTGCTTCTCAAAACTTGCGTCCACTACATGGCAACAAGATTTCCTAAGGGTATTCTTGAAGCACAAACTGATAATAGCCCACTTAACAAGCTTAGAATGTGCGGACGTATATGGCAAAAGTGCCTTGTTTGCTCGCAGCTCATACAATCAACACGTGTGGCTATCCTGAAAGCTCAGGCGAAGATCAAGAAAGCGAATAGACATCTCCACGGGCAACTCATGAGTAGTTTGAAGGGGAACTAAGCGCTTTTGAAACGTTTCTAACGCTTTCTTTGTTTCCAGAATGAAGGCATCAGAAGAGCAGTCAATTAGAAAGTCATCAACATGTCTAAATATCTTTAAAACTGCAGTGCCTTTAACTTGTAATGAAATTGGTTTTCAACTACATAAATTTAGTTGAAAAATTGCGCTTGTGTGTGTTCTTCTGTGCGGACCATGTCCCTTTGTTGCGCAGTACCTTCTCCTGCGGGCGCTCGCCGTCGCTTGCGCACGTAGCGCACGTGGCTCCCGCCACGTGCAGTACGGTTCTCGCTCGCCTCTCGCAATGCGCATGCCCGCGCGGGAAAGTATCCAGCAGGCGAGGAGGACATTCCCCTCGCGAAAAGGTAAAAAGGTATAAAATAGCGCTACCGAGAGACCTCTGGGCCTCTCTGACCTCGCTACACCTACCTGCCCATACGAATATACCCGCTGCAACCCGTGAGTGACCTCGTTTGCGTGACTACCACACGCGACGAGGCAAGCCTATTTTATTACTTATTATACAGAGCGGACTTCCCTCTACAAGTGTGTTTTATTGCCCACAGCAATAAACGTTGTTGACTCGCTTGTTGCCTTATTCGCCCGAACCCTACGTAGCTGCGATTATACACGCTACGGGTTGGGGAAGACCCCCACATTTGGCACCCAACGTGGGGCCTCTTGGGGCATCGGACGATAATTTTAACAGTTTTGCTCGGTTCGAGACAACCTTTGTTTCAACCGAAGCGTAGTCCTAGCATGGATTTTGATCGCTAGTGTCGGCGGCCTGCTTTCTTGAGCGAGGCGACGGTTGGTGCAGCGTGTTTTAACTTTTCATCATGCTAAGCCTTTTCGCGAGTGTTTTGTTGAAGTACACTCGTCGATGCGAGAGCCACGTGGTCTGCATCCTGGGAGAGCGAGGCCTAGCGCCCGCGGAGCATTGGCAAGCCTGAAGCGTGCGAGTACGGAAGCCTCGTGGGTAGTCCGAATTTCTTATGTAAATAGCTTCTTCTATCTCTTTGACTTTGGAAGTCGCGGCTCAGGGAGCTGGTTGGCCGCAGGCCACGCGTGCCGCTACGGGCTTACTGGTATTGCGGCCTGGCACCGGGCGCTCCGACACCGTCTGGGACGGTGGGCGCCGTCAACTCGGATGCTGTGTGCACCGAGCGGGGTAGGACCACCTCACAGAGTTAACGTCTCCTCGTGGCTGCCTGTTGTGCCATTTTCGGTGATGTTTTTTTTTGGATGCCGGTTGTTGTCAAAGTAGCGACGCATTAGGCCTAAGGCTTTACAAAGCCGCCTCTCGCACGTTGAGGGACACAACCTGGTGGACCGTGGTGTTGAACTGTCGCACATTGTTTCCCTCATTAGTTCGCCTCGCACGAATTGAAATTACTCGTTCGACTCAAGAGAGATAAGTTTTGTTCACGTGAACTTAGCATCTGAAATGCCGCCCGAAATTTTGCTAGCCGAATTGAACATCGTACCACGTGGGCGATGCGTATGCCGAATTCCTCTCCCTTGCACTACTTGAGTGTTTGTCAAATTCGTTGAGTATGCAGCGTGAGCGGAGTCACCCCTGGTTTGCTGTCACCTGCACATTGTCAGCGCTGCTGCCCCGTACTACAATCGAGCTACCCCAGGCGATGCAGATGCCTGTGGCCAGTTCGGCGTAGCGATTTCGGTGGCCGCATGTGACCGGCTCGCTACCCTCGGCGGCTGGAAAAAGAGATGGCAGTCACCAACGGCTACAGCGGCTCTCGCCGGCAGGGCGCGTCGGCGCGAGTGACACTTGCTCGTGCCGACTTCTGAGTCGCCGTTTCCGGAGTCCTGGGCTGGAGTCGTGCCATCGGATCTGCAGAGGTGGTGCTGTGATCAATGGACGCCAGCGGTGAACCCCAGAGACAATGTCGGCTCGGATGTTGTGGATAACGTGTGGACATTTCCTCGGCGTGGCCACTGTCACATGTACTAACTTTCGTTCGCGACGCGCTCGTTGATAGACCGTGTCACATGTTTCACCGGAGTATGCGTAGTGATTTAAGGTTAGGGGGATGTGGGAATGCGCGACTCTCGCGCGTCCCCTGCTGTTGTTTTCTCCGCAAAGCTGGCGTCTCCTGTAGTCCGGCCTCTCCGCGTGGCTAAGCGCCGGAGGCGGTCGTGGTGGTTGCGGCGCATTGCGAGAGATGGCGCGAGTGTCGCGATGCTAACGCCACCGAACAGTGGGGTGACTTCGGAGAAAAAGGTCGAAGGCGCTGCCTCTTTGGCTTGGGATCGGCGACCAACACACACAAACGCTTCGCGGGACCGTCTCGCGAGGCTAAGAGCAGTACACCGGTATGGACGAACACAGATCGTTCGAACGCGCTACCGTTCGCGCGAAAAGGTAAAAAGGTATAAAAGAGCGCGACCGAGAGACCTCCGGGCCTCTCTGACCTCGCTACACCTACCTGCCCATAGGGATATACCCGCTGCAACCCGTGAGTGACCTCGTTTGCGTGACTACCACACGCGACGAGGCAAGCCTATTTTATAACTTATTATACACAGTGGACTTCCCTCTGCAAATGTGTTTTATTGCCCACAGCAATAAACGTTGAGTTGACTCGCTTGTTGCTTTATTCGCCCGAACCCTACGTAGCTGCGATTATACGCGCTACGGGTTGGGGAAGGTCCCCACAGTGGCTAATGGGGCATTTTGGCGCAGCGTGGTGCAGAAATTGGCACAGCTGTTGCATCCCTGCTGTTCTACAAATATCGAGACAGATGGCAACCTTTCAAGAAGTGAAGTTTCTCGGAACACTGCTAGTGACCACTGAACTTCTGATGACTGCGGCATACAGTAAAGGGGCAGCTGATCGCTGCGAACTGTCCGGAACCTATTCTATGCAGCCGAGACAAGTAAAATGTTTCAACGCACACCGAACCAATGCCTACTTTACTAGATGCCTGCCGAGTCGCTTGTTTTCACATTGGAGCGGAGGTTCCCGTGGTTCAGGGTAGTCGCGAAGAGACGGCACTCGCTGCCGACCCTACTTCCTGTTGCGGAGGAAGTGACAATTACGAGGCTGGCGCGCACCTGACCAATGGCTTGATGAGACGAGAGACCGCGGGTCCTGCCTCCGGGATCGCAACAGAGCCGCTGCAATCTCGGAGGCAGGGGAACGTAATTCAGGTTTAGAGCAGCCGCCGCAACTAGTGCTCACAGCTAACCGTGGTGGAGAGGAGGAGAGGGGCCGGAACCAGCTTCTCGGCTAACGGGGAAGGCATCTTTTGAAGGAGGCATTGCACGAACATTGTAGTGCAGGTACAAGCAGTGTCTTGTCATACAAGCCAATCACTTGGAGCCTCTACAAACTGAATATCAAGATGTCTTCTCTCTGGGACTCGGGCTTTGCTTGGGACCACCAGTGCAGCTCCATTTGAAAGCGGAGTCACACCTAGTTTCTGTAAAGCAAGGACAGTGCCTTACGCCCTCAGACAATTGGTAGCTGCCGAGTTGGATAGCTTCGTAATTGACAACATACTATCTTCGATAGAGACATCAAAGTGGGCATCGCCAATCATTCCCGTTGTGAAGAAGAACGGGCAACTTTGTTTGTGTAGTGACTTCCAATTAACCGTCAATGCAATACACGAATGGAACAATATTCGCTTACTGTTGATGACATTTCAGCAAATATAAATGGAGAAGACGTTTTCAGTACATCGGATCTAAAGGATGCAAATTATGAGTTAGACAAGTATGTTAAGAAGCTAGCAGTACTGAGTACACAAAGGGGGTCTGTATTGCTTTAACCATCTTCCATTTGGAGCATCATCTGCACCCGCAATAATGCAGCAGCGCATAGAAGCCGTCCTTCGTGGCACCCCAGCTGTGCACATCTATCTACAGAATATTATTGTTGCACAGAAGGCCACTTACTGCAGTGTGCTGAAACACGTTTTGCAGCATCTGAGAGCCTATGTGCTTGAACAGAGAAAAATGCAGATTCCGTCAAGAGGAAGTGACTTTCCTAGGGCATCATATGAATGCAAGAGGACTTTGATGATGTATGGGATTTTATGGCGCAAGGGAAAACAGATGGCCAAAGAGTCCCATGAAATGCTACGATATGTCGATAGTGCGATCAGTAACAAATGGCCGTAAAACATTCGCTGTAAAGTGCGCAAGTTATACTGTGAACTGTATATATTGTCACGAGCAATGGCAAAGACAAAGACATTGTAGTGGGGCTGGGTCAGAGGCTCTCTTGTCAGACTGAAAGCCTGCTGGAACCTGTGCGCTCTGTGCAGTCTTGACTAGGCAAGCGCTAGCCGTTCACGGTTAATTAAATACTCCCCGTAACATCTCTTTGGTGGAGGTTGCGGGCTCTATTCCACCCGGCCCTGGATCTTCGGAGCGGACGCCACGTTTCACCCGCCTCCATGGCCGAAGACAGTACGCAGTCATCGCAGCCTGCGCCCGCAGCGCCGGCAACCGTGGTCCTTTCGCAGCCCCTCGACCCCGGCACGTTTTGCGGCACGGACAACAAAGACGTCGACGATTGGCTCCTATTGTACGAGCGCGTCAGCAAGCAACACAGGTGGGATGAGACTCTCATGCTTGCCAACGTCATTTTCTACCTACGGGGCATGGCTCGGGTGTGGTTTAACACGCACGAAGAAGAACTTACAAGTTGGGACTTATGCAAGGAGAAGATGCGTGCATTGTTTGGCCGATCGGCCGCGCGCCAAATGACAGCCCGGCACGAGCTGGCGGCCAGAGCTCAGTCGTCCACGGAGTCGTACGTCGCATACATTCAAGACGTACTAGCCTTGTGCCGTACCATTGACAAAGACATGCCAGAGACGGACAAGGTTGGCCACGTGTTGAAAGGCATAGCTGACGATGCCTTCAACATCCTCATGTGTAAGAACTGCACCACGGTTGACTCCATTATCACAGAATGCCGGCGGTTTGAACAAGCAAAAAGCAGGCGGATTACTTAGCGCTTTAACAGACTCCCGAATACAGCTGCGACCTCCTCGTGCGATGATCCCGTGACCCCCCCTCCGTTCTCGCCGCCTAACAACTTGGCCAGGATTGTTCGCCAGGAGCTCGAAGCCATGGCTCCAGCCACTTATCAGGCACCTGCTCACGATCATTTGGCGTCAATATCTCTCATTCAGGCCGTCGTACGTCAGGAGGTTGCCAATATGGGCGTCGTATTTCCACAAGCCCCCAGTTACGCCCCTCCGCCCATGTGCGCTTCCGGTCCTCCCACTGAACACCACACCGCCCCAATTGTCGCTGCTGCCGCTTCCGCTCCCCGGTTCACACCCCGCTACCGCAACCCTTCTGAGTGGAGGACGCCTGACGATCGACCAATCTGTTTTTCTTGCTCTCGCGTCGGCCACATTTCACGCCACTGCCGCAACCGTCGGAATTACCGACCAAGTTTCCCCGGTGACCACCGCCAAGATCGTGGCCCGTACTACAGCACATCTTTTCTTGACGACCAACTCCCGGCCCGTGATCCTCACCGTCTTTCTTCGCGCTCAGTATCGACCTACGCCGATATTGCCGCACAAGGACACTGGTCGAGCCGTTCGCAGTCCCCTCAGAGTCGACAGTCGCGCTCCCCTCAACTCCGTCGCTCTCCTTCTCTGGCTTCCTCTGGACACCACCTGGGAAACTAGCCAGTGCAGCTCCGGAAGGTGAGGCTGCATTGACGACAAGGACCGCAAAACCTCTATCGACCCCTACTTCAAGACGCAATTTGCTCGGTGTTCTTGTCGATGGCATGCCCGTTACTGCTCTCGTCGATACTGGCACCCACATATCTGTTATGAGTTCTACGCTCTGACGCCGCCTACGCAAAGTGCTGACACCTGCCGTCTCTCCTACTGTGCGAGTAGCTGACGGCACCCGAACACCTGTTCTTGGTATGTGCACTGCCCGCGTTACTGTTGCCGGCCACCACACTTCAGTTCTCTTCGCCGTTCTCGATGCTTGCCCACATGATGTCATTCTTGGCATTGACTTCTTGAGCACCCACTCTGCCCTCATCGATTGTTCTTCTGGCATTTTGCGGCTCGAACTGCCATTGTGTCCTGATGAAACCGCATCAAGTAACGCTCGCCTACGTTCCCTGGAGTTTCTACGACTACCTGCGCAGACTGCTACCTACGTCCTTATGTCACCGTTTCCCCCAGTCCCTGATGGTGAATATGTGGTCGCTCCCCTCACAGATCTGATCCTCTCGCGCAACATCGCACTTCCCCATACCGTAGTGCTTATTGCCAACAACAAAACATTGCTTCCAGTCCTCAACTTTTCTACTTCGACCCATGTTCTTCTTCAAGGAATTTCACTAGCCGAACTGTCACCTTTGGAAGAATGTATTGTTTCTGCATTCGCTGCTGACGCTGAGACCGCGACGCAACCTGCTATACCGGCGCCAACCCAGGCTCTTCTGGACAAAATGATATCCCCCGACCTCCTACCTTCCCCAAGTGAAGCACTCCGTGGTGTCCTATTTTCGTACCTTGACGTATTTGATGTTGCGAACAGTCCACTAGGACGTACACATGTAGTGGCCCACCGCATCGACACTGGAGACGCCAGCCCCCTTCACAAGCACCCTTACCGAGTATCTCACCCTGAGCGCTAAGTCATCCAAAAGGAGGTAAAGAAAATGCTTGATAAAGATGTTATAGAGCCTTCCTCTAGCCCTTGGGCATCCCCTGTAGTGCTTGCGAAAAAGAAGGACAACAGCTGGCAGTTTTGCGTGGATTATCACCATCTCAATCAGGTAACGAAGAAGGATGTGTATCCTCTCCCACGAATTGATGATGCGCTCGACTGCCTCCACGATGCCAAATATTTCTCGTCGCTAGATCTCCGCTCGGGATACTGGCAAATTGCCGTCGATGACCGCGACCGCGAGAAGACCGCATTCATCACACCCGACGGCCTCTACCAATTTAAGGTTATGCCTTTTGGGTTGTGTAATGCTCCTGCAACTTTTGAACGCATGATGGACACTCTTCTACGCAGTCTGAAATGGTCGACCTGTCTTTGTTATCTGGACGACGTCATCGTTTTCTCGCCCAGCTTTGACAGCCACCTCCCTCGTCTGTCGGCTATTCTCGACATCTTTCGCCGGGCTGGCCTCCAGCTCAATTCGTCTAAGTGTACCTTCGGGCGCCGCCAGATCAAATTACTTGGACAATTAGTCGACGCTACTGGTGTCCAACCGGACCCTGACAAGGTCCGTGCCGTCCGCGAGTTCCCAGTTCCACGGTCCACGCAAGAAGTACGCAGCTTTCTTGGGCTCTGCTCCTACTTCCGCCGCTTTGTTCTCAACTTCGCGGACATTGCTCGACCCCTCATGGACCGACTCAAAAAGGATGCGGCCTTTTCTTGGGGCGCGGACCAAGCGTCTTCCTTTGTGTCGTTGATTTCTGCCTTCACTACACCACCTGTGCTGGCTCATTATGACCCGGCTGCCAGAACAGAACTTCGCACTGACGCAAGCGGCCATGGCATTGGTGCTATCCTCGCATAAACACAGAACGGAGCCAACCGTGTGATAGTGTATGCTAGTCGTCTTCTGTCACAGTCGGAGAAGAATTACACCATTACTGAGCGGGAGTGCCAAGCTCTCGTCTGAGCTGTCGCGAAATTCCGTCCGTACCTATATGGATGGCCGTTCGTGATCATAACAGACCATCATGCGCTCTGCTGGCTTTCAACACTCAAAGACCCCACAGGGAGGCTCGGCCGTTGGGCATTACGATTACAGGAGTACACGTTCTCGGTAGTGTACAAATCTGGCAAATTACACAATGACGCCGATTGCCTCTCCCGCCATCCCGTTGAACCATCCGACTCCACTGAAACGGACCCCGACACCTATGTCTTGGCGATAACAGACTTCACCCATGTGGCCGACGAACAACATCGAGATCCATCTTTGCTCTCTCTTATTGACCGTCTGCAATCCGGCACCCTCGACCCTTCCCTCAACATGTTCTTGCTTCAGGATAACGTTCTTTACCGCCCCAACATGCACCCCGACGGCGCAGAACTCCTGCTCGTTGTCCCGCATCATCTGTGCAGGGATGTCCTCATCCAGTTTCATGATGCCCCCACTTCCGGGCACTTAGGCGTCTCCAGAACTTATGATCGCATACGACGACGCTTTTTCTGGAAGGGCCTTTATCGGTCCGTTCGCCGCTACGTAACATCTTGTGACCAGTGTCAGCGTCGGAAGAAACCTGCGACTCTACCCGCTGGTCTCCTTCAGCCAATTGACGTTCCAGCCAAGCCATTTTATCGAGTGGGCCTGGACTTGCTGGGTCCCTTTCCAATTTACACGAAAGGCAACAAATGGATTGCAGTCGCTACGGATTATACCACTCGATTTGCAATTACTCGAGTGTTGCCAACCAGCTGCGCCACAGACGTAGCCGATTTCCTACTGTACGACGTCATCCTCCAACATGGTGCTCCACGTCACCTACTCACAGATCGCGGTCGCTGCTTCCTGTCTCGTGTGGTTGACGATCTACTTCGATCATGTGCTACTCATCACAACTTCTCGACCTCATATCACCCTCAAACTAATGGACTCACCAAACGCTTAAACCGTACACTGACCGACATGCTTTCCATGTACGTTTCCGATGACCACCATGATTGGGACGTTGTGCTCCCGTTCGTCACATTTGCATACAACTCATCGCGTTATGAAACTGCCGGCTACTCACCCTTCTATCTTTTCTTTGGACGCCATCTCTTACTACCCTTTGACACCTTGCTCCCTTCTGATCAGGCCTCCACGTCCACGACTTCCTATGCGCAAGATGTCATCACGCGTGCGCTTGTCGCGCGCACAGTAGCCTGCGCTCAGCTCACGTCATCGCAGACCGCACAAAAGGCCATCTACGATCGTCGACACCGGGATACTGATTTTCCACCTGTCTCTCTCGTCCTTTTCTGGCTCCCATCTCGTCGTGTCGGCCTGTGTGAAAAGTTAATGTCGCGGTACGTCGGACCCTATCGCGTGCTGCGCCAGGTGACTCCTGTCACCTATGAGATATCTCCCATGGCATCCACCTCATCGACTGCCGCACCGCGAAGTCGATGAGGTGTTTCCCGCCTGAAACTTTACAACTGTGATAATCCATTTTGATCACAACAAGCACCGAGATGGTGCTTCATCGGCCGGAGATAATGTCACGAGCAATGGCAAAAACAAAGACATTGTAGTGGGGCTGGGTCAGAGGCTCTCTTGTCGGACTGAAAACCTGCTGGAACCTGTGCGCTCTGTGCAGTCTTGACTAGGCAAGCGCTAGCCGTTCACGGTTAATTAAATACTCCCCGTAACAATATTGTTACGATGGGGTGCGTTTATTTAAAGATGAATCGATGAAAAGGGGCAAAGGGTTGCCGCGCCGACACCGAGCCGCTCCAAAGACAAGCGCACTTCGTTCTCCTCTTCTGTCCTTCCGTAGCTTTTGCGTAACATTCCTCCCTCCACAGACGAAGCCTGCTGGGCGAGTAACTGTCACGTCCACTCTGAGTCACGTGGATGGCAGCGTTTCAGGCGAGCGACGTGAGCAAGCTGCGTCTTCTTAGACTGGTAGCCATTGGACACGAGGCGAGCAATCAAGTAGGTTACATCACTGAGGCGATTGGTGATGACGAAAGGCCCGGTGTAACGAGCCAGAAACTTCTGGCACAGGCGGCGCTTGCGAAGTGGTGTCCAAAGCCATACAATGTCCCCTTTGTCGTATGACACATTCTTATGTCGTGCATCATAGCGGATCTTGGAGTGGTCCTGGGATGCCAACGTACGGAGCTGAACTATGCGGCGTGCTTCCTCAGCGCGGCAGAGAGTCTGGGCAAGAGAAGAGTCCGCAAGAGGAGTAAAAGGTAGAATGGTGTCAAGGAAGTTGCGGGGTGGTCTAACATAAAGAAGATAGAAAGGGCTGTAGCCTGTAGTTTCATGCTTTGCGGTGTTATAGGCGTATGTGATAAAAGGCAAAGTGTCATCCCAATTTTTGTGCCTGGAATCCACGTACATCGAAAGCATGTTGGTCAAAGTTCTGTTAGTGCACTTGACGAGACCATTTGTCTGCGGATGATACGGGGTCGCGTGGCGAAACTGGCAAGCACAGAGACGCAAGAGCTCTTCGACTACGTCGGCCACGAACTGACGACCGCGATCGCTCACAATAACACGAGGGGGTCCATTACGCAGTATAACGGAGGACAGGAGAAAGCTCGAAACATCAAGAGCCGTGGCCATTGGCATCGCTGCGGTTTCCGCATAACGCGTCAGGTGGTCGACGCAGACTATAATCCAGCGGTTGTCATTGGGTGAGCGCGGGAATGGGCCAAGAAGATCAACTCCAACCATTTCGAAAAGAGATGATGGTGGCGCCACAGGGTGAAGGAGTCTGACCGGCGCAGTATTGGGGCGCTTGAATTGCTGGCACTTGTTACAACTGGCCACATACTTTTCTATATCGCGTCGCGTACCAATCCAATAGAATCGACCCTGAATTCGGTGGTATGTTCTGGTGAAACCCAGGTGTCCAGCGGTGGAGTCGTCGTGCATAGCACGGAGTACGTGGTTTCTCAAATTCTTAGGGACCACTAAGAGGAGGCGGGCACCCTCAGCCGCGTAGTTCTTCTTGTAGAGCAGGTCATCTTGGATGACGAAGCCATTGCTACCTGTTGGCTGAGCAGCTGAGGCAAAGAGGCCATCCAGGCTGCGGTCGTTACGCTGCTCCTCCCGGAAGGTGGCCAGATTGGGAAAAAGAATGTCGTCGATGGCGGCCAGAAACTGATCGAAATTGTAGGCGTCACATTCACTTGTCGGTAGAGGGAGCCTCGAAAGACAATCGGCGTCCGCATGATGCCGGCCACTCTTGAAACGGACTGCAAAGTCAAATTCCTGCAAACGTAGCGCCCATTGAGCAAGGCGGCCAGAAGGGTCGCGGAGACCAACCAACCAACATAGTGAATCGTGATCAGTAACGATCGTAAAGCGGCGCCCGTAGAGATATGGCCGGAACTTCTGGACTGCAAAGACGACAGCGAGGCACTCTTGCTCAGTGACGGTGTAATTCTGTTCGGCCTTGCTCAACGAACGGCTGGCGTAGGCAATGGCATGCTCGGCGTCACCAAAACGCTGGACAAGGACGGCGCCGAGGCCGATTCCACTCGCGTCGGTGTGCAATTCTGTTGAGGCAGAGGGGTCAAAATGGCGAAGGATTGGTCCGGAAGAGAGCAGGAACTTCAGTTGACGAAACGAGGAATCGCAATCTGCTGTCCAGGTGAAAGGGTTATCCTTGCACAGCAATGAAGTCAGAGGGTAGGCAGTATCGGCAAAGTTGGGCACAAAACGTGGAAAGTACGAGCAAAGACCCAAGAAGCTCCTCAGCTCGCGTTGTGACTGCGGTTGTTTAAAGCCGGTAACTGCAGCGACCTTCTGTGGGTCTGGTCGCACCCCCTGCTTGTCCACTAGATGCCCAAGTACTAGCGCCTCTCGTTGGCCAAAGTGACATTTCTTTGAGTTAGGGAAAGGGCAGCTTGTTCAAGGCACGTCAGAACAACGTCCAGTCGATGGTTGTGCTCTGCAAAGGTGCGGCCAAAAATGACGACGTCGTCAAGCTAACATAAACAAATCTCCCATTTCAGGCCGCGCAGTACCGTGTCCATAAACCGTTCAAATGTTGCAGGCGCGTTGCACAAACCAAACGGCATGACGTTGAATTCAAACAAGCCGTCTGGGGTCACAAAAGCGGTTTTCTCTTTGTCAGTTGAATGCATGGGTATCTGCCAGTAGCCCAATCTGAGGTCTACAGATGAAAAGTAGGATGCGGAATGAAGACAGTCGATAACGTCATCGATCCGGGGAAGTGGATACACATCCTTTTTCGTCACAGAATTGAGACACCGGTAGTCGACACAAAACCTCCAGGACCCATCTTTCTTTTTCACGACGATGACCGGCGCAGCCCAAGGGCTAGAGGAATCTTGTATGACGCCCTTGGCTATCATGTCATCGACCTGTTGAGCGATGATCTTGCGCTCTGACGTGGACACGCGGTAAGGCTTCTGCCTTATGGGATGCGCGGGCCCCGTGTCGATCCTGTGGCGAGCCCGCGTAGTTGGAACGTGAACTTTGTTAGCGTTCTGAGCGAAATCAAACAATGACGCATGCTTTCGAAGGACGCTGACCAGGGCTTGACGCTTCTCTGACGACAATGACTTGTTGATCATTTTTAGAAACAGCAACGAGTCTTCAGCACCGTGCTCTTGGGATTCATGGGACGTGTCATCAGTAAAGCGCCTTTTCTGAGACTGGTATCCACTTCAAAAGAGGCAAGTCGGATACCGCTGGGTAGAACAACAGACTGGGAGGCTAAATTTGACACCCATGGTGTAGTTGTTCCGCAGGCCACAGAAAGGACGCATCGAGGTACGAGCACACTTTTCTTCACAACCATCGAAGGCACAGGCTCAACAATTGCATCAAATGTATCGGCGTTGACACCGCAAGCAGCAACTCGTACTCTGGATAAGGAACGTGCCGGTAAGACAGTATCTTCAATGACGGCGAGAGTGCATGAACATGTAGCAGGTTGGTCAGCAAGAGGAGAGAGGAAAAGCTCGCCGGTACCGCAGTCAACAGTGGCACCGCACTGTTGTAGGAAATCGAGACCAAGAATTACGTCGTGAGTGGATTTAGCAAGCACTGCGAATTTGGCTTGATACACGTTATCGGAGAAGTAAAGGTTCGTGGTGCACACACCAATAGGTCAGAGCAACTCGCCACTCACAGCACGAAATGTATTAGAGGTGTCCCAACGAAACATCACTTTACGGCCTAGTCGGGTTTTGAAATGTTGGCTGATAACAGAGACACTCGCTCCTGTGTCCACTAAGGCCAAAGTAGTAACATTGTCCACTAAAACACGAATCTTATTATGACACATGGTGACTGGCGGAGGCATAGGGGCATGTAGCTAAAGATGACTAGCGACCGCACCTCCATTGGTCGCGCCGCCTAGTTTCCCGGCGGCGGTGACGTGAGACGCCGTCGCGGAGATGGAGACCTGCGCTGGCGTGAAATCGGCGGCGTCAAGCTCCGCACAGAAGCTGGTGAGTCGCTTCGGTAATTCGCCTGGTAGAGCGTCCTGCTATCAGAATCAGAGGACCAACGTGTCTCGTCACCTTGTCGGTTGCCCCGCCGATAAAAAGTACGCGGTCGTTCAGAGGACGGTGGTGACGTGCGACGGCGGTGAGGACAAAATCGGGCGACGTGACCGCGAATGCCGCATTGGAAGCAGATGGGGCGTTCACGGGACGCACTGAAATTGTCAGTAGGAGGATAACTGGCACGGCCATCCCACTCTTGAGGAACTGCAGGCGGTCTGCGTGAGTAACCGTTGTGAAACTGCTAACTGGGATGCACGTTCGTAGTATGGTTTGACACTCCTGGACGAGGCGCGAAGTTGTAGGGATCTACGGAGGCGGCGGTAATGGACGTCTCACCAAAGTCGCCGGAAGAGAAAGGCTCTCGAACCCGAGGAGTCGAGAGGGAAACCGCCTGACGTCGGTCAAGCTCTTCACGCACCACTTGCCGAATCATTGAGGCGAGGTCGGATGGAGCTGGGACCACGTCAAAACTGGCGACGTTAGTCACGTTGGCCAGGCGACCGAACTTCGGTGTGATACGCCGAGCTTTGAGTGCTTCAAATGTGCGGCAGTGCAGAACGACGTCCGTTACGGATTCCAGACGGTCTTTTCCTATGAGGAACTGGTACACGTCCTTGGCGATCCCTTTCAGCAGTTGGCCAACTTTATCCCCTTCTGACATCTCAGGGTCCAGGGCCTTGCACAATTTAAGCACTTCCTCAATGTACGCAGTGCAAGTTTCGCCGGGGACTTGAGCTCGCTGCATTAGCGTTTGCTCTGCACGCTTCTTTTTAGCTGTCGGATCTCCGAAACACTTCTTAATTTCGTCTACGAACTTCTCGCAAGTTGTAAAGCTTTCTTCATGGTTTTCAAGCCACACAGACGCTGTTCCCTTGAGGAAGAAGGCGACGTTGTTAAGCTGGGCGGTGGCATTCCAGCCATTGAACCGACTTGCTCGCTGGTAGAAGCTGAGCCATCCGTCCACGTCTTCTCCGTCTTTTCCAGCGAAGGTGCGTGACTCGATGTAGGGCTGCCATGGAACGCTGGTAGAAGGTGGCGGATTGTCCCCGTCAGAAGCCATCTCTGGTGGCAAACCGGCAATTCGGCGACTTCGTCCGTCGAAGCTCCACGGATTGCGCCTCAGCGGTCGGTTCGTTGTCGTTCTTCGGGGGCGCCGTTGTTTTACCCAGCACCGTCCACCAAAACTGTTACGATGGGGTGCGTTTATTTAAAGATGAATCGATGAAAAGGGGCAAAGGGTTGCCGCGCCGACACCAAGCCGCTCCAAAGACAAGCGCACTTCGTTCTCCTCTTCTGTCCTTCCGTAGCTTTTGCGTAACAATATATTAAAACGATGACACCTGACGTAAGCTATGAAAATAAAATACACATCTCACGAGATTATTGTAAGATTAAACTGCAAGAATATTCAATTAGCACTACGGTCGCACAATGGGCCCTTGTACGCAAGGGCGGGGAAGCACATGCCTTAAGTGCAACAATTGCAGCAGTAGCCTCTAATAAGAGGCTGTGCTACAAATCACTTGTGCATATACCTTCCAGTAAATAAACCATTCTTTTAAAAAGCTAACAGTGATTTGCTATCAAAAAGCGGGTCAACGTCAAGGAACATTGCTGGGTGGAGTGGAATTTGCTGACGGTATGGTATGGTAAAGTGCTTTTTTCTTTTACCTTCTATTTCCCGACATTGCAGCAAAATGTGGATGACAGGCAACACCTTGCCACATTTATTGGGTCATCACCTGTTAACGGGTATGTGCATCGGCCGCGTGCCTAAAAAAATGCGTAGTTGCCATCGATGATCGCATAGATAGCGACCGCGGTTTTGACTGCAGTTGTTGCAGCGAATGGATGGTATTGCAGAAAATGCAAAACTCCCAGTCGCACGCTTCGATTATTGGATACACGGGGCTGCTTGGTCTACATGGTTTGCATACATGCAGGACTTGAAAATCGTTGTTTTGGTTATAGTGCGGTACCACTTATAGTGCAGATATTCGCAACTCCGGCGACTTACGTTATAAGCGGTCTACACTGTATTTGCCAATGTGTAAATACAGTATAGCCAAAAAGCCATTTGAAGAACGTGATCCACGCTGCATACAACTCTATTTAACAGCTCTTCATTCACGCCAGACGTAAACATAATTTTGTACATGCGCATAAGTTAACGTGTGTACTTGTATGCTTTAGTTATGCATTTTTGCCCCTTCGATATCGTCAAACTTGCAGTGCATTTGCACATCTGCTACTGTGTTCTTGAAGATTGTTTGGTTGTCAATGTTTCCATTACATAAACAAGGGTGTATTTCTTTTCAAGTCAACCACTCTATATTTCTTTTGATCACGTTCCTTTCAGTGTAGATGACCATTTATCTCAATCAGATAATTAACACGAAAGAAAGTGTTTTAGGAGGAGGTCTGTAAGTTGATGGGAAAACCAGACGTGAAAGGCGCTATCATGAAACACTATGCTGACTGGGCATGGACATTTTTGGAAGAGTACGCTGCTGTCGCTGCACTGTTAGCATAAAATGACATACGAGGCTATTTAGAGATGTAAGGCCAGTTGGCAAGCTTCAAGAATTCACAATTATGCAGTAGCAGAGTGTTCATTGTTTTCAAAATAGCATGAAGCAGTGCAAGCCACATGAACTGAACAGCTTACTTGAAAAGTACGTACAGTGTAGACTACTTATAACGTAAGTCGCCGGAATCGCGAATATCTGCACTATAAGCGGTACCGCACTATAACCAAAACTGCGATTTTCAAGCCCTGCACGTATGCAAAACATGTAGACCAAGCATGTAGACACGATTTGTACTATCGTGCGCACATCGCGATTACATTTTCGCCAGTGAGCTGGCAAAAACGCAATCGCAATGTAGCCACTGCTCTTCAAGCTCGACAACTTTGCACTAAGTCAAAACGATACAACTGTTTGCCACAACCACTGCGGAAAAAACCATGACCGCTATCGACGCGATTATGAACGGCGACTTTGCGGTGCTCAAGGCACGCGCCCGACGCAGGCACTGAGTCTGGACGAATTAATTACCATTCGCTGCAACACCTGCAGTCGAAACCGCGGTCGCTATCTATGCGATCATCGATGGGGACTACGCAGTTTTTTAGGCACGAAACTACTGTTCGCCGCAACCGTTGCAGAGAAAACCGCGGTCGCTATCGATGCGATCGTGGATGACGACTACGCAGTTACGAAAGCCTGCGGCCAACGCAGTGTTATGCGCGGCGGTAAACGCAAGAATACAGGCTTTAAAGACACAAATAGGTTTGAAGCGTTCCGCGTTGCTGTCATTCACGTACAATTTCAGCTGATGGCTGTGGCAATGCGGACCGCTTCGTTTCGGTTGGCCGCTAGCGCCGTTCTTGCTCTTTTGCGTCGCACATTTGCGGCGCTCCTCGCTCACTGAGCTCTGAAAGTAGCCCGAATTAACCGATGTGCGGTCAAATAAATCCGAATTAACAAGAGTTTGATTGCATTGAATAAAGCATACGTCGGCCGGGAGCACGCACCTTGTTTAGAAGCGTGCTCGCTGCCGCCCTTGTCGGCGATATTTTCCCGTGGAAGCCGCATTATAACCGGTATTTCGGCTCATGCGGCTCCACTGTATACATGGAGTTCTATACATGGAGTTCTATGGGAGGGTAAATGGGAGTCGGAAAAGGCCGCGTTGTAGCCAGTTCTGCACTATAAATGGTTACGTTATAAGTGGTCTATACTGTATGTTGTTTTCAATAGTGCTAAGCAGAGTGAGCCGTGCAAAGCGAACATGTAAGATTTACAAAAAGTCCCGTCATGTGGGCGCAACCATCCAGGAAAATGCGCATAGGTAACTACTGAACAAAATATTGCTCAGAAATCATTGAAGATGATTTCAATGTAAGTAAAAACGAACGAGTGAGCAAGCTACAGTCCCGCCGTTTCCGACTGCAATTCGGTTGGGCGAGAGGTTGTTCATATCGCAAATCCTACCACCGATCCCCTTCAACCAGAACAATTAGCACGGTGCAGAACATTGTTCCTGGTTGTCCTTCCTACACGGAATGCTATAAATGTCTTTCCAGACTCCGTTTGGTTGCTATAGCCAAAGACGCAGCAACCAGGTGTGATGCTCTAAGGTGATCTCTGGAGCCTGCGCTTACACGCGTTTAATGAAGCACCAAAGTGCTGCTAAAAGTCTGTCCACGCTGCGTGTTCAATGTGCGTACAATGAAGACGCTTGGAAGGGATTTGGAGGCGAGAGGTCAAGTAGCACGAGTGACCCAATCACCGTGGCAGCGGCAAGCGGAATACCAAAGGCGATCCTCTAAAATTTTTTTCCAGTGCCTCTAGCCAAATATTTTCAAGTGTGCCCTCAAGCGGTCGTTAATTAATGCATCCACCTGTTTGTCCTGCTGCTGAGGGGGGGGGGGGGGGGGGGGGGGGATGTTATACACCATCTCCATAGCGCAAGGCACAAAACCAACGAGAAGGCAGGACAAAAAAAAAACATGCCAAGTTGTTTGTGCGTTGAAACTCTACAGGCATACAACAAGCAATAGTTACCCAAGGTGAAGTTTAAGTGGGCATCCCAAAAATCTCCAAGGCCATCTTGATGCACAGCTGCTAGTGCATACTACACAACAAGAAATGTCTTGAGACTTTGTTGAGGCACACTGATGATACACAAGATCAGAGCCAATATGGACCAAAACATAAGCCTACGATTCACTGAAAGCAGCGGTCACACATACCAGGTTACAGGAAAGTGCACAGCAGTACCAATGTTGGCAGCGCCGTCGTTTTGAGGAACAGAGCCAGGACACGTATTGTACACATTCGTTTACGTGCAGCCCCTTTTCACACACAAGAACGTTTCGCTACACCTGTTCAGGCAATGGGCAACAAGCTGGGTGGTGCTGAGCTCACCATTGATGTACTTGGTGGTGAGAATGGAACGCAGCTCCTCGGCATCCTGTGCACTCTTCTCCTGCAGAACAAAGAAGGCATTTTTAGACCGTACCCAGATTAACTGCACATCCTATCCAGTAGTGGGTGCCCACCGTGTGCTCTTTAATGTGCACCTAAATCAAAGCACAGCAGCATTCCATCGCTATAAAAATGCGACTGGGAATCTCAAGGTAAGAAAACGGCTGGGTGTGCCATCTCCTTTCTAGTGCATCAACTAGTCAGTGAAAAGAGTCTACACTACCCTGAGGGCAACAATAGCAGATAAGTGCTGCTTGATGATAATGAAATTTAAAATACACTCCTGCTACAGTTAGAAACTCACTGCAGAAACTGCATACGGGAAGTGTTGTGAGTATGATAATCCCCTTAAAAGTTTCTGAAAAATTTATGCAAACCCCTAATTATTGCTTTACTTTCCATAGATGAGAAGCTTATTTTGCTGTATAGCATGAATAACACAGGATGAACAGGCCAAGCAGACAACACACAAGTTTCATTTGGCAAAACGTGTGAAATACATGCAGTAGACTTTTGTTATATTGGCTAATTCAATTTTTCAGTTAATACTATCTCGTTCGAAACTCCTGGCAAGCGCCCATACATTCTATGGACCAAAGCTTTCGGTATTTCATAGTGGCCCTGACCAGATTATTCAAACGTGACTGGTCAGCACAAACACGCCCGACTCTAATGTTGACCCCATTCGTAAACACAATGGCAGCAGTCAGTGGCGTAGCCAGAAATTTTGTTCGGGGGGGGGCTCAGGTTGCAGCGCGGCCTCCTCCTTATAGAATTTGTCGAGGGATCAAATGCATGAATAATAACTGCATTGCCAATTTCATTGTATATTAGATGCTACAAACGAATTATTGAACGCTGTGCACTGTCCATTAAAATATGTATGTTTTCATAACAGAATATATTCGTATGCCCCAAAAATTGTGGCAGAAATAACTGATATCAATGCTTCCGTGTTTTTTTTGTCTAATTAATAAGTAAAGAAAACATCACATGAACTTTAGAACTATTGACCCTTTTCACGGAGCAGTTTGTTTTAGAGAAACGAGATGGCGCTCACGGCGGCGCGCCATACCTCTCCTCAGCGACCGCGCACGAATACGAAACCATTACCGATTCTACCTTGCTTCTGTGCGATCAGCTGTCGGAAATGCAACTGAGTTTTCGCTAACACACTATCCTCCAATCATGCTAGATTGAATAATGTGGATTGAAGACGTGTGCAGTAGTTGGCTGCAAAAATAGTGACTGGCATGTTAAGGAATAGAATGAATCTGTGTGGCGAAGTTCGCGGACCGCTGCTGCAACTGCCCGAACGTGTTTGCGGCACTTCGTGATGTACGGCTTTCCTCGAGGATACAGAAATTTGCTCATCCGCCAGCCTTGTATCGCTAACCTTCATAGAAAGGGCTTCATCCCCAGAACGTCGGCAACAGTGAGTACCACTCGTTAAACAATGACAAAGGGAGTAGCGCCGCTTCCTGTCATAGTAAGTTTCGCGCACGTTATCTATACACATCTATCCAAATGGCAGGAAAACTTACGCCCACTCTATCGCCGACGTATCAAGAATAAGTGAATAGACGCACACTTGAATATATGCGCACTGTATACACACAATAAATGACGGACTACGCCTATGGCGCACCAATGGTCGAAGCTGAATGTTTCGTGACGGTCCACAAGAGTAAGCTAGTTACTAGCTGTAATATATATTTGCTACAAGGTATTACAATCTACAAAACATCTACGTTTCAAGCCTTGTGCGCAGCAAGAACAAATCTATCGGATTCGGAACTGAGTAAACCCGCGAGCGATTACGCAGAAAATAATCAGATAGTGGCCGCACCAAGGAACTTCACTGAGTCAGAAACTGACAAGCCACTGCTTCAAAATATTTGCCGAATAAAGAACAAAGAGCAAAACACACTAACCCTGACTGAATTCATAATCGCAAAGCTTGGAATGCATATTTAGCCCCGCTTTTAGAAGAAGCACCATATAAACTGCCTGCGCCGTTTGGACATAGCTTAATCAGCTCCGCAAGCGCTTTTGCATGTTCTCTGAAGCTGTGATCAAAGCTTCGTGTCGTCCACCTAGTCACCGTCTACGATATCTCCGAAAACAGAGGTTTTCTAAGTCGCGCCGGCGTCATACACTTCCATTGTAAACAAGGAGGCAACGGAGGCAGTTCAGGCAAGCAATGGATGCGTCACCACGTGATCAAATATGGCAGCGCCCACGGGATCGCCGCGAAAAGGGTCAATACCAGTTCGAAACCAGCAAAGCAGTGCATGCAGCTTATATGAAAAACATAAAGGCCATAAAATGAATAAGTTGAGGACACATATTTTGATGAATCTTTGTCATTCAAGAACCTTGTTTACATTTTTGTACATATACAACGGCCAGGAAGAAACCTCAATGACGCTATCCCTCGTTGCAATCGATTGCGCAGGAGCAGCTGTAATTCGTCGTGTATTGTAATTACACCGAGATAATACTCGCAGCAGTGAGTACAAATAAAAAGTGGGAGTTCTGCAAAGTATATATTAGAAATGCGAAGATAGAATGGAATATATAAATGCGAAGATACAACTCGCTAAAGGGCAAAAAAAAGAGTCGCTCGAAACAAAGTTCACTGCTTGTATACACAAAACCTCGCAGTAAGATATTAAAAAATACGTATGAGTATCCAATAAATCTACGTATTTAAGCAAACGTCAGTGTATATAATGCATCAAATATGACAAATAAACATGTTGCTCAGTCACAGAAAGTATACTTTGCGCACAGAAAGACAGATGATCCTGGCAAGAACATAACTATGATCGCAGAAATCGTGATATGTACTTGGGCCATGCAGCTGTCGCGACAGTGCCATGTGGGTAGAATAATAGAGGAATAATGCATAAATCAGTACGAAAATGTGTAATTTAACTGCCTGCACAACGCCAACAATTATTCTGCACCCAAAATTAAAGGAGGGTATTCCTTCGTTTCAAAAAAGAAATAAAAGCAGGTAGCTGAAAAGGAAAGAAAAGGACAAACGAAGGCCACAGATGATGCGGTAAGTTGAACTACCCAATATCCGAGTGTTTTTGGCGAACGCCGCGTGGGCCGGGCTTTCACTGAGCAAGGTCGGTCAAAATTGGTTATTGGTATCCTCGTAATTTTTGTATTCGCATGATAATTGTGATCATGATGCTAACTGCTGGAATAAACGGCGAAAATTTCTGCGGTTTGAAAAGCTAATGAGCGGTCATACGTTTTCATAATTAAGAACTTATGGACCTGAAGGAACAGTGCTTTTTACTTGCATTGATTTTTGCTGCTTCGCTTTCTAAAGGACAAACTTCTCTCGGCGGGAAAGTTGAGCGAAGCGGTCAATGACTTTGGACACGTTGATGCCGACGTCTCTGTGGGTGTATAGAAGCGCCAGCCTAACCATGCGTTCCACAGACATTGTAGAGCGCAAGTAGTTTTTTAGCAAATTCTTGTTAAAGAAAATATTCTCTCTGAGCTGGCAGTGGTCACTGGAAGGGTGACTAGAAGCTGCAGCAGTATTTACACATTTACATAGAACCTGCTGTCGTAGTGAGAAATGGGCATCTATTCCGGTGCTAAAACCTAATACACTCCCTTGATGTCGTTGGCATACTTGTTTAGGTACCTTGCAGAAACAGTAGGCTGTTCGATTCCAGCGATGTCCGTCGTTTCGTCAGGAAGTATGGAGAAGCAGCCTGCTTTTGAATCTAAGCTTTCTTTGATAATGTCACCACAAATTTCTATAATTTGGTTTTGTGCGTCTGGGCTTAAATACGAGGCAATACTGGGGCAACTTTACAAATGGTTCTTCAGATATGTATCTCCACAATCAGCTCGCATGCGAAGAAGCACTCTGAAAATGCCTGTATTTTCAGCAGGGGCATTGCTTAAATCCATAGGGCCCCTGTCCCTGTGGCCACGGAGAGCCAGACCTTGTCGCCCACAAAAAAAAAAAAAAAATCCTCAATAATAGGCTGTTCACTTTCTTCTGTTCTCTCATATTTTACTTTGCCTGCCCTGGTCCAGCTGATCAATCACATTGGGCACGCTCCCTGAAAATGTTTGGAGAAAATTATCAGCTGCTAGCTGACAGTCACAGTGATATTTAGTATTTTCGTGTGTGTGGGAGATTGCGAGCGCGCGCTTCTATTTATGGAATGGCTTGGACACAAGCGTTCCAGTGCGCGCACGGTGGCCCAAGTTTATAAGAACATTAGCCCCATAAAGTTCTAGAATTGAAAATCTTTTAAAGCATGCCTTCGGAAATGTCAGCGCACCTTTCGCCTCAAAAGTTTATGAGAACTTTATACCCATAAAGTTTCGTAATTGAAATCCATACGCTCCGTATATTCCGCGGCCGCTGCGAGATGCCGCAACGCGCCTGCTCGCTATCGAAAAGTCGAAGTTTGTGCTCGGATGGGGCTCCTTGCGTTACGTGACTCCATGTGCAAGGGCGTTGTAACGAAATCCAGCCCAAGTTCGCAATGTTTGTGCCGAAATGTTTTTTCGAGCGTGAAAAGGACATTGTAGACAAAATCCAGAATGATTGCCGGCCTCGGTGGTAGTTTTGGTCGGCGGTGCATGCCAGCACGAAAAAATTTCGGGGGGGCTGAAGCCCCATCAGCCCCCCCCCTCGCTACGCGCCTGGCAGCAGTGTCTATCTCAGTGGTGCTAGCGGACAGCAAATGTGTTGAACAGACATCAGCTCCAACTGAAAAAGCCTATTTTCAACCTGTCATTAAGGAAAAAGCCGAGCATGATGGAAGTAGCGCTACAAAACTGCACGCAGGAAGGAAGAAAGGTCCCACACAAAGTGCCCAACTTTCAACCGAGCTTTAATGGGGAAATCGTGAAGCTTAAGTATCGAACAGAACAGGTGCAAAAACCATAAATGAAAAAACATTATCATGGGATGTAAATGAAACATTTTTCGGACGAGCACAAGAAACAAGATATGTACAGCTGTTAACAAACATCCTCAGGTGCAGACATCAAAGAAAGGATGCCAGATGAAGCACTTAAGAAGGTTGTTGCTTGTAAGCATGGAGTAGTGTACAAGATACCAAGGACATGTGGCAGATGCTATATCGGCCAAACTGGACATTGTCTAAACATAGCTATTCATCACAATGTCCCCCTTGTTCCTATTTGGTCCAGCCACACACGGATGCCAGCCACTGGTGGTTAAACCAAGTTTGTTGAGCGATAGCACGGTTTTGCTTGCTTTGGGAAAGGACACAGACACTGCTCGGCACCTTCAGCAACTACCGCATCTGCAATTGCACCACAAGACAACACACAGACACAGCTTGGCGCGGCAGCAGCCACGAGCGAATTGATGCTGCGTCTCGCTTCAACGCGAACTAAGCATCGAAAGCACAGTGCACATGAAGCCACCAGCACTCGGCAAACTTTGTACACATCACAGATCACTTTCAAGATAAGGCGACCACGCAGCGTACGCAGCAGCCGCTGGTAGTGGCAGGCTAAGTCTCAGTTTGACCTTGGCTGAGCAAGAAGGTCAGATTTACGGAACCAGGTATTTTCTGGGTTTGTACCTGGAGTAGAAGAGCTATCGCTCTAAAAAAGATAAGTCACTTTACATGCCAAGCTAGCAGAAACAAGCGACCTCGCATGTTTGCGACGTTCTGGAGAATCGCATGCATTGCAGGATGAAATAGCGAGGTTTTTAGTCATGGGTCATAGTGAAAAAGTATGGGCCACCATCCCATTTGTGATGTTGTGGAGTCATTTGATAAATCATCATCAGCAGCAGCAGCAGCCTATATTTATGTCCACTGCAGGACGAAGGCCTCTTCCAGAGATCTATAATTACTCTTGTCTTGCACTAGCTGATTCCAACTGCCTGAAAATTTCCTAACTTCATCACCATACCTAGTTTTCTGCAATTTGATAAATACACAATATTAAACACACAAGAAACCATACGGGGGACATGTACAGTATTGACCACTTATAACCTAACCGCTTATAGCGCAGGACCCGATATAATACGGTCTTTTCAGACTCTCATTAATTTTCCCATAGCACTCTATGTATACTCGTATCACTTATAGTGCAGCTGCGGGACACGAAATACCGGTTACAGTGTGGCTGCCTGGAAGTTCGGCAGTCAACCTAGACGGCAAATGCTCCCCTCAAGCCACAAATACCGTATTTACTCGAATCTAACGTGCACTTTTTTCCGATAAAACAGGTCCAAAAATTGCGTGCACGTTAGAATCGAGTAAGACCCTAAATCTGCGTTACCATATAGCAGTCCGCATTTCAAAATGGCCGCCTCGCACGTGCGTAGAGCCTAGTTTTTATCGAGCCTAGCTACCGTAGCTTCCTCCATGTGCTGCAGTACACGTGCTTAGGCAATAGTGTACCGTCTGTCTTCACGTTCTCTGCGTCTGCTCTATCAGCATGAAGTACCGAGTTCATCATGATGCCGCATTTAAAAGCAAAGTGATCATATGTGTAGAGACGGACGGAAATCGGGCCGCATTACGGGCCTTCGGAGAATCTGAAACTTGCGTTCGGGACTGGCGCAAACTGAAGGAGAGGATTTTCGCCAGCAAAGCAATGCGGAACGGTTTCAGTGGAACAAAGCAGGACGTAATCTGCGACGATCCACTTCGACAATACGATCCCCTTGGCCCTATCTTGAAAGCAATCTGCGACGGGGAAAGTCCGCCGCGCGCCGTGTTTTCGCCGCTTACAGGTCGCGTTGAAGCGAGAGGCATGATAGCACGAAGGTCAATTCGCTCGCTGCGCTTTGTCACTCGAGCGTTTTGACAGTTCGTTTCCGCAGTCAACGAGTGAGATGTGTTCATGTTTGCCTGTGCGCGCATGACACCATGCTTGTTAAGTAAGCGAATATGGAACCTGGAGCGTCCATTATCGCAATAAAATATTTGTTTTGGTTATAGTGCAGTACACTTATAGTGCGGATATTTGCGACTCTGGTGACTTACGTTATAAGCGGTCTACACTGTAGTGGTCCACAGACAGTGTTGTCTGAGCTATGAAGCTAAAATTCACTGGTTCATGGGCCTTTTTGCAGTCGCAAGAATCGAAGGCATGCTACATTTTTATTGTTAAAAAGTCACGATTTCTATTTTCTTTTGGAGCTCTAATGATATCTCTATAATAGTTTGCTGCTTCGAATCAATAGAAAGTGAGTGAGTGTTCAATTTGGGGGCATGTTAGAATCAGAAAAATATTTCCAAATAAATCAGCAGTGTGTTTTTTTGTTTTCTTCTGCCTTTTGTTAATTCGACCTGCCAGATAACAATGAATTTTGTCAGTTAATCATGCATCATCAGAGAACGCTACAAGCGCATGTGTGGCTGCGTGAGTGAACTGATTTCATGATGTAGGAGGCTACCTAAACGGCCAAATGAATAAAATTACGTTCATTCATGCTATAAGCATCCTTTACTTCAGTGGCGACGAAGTGATTAACCTATTGGCCAGGCAACAGTCATGATAATGCGGGCTGGGCCTCCCACTTTCGATGAAGGGGACGGCAAGTGAGAAGCATATCGGGTGCGATTAAAAGCTTTCTTTGAGGCCCATGAGATTGTCAATTCAAAGAAACGTGAGACCATGCTTGTTGTCACCCTCAATAACAAGACAGTGTATCTCCCAGTGGGCCACTATGCATCAGGCATGATTCAGGATTTGACATACAAAGCAGCAGTTGGCAAACTGGCTGAGTACATGATCCAAAAGGCAATGAGATAGTGGAGTCGTCTTATCGGTTTTTCACAAGGAATCAACGAGCTGATGAGTTGACCATCGATTTCATTATCAAATTACAGAAAATGGCTAGCAGGTGCAATTTCAGCCAAGTACTAGACAGAATGCTACCCGACAGGCCTCTCTGCAGTCTACGAGATGCTGGGGTTCTTGGGAAACTGCTAACAAAGTCCATGCTGCAAGAAGCGGCAGCTAGCTGCTGAGATGGCAGCACTCAATGTACAACAGATGGGGCCAAGCAGCAAGACCATACATACATTACAAACAAAGCAAGAGCGACAAAAGTCCTGCCAGACTGGACGGTACAGACAAGCAAACGTGCACCAGACCGGCTGCCTTTGCTGCAGTAGTGGTTACCACAAGACCGCCATATGCAGGTTCAACCGTGCTGAGTGTTTCCATTGTCAGAGGAGGGGGCATATAGCTATAATGTGCAACTGCAAGGCACGTAAACAAGACGTACCTCACTGCAAAGAACCCTCCTCAGTCAGCGAAGTCTACGGACAGTTGCTGTTACACTTGCAAGAATCATCAGTAGGCCTGGTCGACCCAATGTTGCAAACATAGATAGGGGTGCCCGTCAAGATGAGAGTCAGATGCTCTCTCACAATGACTTCCTTGAATGACCGACGCATTTGCTTCAGTCGACGGACAATCCACGCTTTCATCGTATGCAGCGACGACTCTTTCTGATTTCTATGGTTTCCAGGAGGACCCCGTAAACTGGGTGCGTATCATCGAGTCTGTCGCTATTCATACAGACGATGAGAAGAGGTACCTGGCAGGAGGGCACCTCAGAGGTGCCCTCCTCAGGCTTGGAATCTGTTCGAAGGACGGGCCTAGCTGACCTAGTCAAGCACGGCGCTACTCTCTGCTTTCGAGAACCTGCCAAGCACCTATGACACTCGCTTTATGCAGATGCAGTCACGCTGACAAGCTCCAGATGAAGACATAGCATTTATGACAAGCTCCTTGCCACGTGTAAGCTTACCTCCCAGCGGCCAAGCACGACCCCACACATCCTGTCGGTGCATGCTGCACACACAGCACCTGACATGTTTGTTCGCAGGGCTGCAGTCTTACAGCTAGACAGCATCAGGCTGCCACCACGCAGCCGTTTGCTACCTCCCAGGCTGCAATGTGGCGCTCCTCTGTTGCTGCACTGCTCCAACGATGGATTGCACACTACAAGACAGCAAATGCGATACCAGAGCACCACGCTGCCGTTGCTGTCGTCGGTATCAGAGAGCAGACAGCACTTGTGCACACGAGCGCCGAGTGTTCGGCGCTGCTACGGCGACACGCCCCTCCCACTCCTGGACTCGGCCACCCTTGTGAGGCTTAGGGGGAACGTACAGCCAGCAGGTCTGCGGCTACACAGAACTGCTGGTACAAAGCGTCTACGCGAGGTCCCCGTCTTCAACAACTTGCCTGCCGACCTCATTTTAGGTGCGAACTACATCCTTTCTGGTTACATGCAACTGAGCATGGAGGGCAGTAAAGTTGATCTCCGCTCCCCAACCTCATGGGCGCCACTCACTGAGTCACAGAGAAGTGAGCCTTCTGGCAGGAAGACCCTTCCTAGCGTTTTCGAGCAACATAGCACCCTGTTTGCCGACAACAATGCACAACTTCACGGTACTGACTTGCTTGAGCACCGCATACCGACAGCCAACCCCCCACTATATGCGTACCACTGCGATGGTACACTGAACGCGAAGGGACTGTCGCTGCCGAACAAGTACGCAAGATGCTAGCTGCCGGCATGGTTGGGCCATCGTGTAGTCTTTGGGCCTTACCTGTTGTCCTTGTTCACAAAAAAAAAACAGCACTTTGCAGTTCTGTCATGATAATAGAGAGCTCAACAAGCATACTATGCCAAACACCCACTGCCCCGCGTCGACGATGCCATTGATACGGTATGAAATGCAAGAGTCTCTATAGGGCTGGGTATTGGCACATCAATGTCACTGAAGAAGACAAATTTAAAACTGCGTTTTTTACACCCTCAGAGTATTACGAGTTGAACAGTATGCCGTTTGTCTTACAAACAGCTCCCAACACGTTGAAACGTGCTATGAACACTGTGCTAGGGCTGCTTAAAGGTCTCGGCTGTGTTGTGCACCTAGATGATAGCTTAGTTGTGGGCACAACAAAAGGATAACATCCTCAGAACCTAGACGAAGTTCTTGGGAGGCTCCACAATGCTGTATTCCAACTAAACTGTGGGAAATGCCAATTTGGACTTGCAGCCATCTGATACCTAGATTACACCATCTCTGAGAAAGCTGTCGAGCCTCTCTCTGGAACGATATCAGCCTTTACGAACTTCCCCACTTAGACGTGCATTAAACAGCTGCAGTCGTTTTTGGGCATTGCATCTTACCTGTGAGAGTTTGTTGCTGACTTTGTGTCGACAGCTGCTCCCCTTACTGACCTGCTCAAGAAAGGAGCACAGTTTGAATATGCCAATCGCAGGAATGAACATCCTAATTTCTCAAATATCAGCTGACAGATTGGCCTATAGACGGTTTAATCCAGCGCCACCGCGCTCTAGCAACGCTGTGCGCTGGCATCCGGCGCCCTTAGGAAACTTCCGGTAGCCGTTCCTTTTGCTGTTTTTGCTGGTACTTGTTCACTCGCGTGCTCGTCCTGTGCATATTGCTGTGTTATTTTTCGGGTATATCGATATAAGTGCGACTTGTGGCATTCAGTGTGTTGCGTGACGGCGAGTAGCTCTTGGAGCATCGACTGTTTTCATTACGTTTACTCGTCAATGGTGTTTTTCAAATCTGGGAGCCCACCAAGAGCCCCCAGATTTGCTCTGCTCACTTCATCCAAGGTATGTTACTACGTGGAGTAGCCGGACTGCTATAATGCTGAATAATAAAAGTGCTACAGCGCGATTGTTCTGGCCGTATTCGTGTAAGTCACGCGAGAGCAGCTCGACTCTCGCCCCGAGTTTGCCCGCTCGTCCAGTTTCTTGCCTCGGCGTGGATCGCCATGCTACGAACATGAGTTTAAATTATTGTTTAGCGGGTGCCATGCTGCCGCCGTTTTATTTTAATGTTTTTCGTATCTGGGGCACAAGTGCACTTCTGCAGCTTTACTACCTAGGTACATGTGCACATTGGTTTATCATGTTTAACGTCCCATAGCGACTCTGGGTATGATGGACGCCGCAGTGGAGGGCTCCGGATAATTTCGACCACCTGTGGTTCTTTAACGTGCACTGACATCGCACAGTACGCGGACCTCTAGCATTTCGCCTCGATTGAAATGCGGCGGCTGGGGCCCAATCTCGTGCCCAACACTACAGGTTTCATTTTGTGAGAAGTGTGGTAAATTAGTGAGCATTTAAGTTAGTCCCATTTCAGTCGACCTAGGCTTCTTGCACTAAATGACTTTAGAGAATGTACAGTTATTTGTGAATGCATATTGAAAAGCCCAAACAAGGCAGATGACGCAGAAAATATGTTTATGTACACATGCACAGCTTACCACTTCATCCTCCATCTTGCAGCTATAAAAGTGCCATTGCGAAGTGCAAAAACGCCCGTGTGCTTGTGTTGTAGGGCACGTTAAAGAACCCCAGGTGGTCAAAATTAATCCGACACCCTCCACTACGGCGAACCTCATAATCAGAACTGGTTTTGGCACATAAAACCCCAGAAAGAAGAAAAAAGTGCCCCCCCCCCCCCCCATTAAAGTTTTTCTAGTTTTCAGCAGTCCCATTACCTGCCTTGAAGACAACAGTCTGCGTTCATTGCATGTCATCATTAAGATGCTCCGCTTGTTGCTCCGGGGTTGTAACTGAGGGAAGGTGTTTGGAGCCCGGCGAAAATGAAAATCGCACATCATCGTCCAGCAGATCGGGAGGCTCTCTGCCTCTAAACATCAGCTTTTGGCGATACCGATCTTTTGCTTCGGTGCTAAGCGCCTTAAAGTAGTCCCACATCATCTCGACAATATTCACAATGTAGAATCAGCTCATCACATATTCCACCAAGCAGTGAAAACATCGACACGCCGGCCTCACGTCGCGCATGCCTTCAAACAACATAGCCGGAAGTGCTTCTAGCTCTTCTGCCGAAAGTTCCAATGGGGCAACCAATCAGCGGCAGGCGAGGTTTGTTTGTAAACACTGAAACCGTCTATACCGAGCTACTTCAATGAAATGCGAACCACAGAGATGCACAGAGACGCTAGCCATGTTGGGCTCGGAGCAGTACTTGTGCCATGCAACCCAGATGGTGCTGAGCATGTCGTCGCCTATGCAAGCCGGAAAGTGTAAGATGCTGAACATCACTACCACTCCAATGAGCTTTAGACACTATCTGTTTGGTCGCCAATTTACGGTGGTAACAGATAATGCAGCGATTTCATGGATGTTCGCAAAGCAACATCTGAAGCACAAGTTCTTGCATTCGATAGTACGACTCCAAGAGTATGGCTACCACATCCAACATCGCACCAGTACTTTGAACCAAGTGGCTGATGCATTGTCATGAAATCCTAGTGAGGACAACTCGTATGGAATGAATGAAACCTCGATATTACTTTCACAGCAAGATGTCACCGAGGCCCAATGCCAAGACACTGATGTGGCGGCTATCGTAGCTTCACTTGCAGATGCACAAAAGAGCGGCACATTGTGATGCACTCTATATTGTTGTCAATGGAAGAGGCAAGACGAAGAACATTTTCTAATAATCCCTGCTTTGTTGCGACCTCGTATTCCTCAAGCCATCCGTGAAACACCTGAAGGTGGGCACATAGGTCAGTGAGCGACGCTGCAAAAGTACAGGAGAGCTTCTGGTGGCCCAAAATGGGTAAGAGTGTTGACTCTTGCGTCGCTAGCTGCAAAATATGCCAGCGACCCCAGCGGCTTCAAGGATGCCAGCCTGGGCTACTTGCACTCATTCCACCTCTTGATGCTATAGTATTTTACATGGTTGGCATCAACCATGTTGTCCCCTACTAACGACAGCGGCTGGCAATCGCCACATCCTGATTGTTGTTGACCACCTATACAAATTTGTGGAGGTAGCCCCGTGCCTACTATTGCACCCAGCTACTGAGGCATGGTCTTCCAAACAAAAAGTTATATCGGATCTCCACAGCTACCTCAAGAGTTGGGCACCACTATGCCTCAGCGTACCATTCGCAAGCAAACAGCCTGATGAAGAGAGCTAATCAAACAATTCATAATGCAAGACAGGTAAGGCGTGCAGACACAGACACAAGCGAAGTGCACAACACGAACGCCAGCTATCAACTGAAGGAAGCACTGAGGCGAAAAAAGAAAGCAGACACAAAACACATCTGCGCAAGTTCTGGAATGGTAGCACCATGTGTCAATTGGGTACGCGTGCCGGTCTACATGAGAGATAACTGTTGAAGCATTTCCTTATGTAAGGTAATCTTCCTTATGTAAGGTAATCGAATTGATATGCCAAGCCTCGACCATTAGACACATATCTTCATTCTTATGAATGTACAATATCGTACAATTCATCTAACTCGGGCGTGCAGTTACTATCTTGGCAGTCTTGGCAATGTAAGGAAAGATTGGAAGGCAATCCACCGGTTAACGACCTTTTATGTTCCATTAGTCTCTCGTTGATGCACCGCCCTGTTTGCTCCACGTAGAAATGGCCACAGCTAAAGAGAACTTTATATACCACAAATATTAAGTCAACGTGGAATGTTGAAATACCATCACAGAAACCTCTAAACGTTTGTTTCGTGCTAAGAAAAGACTTGATTTATGAGAAAACTGCGTCTGAGGTGTCCGCGTACCTCTAACGCCATTAAAATCGCCTGCCCTCCTGAGCGAGGAGTGGCGACGTCATGGTCTCATTGTGACGTTGTGCCACCGGTGAGTAAAACGCCGCCCGGAGACGGCGCTACGGCTTTATTGCGAAAAACACAGATGCGCGGCCAGAAACAGAGCCAAGACAGAGCCGACAGCAGTGCAAAAGCGGAAGGAAAAGCGTGCACCGAATTGTAAACCTGATGATCTTCGACGCTCGGCGCAATGGACCTAGTTGACGACCCTGACAACGGCACATTGGCTCGCGATGCTGGGCTCAATTTCAGCGATTTAAGCTCCGATGAGCATGACATGCTGCTGAGGGCACACGCTGCCGGCGTCGTTGCGTACTACGAAGGCGGCCTCGACACAGACTCTTCCGAGCACAAAAGCAGCGAGGACTCTAGCAATGCGACGTCGGGCAACGAAGCTCGTCACCGTCTGGACGTGCCATCGCACGGACCATTCGGGCATCCACGACATCACATGGACGTGGCATTGTCTGCTGCTTGCAATTTCAAGTGCGGGTTTAGCGAACCAGTAACAACAGCCCCAGCACTGCACAATAACGAAACTACTGAAACTAAAAAGCGAGCGGCACAGAGTGGAGCGAAAACAAAACCTTTACACCCCCGATGTCATTATCAAGAATAACGGCAAAAAGTAATTTTTTCTAGGAATCTAATAGAAGTAGACAAGTAGCATTTTTTTCTGTCTTATAATCCAATGAAATTATCTTTTTAATCTGAGTGGCTGAGTACTAGTGACAATGTTTTTGAAGAGTGGCTTCGTCATCGGGGAAGTACCTGAATGTCCCTGGGGAGTCTCTTATCGTGTCCTGCATTTACCTCAATTTCTCGATTACTAAATCTCTGTTTGCAATTATATTGATGCCTTAAACGTTCTAGAGCATTGCTCTATCACTATAGCTTGACTTTTTATTTGCCTTTAGTGTCCCTATAAATTAATAGCGGACATGCCAATTAAATGTGGCCAAGAAAAAAAAAATCAGATTTACAAAAGCATCACCCATTCTATGTTGGCAGGTTTTTCTTAAAGAGACCCTGAAACAATTTTGTCGATTTTGTACAAACGTAATGAGTCGTTAGAGTAGGTGCTTCTGATCATTAATTGAGGCATCTAAATGCTCCACGTAAAGTGTGTAATTTATTATAGGGTGTTAAAAAGGTACATCGCTACCAATCGCAGCACGCCAATCAGCTGAGTTTTCAGCCGCCCCTGACCAAGTGATGCAATTTGACCATATGACTTCAGTAGGGCGATCTATTCGATTGGCTTTCCAGGGCGCATTATCAATTATTTTTCGAACATTATGGTGAACAAATGTTCCTCGTAATAGTTTAGGTGTTAGTTAATTTGTTGCTACAAAAAGAAAGTAACAGAAAGAGAATACACAAGGACATGTATCACTACCCTAAAAGCACTCAGCTAAAAGGCCCTCAGCAAGTGTCGTCTGCTTGTGTAACAACGTGCTCTGTGTTGACAAGAGCTGCGCGGTCAGTGTTGGTCTCGTTTTTTCTTTTCACGAGCACCATGGTTTGCCCTTGCGTTGTGGGCTGCAAACGTAGAGATCGGCGACATGTCAAGCAGCGAAATGATGCCCCTCTGCAAGGGAAAAGATGAGCGGAGTGGCTGCGGTGCATCGGATTGGCGGTATCCAAACGGCGTCAGTATCTACACGTTCGCGGCCATCACTACACGCCGAAGGACTACTACCACAATAGAGTTTAGCGTGTCCAGTATTCGGGTAAACGCAAGCGCAAGTGTACTGGGCATTTTGCGGGATGAACGGAGGTAGGGCGGCTAGAATTAACGGAGGCGCAAACGTGAACTGCTTGCATGGTGCAGCTACCTGGCGGCACAAAGCTCGACCAAACACAGAGCTATTATAGCAGTAACCAAGTGTATTCTACTTTGCTGCTGGCGCAAATTTTCGGCAGGAGCGTAATCTTCAACATGTCTTTTTATATATTTAAAATGGTTTACACTTGGTTACAGCAATATTAGCTCTGTATTTGGATGGTTAAGCTCTGCACCACCTGCTGGACCATGCATGCCAATCAAGCCGCTCACGTACGTCTATGAAGCTCCTTCATCCCAGCAGTATGGAGGGGCTTTAGCTTACCGCCTCTGCCTTTCCATAAAAAAACCCAGCTCCGCCTGTGGTTACCGGAATACCGGACACGCTCGGTGCTGCGACGGAACTCTCGAAACACACACTGCTTGGATAGCTCTCGCTGAGGATGACGGCGGGGCGGGGCTAGCGGAGAGGCTGGAGACCAGGAGCCATTACCGGGCTTCGGGGAGATAGTTGTGATGGTACAGGAGTTGGTCGCAAATAAGAAAGTGATGCACCTTCAAAGTGATGCACCGTACAAAGAAGGTAGAAATTTCGTAAGGGAACAGAGCCAGGGCGTAGCCAGGGGGGGGTGGTTGGGGGGGTTCGAACCCCCCCCCCCCCGAAATTTTTTGCGCAACCCCCCCCCCTTACCCACCCTTTGTTCTCGTCGCTTTGTGCTGACATAATTCAAGAAACCGGTGCTATCACAATTTCATTCCTGGGCACTTCCATTTGGGTTGGTAATTTACAGCAAATCATGTCTGCATATGAAAAAAACTGTCACAGTGTTTGTCAAGGCTTTGACACCCTGTGAGGTTTTGGGCGAGAATGTGGCGGCCGCATTCTGAAGCAACAAATGCGGCAGCCGCATTTTAGATGAAGGCGAAAATGCTCGAGGCACGTTTACTTAGATTTTTAGGTGCACATTAAAGACCCCAGGTGGTCGAAATTTCCGGTATACATTTCCGCCACTTCCCTTCAAGTGCCGGTTAGGCCGCGCTCGCGCAGGATCTCGCGCGAGACGTCTCTTGTTTGCGATTGCGCCCCTACGGAAGGCTGGTAGTTACTGTTGTGTTGTTGAATCCCAAACCAGCAACGTACACACGATGGGGTTGATGACAGCAGTGAAATTCCACCGACTCGCAACAGAATGCATGAAACAGACAGCCGACAAGCATGGATTACTTCTGTGCGCAGTACAGCGTAAGTAAACTCTTGTTGCAGGTGCTGACAGTTCTCGTCGGAGTTCACGCGTCCTGAGAAATTGATTATGTGCACTATGCATTGAACAAGACCGGAGTTCATTCCTGCATCACTAGTGCACCAATCAGTCTAGATTCTGTGAGGTACAAGGCCGCTCCCTGTTTGCACCGGCATAAGTGAAGCAGAAATAAGTTGCACACACTACTTAAGATGCATACACATGCCATATATATGCTGTGCGGTGAAATATTCTGTACAATTCTGAATCTGTTGACTTAAAGGAAAATGACTGCTGCACGCTCGCACACAGCGGAAGACACAGCGGCCCATGCACTTGCTGCAGGAAATATAACCCTCTCGTGTGAGGGAGCAGGGCGACGAAAGCTTCGAAAAAAAAAAAAGCATAAGGGTTTTTGCGCGTATTTAAGTTTTCTAGCGCAAAGACGCAGCGAACAAGCTATTGCTATGGGAGTAGGTATAGCCTGGGTGTCACGGATTTCGGTGGACTAAAGACAGACAGGGACAAGTCGAACGTTTAAAACATACATTTATAATTGCAAAAAGAAACGATAAAGAAAACAGCACAAAACAAACAATTTACAACACGAGTTAATTATAGAAATTCCCCAGAGTCCTCAGATATCAAAATTCATGTCCAAATATTTACATTAAGTTCAAATTTACATTCATGTCCAAATTGTCACGGATTTCGGTGGACTAAAGACAGACAGGGACAAGTCGTACGTTTAGGACAAACATTTATAATTGAAAAAACTAACGGCAAAGACAACAGCACGAAACAAACAATATACAACACGAGTAAATTCTAGAAATTCCCCAGAGTCCTCAGATTTCAAAATTCATAAGTCCAAATATTTACATTAAGTCCCTCGACGTGGCCACGTCACCTCGTCGTCACGGCTTCCGGCGACTCGTCGTTGGGCCCGCCGATGCGTCGTAGACTCGAAGTCGCTGTGTCCGACGTTCGGTCCACGGTTGGCCTGGTTCGGGGGTCAGGACGGTGGGGTGACCGAGGCGCCTGGATCGCCCGATCGACTCCGCTAGCCTGCGGATCGTAGCCGCAGGGAATCCGGGAAGCGGTGCCGTCAGCCTGTAGCTGCGGCTTCCAGTGGGACGTCCACTCAGCTCGCGGGTCGTGGCCGCGGCAGCTGAAGAACAGCTTCCATTGGGTTGCCGCCGTCTCCGTGATCCACCCGTCCTTTCCGGCCTCCAGCTACTTCTGCCCCTCGTCGTCCCAGAGCGTAGCTGGGCTGCTCTCTTCGGCTACGTGTCTCTTCTCCCCTTGGCCACGTAGCTGCGCGTGCACTTTTGCGCTTCTTCTTCTACTTTCATATTGCATTCCTTTTATTCAGCCGCTCTTATGTTCTAACTTCTTTTTCTTTATTTCTGCCACCAACTCCTCGTGTCTTCTTGTTCTCTTCTTATCTTCTGGTTTTTCTTCTTCTTTCTTTCTTCATTTTGTTGCTCATGACATATGCCCACCTTCAAGAGTTTTTCCATTTGAAAAACTGCTTCTTCCTCCTTGTATCGTCGCCTTCATACGTTGTTCCAGCACTAACGCTTGACGGTTTTCACCATTTTCGTCATTTGCACCAATCTGTACACTCGCCCCACCTCACTTCACGCGTTCACTTCACTGCACACACCAGAGCTCACGATTTGACACCAAAAAGTCATTGTCGCGCACTACTTTATCACAGCACTACTATACCACATGTTTCTGTAGCACTCAGTGGTCCAGTGCTTCACAGCAACACTTACACCACTTATACAACATTACTAAATCTACTACGTCCCTAAACACCGCTCCTATAACACTGCTCACAGTTACTAATGAGCCTTCACACGCCTATACTCAACCACTCCGCCACTTCACAATCTGCGCTACCAAACTCTACAAATGGCAAAATACTATCAGTGGTTTTCGTCCTACAAATACTTTACAACAAGAAGTGCGTTTACACGCAACATTACCTTAAATATATTCTTAGGATATTACCTACCACAATGATGGCAACATATGAGCACATTTAGGAACACTGTTCTATTACTGATATTTATACAACAATTTTCATAACTTTTGTGGAACCATTTCTTAAATTCTTCTGAACAAATATCCTGCTAACAAACATCCGCCCTTAAATGCAAGGTACACTCTGACTCTTTCCGCATAAACTATTTTACGTCCTAAACAGGAGTGGTATTCCCAATCAGCTTAACTATTCGAACCGCAAAAGAATCCGTGTCCTCTCCCTATTGGAATTCCATTTGATACCCTCAATGTTGTCGTAGTGCCTTCCTCTTGCGTCGCTGTCGAGACCGCCTAGGGTGCCTACTTCTCTTCTTAGTTCTTCTCTTTCCTGTGCCTGCACGGTTTCTTCCTGGCTTTGAAAGTCGCCTGTGTAGTTCAAGTTTCGCTTCCTTTTTCATTGAAGGACAATGTTTCCTGAACTCATGTTTGTTCATGCGCCATCTCGCTCTCAGCAGTCTCCTCATCTTTCGTCTGTACTCTCGGGATGTCTGCCTTCTTGAGCGATTAGTGGAGCTGCTGGTTTGGTCCTTGAACTTGAAAAAGTCACTTTTGAAAACCTTTTTCTTCTTTTGGGGACATGCTTGGGATCTGCAGTTAAATACACGTCGCTCTTGCTCTGAAACTTTGCGACGTTCTTCGAAGTCATCATCTTCAGATGCTCTGCTACTTCTCACCCCAAATTTAAATCCCCCTCTCATGGTTGCGTTGCAATGAGCAATGCCATAAAGAGTCGCCCATTGGTGCTTTCTTCGTGTCTTCTTCTTGGGTGGTGATTTCGTCTTTTTCTTTTCCTCGAAGCAATTTTTCGATCTGCTCTTTCTCTTATGCTTCTTTCTTTTCTCTTTCTCTGTTTTCTCTACTATCTCTATCTCTCTGTCTGCTGTCATCGCTTCCTCAATGCGCTCTTCTTTCTCGCCACTCTTAAAACTTGTGCACCTGTGGTCGTCTGGGTCAGCAACATCTTGCTTGCAGGTCACTAGCTTGTGTTCACAGGGGTTTCTGCAGTCGAAAGTCTCCATCTCTTCAAAAGCCTTGCCGCAGTCAAGCACTCTCCCTTCCTGCGCGACATCTCCAATTGCTCTGCACTGAACACACACCGTATGCGGCGTTGCGGTATTCCCCCCCTCGTCAGTGTCCTTCGTTTCTGGGAACCGTTCGCCCTCATGAGCACGACCCTCTGGCACGTACACTGCACTACCGAAAACACACTCTTCATTCGGGTGTTGTACCCCTTGCTCACCAGTGCAATAGGACTCGGCGGCGCGGTCATCGATAGCCTTATAGCGGCAACTATTCCGTCGCAACAGTTCACTTGTGCGAGGCTTCTCTTCAGGTATGCTATGACTGCTATGTATTAGGTTGACTGCTTCTGGCATCTCTGTCTTTTTCTCTTCGAACTGTTTTTTCTTCTCACATGCTTGCCGAAGTGTCTCAAGTTCTAAAGATCGAGCGGCATGGACACGGTTCATTACATCCTCAATTAGTTTAAGGCCCTGCTCCTTGCTAAGCTTTTTCTCGCGAACCGTAGCTAATATGCTGTCCCAATCCATCTCCAGACCACCAAAAATCTGTGACAGGGCCGGAAATGGTGGAATATCCTGGCAGGCTCGCCAAATTGTCACGGATTTCGGTGGACTAAAGACAGACAGGGACAAGTCGAACGTTTAAAACATACATTTATAATTGCAAAAAGAAACGATAAAGAAAACAGCACAAAACAAACAATTTACAACACGAGTTAATTATAGAAATTCCCCAGAGTCCTCAGATATCAAAATTCATGTCCAAATATTTACATTAAGTTCAAATTTACATTCATGTCCAAATTGTCACGGATTTCGGTGGACTAAAGACAGACAGGGACAAGTCGTACGTTTAGGACAAACATTTATAATTGAAAAAACTAACGGCAAAGACAACAGCACGAAACAAACAATATACAACACGAGTAAATTCTAGAAATTCCCCAGAGTCCTCAGATTTCAAAATTCATAAGTCCAAATATTTACATTAAGTCCCTCGACGTGGCCACGTCACCTCGTCGTCACGGCTTCCGGCGACTCGTCGTTGGGCCCGCCGATGCGTCGTAGACTCGAAGTCGCTGTGTCCGACGTTCGGTCCACGGTTGGCCTGGTTCGGGGGTCAGGACGGTGGGGTGACCGAGGCGCCTGGATCGCCCGATCGACTCCGCTAGCCTGCGGATCGTAGCCGCAGGGAATCCGGGAAGCGGTGCCGTCAGCCTGTAGCTGCGGCTTCCAGTGGGACGTCCACTCAGCTCGCGGGTCGTGGCCGCGGCAGCTGAAGAACAGCTTCCATTGGGTTGCCGCCGTCTCCGTGATCCACCCGTCCTTTCCGGCCTCCAGCTACTTCTGCCCCTCGTCGTCCCAGAGCGTAGCTGGGCTGCTCTCTTCGGCTACGTGTCTCTTCTCCCCTTGGCCACGTAGCTGCGCGTGCACTTTTGCGCTTCTTCTTCTACTTTCATATTGCATTCCTTTTATTCAGCCGCTCTTATGTTCTAACTTCTTTTTCTTTATTTCTGCCACCAACTCCTCGTGTCTTCTTGTTCTCTTCTTATCTTCTGGTTTTTCTTCTTCTTTCTTTCTTCATTTTGTTGCTCATGACACTGGGCCTACGTGCATTTTCACGTGTATAGCCATCCTTGACTTGTGAAACGCACTTCGCCCCGACGAGGACGACGCCATCTACGCTTAACGGAGATTAACAATTAATGATGTCTTCTGCGATCGTGCGGGTCGTCTCAATGACACGTTTTCAAAGACTGGTCCATTCAGTGGCGCGATGAGAGACCGTTGCTCCAAATGCCAACTGTACCTGTCATACTTACTGTATTTTACTTTACTTTTTACTTAATTTCTTCACAAGCACACGCAAGGGGGGAGTCCCTTGTCTTTGATATAGATGTACTATAGAGTCTGCTTAAACTACCGATATTTATTATTGATCACGTCATGTAGAGGAAAGCAGACGCTTGCCCCCCCCCCAGTGGTGAACATCCCCCCCCCCCCCCCGAAAAAAATTTCTGGCTACGCCCCCTGGCCCAGCGTATCATTAAACACTCCATTTCGGTAACAGAGTAGTTTAGCTCCGCCTTTGTGAGTGTGTGGCTGGCATAAGCAATGACATGTTCAACACGACCATGTCTTCCTTGGTTGAGAACTGCACCAAGGATGACTCCACTGGACTTTAGTTGGGGCAGCGGGGTCAAAATACAGTTAAACCTGGATATAACAAAATTGAGAAATTCCCGGAAAACTTCGTTATAAATAGGATTTCGTTATATGCAGGTTCTGCACGAAAAGTCGAAAAATAAACGTTTACCGTATTTATTTTATTCTAACGCGCCCTCAATTGTAACGCGCACCCGTTTTCCGTTTTCGTCGAAGCACTCATCCTCGGAATGTCACACCAGGTACCGGATGCGTGGACGCGTGTCATTTCGCACAAGCGCGAGGCATCGGAAACGAAGAGCGAGCGTCACGATGGCCGTAGCGTCGTACAGTGTTACAGTAGAACCTAGCTGTTACGTTCCCGGGGGCTGCGTTTTCCCGGCTGTTACGTCGTTTTCAACCGGTCCCGGCACAGCTCCCATAGAATTCAATGCATTGGTAACCCCGCTGTTGCGTCGCAACTGTGGGACCGTTCCCGCATCATACGTTGCGAACCGCCACCCGGCGCCGGCCCGAGCGGCCGTTTTGACTTTTTATGTCGCTTGGCTTGGTGGCTTGACGATGGCATTGGCCGCCCAAAGTGCCGGGGCGACCATTAAGACGTATTTTCGGTTTCCGCCAGCAAAAGTATGGCCCTTGAGATCCGTATTTGCTATATAAAGAGGGTGTCCATGACGCGTTGTGGCCCTAAAATTTGTTTTGGCTCTTAGATATTCCGTATATAAAGGTACGGCCACGCTAGCGGCAAAAAAACGAGCGCGTCATGCAGCGAGCGGCAAGTTGCCGTGCGTCAGCGCCTTAGGCCCCGCGAGGCCACCGTGGCACCCGCGTCTCGAAGATCTCCCGCGCTCTCCGAACGGGCGAGCAACAGCGCGAGAGCTCGTTGTTTCATGCGAGAGATGGCGATCGTCGATTGAAAACCTGGCGCGGACCGGCGGCGTTCCGGTTGTGATGGCTCCGTGACGTCACCCTCGATCGTCACTCTTGATTGGTTCTTCATCTCGCGGCACGCGGCATTTGCCGCAGAAATGGGTCTCGAAGCCATTTTGCGCGGCACGCTGCAAGACCCCCGATTCCTGCCGCTTTTGCCGGGCGTTTCTGACGCGCGTTTTTGCTGCGTGTTTTTGCTGCGTGTTTTTGCTGCTAGCGTGGCCGTACCCTAAAGTCCAAGGGCGATAACGCAGTCGCCGCGCACCGTATGCTGTATGTGCGAGTGAAAACGTGCGAGGGGAGCTGACGACCGCGTCTAAATCTCGCGCGCGCAAGAAAAGCAGGGAGGAAGCGCGCCTTCTTCCGTTGCGCTCGAGGCACCGGCAAGGGAGCGAGGGGGGGGGGGGGGGGATAGCGGGGCAGCGCGCGGTCGCGCAGGCCGTATCTTGAAAGCGATCTGCGTTGCGGCAGAGTCTAGCAGTGTAGGTGCGTCGGCGGCTCGTAGCTTTCTGCGTGCTGTGTATTCTCGGCGCTCAGTTTGCATTGAAGCGATAGACAACAGCACGAAGGTCACTTCGCTCGCTTCTCCAGCAGCGCTTCCACAGCCGCCAGCGTTTGACAGCGCGTGTCCGTGCTCATTGAGTCTGATGTGCCACAGCATGTACCAGCGCGTCGGCAACATCAGCTGGAAAAGGAGAGAGTGCCGGCTTGGCGGGCTAGGCCAGCTGCAGCAAGCGACAGGATCAGATTTGAATGAAGGAAGGGGGGAAAGGTCACGCCCGCGGCGGCAAGATCGCCGGGTCGAGGGATGCAGGGCCGCCTCGCACACGCACGCACACGTGCGCTCGCTTGGCATTCCATCGCGGTGGAGAAGGTGCTTCCGGTTGCTACTCGCGCAAAAATGACAAAATTTGGGGCAAAATCTTTAGGTGGTCATAGGGGAAAATTCGTTATATTGAGGGGGTCTCCCGCTGCCACTTCGTTACGTAGAGGTCTCAAATACATGTGCTTCTATGGAGTAAAGGCGGGGAATCGAAAAACTTCGTTATATCCAGGAATTCGTTATATGGAGGTTCGTTATAAGCAGGTTTAACTGTATCGCAGAATAGGAGGAGAGGTAAGCAGCCGGAGTAGGTCGTGAATGTGTCATCACAAGCTTTCAACCAGGCGGATACGGCATTGTCGCCAGCCAGAAGTTTAGTCAAGGGAGCGGTGATCACAGTGAAAATAGGAGCAGAGGCCGACGAAGCTACGTAGTGTCTTCAGGTTAGTGGACTTGAGGAACTCCGAAACTGCACGGAGTTTTGCCGAATCTGGAAGCATGCCTTCTTTGGATACGACATGGCGTAGGATGGTAAGCCTACAAGCAGCAAACAAGCATTTTTTTCCAGCCCGTGGTAAGACAGCTTAATACCTCTCGTAGGAGATGAGTCGGGGAATCAGACGAGAAGAAATCATCATCTAGGTATCACAAACCATTGTGCCACTTCAGACCACGCAAGATACTGTCCATCATGTGCTCGAAAGTAGAGGGTGCATTATATTTTTTAAGAGCACGACTGGCGATGCCCGCGGGCTATGGGATGGCTGAATCACCACACTGTAGAATAAATATCTCTCGCTCACTTGTTCGTCAATGACACGACCTTCAGAAGCTGAGACACAGTAAAGATGCTGCAGGATTGGGCCGTGCAAACCGGTGTTGATACTGTGGTGGTGCATCCAGGAGAATGTTGATGGCAGTCGAAGATGGCAGTAAATTCGTTTAACAGGCTGAGAAGTTGAGTGCATTGCGTGGACGTAAGATCACCAGAGACTGACGGATGGAAGCACTCCAATGGCAGTCGAGTCACAGTGTCGAGCGCAGTGAGGGCCGAAAAATGTGCATCGTCGGGACCGTCGAAGAGCATGGAATCCTCTGTTTGCGCGTAGCCAAGGCATTCTCCCCAATGCAATATAAGCAACAGGAAAGACACACTGCACACAAACATAACACCATGGCCAGCACTGAGGGCAATGACAGTAAAGGGCAACGAAAGAGAACGGCGATGGGTCACATGGCATGAATAATGCGTCACGTGCTGAGGCGCAAGAGACAGAGACAACAGTGTATGACTGAGGAGAAATATCAATAACTTTGGCAACAACCATATTTGTAGCCACCACAGAATCTTGGTCCACGGCTGCATTGGAGAGAGAAAAAAGCTCCACCACAGCACGAGCACAGTCAATGATGGTATTACTGGACGAAAGCAAATCCCAGCCTACAATGACATTGTGGGAGCAGGACAGCAGCACATCAAACTCAATAACATAAACAGACTCCTAGATGACAACACATGCAGTGCAGGCTCAAAGATTCAACAGGCTGTGCACTCGCAGTACTCAAATACAGTCCGGAAAGTGATGTCATTACTTTCCTTATCATCCGGCAAAGTTCTGTGCGTAACACTGAGATTGCTGCGCCATGTCAACCAGTGTGAATGTTCGAAATCCTTCAACGTACACTTCAATGACGTTGTGGGGGTTATTTCGAGTCCTTTGGTAAATCGAAGGTGACGCAGTTTTTGCCTCGGGAACTACGACACTTAGTTCCCCTGAATGCTTGGCCGGCGCCTCATCAGTGAGATGGAGCAGCGGCGTGGGGATGGAGAACGACGAGTAGCATTAAGAACAGGGGTTGCATCTAGTGGCACAGGAGACTGCGGCTGTGGAGGGTCCTCACGGGTCGGTGGTTCTCATAAAAAATCAAAGCCCGTTTCTTAAAGAAAGATGGTTGAACGCGAGGCTTTGTCCCATGAAAACTGAATCAAAATCCAAAGCCAACGACCACGTAACGAACCCAAGAAATGCTGAGCGACCCGATGCGATGCATATGTGATTTGATTGCTTGTTTAGGCTTGTATTTTTTTAACGTTGAAGTTGAATGAAGACAGATTCCGTTAAGTTGCATAGCCTTTATTTTAAAACATGTAGTCGTCGATTACACGCATACACTCACACTTTCACGAACGACTCTACACTTGCACAGTATTGCCTTGTGATCGCTGTGGTAGACGGTCACAGGCTCTGCTGTTGCCGATACACGGGATCAGCCTTACGTGCACGATCGCGCTCACGTTCGCGTACGGCACCCTCTTCTGCCGTGCGCTGCACCCGCGGCCAACCCATGGTGACAGCCGGGAATGCATTGCGTTATGTGCGTAATGCCACGCAGGTATGTACAGTTCACCTGGGTAGCGTGGCATTGCAGTTCCCATTGTTCTTATTGGTACAACTGCAAATGTAAACTGTAGTGTTCTACGATACATGTCGTTGTTCTATTGTGTGGGCAGATGCACATAGTCCCATTGTGTAAGTTGCCTTTCTTGGAGTGCGTTTTCGGTGCTCACAGCCGAATCAGTACGACATAAAAAGCTTTGCTTTAAAAGGCGGCGTACTGCGTTGACAAAAGTGGGCAACATGTCCCAGAACACCACAATAGTAACAAATTGGCTGGTTGTCCGGAGTGCACCAAGGATCTGGCTGGCGTGGCAGCTGTGGTGCAGGTAGCAAAAAGGACATCGGGGGCAGTCGTGCAACCACTTGGAGGGAAGGACGGCGAGTGAACTGTGGCTTTGCGACGCCGTCGGCATACGTCAAGGGCGCCACAACTATAAGCTGTCGAATGGCAGCTCACAGGCACTCGACAACTTGCTCCTTGATGCCGATCTTCAACTCCGGGGTCAATGGAGAGTATGAATGCACATTAACAAAGGGACCAGGGAAAGCTGCCGAGCAACTTCTTCGCGCACAGACTCCTTTTTAGGCGCAATTCATTGACACCCAGCATCAGAGGTAACACAGAGGCGAATTGTAAGGGCGGATGTCGTGTGACCACCCGCTGTCTTCGAAGTTCATCGTAGCTCTGGCACAGAGCAATGATGACAGACACAGTGGTCGGATTTCAAGCAGCCAACATCTGGAAGGCGTCGCCTTCAATTTATTTGAGGATATGCCCGATCTTGTCAGCTTCTGACATCGTTGCGTTGACTTGGTTGCACAGATTAATATTGTCTTCGCTGGTGAAATTCTCACCTGGTTGCTGTGTGCATCCGACCATGTTCTGATATAGGATTCTGAATTATGATATAAATTTCCAATGTTGCTTAAGTAGAAAATTACGTTATTTAGCTTTGCCGAATCGTCCCAGTGGTTGTGTGCACTGACTCTTTCGTATGAGGCAAGCCAGTCTTTGACATTGTGATCTCCAGTACACGTGAAAATTACAGGATCCCGCTGATGCTGTACGCCAGGACAGATGACTGGAGCCACCGTGGTTGCCACTTGCTGGGCTGAAGTATCTGGCATGGTCAGAAATGGCTTGGCTGGATCATCTGGTGTGGGTCGAGATGGCTGAAGGGTTTGGCATCGAAGTTCCAGTGAAGACAGAGTCGTACCCCGCAACCTACACACATTGTAAATGTGTTTATTTACAAAGTGCATAAGACAGGAAAGGTCGAAATTGTTGTGGAGGTTATCGCCCTACAAGCAACCAGAACCAGCCCGTACATAAAATGCTGCTGATGGGTCTGGCTGACCGGCACTTCTTCACAAGATTTGAAACACTGGTGATGCGCCTAGCTGATCGGCGGCTCTTCGTTACAAATTGTTTTAATGAAGGCCTCCGATGTATCGTTTGAGCAATATGTGTCAAACGTTTTTAATGTTTTTAAAAAACACGAGAAAGGCCTTAATTTTGAATGACATAGCGGATTTTACTCATGAGGTTCCCGTTAGTAACGGCCTTCAGTTTTGAGACATTTATATGAATGTTTTTGGCAACCACGTTTGTTGGATTCGTCCACCTTGTGACTCGGCCCATTCCAAGACCGTAAAACGAGCAATCGCCTCTGTGAGTTTGGAATCAGCCCTAAAGAAATTTTGTGATCACGCTATGCAAGCTAGTTTTCTTTTGCCCCACCTCATTTCAGCTGGCTTTCCCAGTGTGCTGCCATCTTCTGTCGTTGAAGCACTGTTAAAGAAGTTCAAATGCTTGTGTTGTAATCGTTTTTTTATGTCCTGGTCTGCTGCTGCTTGTCAAATATGAATCAAATGTAAGCCTCCAAGTACGAAAAGTCAATGTCGGCAGAAGGAGACACGACTGGTAGTCATACCATGCTGTCACAAAGTGGCACATAATCTAAAGGCAGCTTCAAGGTTTGACGTGCCGCACCATGAAAGTTATCTAACATTTGCAGGCATGTAATGGAATACGGAAATAGAAACAAAGTTGCGGAAAGAAGCAGTCTAGGTCTCAGTGGGAGTAGTTTACGAAATTCAGTCAAACTGTGGCACGGTTACACATCGGCCAGCATAAATGATCGCTCACGAGAGCATGCGCTGTCCACGAGGAATGAAACGCACCTTCCTCGTCACGTGTGAACCGGCAACCACTCGAAAGCGCGACATCGTGATATGGTTGCGCGTAGTTGGTTGAGGCCCGTTCCAGCAAAAAAAAAAATGTCGCAGTTTCACCCAAAAGGTGAAGCATCAATTGCGATAGCAAACTATTAGAGAGCTATTCGGAGTAGGGATAGTAGTTTTATTGGCTGCATAAACTTGGACACATTCGCTTACTAACTGAATTAACAAGCGTGGTGTCAGCGCGCACAAGCAAACATGAATAGATGACACTGGATGACCGCAGACAACTACTGTCAAAACGCTGGCAGCAAGCGCAGCCGCCAAAGCGAGTGAAGGTTCGTGCGGTCTATCGCTTCAACGGAAACTGAGTGGCGAATGCACGGCGCATACAAAGGTCAGAGCAGTGTGGAGATTGCTTGCAAGATACGGTGCGCGCGACTACAACACCGGCAGCCCGTACTGGCACAAAGTACAAGAACGCATTTGTCGCCAGTTCCCCTTGCACCCGGTTGCAAGATACGCATTTGGTGCCGCAGCACAGCGTCGCCCCGTACCGGCACAAAGTACAAGAACGCATTTGTCGCCAGTTCCCCTTGCACCAAGCACAGCGTCGCCCCGTACCGGCACAAAGTACAAGAACGCATTTGTCGCCAGTTCCCCTTGCACCCGGTTGCAAGATACGCATTTGGCGCCGCAGCACAGCGTCGCCCCCCCCCCCTCCCTCCCATACCCCCACGGCCTTTCGTGCGACGAAAGTCGCGTTTGCTCTCCGCAGTCCGTTCACTCTACGTGATAGCGCGCGTCCCCCACGCGCTTTCACTGGCATATACAGCGCGCGGCGACGATTTTATAGCCCTTGGAATTTATACGGAACCCCACGGCGACGGCAGAAATCTGCTTGAAGTGTCCATATAATTGCTATCGCAATAAAAACAGCTCGTGTGTAAAGGCTCATTCACACCGGCGACTTGAGGAGGTCGCACGACCATTTGCGACTCGCTACCAAAGGCGACTGATGTTTCTACGCAGTTAGCGCACACTTCGCTGGCAATGTGTAAATTGGTTTCGCGTTCCGGCAACAGCCGTGGATTTTGATTCGAGCGAACAGGAAGACGTCGTCCCTGTGCTGATGTGCTCTGCCGTGGTGTCAGCTGTGGCAGTGCGGAAGCCTCCGAAGAAAACGCGATGCTGGCACACTGGTGGTTGCGCCCGTGCTTCCGCTCACATGAAGTGGCCGGCCACACAAGCCGCCTCCTGCCTGAACTTAGTGTGCAGAACAACAAGTATTATCGAGAGCAAGTTGTAATTTCTAGTTCACATTGCGTCGGATTCGGTGCATAATATTACAGCGAAGCTGTTCGCCCGCTGTTCACCTTTGGGTGGCGTGCTCCTCCAACGAACGGCAGCCGGAAAAAGGGCTTGTGTTGTGCTTTCTTTTCCTGCTGTTTAGCTTCCAGCAAATGCGACCGCGTACATTCGACACGTTGCTGCAACTGCTACGTCCCAGCATCACAAGACAAGACACCAATTACCGGCCTGTAGTCTGCATACGGTGGAGTGAACATTGCATTTGGCGTGGACGACGACACATAACATCACTTTCGGCGCGGCGCTGATTGGTTGAACAGCTTTGCGACCACGGTCGCGCGACTGAAAAATCGAGCAGCGAGCTGCTGGCCCAAAATGGTCGCTTTTCGAGAAATGCGACCATTTGCGACTGGTCGCTTTGCGACCAACTTGGTCGCGCGTCACTGGTGTGAATGAGCCTTGAACCTTCTATCCACAGCAACGAATATTACATTCCACAGGAACGAATAAACTTTCTGGGATATCGCTCGTCTCTCGACCGCGATTGAATCACTCCAGTAGCTTGCACAAGTGAGCAAATCGCGGTCCAGAATTTCGATGCGGCTCGATCGCGATCGAACGTGCGCCGTGTGATCTGGAACAAAATGAGCTGGAAGTGTGCGCCTGTCTATATAGCTTCTGCCGTGCCTCGTCTTTTGCTGCGCCACAATTCTGGTATAGATGTTGAAGTAGTCCGTTTAGAATACAGTGTGAACAATATACTGCAGAATATTCGTTAGTCAGAAGCTCACCGCTGCAGGGGCCTCGCCGTCTTCATCGCTGCTGCTGGTCAAGGAGGAATCGTCGTCTTGCTGGACAAGGCCACCTTGCTGCGATAGACGATACATTCGCAAAACGTTCCTCATCGTGACGCACTACAACCGTTTAAGACGGACTTCACTCACATTCTTTCTGAGCGCCTTGTAAACCTCCCACTGGTCTTCGGTGATTTCGCCGAGCAGACACTTAAACGGGTCCACCGCACTCGCATCATTTGCACTGTCCGCCATTGAAGCTGGCTGGTGTCGGATCGACTTGGCTGCAACGGGTAATGATAAGGATGCAGCGGATGGATGGATGGATGGATGAGGCTGAACCCTTTAAATCGGGCGGTGGCATACGCCACCTAGCCATGGCTATTAACATAATTTGTACTTTGTGGTGGGTGAAATTTCACCCCTGCCTTAATTTTATCCACCAATCAGATAACCTCTGTTTGGTTATTTCTACCCGCTTAAAGTCTATTTTGCCTTCACTGTCCCTAAACCCCAATGCTTTGAAAAAATCAGCCCCGTTGCCTTGCACTGTAGGGTTAAGCCCCTTACAGAAAAGTATGAGGTGTTCAGCCGTTTCCTCTTCTTCTCCACACGCACAGCACAACGTGTCTATACCTTGATACTTGACTCGGTACATCTTAGTCCGCAATACTCCCGTCCTGGCTTCAAACAACAAAGAGCTTCCCCTAGAATTATCGTAGATATTTTTTTTGGCAATTTCTTGCTTGAAAGTTCGGTATGTGCCCAGTGCTGATTTCGTCTGCATCCCTGTTTTCCACAGACCCCTCTCTGTTTCCTTAACCTTTTTCTTAACCGCTGTTTCCTGGTTTGCACCCCTCCTGCAGTCCAAATATTTGATTGACAGTTTTCTGGTCAGCTTCCTCCATTTTGTATCAACATTCCTCATGTACAAATAACTGAAATCTCTCCTTGCCCACCGCTTTTCTGCCATCTCTCTCAATCGCTCCTCAAATTCTATCTTGCTGCTGGCTTCCCTGCCCTCGAATGACGTCCATCCCATGTCACCCTGTACCCCCTGATTTGGTGTATTTCCGTGTGCTCCCAGAGCCAGTCTACCTACCCCTCGCTGCTTAACTTCCAACCTTGCTCGAACCTCTGATCTCATGCACAGGACCGCATTGCCGAAAGTCAAACTAGGGACCATCACCCCTTTCCAAATCCCTCTCACCACTTCGTACCTATTGTAATTCCACAGTGCCCTATTTTTCATCACAGCTGCATTTCTGCACCCTGTTACTTTTATAGATATCTTTTAAAAGATTTCTTACTCCATCTCTAGAGTGCCCAGTATGTCCCACAAATCCTTTTGGATTACACTGTCATAGGCTCCCTTGATATCCAGAAAGGCAAGCCACAGGGGCCTGTGTTCCTTTTCTGCTATTTCAATACACTGTGTCAATGAGAACAGATTATCTTCTAACCTTCTTTGTTTTCGGAACCCATTTTGTAGTTCCCCCAGCACCTCCTCGCTCTCCACCCATGCCTGCAGTCTGTCCTTTATAATCTGCATCACCACCCTGTAAACCACTGACGTCACTGTTATGGGACGGTAGTTGTTTATGTCGGCTTTGTCCCCCTTTCCCTTATATATCATGCTCATCCTGCTCAGTCTCCACCCGTCAGGGGCTTTACCGTCCATTATCATTTTGCTCACTGCCTCTCTTAATGCTTTCTTAGATTTTGGGCCCAATGTCTTTATCAACATAATTGGGATGCCATCAGGACCTGTCGACGTGCTACTAGGAACCCTCTTCTCTGCCCTTTCACACTCCCTTTGTGCCAGTAGAGCCACTGCACTGACTAGTCCATCCTCACCTGATTGAGAACATGCTATGTTTCGTTCTTTAAATTTTTCTGTCATCATTGTTCTTATATGTTCCATTGCCTCATCTCCCTCTAGTCGAACACCTTGAGCTGTAACTATAAACCTCTGCTCTAGGCTAGTCTTATTACTCAAGGAGTTGAGATGTTTCCAAAATTTCTTCGCTGCTTTTCTATCCTTTTTGTTTACTTCTGACAACCATTGGCTCCCCTTTCTTCTGATCTTCTCATTGATCAAATTGGATGCTTCCCTTCTACAGTTTAAGAAGTTGTTCCATTTTCTGCCTACATCAGCTTCTGGTTCACCCCTCTGCTTTGAATACCTGTGTTCCCTGGATGCTTCCAGGCGTTTCTCTATGGCCTTCTTAACCTCCTCATCCCACCAGCTCTTGGGTTTACGTCTTCTGTTCCCTTTTGTCCTGACTCGTACCTTAGTAAGCTCTAGCTCAAGTAGTCCTGTTAAATTTGCATATGTCCATTCTGTTTTTGTATCCTCTGAAATTACTTCCTCAATTTGCTGGGTTGCTATTTCAAGCTGCTTTTCCGAGTAAAATATCCCACCTGGTTGTTCATCTTGCCTCCTACCTACTTTCATTTCCCTTCTAAAACTCCCCTTAATACGTTTGTGATCACTACCTAGACTTCTGGAGCCATATTCATCTATGCTCATTACATTTAGCCTATCGTGCATCCTATGTGACATTAGTGCATAATCTATCGTCGACTGCAGGCTCCCTACCTCCCATGTTATGTGCCCTTCACACTTCTCAGTACTGTTGCATACAACTAAGTCATGCATTTCACACATATCCAGCATCATGTTGCCTGTTGAGTCTGTGTACCCGTCCATGTCTTCTATGTGTGCGTTCATATCTGCTAGTATAATAATCTCGCACCCTTCTCCTAGCTCATTAATGTCACTTGATATGCATTCCAGCATTTTTTTGTTTTCCTCTTTGGCATTTGCTCCTGTCCACAGGTATACAAAACCAAGGAGTGTCTGCTCTCCTGCAACTTTCCCTTTTAGCCATAAATGCTCCTTGCATTCCTGTTTGACCCTTTGCCAGTTCATACTTTTATGAATGAATGCACCAATTCCACCCCCTTTTCTGCTGCCGTCTGTTCTATTGCAATATTCCCATGCATAGTCAGGATTACAGGGAGGTTGCTCCATGTCCCTAAGATGTGTCTCCACAAACCCATATACCATCAGCTTTTCTTGCCTTAGTTGCTCGTCTATCTCCTCCCACTTCAGCCTATTCCTGCCACCTTGCATGTTAATGTAACCTATGTCAGAATGACCTTGCCCCTGGTGCTTACGTCTATTTCTTCTACCGATTCTACGTTTCTTGAATCTTGGAGCCTCTCTGGGTCCGTCTTCGTCTACACTGGTGGTCTTAGGGCTCTGGGTCCCCCCAAAAAAGCCGTAGCTTGGCGCCCTATCCTACTACCTACGCTCCCGCCCGTGGCACCACTGTAGTGAATGCCATCCTGTGCAAAAGGCTGGGAGCCAGACTCGTACACTTCCCGGTTTACGTCCATTACACCGTACCCAAGTGGTCTGCTCAGACCCGTAATGACTCGGTTAGCCTCAAGCACCCTCCATTCCATCGCGCTAGCCTGGCCCCGGACATGTGGGATTGTGCATATGGTCACATGCACTTTCGCAGAGGTTTCTCTGAGTTTACGCAACCCAACCTCTAACTGTCCGTTTAGGTTCTGGCTCCTTCCCTTCAGCACATCGTTGATACCAGCATGGATAACGACCAGATGTTCATGCTCGAGGTTGTCCGATACCACCTTCTGAGCTTTTGCCATTGCGTCAACCATGCACTTCCCTGACTGTGCCTCCACCCTCACCCGCCCGTCTGCCTTCACTGTTGTAAGGACGCCCTCCTTAACCCTAGCTACGTTGGAGTCCCCCACCACTAGGACCCTTCGCTCTACACGTTTGCCTCCCGCCTGCGATTGTCGTCCTAAAGTTCGCGCTAGCTGGTTCTCCACCCGCCCTGCGCCACTGACACGTGACGATGTGCTCCCTGCCGTTCGTCCCTTCCCACCCGAAGCCTGCCGCACTACCTCGCTGTAGAGTTGTGGAACCGCCGTGTTGCCGCCGGCTCTCGCCTGCTGTTCAACGGCCCCTAGGCGTCCCTCCCTGCTCTCATGGCATGCCTCTGCCTGAGTCTCCGCGCTGTCCCCGCCGCCCGCCTGAGCTGACCCGGGATTACGCGCCGCCTGTACCATTAGCGCCTCCACCCGCTCTTCCAGCACGGCCCGCTTTTCCCGTTCTTCTTGTAGCTCGCCAGCTATTCGCTTTACCAGGACGGCCTCGGCCCCCTCCCTGTGAAGCAACTCGCCGATCCGAGTTTCGAGCTCAATTCGCCGCTCTCGCTCCACCTTCAGCTCCCCTTTGAGCTCTTCCACACTGGCTGCCCATTCCCCTTCCATCCGCCGCACAGCTCCCTTAAATCCTTCACACGACCTGCACGCGAAGCTAGCCTCCTCAGCGTCGGCTAAACTGGCGAAGTGCGTCTCGTCCAAATAACACCAACGTTTGCACTCCTCGCACTGCACCAGCTCGTCATCACCCCTGTCCTTCCTAGCCTGCCGCGCCATTGTCCACCCGTTCACCTATCGAGAAAGCCCAGTAAAATACCTGAACAAGGCCCCACGGTAAGCCGTACGGCAAACTCGCTATCCGGCTACCTCCACTAGCTTCCCTAACGCGGTTTAAAACTGCCGCTTTACACTGCTTTCACCATGCAACACGTGCGCCACAACCCGCTTCCAAAAAAAAAAAAAATTAAACAAATTGAACTATTCGCTACCTACTAACGTCCTACCAAACTAACCAAGAAACTAAAAAAGCATGAAAAACAATATATATAGATAGCTCGGGTACCCTAACACTTCTATCAACCAAATAAGAATAAACAAAAATTGAACTTATTCACTGCTCCTGCTGCGCTGAGCTCCACTCGGCCACCCGGTCCACTCGGGTACCCGGTCAGCAACACCAGTGCAACATCAGTGCACTGCGTCTCCTGTGGCCAAGTGCACTCTAGACGAGTCCACACAGACACGGCTCCAGCAACGCACAGAAGTGACGTCACTTTAATAAATTAAACTAAAAACAAGCGAAATATATAAAATCTTACTAAACAATGCGTTGAACTTACATCGATATGAAAGAAAGTTGTATTACGCGTTAATTAATATTCACATTTTGATTAAGGACATCATCGCAAAATGTTTTCAGCCATACTAGTCATGGGTTCCTGTATAATAATAGTTAGCGTTCAGTATTACAAGACAGCAAAATATTATATTAGCTATTAGGTGCCTGCAGTGAAAGAAAGCAATTTTATTGACCATCTTGCGCGCTGTATTCCCCGCGCGGCACCCGAGAGCCCTAGGGAACAGGCACGCTTCTCCCCCGTTTCCTCTCACGCGCAAGTCACTTGGCGAGCGTGTGTGCAGCAGACGACAACAAGCGCTGCAAGCGTACACTACATGTCGACGTTTACACAGCCACATGCTGTGTTTACAGCACTCACCGAATGCCGCAATATAGACTTACATACAGTGTGACGGATACGTGAAACTGCAGCCCTTGCACTGTCACTCGAATGTTACCTCAAAGGGTCGGGTCCAGCTGTCTACCTTAGGAAAGGCTGTCACCGCGAGTCGTTTGCGAGATCGAAGCAACCAGTGAAGCTATTCTTGTGTAGTATGATCATCCACTGGCCTCTTGACACCGCGTTTGCTGCAGCGCTGTGCGTCTTATTGCCATCATAGCTGAGCAAACATTACTGACTCGGACCGCGGAGAAACCGATGCGGCAGCCACCATTGCGCACGCACTGCACCACAGCTCAGAAGCTTTATTTTCCCGCGTCCCTGGGATTAGCCGCGTCCTCGTGCGTATCGTTCAGTAAAATGAGCCGGTTCTCGATAGAGTAATAGTAAACTGGGCCGATCCCGGAGATCTTGAAAATGCACTCAAAACTGTACTGAAAGGTGACTCAGTCGTGGGTCTTCTTTGGTGGTCTTGAAAGGCTAAAACGAAAGCGAAGCCGCGCTTTGCCATTGGCAAATTATCAATTAAGGGAACACATTATGAGGCCAGGCAAAGAATTCACCTGGCAGGGTGGGAGCTCCAAATTTTGAACATGTTTCCTAGTAACGCACATTATAAGATTCTTTTATATGAAATGGCTGAACAAAAACAACTCAACTGCAAGTACGTTCCATAATGCCATTATCATTCTGAGCTTAAAGCTTCCTTAAATTTCTGTAATAAGTCTGCCCCTGGATCGAACTTGATCGATTATAAATACACGAGACATTAAAACACTTGCACCCTGAAACACTATAATGATCCTTTAAATTATAACAAAATCTGTCATTGCGGGCATCTTCGTACTGCATAAAAAAAGCCATTGTAATTCCTCTTCTCTAGGAAGCAAGGGATCCATCTTCGGCAGCTAGCTACATGGCTGTGGTACTTACTATAGCTGCATGTCTATGCATTTCTATAAATTAAGCTACTTAATCCTTAATGAATGTGGCTTTAGGGAGGGCAAGTTGACGATCAACCACAATTGGTATACACTGAGCCCATCAGATTCTCTCTATCTACATTCCGAGATATGGAAAAAGCTTGTACGTGACACAACTTTGCGCTGTGGCATCTTGAGAGAATTACCAGAAATGGGCATCTGTGACATGCCGAGCATAGCAAAACTATGTGAGCCCATCTCACCCCGATATTATATTTTCCATCATGCACATGTACAAGGCTGAAACGCCCAACTCACTACTATTTGAATTGCAAACCTCACACGATGCCATCAAATCCATCAGTACAGCACCCAACATCACAATAGTGCAAATCATTCCTTGATCACTTACGACAAAAGACTCAATGGGCACATTAAATTAGCACGCTCCGAACTCCAAAGGAGCACGCTCGAGTGCAACGCCTTCGAAGCTTAACTTAACGTCATTTTTCCGGAAGCCGTGCAGGCACGCTCTCTCGCGCACCGTTTCCAGGGTGGAGCGTGTAGAGCGCACTCCGTAATTACGCACCGGAAGTCGCTTTTTAGCTGTTAAGTTTAAAAGAGCGCACTCTGCTTGCTAGAGCGCGCTCGAGCGTCTTAACTTAACGTGCCCAATTACTCACTGCAGTGAAGCACCTCAAATAAGTTACAATTAAAAATGCTACAAATCTGTCAATAAATCTACAGACCCTACAACTCCTCACATCTCATTATTGAGGTGCACTAAGTACAAGGGCATAGATGGAATTGGTTCAACCGCTTGGGCAGACCAATTGGCTCAATCACCTGCCTCATATGTGACACCTAGCTGTATTCCTTCCATTTGATCGCCATGCTCTCCACTACGCACTGAAATCTAACCTCTGGCGGTACACATATATATGCGCCTTACTTCCTCGGTATGTCTGCTTCGTTCCCTGTGATCTTACATGGGCCTAGGAAGTATCTCTGGCCTGGAGTGACCCTTACACCATCCATCCACTGGCCTTAGGGATCGCCTAAAGTTGACAAAGAAATGTGCCCCAAGTGCTCGGCTCCTGTAGCAAAGTCAGTTGCATATAGCCGGGGGAGGGGGGGGGGGGTCACAATGGACGCGTCCCCTCCCCGAAATGTCTGTGTATGTTTGTGGTTGGCAAAGCCCCACTCCACCCCTCCCCCACCTCCCAGTCCCCAGTCAAGTGCGTCACTTAGTAGACTATGTGGGGGTCTTCCCCAACCCGTAGCGCGTGTAATCGCAGCTACGTAGGGTTCGGGCGAATAAGGCAACCAGCGAGTCAACTCAACAACGTTTATTGCTGTCAGCAATAAAACACACTTGTAGAGGGAAGTCCGCTCTGTATAACAACTAATAAAATAGGCTTGCCTCGTCGCGTGTGGTAGTCACGCGAACGAGGTCACTCACGGCTTTCAGCAGGTAAATTCCGTCCAGGCAGTAGGTCAAGCGAGGTCAGAGGGGCCGGGGGTCTCTCGTTCGCGCTCTTTTATGCCTTTTTGCCTTTCCGCGAGGGGAGTGTCCTCCTCGCCCGCCGGATACTTTCCCTCTTCCCGCGCGGTAGTAGTAAGTGGTTCATGTGGAAAGGGGAAATGTTGACGCTATCTTCTGCAGCCCTTGAGGAAGCACGGCTCAGCGCCAACGGGAAGGGGTAAGTGGGGGAGAAAGGAGGATAGGGTGGAGTCGCCATGGCTGGGCGAAGCAAAACCGGCAGGCTGTGGCGGCACGTATCAGGCCGGGATGGAAGGCCTTGGAGTGCCGCAGAGACTGCAGGGGGTGTTGTTCCGGACCTGTTAGGCCCGGGGTGGGATGGGAGGCCGCGAGGCCGTCCCGCTTGCAGAAATGATGTCTTAGAGGCGTGCGGAGAGCCCTGACGAGTCAAGGTACTCCACGACGCCTCGAAGTGCAGGAAGGTGGTGTCGGCAGGGGAAGAGGACGTCTTCCTCTTTGCCAGAGGGGAGGCCCAGGCGGCGGAACTCCTGCAGGAGTGGGCCCCGCTGCTGGAGGTACGCCGGGCAGGCCAGCAGGAGATGCTCGATGGTCTCCGGCTCCCCGCAGGAAGAGCAGGCCGGGGACGTCGCTCGTCCTAGTCGGTGGCTGCGTGCTGCCGTCCAGCTGCAGCCGATGCGGAGCCGGAGAAGGAGCGAGGTCTCCCTGCGAGCCAGGCCTCGCTGGGGGAGTGGACGTGGGGGGCATCCCAGTGCCACCCGTTTGTCTGGGTGGTGGGTCGCCAGGTGTCGCCGCAGCCTCAGTCCTGTGAAGTCACCCTCCGTCACGGCCCGACTGAGGGGCACAGTGATGTGGTGGGCGTCCTTCGCCAGGGTGTCGGCTGCCTCGTTGCCCGGGATCCCTACGTGGGCGGGTATCCAGTGCAGGGACACCGGGTGGCCTGCGTCCTGCAGCGCTGTCAGCCGGGTGGACAGCAGTGCGACTCCAAGACTGGCGCTTTCTGGCCTCTGCAGGCCGAGGAGGACTGCCTTGGAGTCGCAGAGGATAGCCGCCGGTACCTCAGGGAGTTCCTCGGAGAGTAGGTCGACGGCCAGGTGGAGGCATGCCACCTCCGCTGCAGTCGAGCTGTCGTGTCTGGGCAGTCGACGCTGCCTGCTCTTCTGCAGGGCTGGTGCCGTGCAGGCCGCCGTGGCAGAGCCGGTGTCCGGTACCACCGATCCGTCGACGAACACCAGGAGGTGGTCTCCGAGGGTCTCCTCCAGGAGGCAGGCGGCCGTCTGCTGCAGGGCGCAGGTAGGCGAACGCCTCTTGGAAGTCCCGGGAAGCTCCGTGGCGATGGGGACTGGAGGCCTCTGTGGTGGGGGCAGCTGTACCGCATTCGCAGGAGGATTTCCCACCACCTCCTCGTAGAGGCGGCACTTGACCGAGCAGCCCTCTCCACGGGCAAGGAGCTGCGACACGGCCTTGCGGACCCTGATGGTCTGGGTCTGCATGGCCCCGACTGCCGGTAGCCAGGTTAGCCGGTGATCGATTCGCAGCCCAAGGTACGACATTCCCGCGCGGCACGCGCGTCGCGAGAGGCGAGCGAGAACCGGGAGAGGGCAAAGTGCATTTCTCCCGTGTTCGCCCGGCTCCCGCAGCGCGCGGTGTGCGCGCACGAGATGTCCACCCGATGGATGGATGGATGAGGCTGAACCCTTTAAATCGGGCGGTGGCATACGCCACCTAGCCATGACTATTAATATAATTTGTACTTTGTGGTGGGTGAAACTTCACCCCTGCCTTAATTTTATCCACCAATCAGATAACCTCTGTTTGGTTATTTCTACCCGCTTAAAGTCTATTTTGCCTTCACTGTCCCTAAACCCCAATGCTTTGAAAAAAATGTGGTTGATCCTTCTTATATAGGAATCGGTATAGAACACGAAAGTGAAACGTGTCTTCACAGAAGTAGTGTAATGTTTATTGCACATTGATATATAATGTCTATTGGTGTTTTGTGGCTAAAGCGCCCTTAGGCGTTGATGCACCCACGCTGACGCCTGGTGGCACGTCTCCTCCATCACGACTACCAACGTCGATGACCATGAGCAACCGTCGTGCATATGAAAGCTGCACTACGCTGCACACGCTAGCACAACGCGAAAGACGAAGCACGTAACTGACACACTAATACAACGCGCAAGACAAAGCACGTAACTGAATCGTCACCGAGTCAAATCAGCGCGTACAGCGCGTCGTAATTGCAGCCTCCGCGATCAACTTCAGAAACATTTTCAGAGCTAATTGCGGAGGCCACGCTCCGCTGTGCTGAGTACGGTGAACGCCACCTAGGTGGCGTTGGTAGTGCTTCTTGATGCCAGCGTCCCTTCGAATGCTGGCATCGAGGCGTCGTAGTGCTGAGACCACCGAAGCGTTCACTGTCGGTGCGCGTTAGTGTCATAATGCAGTACTTGTCTTTTCTGCTCGTAGGCGGCGGCACCGCCCCGAGCAAGAGCGCGGGTACACGGAGGAGTGTTAGATATATAAGGCGCGTCTGTGTAGCTCTCTGCAAATGCGTTTGTGGCGCAATGGGTTAAACGCTCGGCGATCTATCGTCGCGGACCGAGAGGTCGTGGGTTCGATTTCCAAATTTTCCATGTTTGTGGAACTTTTTCTTCTGGTTTCTTTCTTTGTATTATGTTCTATGACGTATTTCCGTGACGGAAATACGTCAGTGAAGTCTTGGTGGACCCCGGCATAAAACACTTTCGTGTTAAAAATCAGCCCCGTTGCCTTGCACTGTAGGGTTAAAGCCCCTTACAGAAAAGTATGAGGTGTTCAGCCGTTTCCTCTTCTTCTCCACACGCACAGCACAACGTGTCTATACCTTGGTACTTGACTCGGTACATCTTAGTCCGCAATACTCCCGTCCTGGCTTCAAACAACAAAGAGTTTCTCCTAGAATTATCGTAGATATTTTCTTTGGCAATTTCTTGCTTGAAAGTTCGGTATGTGCCCAGTGCTGATTTCGTCTGCATCCCTGTTTTCCACAGACCCCTCTCTGTTTCCTTAACCTTTTTCTTAACCGCTGTTTCCTGGTTTGCACCCCTCCTGCAGTCCAAATATTTGATTGACAGTTTTCTGGTCAGTTTCCTCCATTTTGTATCAACATTCCTCATGTACAAATAACTGAAAACTCTCCTTGCCCACCGCTTTTCTGCCATTTCTTTCAATCGCTCCTCAAATTCTATCTTGCTGCTGGCTTCGCTGCCCTCGAATGACGTCCATCCCATGTCACCCTGTACCCCCTGATTTGGTGTATTTCCGTGTGCTCCCAGAGCCATTCTACCTACCCCTCGCTGCTCAACATCCAACAGAACTTTTTGTTGGGCTAGTTGGTGCATGTTACTGAATTATTTAAAGCGCCAAACAGACGACACAAGAAGAGACACGGACGAGCGCTGTTCATCAGTTGTTAGTAAGCGCTCGTCCGTGTCTCTTCTTGTGTCGTCTGTTTGGCGCTTTAAATACCTTCCAACCTTGCTCGAATCTCTGATCTCATGCACAGGACCGCATTGCCGAAAGTCAAACTAGGGACCATCACCCCTTTCCTAATCCCTCTCACCAGTGGCGTAGCCAGAAATTTTGTTCGCGGGGGACTCAGGTTGCAGCACGGCCTCCTCCTTATAGAATTTGTCGAGGGATCAAATGCATGAATAATAACTGCATTACCAATTCCATTGTATAATAGATGCTGCAAACGAATTATTGAACGCTATGCACTGTCCGTTAAAATATGTATGTTTTCATAAAAGAGTATATTCGTATGCCGCCAAAATTGTGGCAGAAATAACTGATATCAATGCTTTTGCATTTCTTTTCTAATTAATAAGTAAAGAAAACATCACATGAACTTTAGAACTATTGACCCTTTTCGCGGAGCAGTTTGTTTTAGAGAAACGAGATGGCGCTCACGGCGGCGCGCCATACCTCTCCTCAGCGACCGCGCACGCATACGAAACCATTACCGCTTCTATACCTTGCTTCTGTGCTATCAGCTGTCGGAAATGCAACTTAGTTTTCGCTAACACACTGTGCTCCAATAATGCTAGATTGAATAATGTGGATTGAAGACGTGTGCAGTAGTTGGCTGCAAAAATAGTGACTGTCATGTTAAGGAGTAGAATGAATCTGTGTGGCGAAGTTCGCGGACCGCTGCTGCAACTGTCCGAACGTGTTACCGGCACTTCGTGATGTACGGATTTCCTCGAGGATACAGAAATTTGCTCATCCGCCAACCTTGTATCGCTAACCTTCAAAGAAAGGGCTACATCTCCAGAACGTCGGCAAGAGTGAGTACCAATCGTTAAACAAAGACAAAGGGAGCAGCGCCGCTTCCTGTCATAGTAAGTTTCGCGCACGTTATCTATACACATCTGTCCCGAACGGCAGGAAAACTTACGCCCACTCTATCACCGACGTATCAAGAATAAGCGAATGGACGCACTGTTGAATATATGCGCACTGTATACACACAATAAATGACGGACTACACCTATGGCGTACCAATGGTCGAAGCTGAATGTTTCGTGACGGTCCACAAGAGTAAGCAAGTTACTAGCTCTAATATATATTTGCTACAAGGTATTACAATGTACAAAACAGCTACGTTTCAAGCTTTGTGCGCAGCAAGAACAAATCCATCGGATTCAGAACTGAGCACACCCGCGAGTGATTTGGCAGAAAATAATCAGATAGTAGCCGCACCGAGGAACTTCACTGAGTCAGAAACTGACAAGCCACTGCTTCAAAATATTTGCCGAATAAAGAACAAAGAGCAAAACACACTAATGCTGACTGAATTCATAATCGGAAAGCTTGGAATGCATATTTAGCCCCGCTTTTAGAAGAAGCACCATATACACTGCTTGCGCCGTTTGGACATAGCTTAATCAGCTCCGAAGGCGCCTTTGCATGTTCTCTGAAGCTGTGATCAAAGCTTCGTGTCGTCCACCTAGTCACCGTCTACGATATCTCCGAAAACAGAGGTTTTCTAAGCCGCGCCGGCGTCATACACTTCCATTGTAAACAAGGAGGCAACGGAGGCAGTTGAGGCAAGCAATGGACGCGTCACCACGTGATCAAATATGGCAGTGCCCACGGGATCGCCGCGAAAAGGGTCAATATCATTTCGAAACCAGCAAAGCAGTGCATGCAGCTTATATGAAAAACGCAAAGGCCATGAAATGAATAATTTCTAGGACAAATATTTTGATGAATCTTTGTCATTCAATAACCTTGTTTACATTTTTTTACTTATTGTGATGTGTGGTGCGCGACACGGTGCAGTGGTGCGCGACGGTGGTGCGCGACGGTGGTGCGCGACGGTGATATTTGTAGTGTGCGACAAGGTGCGGTGGTTGGAGACAAGGAGCAGACGACAAGGAGAGCGCGCGCCGCTCTACCGCGCCGCGCCGAAAACGACGACGCCGAAGACCGTCCGGCTCGTGAACACGCGGCGCAAGAAAAGAAATGAAAAGAAAAAAAGCCAATCCAATCACAGAGGAACACGGAGCCTCGAGCAGCCAATGAGAAGTTGACGAATGGACCAGAGCAACTAAAAAAGGAGCCGCGCTGGCAGTAGGGGGAGGAGTTCCAGAAGCGACACCAGGACAAGGTCGGCCATCGGATCGGGAGCTGAAGACGGCCGTCGGGTTCCGGACCCGAGCCACCAGGACTTCACCCGGCCGGGGCCTCCTGCCAACCCGTTCCTGGGAGTCGCCACTCTTCCTGATCGTGAACAGCTGCCCGAGGCCGGCAAGCGACTGTGCCCGTGGGCAGGACGAGAGCTGTCGGGCTACGGGCCCGAGCTCCACGACCAGCTGCCCGGCCAGGACGCCGCCGCCGTCAACCCCTGCTGCCAAGCCGCCTGCCTTCCCGGGCATCGCCACCCTGCCCGATTGTCAACTGCTGCTGCCCGAGGCCGGTGAGCGTCTGCGCCCGTGGGCAGAACGGGAGCTGTCGGGCTACGAGCCCGAGTGCCACGACCAGCTGCCCAGCCAGAACGCCACCGCCGTCTTCCCGTGCTGCCGAGCCGCCTGTCTTCTCCCTCCGAGCCAGAGCTGCCACGCTCTGACAGCCTGTACTACGGTCCGACACAACGACGTTTGGTGAGACCAACAACGCTTTTCTCGTCGTCTCGTCTCCGCTTCGCCGCATCGAGACTATAGCACGCGCACACGCCCGCTTCCTGCCCGAACTTCCCCGATATCATTAAGCGTTCTAGCCACATGTGTGTTCTATTATGAGTTCTTTTTGAGTGTTTATTTTATGGTTTTTTCTCGTTCTTGTTACATTAAACGTTTTGTGTGTGCGTTCCACAAACGGCTTTGTCCTCGATTGGGTTCTGGGAGGCTTCGCCTCATAGAACCGTCAAATATTAGACAAAAGAACCTGCTCATCACAAACAGGTTGTTAATTGAAGACGACACTCCAATAAGTTAGTTTTTCCGGGCACTTCGGAAAAGACGTCTTTGTGGTGGGCTAGAAGTCCGCGTAGCTCCTCACGTTGGCTTTCCATGAGCTCATCGCCCACCTTTATCGCTTCTGTACCACAACCTTCATTGGCTTTGAAGACGGGTACAGGCGTGTCCGTCTCCTCCTCCTCCTCCACTACGACAAATGATGCGGACTGTGGGGACATTTCTGGTTGGCGCTCTTCATAGCGTTTGAGCATGTTGATGTGGAACAGCTTGGTGGTATGTCCCATGTCCAGCCAGTAGTCAAAGTTGCCTTTCTTTCCTGTGACCAGGAAAGGCCCCTTCCAATGCATCAGTAGTTTGTTCTCCGTCGTGGGAAGCAGGATAAGGGCACGGTCTCCAACTTTCAGATGACGAGTCCTGCTCCCCCGGTCGTAGTATTTCTTTTGGCTCGTTTTAGCTCGCGACAGGTTCTCTTGCGCCAACCGTAATGTCTTTTCCAGGCGATCTCTAAGGTCCAAGACATACCCATATGTTGTCTTGACCTCTTCGCAAAGGTGGTCTCCGGTCCACAACTCCTTAAGTAGACTGAGCGGGCCTCGGACGTGCCGACCGTAGATCAACTCGAAAGGAGAAAATCCCATGCTGGCTTGAGGCACTTCCCGATACGCAAATAGGAGGGGTGCTAGTAACCGATCCCATGATTTTGGTTCCTCTTGGCTTAGTTTGCGTAACATTTGTTTCAGTGTGCCATTAAACCTCTCCACAAGCCCGTTACAGATGGGGTGGTAAGGCGTCGAACTAAGATGTTTGATAGCCAGCAAGTCATTCACCTCCTTCATTAAATCTGATGTGAAGCACGAGGCCTGATCGCACAGTATCTAGTGCGGAAACCCAATGCGAGAAAACATCTCTATCAATCCCTCGGCCACCGTAGCTGAATCGATCGACGGCAGAGGTATTGCGTCTGGATAACGGGTGGCGAAATCCACCAGAGTCAGTATATATCGGTTACCCTTCGTTGATACGGGCTTTAAGGGTCCGATAATGTCCACGGCTACTCTTTCAAATGGTGTGTCGATTAAAGGCATCCGCCCAAGAGGTGCCTTGCCCACCTTGCTCTTAGGGTACGTCCGCTGGCATGTGTCGCAGGAGCGTACGTATCTTCTGACGGCCTCTTGGACTCCCGGCCAATAGAATGATTCTAGAACGCGATCGGTCGTTCTCTTCATTCCTTGGTGCCCCGACATGAGACTCTCGTGCGCTAAAGTGAGCACTTGGCTACGTAGTCTTTGCGGCACTACCACCTGTTGGGTGACTTTGCCTGAGGGCGGCCGGTAATAACGATATAGCACTCCCTTTTCAACTTCGAATGAGTAGGATGTCGACCTTTTCCCGTGGAAGGGTTGACCTACTTTGTTCCAGCAAAACTCTAAGGTCTTGTCCTCCTTTTGGGCTGTGCCGAGATCCTTTCGATTCATCCTCAAGGTGCTGATATCGATTTTAGATAAGTTTGGCCGTTGTTCTTGGCTCTTGATGCCGACCAGCAGAGAACCCGGGGAATCGTCTTCTCCCTTGGTTCGTTTTCCACCGGCTATACAGTGATCGGTGGACTTTCCCATCAACCTCTCCTTCCACGTTTCATCTGGGTCATGAACTTCCCGAGCTCCTGGTACATTTCCGACGATAATGTCATACAGCGGCGCTGTCATACATTTGACGATCGATGTACCCGAAAAATAAGGAGAATGAATTTCGACCTTTGCCTCGGGAACCGTGATGTTGCTGCCATCTGCTAAGAACAGCGTAGCAGTGGTACCTGTAAGAGCTTCGTCCGGTACGAGGGAACGACGTACTACCAGGGTATTGCTCCCTGTATCTCGCAGGACTGAAGCATTCTGGCCGAAAATTATGCCCTGTAGCACTGGCATCCTGTGCTTTCCGGCCTTTGGGTGAGTTCTCACCGAGCCAGCAACGTCCTCCTCTTCTTTATCGCCCGGCTTGTTAGCACCTTCAGCCGGGTGCCCCTTCGGCGACAACAAGCAAGACGTCTTGTTCACTGGGCCATTTTTCTTTGTGCAGGCTTTTATATCATGGCCGGGCCTACGGCAATACCCACAATAAGGTTGCCTAGGCTTAGATCGGCATTCTGATGGCCTATGACCCAATTTGCCACATACGAAACATCTTATTGAAGCTCTCTCGGATGAACTTCCGCTTTTCTCCGGAGGGTTAATGCTTTCTGTTCTCTCACGGAACAAAAAAAGCAAGTTGGGCTGTCTTTGAGCCTCTAAGAAATTGTCGGCAGCCTCCACCATGTCATCGAGCTTACTATAGCTCTTCTCACGCAAGAAAAGTGCTAATCGGTGATGACAGTTATTTAAAAACTGCTCCGCCACCAGTAGGTTGCGAACTGCCAAATACTCTTTTTCGGTCTTGGACATTTCAACCCATCGATCAAAGAAGCTCAATAGCCTAGTCGCGTACTGCTTCCCAGTTTCGCCATCTTGGGGCTTACTCTGTCGGAACTTTTCCCGGTAGCCTTCCGCCGTAAAACGAAAACGCTGGAGCAGCGCCAACTTGGCTTTATCATAGTTGAGGGAATCTTCGGGCGACAGACGTCCAAAAACCTTTAGGGCTTCTCCGCTCAAGCATAAACTTAAAGCCGTGGCCCACTTCTCTCTAGGCCATTCTTGTCCGGTGGCGACACTCTCGAACCTCTTTAAATAGGCATCCAAGTCGTCCCGGGTTTCGTTGAATCCTGGTATTAGACTGTGAGGATTTATGCTGAATGGTGGACTCCATCCAGGCCCTCGGTCCACCGTCCTTGTCTCTCTGGCCGCATCCGTTTCAGCCATTCTAAGACGCAACTGAAGCATTCTTTCTTCCGCTTCCAACTGCCGCTGACTTGCCTCTCCGCGATTGCCCTCAGCTTCCGCAACTTTCAGCCGCAACTGCAGAGTTCTCTCTTCCAATTCAGTCTGCTGCTTTTTCGCTTCGCGTTCTGCAGCCCGCTCTTCTCGCGCTCGCGCCTCCTGCTCGTCGTACCACGCTTTTAACTCCGCCCCTTCAAGCCCCATGCGCTCCGCTAAAGCCAATAACTCTCGTGGGCTAGCCATGGTGTTACGCTCTTAAACTAACAACAACAAAAAAGAAAACAAACGGCTTTGTCCTGTCGCAGACGCCAATTTGTGATGAGCAGGTTCTTTTGTCTAATATTTGACGGTTCTATGAGGCGAAGCCTCCCAGAACCCAATCGAGGACAAAGCCGTTTGTGGAACGCACACACAAAACGTTTAATGTAACAAGAACGAGAAAAAACCATAAAATAAACACTCAAAAAGAACTCATAATAGAACACACATGTGGCTAGAACGCTTAATGATATCGGGGAAGTTCGGGCAGGAAGCGGGCGTGTGCGCGTGCTATAGTCTCGATGCGGCGAAGCGGAGACGAGACGACGAGAAAAGCGTTGTTGGTCTCACCAAACGTCGTTGTGTCGGACCGTAGTACAGGCTGTCAGAGCGTGGCAGCTCTGGCTCGGAGGGAGAAGACAGGCGGCTCGGCAGCACGGGAAGACGGCGGTGGCGTTCTGGCTGGGCAGCTGGTCGTGGCACTCGGGCTCGTAGCCCGACAGCTCCCGTTCTGCCCACGGGCGCAGACGCTCACCGGCCTCGGGCAGCAGCAGTTGACAATCGGGCAGGGTGGCGATGCCCGGGAAGGCAGGCGGCTTGGCAGCAGGGGTTGACGGCGGCGGCGTCCTGGCCGGGCAGCTGGTCGTGGAGCTCGGGCCCGTAGCCCGACAGCTCTCGTCCTGCCCACGGGCACAGTCGCTTGCCGGCCTCGGGCAGCTGTTCACGATCAGGAAGAGTGGCGACTCCCAGGAACGGGTTGGCAGGAGGCCCCGGCCGGGTGAAGTCCTGGTGGCTCGGGTCCGGAACCCGACGGCCGTCTTCAGCTCCCGATCCGATGGCCGACCTTGTCCTGGTGTCGCTTCTGGAACTCCTCCCCCTACTGCCAGCGCGGCTCCTTTTTCAGCTGCTCTGGTCCATTCGTCAACTTCTCATTGGCTGCTCGAGGCTCCGTGTTCCTCTGTGATTGTATTGGCTTTTTTTTTTCTTTTCGTTTCTTTTCTTGCGCCGCGTGTTCACGAGCCGGACGGTCTTCGGCGTCGTCGTTTTCGGCGCGGCGCGGTAGAGCGGCGCGCGCTCTCCTTGTCGTCTGCTCCTTGTCTCCAACCACCGCACCTTGTCGCACACTACAAATATCACCGTCGCGCACCACCGTCGCGCACCACTGCACCGTGTCGCGCACCACACATCACACTTATGCAACGGCCAGGAAGAAACCTCAATGACGCTATCCCTCGTTGCAATCGATTGCGCAGGAGCAGCTGTAACTCGTCGTGTATTGTAGTTACACCGAGATAATACTCGCAGCAGTGAGTACAAATAAAATGTGGGGTTCTGCAAAATATATATTAGAAATGCGAAGATAGAATGGAATATACAAATGCGAAGATACAACTCGCTAAAGGGCAAAAAAAAAAAAAAAGAGCCGCTGGAAACAAAGTTCACTGCTTGTATACACAAAACCTCGCAATAAGATATTTAAAAATACGTATCAGTTTCCAATAAATCTACGTATTTAAGCCAACGTCAGTGTATATAATGCGTCAAATAAGACAAATAAACATGTTGCTCAGTCACAGCTAGCAGATAGTAACTTTGCGCACAGAAATACAGATGATCTAGGCAAGAACATAACTATGATCCCAGAAATCGTGTTATGTACTTGGGCCATGCAGCGGTCGCGACATCGCCATGTGGGTATTATTATTATTATTATTATTATTTGATTTGAAAACATATACATAGGAAAGTGAAAGCGAGAAGCAAGGCTGGCAACTGCCACCAGAAGGGGCACAACGCCTGCCTACTCTTCGGAAAGGACGAGAGAAACATAGAAGGAAAGATGGGAAGGAGGGGAAGAAGGAGGAAAGGAAGAGCGAGATGACAAATGTCAAAGAATAAAGTACAACATACAGTAGGGCCCGTCCCTGCAGGTCAAGCTACCAGAGAATGTAAAATAAAAGAAATAGTTGCTGCGGGTTACAAACGTGCCCCTAAGTTCGTTGCTTCTAGAAAAGTAAGGAGAGCACGATGAGCTTGATCACGTCGAGACGCACAACCACTGGGGTATAAACATTCATCTAGAGTCGTACACCGCAGGCCAAGGAGATGGTAGTCCCTCACTAGTGATTTGCGTTGCGCACTGAAAGCGGGACATTCCAATATGAGGTGCTGAAGTGTCTCGCAGCCACCGCAAAACGTACACGATGGACTAGTCACACGTCCTTGTCGGTGTAAACGTTCGTGCACATTAACACAGCCAACCCTTAGCTTGAGTAGTTGCGCTCTAGCGCGACGAGGCAAGCCTCGACCGCGAACACGCGGCGGGAACGTTCCATTTGCGACGCGCTGGTCTGGATGCTGCTTGAGTAGGTGGCGACGAATCAGCAGGCGAGCGTCATCAAGCTTGCACAAAATTTCAGGGCAAGCACAGTCGTTATGAGTGCAAGTTGAAGCCAGTCGATCAGCCTCTTCATTTCCGGCGATCCCTACGTGCGAAGGTATCCACTGAGCAACGAGAGATACCCCATATGATAAAATTTTGTTGGCAGTATCAGTAATGCTGCGAAAAATTGGGCAATCAACCTGACTGCGTTGTAATCTGCTAAGGGCAGCGCGGGAGTCCGTAAATATGACAATCTTCGGCGGTGTGGTTAACTCCTCTTGCACGTATTTCAGTGCAACATTAATTGCTGCTAGCTCCGCAGTTGTTGACGAGGCTGGATGGGATATATGAAATATACGTCGTATTTGAGTTGAAGGGCAGAAAAAAGCTGCAGAGGCGCCTTGACCGTCACTTTGTACTACAGATGCATCTGTAAATACTTGAAGGTAATCTGGAAATTTCTCGAGCATGTGCGACTGAGCCAATTGGAGTATGGCCGAAACAGGCATATCAGACTTTTTGTGTATGTCAGGGATTGTAAGGTAAATGGGCAGCACGTGTTTGGTGATGTCTTGCGGCGGCGAAGGCGTAACTGAAGAATCATGTTCAGAAATGTCATTAATGTTCATGAATAATGCTGCCATTTTTCCAATGCGAGAAAACGGGCGGTGAATCAGACGATCAAGGAGCATTTGGCCATTCGATGCGCGGTGCAGACGCTCAATATGAAATAGAGCTCTCTGGTCTGCTTGTAGCCTTAGAGGTAAATGATGTGCTTCAGTGAGTAATGGAACTGATTGCGCCTCAGGAGGTAATCCCAGCATTATTCGAAGGGCAACGCGATGATCACGTTCCAGTTGGGCCATCAAACTAGGTGGGACGTTCAGGAATGGTAACGCATACATCATGCCTGAGAGTACAGATGATTGGTACACCTGCAGAGCCGTTGTTTGGTCACAGCCAGCACCTCTAGCAGTCAAGGCGGCCACATACTTAAGGATGGATTGCGAATTGTATCGTACGAATTTAATGGCAGGACGCCAAGAGATGCGATCATCCACAATTAAGCCCAAATAACGGTGTTGTCGCACCCAGCTTATCGGCGTTTCGTCAAGGTACAGTCGGCTCATTGTTAGACGAGCGCGCTGTTTAGGGTGGTATGCTATTAATTGCAGCCGACTTAGCAGGTGATATCTGCAGACCAACTTCACCCAAGTACGCCGAAGTCGCGTTCAGAGCTCTTTGCAAGCTTGCACGAAGCCGCGGGCCAAGGTGCGAAGGGCCGCTTATCCACAGAGTAATATCATCTGCATAGATAGCTATGCTCACAGGGAAGTCACTGTCGCGAGGCAAGCGACATGGACAGAAGTCGTGTTAAACAGAAGCGGCGATAAAACGCTGCCCTGTGGGACACCGCAATTAACAGTGCGGGATTCACTTGTTATTGCTCCAACACGCACTTTCATCCGGCGCTCCGATAGGAAATTGCACACAAAGCGAAGCAAATTCCCGCGGTTGCAAGTGCGAAAATAATCGCCTGATGCGGAACCGAGTCGAAAGCTTGCTTTACGTCTAGGAAGAGCATGTAGGCGGAGTGCTTGTTTCCTTTAGCACATTCAAGCGTTAAGACAAGGTCTGAAATGCTGTCCAGAGCTGAACGGCGGCGACGAAAACCGCTCATCACATCAGGGGAAAAGTTTAGCTTCTCTAGCCTGTCTTCTAGACGAAACAAGACCATTCGCTCCATTAACTTGATGAAATTTGATGTTAGGGATATCGGCCGGTAGGACTTGAGGTGTCGTGCAGGGCGCCCGGGCTTTACAATTGGTATTATCACGGACGATTTCCACTCAGCAGGGATTACACCAGTTCTCCATACCTCATTATACTCGTCCAGTATACGGTCATGAAAACTGTTATCAATGTTCCGTAATGCTTGATACGTCACACCGTCTTCACCTGGGGCAGTGCGGCGTTGGAGAGGCTGAGTGCGTGTCGTAGCTCCTCAAGAGTGAAGTCTGCCTCGTCCATCTGGCAGGCTGGACCGTAGAAAGCAGTCATGGTACTCTGACTTGTCAAAGAAGAAAGGTCGGCATTTGTGGTGTCACCGGACATAGGAGAGCCGAAAAGGTCTGTAAATGCCTCCGCTAGAACTTTTGGGGAATGGCCAGTCGCTATGCACAAAGCAGCCGTAGGGTTCTTGCAGATTTCTGGAGTGCGGAGAGCCTTTAGTATGCGCCACACATTTCCAAAACCACTTCCAGTATGCAGCGAACTACATAAGGCGGCCCAGCTCTTGCGACGAAGCTGTTTTGTATGCCGCCGTATGGCTGCATCAATACGGTTATACAGAGTCCAGTCGGTGTGTTGTTTAGAGCGCCGTGCCCGCCTATAAGCGCGGCGTCGACATGCGCGGAGCCGCAAAAGCTTAAGATCGGGGTTTGGTTTGCCGATACTTCGTCGTCGTTGTATTGTAGCTTGTCGTAAACACTCACTCACCCGATTGAACAGACTGTCTTGAGATGGTGCCTCTGAGATAAGCTGACGGAACTTATCCCAGTTTGTCACTGTATAGACGGTAGTTTCTCGGCCCGCAGTATAGTATGTGTTGGTGTTAACCAAATGGGCAGGTGATCTGAGCCTCATGGGTCAGCTTCGAATGACCAGGCTAAGCACACATCTCTCGTTGAAATCGCAAGGCCTATAGTGGAATGCTCCTTTCCTCTACCTATAAATGTAGGTGAACCGTCATTCAGTAATTGCAGATCATTTTTGATAATAAGCTCGTTCATTTCTGCGCCACGATTGTCTTGGGGGCGGCTACACCATCGCGGATGGTGAGCATTAAAATCTCCGCATAACACAAACGGCGCACCACACCGAGACACTAAGCGCTCAAGTAGTGAGGTATCTGAAGAACGTGTAGGCCGGACGTAAATGCTTGCCACCGTCGTAGTCACACCCTTGAGGCTCACAGTAACACCTGTGCACTCAAACTCATCATCACAGATGTCACCAGTGTCAACAACCGTGAAATCCAAGTCAGCACGTACGTACACTGATGCTTTTGAAGCATTGCGCGTATGCGTCGTGTCCACACACTGGAAAGAGCCACAGGTTGGTTCCGCGCACCGAGTGTTACTGTGGACACCCATGAAGCCTGGCAGTCGATATTCGTCTTTCCTTACGTTAGTTTCCTGAAGCGCTATAACATCTGGTGGAGTCTTCATAGCGATGAGTCGAAGAACTAGATCAGCGTGTCGCGGTCGCAGCGACCTGACATTCCATTGCAGCACAAAGGGGCGAGGCTGCTGACAACTGATAAGATTGTTTCCGGTAACACGTCTATTGAAGGCCGTCGAGGACTGGAACGAGGGCCTCCAAAAGTTGCGCTGCTGCTGATGCTGCTGGTGTCTGACGACCGGCGATTAGAGACCTGATGACGCTGACAAGCATCTTCAGAAGATTGACAAGTTGCGCCTCGTCGTTGGCTGTGACGGTTTATGAACGGTGTTTCCAGTGTTCTCCACTGTGGTCGCTGTCTTTGTAGTGACTTGTTCCAACGATTTCGAGGGCAGCGCTGGCCACAATGACTCCTAGAGGTTGAAGGTCCGCCCCCCTTCTTTTCGATGCGTTGTTTGTTTGGCATTCCTTGAACGCACTCATTGTGCATTCATTGTGATCATTGTGTGATCATTGTGTGATCATTGTGCATGATCAAAGCCATGTGGGTAGAATAATAGAGGAATAATGCATAAATCAGTACGAAAATGTGTAATTTAACTGCCTGCACAACGCTAACAATTATTATGCACCCAAAATTAAAGGAGGGCGTTCCTTCGTTTCAAAAAAGAAATAAAAACAGGTAGCTGAAAATGAAAGAAAAGGACAAACGAAGGCCACAGATGATACGGTAAGTTGAGCTCAGGGGCGGATCCAGGTTTTTTCTGAGGGGGGGTCAGCTTCTGTCAATGATGATGATGATGATAGTAGCCTGTCCTATTTAGCGAAATTGACCGTTTCTGCTCACGATAAACTCGCGTTTTATACGGCTAGAGCAACACCTGTAGCCCGCCGTGGTGGATCAGTCAGTTCAGGCGTTGCGCTGCTGAGCACGAGATCGCGGGATCGAATCCCGGCCGCGGCGGCCGCATTTCGATGGAGGCGAAATGCAAAAACGCCCGTGTGCTTGCATTGTAGTGCACGTTAAAGAAACCCAGGTGGTCAAAATTAATCCGGAGCCTTCCACTATGGCGTGTCTCATAATCAGAACTGGTTTTGGCACGTAAAACCCCAGAAAGAGGAATAAGACCTGTAGCGAAGCCAGGTATCGGTTTCTCCGAGCGTATAGGAAAAGGACGTTACCCCATACAGCCATGTGCTTGGCGGCTGTGCCTGATAATACAGGGTGTTAAAAACTAAGCTTTATGGTTTTCTTAAAATTAGGCACTGGGAGGCACGCGAAGACCACCTGTACAAATAAGTTATGTGGCCAGGGGGGCACAAAGTGAGATGATAATTATCGCTGTGAGCAGCCTAATTAACTAAAATTGAACGATTATTTTTTGTCGACTGCAGTAAGTGTGTATGTTTGTATTGAAAACTTAGAGGCGGTCATGTTTCTACACAGTATCAGCCCGAAGAATTATTCTAGCGTGTCCGTGCTCCGAGATATCCGATCCCAAATTTCAATTGTCGTACTGCGCAGAGTTATCGAGTCGACGCGGAGCGGTTTACGCTTTGTGTTGCTGTGGAAGGGAGGCATTTTGAACATTTTTAGGGCATTCACATCTTGATGGGTGAAGTGTTGTCATGAGATTTGTGCATGACAACACCAAACTTAAAGCGGCAGTATGAAATATGCGTTAGCATAGCTAAAAAGGTTTCTGTTGTTGATGGTGCAGTTGTTGCTCTTGATTTCAATAAAACTTACAATACATAAAAAACAGCAGTCACTTTATTTGCGTAACCCAGGGAAGAACCATGCCCGGTCGTCTAGTCACCATTACGCACACACACTGCCCTCCGGCTTCTCCGCTCGCGCCATTATCTCGGCATGGCAGCTGCCGCCATCTTTACAGGCTGCGCGGTTGCGTGTTACGACAGCAGTTACGGGTCTTCGATTTTTTTTTTTCATTTCACCAGCCGTGAGGGGAAGGGGGACAGTTATTCTCTTTGCCAATGCCTCCGCCCCGTTGTCAAACTGAACGCCGCACGCAACAGCCGCGTCACATCAGGGAGGAGCTTTGCGCCGATCCTCACTTTCTTGCAAGTTGCATGCGTAATCATGCGAACGACAATTAAAATATGGAGTTGGATATCTAGGAGCACAGACATGCAAGAAGAATTCTTCCAAGTGAAACTGTGTAGAAACACGACTATCTATAACTTTTGAATACAAACATACACACTTACTGCAGTCAATTAAAAGTTTATTATTCAATTTTAGTTAATTCGGCTGCTAACAGCGATAATTATCATCTCACTTTGTGTCCCCCTGGCCACATAACTTGTTTGCGCAGATGGTCTTCACGTGCCTCCCAGTGCCTAACTTTAAGAAAACCACAAAGCTTAATTTTGAACACTCGGTATATCTAGCCTGTATAGTTTCTTAAAATAAAATTTGGGACGATCTGTTGCAGGTTCGTTATAAATGCGTACGCACGCGTCCGTTTTTGGAGTTCTGTTGGGACACCTTGATTTCCTTAAGAAGATTATTTGTGTTCGGATGATACACCTTCGTTTGATTTGGAGGACTAACTTCCCTATTTTCAAACAGCCCTCGACTCAAATCTCTTCCTCCACTCCACCTTGTTGAGCACAGCGCCACCTCTCGACTGATAAAGACGCGACAATTTAAAGAATTCCCGTGAATGATCATGAAGCTCAGTGACCACTTCTTTGGAGGGATGGCGGTGCTGTCTTTCCTCTTGAGTCGAGGTGTTGTGTTGACTAGAGGAACGTTCTTGAATGCGCGCGTAACGCCCCGCTCCAACGCGGCAACCCCTACGCTGGGTGTTTACGATATGCGAATCACCGCGTATGAAGACTCACGACGCCACCTACAAGAACAACGATGTGGCGTGTTAGCCGAGAGCGCGAGCCAGCGTCTTCATGTTTTGTTTCCCACTCGACGCCTTTCTTTTACACAAGGAGTGCATCTGCTCCCGTTTCTCTAACCCAAGTCCTCCTTGCTATAACCACGCGACGCCATCCTAGGCCCGCGCGCTGGCGTTGGCCACTGACGTCACCCTCCCCCACTTCGCAGACGCGGCTCGAGGCTTCGCCCCGCTCCGCGCGAACACCCACTCAGCCAAACGGATCCGGCGGGTTTGAGCCTAGTATGCTTAATGTACGACAATAAAACTGCGAAGTTACAATGAAAAACTTGTAGCGTACGAACGGTACTGTGCTCGTACTGGATATTGTCAACGTGTAACTGTGATCACAATTAGTGCTACAGATAAAAAAAGTTGCCTATGCGTAGTTCTTAGTTTAGCTGTTACTTGTTATTAGTTATATATGAACACTTCAGTGAGAGAGCTCTTTCATTAAGCAGGTTGGTCGCGGAACCGATGACAGCCAATGAGGCAACCGATGACACCCCGAGGGGGGAAGTAAGTTAATCAGGCGCCAAGCGCTTGCGCACACGTCGGCGTGCTTGGCAAAAGGGACGTCCCCTCGTTCATTCGACGCCACCGACGGGACGAGTAAGGCACGGCCGGTGCCAGGAGGTCCAAGGTGTTCATGATAAAAAATAACTACGGCAACTTCTGGACACCACACCCCTACAGAATACAACTAAGCTTGTGAGCGAGCTAGCTTTACTTCTACATGGCTGCTACCACTGGTACTCGCGAAAAATACTTTTGAAGGATGCTGGTGGCCATATTTTTTTGCGACAGTGCCATCCCCCTGTCAGCGAGGGGGCGATGCAGAAATCTGAGGGGGGGGGGGGGGGGGGTCAGGACATCCGGACATCCCCCCTGGATCCGCGCCTGGTTGAACTACCCAATATCCGAGTGTGTTTTTGGCGAACGCCGCGTGGGCCGGGCTTTCAATGAGCAAGGTCGGTCAAAATTGGTTATTGGTATCCTCGTAATTTTTGTATTCGCGTGATAATTGTGATCATGATGCCAACTGCTAGAATAAACGGCGAAATTTTCTGCTGTTTTAAAAGCTAATGAGCGGTCATACGTTTTCATAATTAAAAACTTATGAACCTGAAGGAACAGTGCTTTTTACTTGCATTGATTTTTGCTGCTTCGCTATCTGAAGAACAAACTTCTCTCGGCGGGAAAGTTGAGCGAAGCGGTCAACGACTTCGGACACGTTGATGCCGACGTCTCTGTGGGTGTATAGAAGCGCCAGCCTATAACCATGCGTTCCGCAGACATTGTAGAGCGCAAGTAGTTTTTAGTAAACTCTTGCTAAAAAAAATATTCTCTCTGCGCTGGCAGTGGTCACTGGAAGGGTGACTAGAAGCTGCAGCAGTATTTACACATTTACATAGAACCTGCTGTCGCAATGAGAGATGGGCATCTATTCCGGTGCTAAAACCTAAAACACTCTCTTGATGTCGTTGGCATACTTGTTTAGGTACCTTGCAGAAACAGTAGGCTGTTCGATTCCAGCGATGTCCGTCGTTTCGTCAGGAAGTATGGAGGAGCAGCCTGCTTTTGAATCTAGGCTTTCTGTGATAATGTCACCACAAATTTCTATTATTTGGTTTTGTGCGTCTGGGCTTTACTGATGATACGAGGCATTACTGGTGTATCTGTATCTCCACAATCAGCTCGCATGCAAAGAAGCACTCTGAAAATGCCTGTATTTGTAGCAGGGGCCTTGCTTAAATCCATAGGGCCCCTGTCCCTGTGGCCACGGAGAGCCAAACCTTGTCGCCCGCAAAAAAAAAAAAAAAAAAAAAATCTCAATAATAGGCCGTTTACTTTCTTCTGTTTTCTCATATTTTACTTTGCCTGCCCTGGTCCAGCTGATCAGTCACATTGGGCACGCTTCCTGAAAATGTTTGGAGAAAAGTATCAGCTGCTAGCTGACAGTCCCGGTGATATTTAGTATTTTCGTGTGTGTGGAAGATTGCGAGCGCGTGCCTTCCATTTCTGGAACGGCTTGGACAGGAGGGCTCCAGTGCGCGCATTTTGGCCCAAGTTTATAAGAACATTAACCCCATAAAGTTCTAGAATTGAAAATCTTTTAAAGCATGCCTTTGGAAATGTCAGCGCACCTTTCGCGTCAAAAGTTTATGAGAACTTTACACCCATGAAGTTTCGTAATTGAAATCCATGCGCTCCGTATATTCCGCGGCCGCTGCGGGATGCCATGCACAACGCGCCCGCTCGCTATCGAAAAGCTGTTGAAAGTTTGTGCTTGGATGGGGCTTCTTGCGTTACGTGACTCCAGGTGCAAGGGAATTATTATCACCTTCTAAACAGACTGCACGGATTTTTTAGTGCGTCTTTCAGACGTTCATTTAGTCTTGGCGAATCGGTATGGAAGCAGTTTTCTATCGCTTTTGTGCTAGCTGGGTTGTCACGAAATGTAGTCCGAGTTCGCAATGTTCGTGCCGAAATGTCGTTTCAAGCTTGAAAAAGACATTGTAGACAAAATCCAGAATGATTGCCGGCGTCGGTGGTAGTTTTGGTCGGCGGTGCATGCCAGCAAGAAAAAATTTCGGGGGGGGGGGGGGGGGGCTGAAGCGCCATCAGCCTCCCTCCCCCCCCCCTCCCCTGGCTACGCGCCTGCCTCTCACCACTTCGTACCTATTGTAATTCCACAGTGCCCTATTTTTCATCACAGCTGCATTTCTGCTACCTTTAGCCGGCACATATTTTTCATGTTCTGTTAGGTACTCAGCCCCATTGTTTATCCACACTCTAAGATATTTCTACTTATCCACCACCTCCAGCGTAACCTCCTGTATCCTATGCTCGCTGCCCTGATTATCATTAAAAGTCATGACTGCCGATTTTTCTTTACTAAACTTCAAACCTAAGCTATCTCCCTCTTTAGCACAGATGTCCATTAATCTCTGCAAGTCTTCCTTGCTGTCAGCCATAAGTACAATGTCATCCGCATACATCAGTCCTGGTAATGACTGTTTAATCCAGTCTCCTTGTTCCATTGTTTATCCATTGTTGCTCCATTGAAATAGGAAAGGTTGAAGCCAAGTCCGCTCCTCTGTAATTTTTTTCTCTAATCCTTGTAAATACAGCATGAACAACAGAGGTGACAGAGGGCACCCCTGCCCATAGGCGCCGACTACGGGGGGTCTCTGGGGCTCGAGCCCCCTCCGGAATTTTCCCAGGTGGGCTGACCCCCCCCACACGCCCCTAAAATGTCATTACCGGAGTTCTGTTACCCACATAATGTGAGGATTCTTTTGCAGCGCCTCCACATTTTCACTTTTGTTGTGGCTAAAAGCTTACGGCACCATTGTTCGCACGGACGTGCACGGCTTCTAATTTATACTTTCGCGTTATTTCGGCAAATCCTGACAATAGGAGGACAAGCGCATTAGAAGCAACAGCGGCGGCTACCTCATCCGTGTTTCCTCACTTTAACATTAAAAAAAATTTTCCACTGAGGAAGACACAATATATTTAAATATATACAAAGGACAAAGTTTATTATATTTTTAAAAGAGAACGAGGTAGCCAACTAAATGGATAGCCTATACCTAGAGAATGAATATGTTGATGTATATGTGTATGTTCACCTCACTTTAAATTACTTTGCGTGCTTTTTTGACCCTGAAAAAAAAAACCCTGCAGACTTCAGTCACCCCTTCGGCAGAGTCTTTTATCAACGGCTTGTGGAAAGCACGTGAGTGATGTGTGTCTCAATATTGATTCTCTTTCCAGTAGGCAATGCTAACGACTGGGGATAAAATAAAAGAAGAAAAGCTCTTCTAATTATTTACAACATTTACGCATTAGGGATGGAAACATCGCCTCTTGCATGCAGAGGCCATAAATACGGGGTGTTTCAGCAAACACATTCAAAAACTTTTTAAAGGTTGCCTGTGGCAGATAGCACAATTCTAGTTCATGAGCTGGTCCACTCGAAGAGGTGGACATTACTTGCAAAAAAATTGAAATGCATAATCGACTAATTAAAAAATCACCAATTAGGTTTTTAACATTTTACTTATGACCCGCGTTGCAATTTACAAATTCTAGCCGTGGAATTCGCAAGGCGGATGCACTAGGTATTAATTCTCAGGATGGCACCAGTTTCGAGATATTAATTCCCGAACATTAGGGAGAAATGCATTGGCGTTCCAGTTACTCTTGCGTTACCCGCCATGGTTGTTTAGTAGCTATGGTGTTCGACTGCTAAGCATGAGGTCGCGGGATCAAATGCCGGCCATGGTGGCTGAATTTGCTAGAACACCCGTATACTTAGATTTATGTGCACGTTAAAGAACCCCAAGTGGTCTAAATTATTCCAGAGTCCTCCATTACGGCGTGCCTCATAATCAGATCGTGGTTTTGGCACGTAAAATCCCATAATTTTTTTTCTTTTCATACTTTTGTGCTTTGATGCATAAAACGACGTTTTGTTGAGAAAGTGACTGGCACGCCAATGTATTTCTCCGCAAAGTTAGATAATTAATATCTCGACACTGGTGTCAGTCTGAGGTTTAGTTCAAAGTGGATCCGCACTCCACGGCTAGAATTTCCAAATTGCAACATGGGCCATAAGGTAATTAGCTAAAAACTTAATTGGTTAATTTTGTTAATTTGTCGATTATGCATTTCATTTTTTTTGTGCAAGTAATGCCCCCATCTTCGAGTAGACGAGCTCATGAACTAGATTGTGCTATCTGCCACAGGCCACCTTTAAAAATTTTGGAAACTGTTCGCTGAAATACCTTGTATATAGAATTCACTCTGTGTCCGAAATGATGCCAAGCCGGATTCACTCAAAATCAGAATATATAAGTCTAAAAGTCATGCGCAGCAGCGCTTATACGCGGACTCAAAGTACTAAAAAAATTAAAAAGAGTGCAGTTTGGCCGGGAAGGCGAAGCAGTATTAGTGATAGCGAAGTAGAAGACAATTACACGAAGGAAGATTCTTACCGTGTAAATCCGTGTAAGGATCGCACCCGTGTAAGGGCCGCACCCATAACTTGACAGTCAATATTAAAAAAAAAGACATCCAACCGAGAAGCAATCGCGTTCCGTGCGCTGATTCTGATCGGGCTCAACAGCGAATTGTCGAGCGCAGCGTACTTTCGCGCGTCGCTACTGGATGTCGAGAAGAGTCGATCGCGGAGGTTTACGGCGGATTTCATACTCGTAGTTGGAAAAATGAGGTCAAATAGCCCTGTCCCATGAAAGGCTTCTCAAAATCGCTACACAAAAGTGTGGCCCCTACGCGAGTTATAGTGGCCATATAAATTGTAGTAAACATTCACCTAAAAGTAAAATAGTAAGCATAGTGGACATAGTAAGCACGGCCGGACCATGTAAACCTGTAAATACCTCACTGGATGACCTCGAACACTCACTTTCACAACGCAAGCATGGTGAAGAACGCCGGCAGCGGAGGCGAACGGTTCGTACAGCCGCGCGATTCACCGCAACTCTGAAAATTATATTCCTCATCACAATCTGCCTATTTTTATGTCCACTACTGACGGCCTCTGTGAGTGATCTGCGATGACCTGTGTCTATTAACTCTGCAACACTAGGGGCGCAGAAAGACAGCCCAGCAAGGAAGACAGCGCGTATGAAGTTAGCAGCCATCCCTGGTCGCCCTTTATCATTGCACCCACCAATGATTACCAACAATTAGATATGGCACGCTAGGCCCCATAAGCGTCAGCCGCACACAGTCATTCACAGCTACGGCAGGGCTAGAGGAGAAGACGCGTGCTCGCCTTCTCATTCGCGTTTGAATACGTGACCTACAACTAACCCGAATATTGAGCGCCTGGGAAATAATGCCAATCAAGCCGACATCCTTTTCGGCTCACTGTTACGTGCTTTTTCCCGCACCCACAGGGTATGGGCCGCTCATGCGGCTTTTGGATTTAATGCGGAACATCACGGCGACAACCGCGACAATTTGCATGAACAGTCGATTTAATTGCTTTCGCCATAAAGCTAGAAATATAAAATTGTTAGCAGAGGGTATATATATATATATATATATATATATATATATATATATATATATTGTCACGTGCCTTGTGAGAGAACGGGCGACGCGACGTTTATTGAGGGTAGCGGCTCCTGAAAAGCACGGCGCTGGGGGCTGGCTATCGAGCGGGCGGAGAAGCACGCGCACTTCTTCCTTCTTGTCCGTGCCTGCCTCTTAGCACTGTACCCACTACTGCTGGTGGCATTTCCCCCCTTCCTCGGAAAGAGCATCGGCTCGATGCTCAAGAAGCGGTGTTAGAAAAGGAGGGGGAAACAGCATGGGCAAGGCAGGTGCTCGTGCAAAGGACACAATCACAGCTAGAGGAGAAACAAAAGCACAGCAGCGGGGAAGCGCGACGGGTACAGTCTCAAGAAACAGAGAGGTTGCAAACAGTAGCGCAAGTAGAAAGATGAATAAAAAATAATAATCACGAACGCGCAACATATGGTTTCATGCGCACAACGTGAACTACGTCAGGGCGAGGTTGTTGTCTACGCCGTGTTTGCGCCGCACTGTCTGGTACGACTTCGTAGTTCACGTCATTAATGCGGCGCAGCACTTTGTATGGGCCAAAATACCGGCTAATCAACTTTTCACAAAGGCCACGGCGGCGAACAGGGGTCCACACCCACACTTGGTCTCCGGGACTGTAGCGCACTTGCCGGTGACGGATGTTATAGCGCCGTGCGTCTGCATGTTGCTGCTCACCGATGTGCAGCCGCGCGAGCTGGCGGGCTTCCTCAGCGCGCTCAGCAAATTCTTCGGCGTCAGTCGTTAGGTGCTCGGTGTCGTGACACGGAAGCATAGCGTCCAGCATCGTCTGTACTTCGCGGCCGTAAACGAGGCGAAATGGTGCGAACCGCGTCGTCTCTTACAGAAATGTAATACAGAAGGCTTTCGGCACGTCACAGAAATACAGAAGGCTTTCGGCACGTCACAAGCGGTGGTGAGCTCTATTGAGAGTGTCGTCAAAGATGAAGTTCACCAAGCGCTCCGGTCGACCTGTCCTCTGCCTTACCCCGCACCTCCACCACTTTGTCACGTGCCTTGTGAGAGAACGGGCGACGCGGCGTTTATTGAGGGTAGCGGCTCCTGAAAAGCACGGCGCTGGGGGCTGGCTATCGAGCGGGCGGAGAAGCACGCGCACTTCTTCCTTCTTGTCCGTGCCTGCCTCTTAGCACTGTACCCACTACTGCTGGTGGCATTATATATATATATATATATATATATATATATATATATATATATATATATATATATATATTGTGAGACGACGCCCGAGACGAAGACAGAGCTCTTGTATTGTCACACAGCGCGAGACAGCCCACGAATACCAACCCGACAAAATGATTATGATATATATATATATATATATATATATATATGGGTACGTTTAGGAAAGCTGATCGGGCCCCAGCCCCCTCCGGAAAAATGAAAACTTTCCGCCTATGCCCCTGCCTATAAGCCCCTGCTGTATCTCTATAGCCCCAGATACCTTGTTTTCCCATTTTATAAGCACCTTGTTACTTTTATAGATATCTTTTAAAAGATTTCTTACTCCATCTTCCACATCTAGAGTGCCCAGTATGTCCCACAAATCCTTTTGGATTACACTGTCATAGGCTCCCTTGATATCCAGAAATGCAAGCCATAGAGGCCTGTGTTCATTTTCTGCTACAGTTAAACTGCTTATAACGAACCTCCATATAACGAATTCCTGGATATAACGAAGTTTTTCTGTTCCCCGCCGTAACTCCATAGAAGCACATGTATTTGAGACCTCTACGTAACGAATATGGCTTTCATAGATTATGAAAAGGCATTCGATTCAGTAGAGATACCAGCAGTCATAGAGGCATTGCGTAATCAAGGGGTACAGGAGCCATACGTGAATATCTTAGCAAATATCTACAAGGATTCCACAGCTACCTTGGTTCTCCACAAGAAAAGTAGAAAGATACCTATCAAGAAAGGGGTCAGGCAAGGAGACACAATCTCTCCAATGCTATTCACTGCATGCTTAGAAGAAGTATTCAAGCTCTTAGACTGGGAAGGATTAGGAGTGAGGATCGACGGCGAATATCTCAGCAACCTTCGGTTTGCAGATGAAATTGTCCTATTGAGCAACAATGGAGAGGAATTACAACAAATGATTGAGGACCTTCATCGAGAAAGTGCAAGAATTGGGTTGAAGATGAATATGCAGAAGACAAAGATAATGTTCAATAGCCTGGCAAGGGAACAATAATTCAGGATCGCCAGTCAGCCTCTAGAGTCTGTAAAGGAATATGTTTATCTAGGTCAATTACTCACAGGGGATCCTGATCATGAGAAAGAAATTTACAGAAGAATAAAATTGGGTTGGAGTGCATACGGCAGGCATTGCCAAATCCTGACTGGGAGCTTACCACTGTCGTTGAAAAGAAAAGTGTACAATCATTGCATTCTACCGGTGCTAACATATGGGGCAGAAACTTGGAGGTTAACAAAGAAGCTCGAGAACAAGTTAAGGACCGCACAAAGAGCGATGGAACGAAAAATCTTAGGAGTAACGTTAAGAGACAGGAAGAGAGCGGTGTGGGTCAGAGAACAAACGGGGGTAGACGATATTCTAGTTGACATTAAGCGGAAGAAATGGAGCTGGGCAGGCAATGCAATGCGTAGGATGGATAACCGGTGGACCATTAGGGTTACAGAATGGATACCAAGAGAAGGGAAGTGCAGTCGAGGACGGCAGAAAGTCAGGTGGGATGATGAGGTTAGGAAATTCGCAGGCGCAAGTTGGAATACGCTAGCGCAAGACAGGGGTAATTGGAGATCGCAGGGAGAGGCCTTCGTCCTGCAGTGGACATAAATATATAGGCTGATGATGATGATGATGATGACGTAACGAAGTGGCAGCGGGAGACCCCCTCGATATAACGAATTTCCCCCTCCAACAACCTAGAGATTTCGCCCCAAATTTTGTCATTTTTGCGGGAGCAGCATCCGGAAGCACCTTCTCCGCCGCGACGGAATGCGAACTTCGAAGTGAGCGCAGGTGTGCGTGCGTGCATGTGCGATGCAGACCTGCATCCCTCGACCCGGCGATCTTGCCGCCGCGGGCGTGACCTTTCCCCCTCCCGTCATTCAAACCTGATCCTGCCGCTTGCTGCAGCTGGCCTGGCCCGCCAAGCCAGCACTCTCTCATTTTCCAGTTGATGTTGCCGACGCGCTGGTACACGCTGTAACACATCACACTCGATGAGCGCGGACACGCGCTGTCAAACGCTGGAAGCGTGTGGAAGCGCCGCTGGAGCAGCGAGCGAAGTGACCTTCGTGCTGTTGTCTATCGCTTCAACGGAAACTGAGCCCCGAGAACACACAGCACGCACAAAGCTACGAGCCGCCGACGCACCTACACTGCTATAGACTCTGCCCCAACGCAGATCGCTTTCAAGATAGGGCCTGCGGCGCGCCGGCCGCCGCGCAGTACGCAGTTGATGCCAGAGTACAGTACAGCGCCGCCCCGCTATCCCTCCCCCCTCGCTCCCTCGCCGGTGCCTCGAACGCAACGGAAGAAGGCGCGCTTCCTCCCTGCTTTTCTTGCGCGCGCGAGATTTAGACGCGGTCGTCGGCTCCCCTCGCACGTTTTCACTCGCACATACAGCATACGGCGCGCGGCGACTGCGTTATCGTCCTTGGACCTTATACAGAATATCTATGAGCCAAAACCAATTTTAGGGCCACAACGCGTCATAGACACCATCTTTATATAGCAAATACGGATCTCAATTAAGGGCCATACTTTTGCTGGCGGAAACCGAAAATACGTCATAGTTATCGCCCCCGGCACTTTGGGCAGCCAATGCCATCGTCAAGCTACCAAGCCAAGCGACATGAAAAGTCAAAATGGCCGCTCGGGCCGGCGCAGGGTGGCAGTTCGCAGCGTATGATGCGGGAACGGTCCCACAGTTGCGACGCAACAGCGGGGTTACCATTGCATTGGGTTCTATGAGAGCTGTGCCGGGACCGGCCGAAAACGACGTAACAGCCGGGAAATCCCAGCCCCTGGGAACGTAACAGCGGGGTTCTGCTGCAACACTATACGACGCTACGACGCCATCGTGACGCTCCCTCTTCGATTCGTCTCGTGCTTGTGCGAAACGACGCGCGTCCACGCATCCGGTACCTGGTGTGACATTCCAAGGATGAGTGCCTCGACCAAAACGGAAAACGGGTGCGCGTTACAATTAAGGGCGCGTTAGAATCGAGTAAACACGGTAAGCGTTTCTTTTTAGAATTTTCGTGCCGAACCTGCATATAACGAAATCCTCTTTATAACGAAGTTTTTCGGGAATTTGTCAATTTCGTTATATCGAGGTTTAACTGTATTTCAATACACTGTGTCAACGAGAACAGATTATCTTCTAACTTTCTTTGTTTCCGGAACCCATTTTGTAGTTCCCCCAGCACCTCCTCGCTCTCCACTCATGCATGCAGTCTGTCCTTTATAATCTGCATCACCACCCTGTAAACCACTGACGTCACTGTTATGGGACGGTAATTGTTTATGTCGGCTTTGTCCCCCTTTCCCTTATATATCATGCTCATCCTGCTCAGTCTCCACCCGTCGGGGGCTTTACCGTCCATTATCATTTTGCTCACTGCCTCTCTTAATGCTTTCTTAGATTTTGGGCCCAATGTCTTTATCAACATAATTGGGATGCCATCAGGACCTGTCGACGTGCTACTAGGAACCCTCTTCTCTGCCCTTTCCCACTCGCTTTGTGCCAGTGGAGCCACTGCACTGACTAGTCCATCCTCACCTGATTGAGCACATGCTATGTTTCGTTCTTTAAATTTTTCTGTCATCATTGTTCTTATATGTTCCATTGCCTCATCTCCCTCTAGTCGAACACCTTGAGCTGTAACTATAAACCTCTGCTCTAGGCTAGTCTTATTACTCAAGGAGTTGAGATGTTTCCAAAATTTCTTCGCTGCTTTTCTATCCTTTTTGTTTACTTCTGACAACCATTGGCTCCCCTTTCTTCTGATCTCCTCATTGATCAAATTGGATGCTTCCCTTCTACAGTTTAAGAAGTTATTCCATTTTCTGCCTACATCAGCTTCTGGCAGTGGCGTAGCCAAGGGGGGGGTTGGGGGGGTTCAAACCCCCCCCGAAATTTTTGCCCCCCCCCCCCCCCTAACCCACCCTTTGCTCTCATCGCTTCGCGCTGACATATTTCAAGATACCGGTGCTACTTTCACATTTTCATTCCTGGGCGCTTCCGTTTGGGTTGGTAATTTACAGCGAATCATGTCTGCATATGGAAAAAAACTGTCACGGTGTTTGTCAAGGCCTTGACACTCTGTGAGGTTTTGGGCGCGAATGTGGCGGCCGCATTCTGAAACAACAAATGCGCAACAAATGAAGCAACAAATGCGGCAGCCGCATTTTAGATGAAGGCGAAAATGCTCGAGGCCCGTTTACTTAGATTTAGGTGCACGTTAAAGTCCCCAGGTGGTCGAAATTTTCGGTATACATTTCCGCCGCTTACCTTCAGGTGCCGGTTAGGCCGCGTTCGCGTAGGAACTTGGTCTCGAAGCTGGCGGAAGCGGCAAAATCTTGCAAAAATCCGCCCGCCTAGGCGGCAAAACAGGCAGAAAAACAGGCGGCGAGCCAAATTGGTCTCGGACCGATTTTTTCGCCATGGCGAAGCGGAAACGTGGCGGAAAGTCGTTCTGCTCGACCGGAAGCTACACTAGCATGTAAACTTCCGGTCGTAACATTGAACATGGCACCAAAAGTGTAGGCTGCAATGCTGATCGACGCGATCAAGAACCACCCCTTGCTCTACGACAAGAGAAGTACTAAAACGTACTGTCAGCAATACTCGCGATAGTATTCAACTTCGCGCGACCGGAGGCGCGGCAACGAAGCCAACGGAGTCGCGTGACCCAACTTCTCGCGCTTTTGCAAAGCCAGGCGAACCCACCACCGCCGTTTCCGAGGTTTACTTGTCTTCCGTTTATTCATTGTCCATTTTCTAGAAGACAAGTAGGTAGAAGTATAAAAGCCATTTCTTCTTCCACTTCCATGACAGACAATAGTTAGGCAGATTCCTCGTTGGCGCTCCATAATTCTCCTCGCACGTGCACGGTATGTTGCAGAAGTCGCGGGGTGCTTTTCTCGTCGCGACGATAGATTGGGAGCGTAGGTCTCACGTAGGACGCGCAGGCTTCGGCGAGCCTCAACACAAAGGGCCAGCCCGGGTTTTAGCTTTGATGTTCCCGTTGCCACTTTCGTGTCCTGGAGGCGCCGAAAATAATACGAAATGATGAAATGTTATTACAACTTGTAAATGAAAGCTATTAAAGAAATATAATCACGCCTAGGCAGCAACCTGTGACACAGCGCTACCGCGCCCGTGTGAGGAGAATTACAGAGCGCCAACGAGGAATTTACCGAAGGTCGCAGATGACACGCGAAATAGCGCAAGATGATCACTTTTGATGACGGGTGGGTCAGTGAATGAACATACCGCTCCAAATAATCCGATAATGAGCGCCACCACGCCGACAAACGTACGCAGACTAGATGGATGTGGAGGAAAGCGGCGGCCGCGGTGGTAGCAAAACAAATGTGAACTTGGACATGCGCGGAAAAGATTTTCCGGCCGCTTTGGCCTTTCCGGCCGCTTTGGCCTCTCCACCCGCGCGCTTGCCGCTTCCCAAGTGTGAACGTAGCCATAGTCTGCAGCGCAAAACGTCTCTCGTTTGCGATTGCGCCCCTACGGAAGGCTGGTAGTTACTGTTGTGTTGCTGAATCTCAAAACAGCAATTACGAAAGGCTGGTAGTTGCTGTTGTGTTGTGGAATCCCAAACCAGCAATGTACACACCAAAGGGTTGATGCCAGCAGTGAAATTCCACCGACTCGCAACAGAATGCACGAAACAGACAGCCGACAAGCATGGATTACATGTGCGCAGTACAGCGTAAGTAAACTCTTGTTGCAGGCGCTGACAGTTCTCGTCGGAGTTCACGCGTCCTGAGAAATTGATTATGTGCACTATGCACTGAACAAGACCGGAGTTCATTCCTGCATCACTAGTACACCAATCAGTCGAGATTCTGTGAGGTACAAGGCCGCTTCCTGTTTGCACCGGCCTAAGTGAAGCAGAAATGACTCGCACGCACTACTTAAAATGCGTACACATGCCATAACTATGCAGTGCGGTGAAATATTCTGTACAATTCTGAATCTGTTGACGTAAAGGCAAATGACGGCTGCACGCTCGCACACAGCGGAAGACACAGCGGCCCATGCACTTGCCGCAGGAAATGCAAGGCAACGAAAGCTTCGTAAAAAAAAGCATTACTCGTTTTTGCGCGTGTTTCAGTTTTCTAGCGCAAAGACGCAGCGAACAAGCTATTGCTATGGGAGTAGGTATATAGCCTGCATGGTCACACGTGCATTTTCACGTGTATAGCCGTCCTTGACTTGTGAAACGCACTTCGCCCCGACGAGGACGACGCCATCTACGCTTAACGGAGATTAACAATTAATGATGTCTTCTCCGATGGGGCGGGTCGTCTCAATGATGCGTTTTCGAAGACTGGTCCATTCAGTGGCGCGATGAGAGACGGTTGCTCCAAACGCCCACTGTACCTGTCGTACTTACTGTATTTTACTGAGCTTACATTACTTTTTACTTAATTTCTTCACAAGCACACACTAGAGCACTGCACGGGCCGATTTTTTCAGCCCGGGCCCGGCCCGGGCCCGTTATTACGTTGGGTGGCCCGCCCGAGCCCGATCAAAACTTTTATGGCGAGACCCCGGGCCCGGCCCGGGCCCGGAAATAATCTACGTTACCCGCCCGGCCCGGCCCGCCACCCCTTTACCTTAGGCCCGAGCCCGAGCCCGGCCCGAGCCCGGCCCGAGACCGAAAAATAATGTTTTTCAGAGTTGAGTCGCCCGAGAATAACTCACTGCACGTTACATGCACACCACCAGAAAGCCCGAGCCCGGCCCGGGCCCGGGTCAAAAAGCACACGCCGTGCCCGAGCCCAGCCCGAGCCCGTGAAAAAACAGTTCTACGCGGCCCGGCCCGGCCCACGGGCCCGCGCTTTCGGGTAAGCCCGAGCCCGTGCATCACCCCTCTGCTTTGAATATCTTTGTTCCCTGGATGCTTCCCGACGTTTCTCTATGGCCTTCTTAACCTCCTCATCCCACCAGCTCTTGGGTTTACGTCTTCTGTTCCCTTTTGTCCTGACTCGTACCTTAGTAAGCTCTAGCTCAAATAGTCCTGTTAAATTTGCATATGTCCATTCTGTTTTTGTATCCTCTGAAATTACTTCCTCAATTTGCTGGGTTGCTATTTCAAGCTGCTTTTCCGAGTAAAATATCCCACCTGGTTGTTCATCTTGCCTCCTACCTACTTTCATTTCCCTTCTAAAACTCACCTTAATACGTTTGTGATCACTACCTAGACTTCTGAAGCCATATTCATCTATGCTCATTACATTTAGCCTATCGTGCATCCTATGTGACATTAGTGCATAATCTATCGTCGACTGCAGGCTCCCTACCTCCCATGTTATGTGCCCTTCACACTTCTCAGTACTGTTGCATACAACTAAGTCATGCATTTCACAACATCATGTTGCCTGTTGAGTCTGTGTACCCGTCCATGTCTTCTATGTGTGCGTTCATATCTCCTAGTATAATAATCTCGCACCCTTCTCCTAGCTGATTAATGTCACTTGATATGCATTCCAGCCTTTTTTTTCCTCTTTGGCATTTGCTCCTGTCCACAGGTATACAAAGCCAAGGAGTGTCTGCTCTCCTGCAACTTTCCCTTTTAGCCATAAATGCTCCTTGCATTCCTGTTTGACCCTTTGCCAATTCATGCTTCTGTGGGTGAATGCCCCAATACCACTCCCTTTTCTGCTGCCCTCTGTTCTATTGCAATATTCCCATGCATAGTCAGGATTACAGGGAGTTGCTCCATGTCCCTAAGATGTGTCTCCACAAACCCGCATGCCATCATCTTTTCCTGCCTTAGTTGCTCCCACTTCAGCCTATTCCCAGTGAACCATTAATGTACCATAGATGTCCATAGAACATCATGTTTGAGACATTGCACACATCCTATAGATATCTATATTTCCCCAAACAACGTTACAAATACGTACCATCGATAATCTAAGTCCCATCCAGATCACGTTGCTCTAACGTTGAAAGGATGTCGCAGCTGGACATAAGTAACCTCTAATAGATGTTCTTTTTGTGGACGAAGGAGGTCCATAGAACATCTAGTGGATCTTTCCTGCTGACGCTATAATGAGCTGTATACCTGCGAGTGCCACAGTAGATGTACTATTGAATACAAATGAAATGCGAACAGCAGAGTGTGTGGCCAAAACGTAACTAAAAGCACAGTGTGTGGCGTCGGCCAGCGATGATTGTACACATGCATGTGGTTTCGATGCGGAGTGCGGGGCTGCTTGTCCTAGTGCGTATTACGTCACCTGTATTTTGTTGGAAGCTTGTATTCTCACCCCGCCATTGCAGTGCCACTCCCATCTGCGATTACTTTTAAGGTGGCTATAGCACTGTTGTTGCGCATCCAATGCAATACATTTTTCGTGCTATTGAAGAAGAATAGAAGAAGAATAGAATCCACTTTATTTCCAACACACAAGTTGGGGGCCCCCCAGGCAAAAAGCTGTCTCAGACAGCTTGACGGGACCTGGGGGCCTACAGAGAGCAGCAGGCAGTGGATTTCACTAATTTGAACAATTATACAGTACCCAGTACATACATACAATCATTATGAACAATTATTATGAACAATACATACAGTCATTGTGAAGAAGAAATGAACTTGCTCGATACAGGTACAGCATACATGGTGGACACTATCACAGAATGCATAAATACTGCAGGAAATGATACAGCCAGGAGAAGAAAAGACAAAAAGATCATTGCTTCATCAGGTAATCACGCACCTCTGATTTAAATGTGCCGACAGGGGCACTGAAATCGATGTGAGTTTTTAAGAGGTTGTATAGTGTTGGTATGCAGTAATCCAGCCTAGATCTACCGTAATTTGTGCGTGTACGCGGAACTGGTATTAGCCTGTTACGTATGCTGTAGTCATACGGGAAATGTTCTGTATCGCTTGGAAGTTTATTTCTATACATATAAAGAGATAGTTTATAATCGTATAACTTAGACGCTTTCAACATATTATGTTTAATGAATAGGGGACCAGTGGGTAATAGGCTCGGGGGTCCATTAAAGTTCTCAAAGCTTCTTAGTACTTTCTTTTGGAGCCGCTCCAGTTTGTTATAGTTGGTGGTTGTTGTAGTACCCCAAACTAAAGTACAATATGAAAGACGTGAGTAAAAATTAGCATAATATATTGCATACTTTATTTTCATTGGAATTAATTCCCTCAGTCTGTAGAGGCAGCCAACTGCTTTGCCTAATTCAATCGTGAGCTTATTAACATGCATGTTCCAAGACATTGTTTCTTCGAACCAAACCCCCAAAAATTTTTCGGATGTAACGCGCTGCAGGGGCATTCCTTGAAAGTTTAGGGCGAGTTCGAAGTCACATTGTTTATTGAGCGGTTTAAAAATAATGTATTTCGTTTTTTTAATATTTAAGGTTAATCTATTTGAGTTCAACCACTGTTCAAGGTTAATTAGGTAATTGTTTATCGTTGTGTTTAATTGAGCTAAAGTTGGTGCGGAAAAAAAAATATTAGTATCATCAGCATACATGACCAGTTTCGGAGAATTAGGCACATCACATAAGTCATTGATGTAAAGTATAAACAATAAGGGCCCCAGAATCGACCCCTGAGGCACTCCGTGTTTTGCCACAGCAGTCGGAGATGACAAGTCACCGACCTTCACGCACTGTATTCTATTGTAAAGATAATTATTTATGAGATCATGGGCGACGCCACGTATACCATAGTCGTGCAGCTTTGACAGTAGAATATTATGGTTTACACAATCGAATGCTTTCCTTAAATCGATAAACAAACCCAGAGTGAAAAGTCTGTTTTCAATGTTGCTAAGAATTTCATCCTTGATTAGCAATAACGCCATTTCAGTAGATTTGCCTTTCTGGAAGCCATATTGTGAATCATTCACAACGCGGTATTTAGTGAGAAAGTTCCTGAGCCGTGTATTAATGACATTCTCAAAAACTTTGGACAAGATAGGCAGAACAGATATTGGTCGGTAGTTTGTTATATCACTGACGGCTCCACCTTTGTGAACAGGAGTTATACGCGCCAGTTTAAGGTCAGACGGAAATATACCAGTCTCTAACATTTGATTAATTATGAATGTGAGCGGTAAGGCTATGATAGACTTCACATGCTTAATAGGGACAGCGCTCAGGCCATCCAACCCGGCTGCTACATTGTTTCTAATTCTGGAAATGAAATTTGCGATTTCTTCTGCAGTAACGATTCAAATTACGATTAGACACTGGCAGCTTTGATGGTGGTAACAAAAGCAAAGCAATGCACGTTAGCAAGCTGGGTGCGTGCCAGCTATATCACGCTACAGATGTAGCGATGGTGCGAGTCACCATAACACTGTACTGCCAGGTGGATATGGCACTGCCCGAGGAGAGATGAGAAAACATCTTTCGGACAAAATATGGGTGACTTTTATCGCAATAGGGTGAGCAGCGCTGCACTCTTCCTCGAGAACTACATCCCCACGCACGTGCACGACTGGCCGACGACATGCACAGTATACCTTTAGTTATGCTTCAGCCACAAACTCCGCTGTTCGCATTTAATTTGTCCTCGATGGTACATCTGCTGAGGCACACTAATGGCACAGTTACCCCCATTGTCGGCATGTAGCTGGTGACTTTGCTTGAAATTTTTTGTTAACGTGTGAACGTGAAAATATAAACTGCAACACTTAAGGTGAAATCCTTAGATGGCTCAATGGTTGAAAAATCCGATATCCAGCTTTGCAGCACCAAAATTCAATGGCACCAAAATTGGGGATTGAACCTTCGACCTTTGGTGTTAATTAGGTCGAAGCGAATTAAGGCACAGTTCATTAAGATAGAGTTAATTGAGACACTCTAACCCACGGGCTTTGTTGGGAGTCGAAACCACTTGGAGATATGGGCGAACCGGCCACATTTCCAAATTATCTCCAAGTTGGATTCCAATTGACATGGTGAAGGTAGAGTCGAACCCACTACCTTGGGTGTTCATTAGAGCGAAGTTACTTAAGGCAAGTTAATTACGGCAGAGTTAATTAAGGCACTTGAACTCTCGAACTTTGGTGGAAGTCGAACCCACGACTTTTGGTGTTAATTAAGATACAATTAAGGCACTCAAACCATCGACCTTTGGTGGGAGTAAAGCCCGCAACCATTGGTGTTAATTATGATGAAGTTAATTAAGGCACAGGTAATTAAGGCACTCGAGCGCGCAACTTTGGTAGGAGAAAACAATAGAAGTAACAACGCATGCGAATGACAAATAATTTAATTAATGCTTCGTGAGTGCGCAGGCTTCTTTCTGCCTTCATCCTCTTCAGTGTTCGCTAAAGTGACTGTCAACTTTTATATATAGTTCTAGCGCTCATCAAAATGCGAAAACTATGCTAAGAAAACCGTAAATCTGCATTTTGATCATTATGCATCATTACAAATCCTGCAATGGATAAATGAAAAATAGTGAGTTCAGTAAGCACTAGGTAAAGAACACCAGTGAAACTCACAATGTCATACCAATGTTACTTTTTTATTTACACAACTGATAAAGCTTTATTACAAAAATGATTGGCCCCCAGCCACGCACATGTATGAAATTATTCATTACATGTTCTCGCTGTATACAAACAGGTTAAACGCGGATCCAAAAAAACAAAAAAAAAAACACATAATAAAAGGTCGCTTAAGCTCGATAATGAACAATTCTTCTGCGACTGGATTGGGCATTCCATCCCGCTGTATATTTACAGCCTCCACGTCTGCCGGTGGGCATGTATTCGCCCGTCTTGTCAATAGACAAGCGCCGATTCTCTTGTAAGATAATAATAATAATAATACTTTATTCGTACTCAGAGAGTCGAATATGTAGTCCAGGCATACAGGGTCACAGTAGGCGGAACTGCCTATACCGGAGTGGTTTGCGTGCTGAACCTGGGACCCGTGGAGAGTGTGAAACATCTCTTCTTTTTCTTTCTTTCGTCAGAGTCCTGCTAATGCATTTTGGCAAGTTCGGAAGTACTGTGGGCACGGCATCTTCTGAGAGAGCAGGAATGCGATGTGGTATCAAGACTGCAGTTCCATAATAAAGTCGCGAACAATAAACTTAAGGAAAAAAAAAAAAAAAAAAAAAAAAAAAAAAAAAAAACAGGCGGTGGTGATCAGATTGAGCTAGCGTAAAAGGCCTCGTGAATAATAGTAGGATGGCAACTGGCAATGCCACGACGACACTGTGCAACACGCTATGTATCGCGAGAAACACCACAAAACAGGCGACGAGACCAAAACTGACGGCGAAGGCACGGAGGCGAGGCGAGGCCGGCAGGCCTAAGGCAGGCCGGCGCGGCTATGCTTCCCGCGCCGCGAGCGGTAGCGCCATATTTCCTCTGGTGGCATCGGTGCGCAAGGGGGTCACGCGCGCCCGCAGGAAAGCGCCGCCGGTATTCACACCTCCCCTTCTAGCCACCCTAACGATGGCTTTACCTCGAATTGGATTGGATCGCAACACGACACTGAATCGTCGCACAGCGTGCTTTGCCATGAGTTTTTGACACATCAACGTCAATATAGTTTGTTGAAACATTATTATTAATATATAAAATTAGACAGTGAAACAATTACTTGTTTTAGGAATAAGTGGTGTCGTAAAACTAAACATTTTGGACGTGTTTCCAACTTCCTATGAATTCAATTAGCGAAAGCGGAGTAAACGTATAGCCTTAGAGATTGGCAACTACTACATGGCGCCTGTTTTATTTTTTGCTTCTGTAATCATTCATGCAGCCAGCGAAAACATAGCCTTTGAGATCTGTTAGGCGGCTGAGATTAAGGTCGCGAGTTGGATTCAGGTCGTGGCGGCTGCATTTTGATAAGGGAGAAATGCAAAAACGCTTGTGTACTTCGATACAGGTGCATGCTAAGGAACCCCCAGGTGATCAAAATTATTAGGTCATGGTCCTGGCAAAATAAATTCGAGAATTTTTCCCTGTTACAAGTTGGAGGGCGGGGCTCATAATCGGCCTTTCCGCAATGATGGATAGTTTTAGTACACTCGCTCCATGTTACATAATTAGTGATTTCTAGTGGGCGATTCAATGTTCTGCAAGTTTCCCATAAACATAATTTTAAATGTTACTGTACTCATGATCTTGGCATGTAATATAATAATGCCAATTGCTGTATACGGAGAAAAATTGCGCAATTTTCATGCTAGAGTGGGTTTGTCCAAATATTAAATTTTCATAATTGTCATCTTAAGTTGCAAGGATAGGTCAGTTACTCGTTTTGCCTTGCAAAAAGAACTCCAAGCATCCGATAGAGTGCAGAAACATGCAAATATTAATTACAAACCTATACAATTTCCAACCATAATTTTTCATATTAGGACATCGATCCATCCATGTCCTAACTTATGTATGTCCTAGGCATGCACATTTATGTACAGCCACTGGACGATCAAAATCGGATGTCCCTTGGACATCCCGTTCGGATGTCCAGAGGACATCCGAACGGGATATGGACATTCCTTGTACGTCCTATGGACGTCCGTGCTGGATATCCTGATGGGTGGACATTCGGACTTGTGGCGGACGTCGCACGGATATCCGTGGTTACTTGGGCACTGTACTGGCCGAGTGTCCCCACGAAGTGATTCTTGGAATCGACTTCCTGACTGCTCATTCAGCACTTATTGACTGTGCAACCGGCACCCTTCGCCTTGAACTGCCCCATTACTTTGCCGACCCGACCGAAGACCACAAGTCCCGACTTCGTTCTGCTGAATTTGTTCGCCTGCAACCTGATGCTGCGACCTACGTCCTCATGTCGCCTTCTCCTCCACTTCGAGATGGTCCTTACGTGGTGTCCCCACTTTGCGACGTTCTCCTGGCACGCCAAATCGCATTACCCAGCTCCATTGTCACTCTTGTTAACAATCGAGCGTGGCTTCCCCTTCTGAACTTTGGTTCGTGTCTGCAAGTGCTTCCTGAGGGTGTATCTCTCGCTTTGCTGTCCCCTTTGGAAGAGTGTGGAGTAGCTGCTCTTACGCCCGAACCACGATTCGACACTGCTGCAGCTTCCGACCGTCCTACTTCAAGCAACGACAAGTTTACGCCCATGATAGCTACTGACCTACGGCCTGCTTACGCCGACGCCCTTCGCCGTATTCTGATGTCCTATGAAGACATCTTTGATTTTGGAAATCGCCCGCTAGGTCACACCCGTGTCGTCACCCATCCCATCCTCACTGGTGACGCTCCTCCTATACACCGGAGGCCCTACCGTGTGTCAGCAGCTGAACGCCAGGTGATCCAAACGGAGGTGGACAAAATGCTCTCCAAAGATATTATCGAGCCTTCCTGCAGTCCGTGGGCGTCACCTGTCGTTTTGGTTAAAAAGAACGACAATACCTGGAGAATTTGTATCGATTACCGTCACCTGAATAAGATTACGAAAAAGGACGTGTATCCGCTTCCGCGTATTGATGACGCGCTGGACTGCTTACACGGTGCCAGCTATTTTTCATCGATTGATTTGCGCTCCGGCTACTGGCAAATCGCAGTGGATGAACGAGATCGCGAAAAGACCGCCTTCGTCACCCCAGATGGTCTCTACCAATTTAAAGTGATGCCTTTTGGACTGTGTAATGCCCCTGCTACCTTCGAGCGCATGATGGACTCTCTTCTGCGCGGATTCAAATGGACCACATGCCTCTGCTACCTTGATGACGTCATAGTTTTTTCACCGACGTTTGAGAGCCACCTTCACCGACTCTCAGCTATCCTTGATGTTTTTAGACGTGCCGGCATACAACTCAATTCTGCAAAATGCAATTTCGGCCGCCGCCAAATACGAGTACTTGGTCACTTGGTTGACGCTTCTGGCGTCCAGCCTGATCCTGACAAAGTTCGTGCCGTTGGGGAGTTTCCCCTTCCGCGTTCTCCTACCGATGTCCGCAGTTTTCTAGGGCTGTGTTCCTATTTTCGGCGATTTATCCAGAACTTTGCCGAAATCGCTCGTCCTCTCACAGACCTTCTGAAAAAGGACACTACTTTTCGTTGGGGACCCGACCAGGCTGAAGCATTTTCAACGCTTATCAGTCGCCTTACCAATCCACCCGTGTTGGGTCATTTTGATCCGCATGCCTACACCGAAGTTCGCACTGATGCAAGCGGCCATGGCATTGGCGCTATCTTGTCCCAACGACAGCGGGACACCAATCACGTGATCGCGTATGCTAGCCTTCTTTCTGCACCAGAGCAAAACTACTCGATAACAGAACGTGAATGCTTGACCCTTGTTTGGTCCATTGCTAAGTTCCGCCCTTACCTGTTCGGTCGACATTTCACCGTCGTGACAGATCATCATGCCTTATGTTGGCTATCCTCACTCAGAGACCCGACAGGCCGTCTTGGCCGCTGGGCTTTACGCCTGCAAGAGTACACGTTTTCCGTGTCCTACAAATCTGGGCGGTTACATAAGGACGCCGACTGCCTCTCCCGCTACCCTGTCGACCCACCCGATGGCACCGAAACCGATACAGATACCTGCATTTTGTCGATCTCCGACTTCTCACGCATCGCCGACGAGCAGCGTCGTGACCCATATTCGCGATCCATCATCGAACGCATTACCTCGGAGCAACAGGACGCTTCTCTACGTATGTTTGTTCTCCAGGACGGGACCTTATATCGACGCAATATGAATCCTCATGGTGCTGAACTGCTCCTCGTCGTTCCCCAGCATCTGCGCTCGACAATTCTCTCGCAGTTACACGATGCGCCTACCGCTGGTCATTTGGTTGTCTCCCGTACATATGACCGTGTGCGCAGACGATTTTTCTGGCCTGGGCTATATCGCTCTGTTCGAAGCTACGTCGCTGCCTGCGAACTTTGCCAACGCCGCAAGAAGCCTCCATTGTCTCCCGTTGGCCACCTTCAGCCTATAGATATCCCCAGTGAGCCATTTTTCCGCGTCGGCCTGGACCTCCTTGGCCCATTTCCTACCTCATCCTCGGGCAACAAGTGGGTGGCTGTTTCGACGGACTATACCACGCGTTATGCCATAACGCGAGCCCTCCCTACAAGCTGCGCAACTGATGTGGCTGATTTTCTCCTCCATGAAGTCATCCTACATCATAGTGCCCCACGTCAGCTACTCACCGATAGAGGCCCCTGTTTTCTTTCTAAGGTTGTCGACGACCTTCTTCGTTCTTGCTCAACGTCCCACAAGTTCACGACGGCTTACCACCCACAGACAAACGGACTTACCGAGCGTCTCAACCGTACACTTACGGACATGCTCTCCATGTACGTGAGTGATGATCACCGGGATTGGGACTGCACCTTACCTTTCGTGACGTTTGCATACAATTCGTCGCGTCACGATATTGCTGGTTATTCCCCGTTCTATCTACTATATGGCCGTCACCCTCTCCTTCCTCTTGACTCACTGCTCCCTTCTGACGCCACCACTACCACGTTCTATGCTCACGACGCCATTGTTCGCGCGGCCGCAGCACGTCGTATTGCCCGTGACCGTCTTCTGGCATCTCAGACTATCCAGAAGCACCGTTACGACAGTCATCGTCGGGACGCTCATTTCAGCCCTGGGTCCCTTGTTCTGCTTTGGGTACCCTCCCGTCGCGTCGGCCTTTGCGAAAAACTGCTGCCACGATACGTCGGGCCATACCGAGTTCTTCGCCAAGTCACTAGCCTCACATATGAGATCTCACCTGTGAATTCAAAGTCTTCTACCACCCCAGGAACTGATATCATGCACGTTTCGCGACTAAAGCCCTATAACTCGCACGCTGATTCGACACCCTAAGAAGCATCGAGACGATGCTTCTGCCGCCGGGGGGTTCATGTCACGTACGAGTTTGTACCGCTGTGGACAAAATGACGTTGGTTGGGGAAGAAGAGGCTGAAGTGTCTCGGAGCTCGGTAGATGGTGTCACCCTGGCCACAGAGCTACAACCCTCTGTATATATTGTAAATACATATATTTTCTCCCCGTAACAATATGGTCACATGCACATTCGCAGAGGTTTCTCTGAGTTTACGCAACCCAACCTCTAACTGTCTGTTTAGGTTCTGGCTCCCTCCCTTCAGCACATCGTTGAGACCAGCATGGATAACGACCAGATGTTCATGCTCGAGGTTGTCCGATACCACCTTCTGAGCTTTTACCATTGCGTCAACCATGCACTTCTTTGACTGGGCCTCCACCCTCACCCGCCCGTCTGCCTTCACTGTTGTAAGGGCGCCCTCCTCAACCCTAGCTACGTTGGAGTCCCCCACCACTAGGACCCTTCGCTCTACAGGTTTGCCTCCCGCCTGCGATTGTCGTCCTCCAGTTCGCGCTAGCTGGTTCTCCACCCGCCGTGCGCCACTGACACGTGACGATGTGCTCCCTGCCGTTCGTCCCTTCCCACCCGAAGCCTGCCGCACTACCTCGCTGTAGAGTTGTGGAACCGCCGTGTTGCCGCCGGCTCTCGCCTGCTGTTCAACGGCCCCTAGGCGTCCCTCCCTGCTCTCATGGCATGCCTCTGCCTGAGTCTCCGCGCTGTCCCCGCCGCCCACCTGAGCTGACCCTGGATTACGCGCCGCCTGTGCCATTAGCGCCTCCACCCGCTCTTCCAGCACGGCCCGCTTTTCCCGTTCTTCTTGTAGCTCGCCAGCTATTCGCTTTACCAGGACGGCCTCCTCCCTGTGAAGCAACTCGCCGATCCGAGTTTCGAGCTCAATTCGCCACTCTCGCTCCACCTTCCACACTGGCTGCTCTTCCACACTGGCTGCCCATTCTCCTACCATCCACCGCACCGCCCCCTTAAATCCTTCACACGACCTGCACGCGAAGCTAGCCTCCTCAGCGTCGGCTAAACTGGCGAAGTGCGTCTCGTCCAAATAACACCAACGTTTGCACTCCTCGCACTGCACCAGCTCGTCATCACCCCTGTCCTTCCTAGCCTGCCGCACCATTGTCCACCCGACCACTTAACGAGAAAGCCCACCAAAATACCTGAACAATGCCCCACGGTAAGCCGTACGGCAAACTCGCTATCCGGCTACCTTTGCTAGCTTCCCTAACGCGGTTTAAAACTGCCGCTTTACGCTGCTTTCTACTACACACTACACACTACCACGGGTCCGGTACAGCAGCGCCGCGGTGCGGGAGTTCACACAAAAAGGTCCTCGCTCCTCCCATGCATTCGCGCCGCGCTTTGGACCACAACCTACGGGCTTTGGACACTCTCCCATATTCTAGGTCACTCTAGTTATAGTGAGAAACTCTATGGCGCGACCAGCGCGATCGAGGCGCGATATCGACAGTGGCGCCGCCTGCGTCGGGCCTGCCATGGCAGACGACAGCTAACGCGCTACCAGAGGAAATCCGAGGAAAACTTCGATCGCGAACGGCGTGGTAGTTTTTGAGCGCGATTTTGCTTCGTCGGTAACTGGTCCTAATAATGCCGTTTTGGAAGTAGCAACGCGACGATGCGAGACGGCGCAAATATCAATCGTGCAGCAAGCCTTTGCGCACGCCGGATGGTAAACAAAAAAAGCCTTTTGCCTTCGCCTTTTCGGTTGCGGCAACTTAAGGCGCAGCAGCATGCTATCACAACGAAGTTCTTGTCTGTAACACGTTTGATCCGTTTGTGCGTACAGCACTTTCGTCGCACAGGCGCTAAAGCCCCTATATATAAAAAGTAGCGCCATTGTTAGATCTTGCCGCCACCGCGCTCACCCCGGCGTTTCCTCCTCGCCGCCTCCTGTCGCCGCCTCCTCGCCGCCTCCTGCCGTGGCCCGCCTGCGTCGGGCCACGGCAGGCCCGACGCAGGCGGCGCCACTGTCGATATCGCGCCTCGATCGCGCTGGTCGCGCCGAGCGCGATAGTGGAACGGAGGAGGAGGGAAGTGGATGGCGCTACTTTTTATTGCGATAGCAATTATATGGACACTTCAACCGGATTTCTGCCGTCGCCGTCGCCGTGAGGTTCCCTATAGATAAAATCTTCGCCGCGGGCCGTATGCCCGAGCGGAAGCGTGCGGGGACGCGCGCTATCACGGAGAGCGAACGTACTCAATCTCCCACGCGCAAGCAAGGAAGCGGGAAGCTAGTGCCGGAGGGAGCGGGGGGGGGGGGGGGGGGCGCACTTCTACTCTGCCAACAACCGCGCTCGTCGCTCCGCCCGCACCGTCTCTTATCTCCCCACGGCTCTGACCTTTATGCGCCGTGCATTCGCCGCTCAGTTTCCGTTGAAGCGATAAACCGGACGTACCTTCGCCGCTGCAGCGTATGCGCTTGCTGCCAGCGTTTTGACAGTCGTTGTCTGCAGTCATTCAGTGTGATCTATTCATGTTTGTTTGTGCGCGCTCACACCACGCTTGTTCATTCAGTTAGTAATAGTCGGGCCACATTTTCCAACGCACGCTACAGATGCAGTGCTGCCCGGATCGGCAGTGCAGCGCTATACAGGTGTGTCCCTTCGCACGCGCTGCCCACGGGAAGCGCTTCTCATCAACACCACCGTTTCACACGCGCCTTCTCGTGGTCATCGAGTCTCTCTTCATGTCGGTCTACTTACGCCGCAGCACACCTGCTTACTTAATCAGCTCATGTTTACTACAATTCATATTGTTACCAAAGCCGCTCACCTTACTTCGTATGATACTGTGTTGCTAACGCATTCATTGCTTCGCCCTTAGGGCGAAACTCTGACATTTTTTATATATAGGGGCTTTACCCGATATAAAGGTTTCAGCTAGAGTGCACTAGAATATGGTCGAGTGGGACGAGCGGCTGGGGCGGCGCATGCTTTGCAGTGAGGCGCCCGACGTGGAAAAATACTGGGGCGCGGCGCTGCGGTCGAAGTGGATTGGGCCGCATTAAGGTCGCGCCGTTGAAAACTGCTGGCGATACTGCTCGGCAGGGTCATTCGTACTATGTCGCGCGCTGGTATTTGCGTTCTGACCGCTCAAATGGGGTTCATAATTGCATATGACATGTATTTATGCCTTAAGAATAAATTACTTTCTTTCTCTTCTTTATTTATTTTTGGTTATTTTTTAATACCGCTCGGTCATTGCGCGTGCATTGCGGCCGCAGTGTCGGCTTTCATTCTACTATGTTATTGCAGGGTTCCCTTCGGAGAAAAAATATTTTTCTCGTTCTTCAAGCAGCATGTATCTCTCGTGTGTATTGTTGCGCATAATGTTTTTCATCAGTAGGTCCTGCGAAACGCAGAAGGAGAAACATATGCAACCTTCCTGCTTGCCGCTTCAAACAAATAAAACATAGCTGCCCCATCCGGCGCCTTGTCGTGAGATTTACGGGAAGTATTGTTATAGAAAAAAAAAAAAGCTGCAGTGCAACATTTCATTCAAATTTCTGCCTTTCTCGCGTAACAGAATGTGGAGTAATTGGTACGGGGTCATTTATTGCAGTCGGACCTGGAGCGCCGAAAACGGTTTTAGTTAATTAAATCAAATCAAAGGGGAATTTTATTAGACAATAATATAAAAAATGCGTACAAAGATATTTGGTCCCATAGCCTAAAGCGGCCATTCTATATGCTAATCCTTGGCCGTAAGCCGTACGTGGAATTTTTTTTCCAGTCGATACTTCAAAAAACGAAAAGAAAAAGAAAAGAAAGCCTGCGCGGTAGCCTAATTAGTGGCTAGAGTATAGTGGATACGGTCTTGAGCTCGCGGGTTCAATCCAGGTCGTGGAATTCGATGAGAACGAAATGGAAAAAGACTCGTGTACTTCTATTTAGGTGCACGTTAAAGAACCCCAGGTGGCAAAAACGATATAAACCGGGTGCCTTAATCATATCGTGGTTTTGCCATTTAAAACCGAAGGATTTGCTTAAAAAAGAAAAAAAAAGCAGGTGGCTGCGTTATTCGGCTTATTTCTGGGGGTGTCAAAACATAGATTATTCTCGAGTCTGATTTCCGAGAAAGACATGTTACGCTTATCCTACATTTCATGCATAAATGTAATGCCGTTCCCAAATGTATGTATGACCGCTTAACTCAGCAGCTTGTATATTATAAACGGCTGCTTTCAGTTATTCGGTGCACTATCATAACGACCATAATGAAATATTTAAAGGAACGGCATGTCTCACATACACGTAGAGATATGTGCAGATCTGTTTCGTTCGTTGAAGAAGATAAGTTTGGCACCACACGGGGCACTCAGTTTTAATGGGTTGAAAACATGGTGAGACTGTCAAAAAACCTTGTCTGAATCAAGTTAGCAGATTTACAGGCTGCCCTAAAACGGGGCATTTATATTGATCGAGAGCTAAGAACTTTTTAAGCAGGACTTATTACCACCCGTCCGTTAATTCTCTCAGGAACCGCGCCTCTGCGCAACAGCCACGACTCTCCGGCAGCACAATCATTCGGAATAACAGTCCTCACTTGCATGCAGTCACTCACCTTTGAGACTTCAATAGTGCTGTTATGCGTTACATTCGAACGGGAACAACTATTCGGTGTCGTACACACTTGCTCACACACACACTAGAGCACTGCACGGGCTCGGGCTTACCCGAAAGCCCGGGCCGGGCCGGGCCGGGTAGAGTTGTTTTTTCACGGGCTCGGGCCGGGCTCGGGCACGGCGTGTGCTTTTTGACCCGGGCCCGGGCCGGGCTCGGGTTTTTTGACGCGGGCCCGGGCCGGGCTCGGGCTTTCTGCGAGTTATTCTCGGGCTTCTCAACTCTGAAAAACATGTATTTTTCGGTCTCGGGCCGGGTTCGGGCCGGTTTCGAGTCGGGCTCGGGCCGGGCTTATGGTAAAGGGGTGGCGGGCCGGGCCGGGCGGGTAACGTAGATTATTTCCGGGCCCGGGCCGGGCCCGGGTCTCGCCATAAATGTTTTGATCGGGCTCGGGCGGACCGCCCAATGTGAAAACGGGCCCGGGCCGGGCCCGGGCCGCAAAAATCGGCCCGTGCAGTGCTGTAACACACACACACACACACATACACACACACAATATATATATATATATATATATATATATATATATATATATATATATATATATATATGCATACAAGATGAAGGGTTTCGCGCCAGACCCGAAGGTATATTCAAAAAAGGAAAAAAAGACGAACGTTTATGGCATATTTACTGACTGACGTTTCGGCCGGAGGACCGGCCGAAACGTGAGTCAGTAAATATGCCATAAACGTTCGTGTCACCTTTACTTGGGAGTGTGGAGAGTTGCGTGCATGCGCTACTCTCGATGTAGGAGAGACACGACCGGCGGCACAGCAAACGAGGATTTAATATGTACAGGGACGGTGAACGCACGCGGCACACAACACTAAAACCGAAAGTCAAAACTAAAGGCAAGCGAAACTAGACATAACTCCACGAAAAAGCTTACTTAATAGATAAACCAAATCTCTAACTCAATACAACACTACTACCAAACAACTATCTCATTTCTGTAGCCTCGCTCCGCCTCAAAGTCTCTCAGTCAGTCTTAGCTCGCCAAAGTCTGGCCACCTTGGCCCCGGCCTAACTGCGTCGTAAACAAAACGTGGGCTCTTACGGACCGCCGACTTGAAGTTCCTTACGTCGGGTCCAAGTCGTATTCCTTCGGGTGTCGATGCTGCCGTAGATGCCGACGACTCGCGTTCTCTTTTGTCGGTGGTGAGCTCGTCAGTGCTCCGTCGGTGATGCGCTCGTCAGCGATGGCGCTCGGCGTTACTTAGGCTCACCTGCCTAGGCCTAGCGTCGGGATGCGTCGCAACTTCTTCAGGAGTGCCGACGTGGCGTCCCGAGGAGAATCAAACGCGCCGGTCTGCCGCAGAAGGGGGATCCTCTCTGGGGGGCCTGGCCCTGCCGTGAGAAGCTGCAGCCCGTCCAGGAGCCTCGCCCGAACTTGCCGAGGTCGACGGCCACACCTTGGACGGCCAGCGTCGCGGACTCAACCAGACCCCCAAGTCTCCCGTCGCCAGAACGTAGCTGGAGATGCGACCTTCCTGACCCGGTGCCACGTTGAAACTCAACGGACAGCGCCGTTCATCTCTCGACTACACCTCGGTTCATGCGCCTCGCGCGCTCGCGCCGTTCCGAACACCAGGCATCGCGTGCTCCTCTTCTTTTTCGCGCCACCGGCGGCCTCTTACATGTGACATAGGCCCCTTCTTCAAGAGTTTTTTCTCAAAAAACTGCTCACTCTTGGCGTTCAGGTGATGACTGTGACTCCTCGTAGTGACATTGGTGCTGGTTCATTGAAGACTCGATGCACCACACAACACCACACTGTTGCGCACAATTCACCGGACGCACTGTTCACCGCGTTTAAGAGTTCACTTTATGCACATTTCATCACCTAATGCATTTCACTCAACTGTTCACAATGTTCACTATCTAATGTTCTGAAACACTCTCACATGAATAAACTTTGGGCCTAGACATATCTTACAATACTCCACATGCCCTAGATATGCGTAGGTACTGTTAGTGTTTTCCTTACTATACACATTTCTGAATCCCGCATTGTTCCGCATGCCATTCCTAAATGTTTTTTCTTTTGATTCCGACCATCGCGTCTGCCCTATTTTTTCCATCTCTTGCGAATCTTTTTCCTACCCTTACGCGTTGCATCTCTAGGGGGATTTGTGTATCTATCCCCTTCGCCCTTTTTCTCGGAGTCCCAATGTCCCATCACGTCTAGTGCTTGATACTCCCTGGACTCAACATCACTTATAGACTTCCTATCTTTCCGAGGTGAAACCACTTCTTTCTCTACCCTCTTCTGCTCTTCGGCTTCATAAACCTCGATCGGGATGTTATCCATCCTCTTATCCCGGTTAACCTGAATCAAGGGCTCTCTAGTCGTGAGCTTCTTTACGGCGTCACGGGCATTATCTCGTATTTCTGTGTCCTTCCCTTCAGCAATCATCATGCAGAC